>NC_082684.1:6494880-7101368 GCF_949987515.2 Delphinus delphis | reverse complement strand
TTGAGGGGTGGGGGAGGGCTTCAGCTTATGAATTCGGGGGTGACACATTCAGTTCCTAACAGGTACTTTGTGTAACTTGCCCACGTTCATTTGATGCTCTGTGGCACATCTGGGGCTCTAACCTCAGATTCCCAGCTCAAAGCCATGTTCACTCTCCCGAAGAACAGTTAACTCTGTGATCTGGTCTACCTTTATCTATGAGCCAGATGGAGGGGATGTTACGGGGAGAAATGAACAAATACATATTTAACATAGTGCTGCATGGAAAAAAAATGTATCCAACTTCTGTGATCCCAAAGGAAAATGTTCTAGAAAAATCACCTCTTAATGCTGCTATTTATTCATTCCTGCATTCAGCAACAACAAAAAAACTGGCCCCCCTCTTCCCTTGTGGCCCCCTCTTCCCTTGTGGCACACTTCTATGGACAAAGAGGGATTTAATGATTTAGTGTGGAAAACTGAGACGTGAACGAGCAGCATGAAATTCCTAACACACAGAATAGTGAAAAGCACAGTCTTCCAAAACTGAAGATACCCAATTATCTTGCATTCACAGTGGTGGGGACATAGTGTATACAAGTCAGAGAGAGCATAGGACATTTAAGATTTACAACAAGTTGATCTAGGACTGTTTAGCTCCAAAAGCAAAACAGGGTCTCCACTGAGTTACAAGTCCCTCATATCAGTGATCTGGGCAGAAGGTCTACTCTATACCAACCCATTCTTCTGAAAAGGTGTTGGAGGGTGAGGGTCGGGCCAGATGCAGGCTCTCTTGTTGATATCAGAGTCAGTTGGTCAATTGAGATAGAAAATGAATTTATTAGAGTTGCTGTGTGGCTCTGCTAGTCCTAGCCCCCTCTGGGTACCTCTTAAAAGCCAGAAGTGGTCATCACTTTTGGCTTGCTTGTTTTGCACTAGTTTTCAATCAAGCATTTTCTATGTGCTGAGTATCGTGCTGAGGACTTTATTTACATTATCTCATTTAATCCTCAAAACCATCTCCTTAAAGGTTGGTTCTGCTGTTTTACACATTGCAGATAAGAAAGCTAAACTAGAAAAGGAAAGTGGCTTCCTACTATTGTATGGCTAGTAAATAACAGAATCACAATTCTAATCCAGACCTGGGGACCAACATACTAAGATGTCAGTATTTTTGCTCATTTTCTCAACTCCTTTTGCTCTAAACATCCTAAGACTCGGTGACTAATGTTGGTCTTTTGCGTTGATGAGCACTTTGAACTCTCCCCCAGAAGGCAGGCTTCAACTTCTGCCTCAGCTTCAAGCCCGGTGAATTCTCCTGACTTGATATTTCCCAGCTTCAGGTACGAGACCCTTTCCTCCAGACCCAGCACAAATCCTTGTCACTTGACTGACCTTAGGTATCTGCTGGGGGTGGGAATTAATTTGCATAAGAGTGTTATGAATAAATTAAGAATTCAGATGAATCATGAGTTTCTGACCAGGAACAAGTCTTGGGGATGTAAACATTTGTTAGTTCAGCTAAAGTAGAAGAATTGGAGTTCATGCATGCTTATTCTCAACTATGGCAAAGATGTGGGGCATTAAAAATCCACCAACTGTGAAGTAATTGCAAATATCAGGGAAATGAACTTCCGCAAGCATAGCACACAAAGAATTGGAATCCCACCTGTTGGATGGTGGAATGCCTGGACCTAATAGTCTCAGAAAACAAGATGACAGTATTTTACAGGCAGGCAAGAACCAACGCCAAAGTGAGATAGATGATAAATAGATATATACTGAAATATATTCCATAAGTTAGAAATTTAGAAAAAAGGTATCATGTCTTTTGCTTCTATTTCCAGAATATATGCAAACGTTTTCTGATTATAGTAATAACACCATCTTAAAATGAGATACTTAAAAGAATGCTGCTAACAATTCCTTCTCTGGTTGGCAAATAATAAAGATAATAACAATAGTAGTAGCAGCAGCAGCAATAACAATAATGAAAGCAGGTACAGTGACATGAGTAAGTAGGATTACACTGACGGCTCTAAATACAGGACTTTATTTAATCCTCCCAACCCTGTCAAATAGATGTTGACTAAACCCATTTCATTCCTCTCCTGGATACTCAGCTAAACTACATTTCCCAGATTTCCTGCAGTTAGGTTGGGCCATGAGATTCATTTCTGGCTATTGGAATATGGCTGAAAGTGACATGCACCATTTCCACTTGTCCTCTAAAAGCCATGCTGCACTCCTCTGTGCTCTCTCACTCTGCTTACTGGCTGGTCAGATGGAGAGAATCCACTGGGGCACTCTGAGTCCCTACAGCATGTCAAAGCCCCCAGAAGAACTGAGCCGCAGTCACCCACCAGCTCCAGGGAGTAGGATGTCCCTGTTCCACTTCCTGCTCTGCTCACCCCCATTGGACTGTGGTATGAGCAAGAACTATAATCGGTTTTATGGGATTTTATTTCTTGAGATCTGGGGGTTGTAGTATACTAGTTGCACTTCGTATTATTTTCCCAAATAACACATATTAATAACTTCATTTTGCCAGTAAGAAATCCAGTTTTGTTCAAAATCTTGCAACTGGTAACTGCAGAACCCAGGCCCGACAGATTCCACCCCCATGCTCATTCCAGCATCTCAGACTGTACCACCATACACATGTGCCACCTACATGTTTCAGGTAAAATGACCAGGTCACACAACTTTGCCATCCCATCTGGGGCTCCTCCTGGAATTCTCAGTGGCACAAAGGGAAAGGCCTGAGGTCAGGGTTGCGGGGTTCCTACGTGGCCAAGGATAATTTTCAGCTGGTCCATTACCAGAACCTCCTTTCCCTAGCTCTCAGGCCAGGTAATGGGCGGGTAAGTCCCAGAGAGAGGCCAGCCACACAGCATGCCAGTGGCACCGGATGCAGCTCAGGGAACATTGGACTCTTGGCAGGGAGATGTCACTGGGTGTGACACAGACTGATTTCTTGGAAGGACATACTGTGTTGCTATATCAGGGACAGAAAAGGTCATCTGTGTATGCAACACTGGGGTGTGTGTGAGTGTGTGTGTGTGTGTGTGTGTGTGTGTGTGTGTGTATGCAATATGTATGCAAATATTGAGATGTGTGCATGTATATTAACATATGAACACATAGACACACACAATCAGCCTGGCCATAACATCATCATACCACATATAGTATGTATATAAGATGTTTATATATAACTATATATAAAGAAATATATGTCATGTATTGGGTTGGCCAAAAAATTTGTTTGGGTTTTTCCATAACATCTTATGGAAATATAGATCTTATATATGGATCTATATTTTATATGTATATGCAATTGTGTGTGTGTGTAAATATCATGTCCATGACAGTTTGTACATGAACATTACTCTGTATGTATCTCTACATACACATATAATATGGCCACGCTGCTAAATGTACACATATGCAAATAGACAAAATAAGGTACATCCACACATCTTTACATATTTGTGTATATTTACATTCATAAACATATACATCCAAGGTATTAAAAACAAATGGAAACATGGCTTATTTCTCTCAGAGTTTTGAGAACCTCCAAAAGTCCACATGAAAGTAAAGATTGGGATTTCAAATAAACACAAATGTGCTATGAATCCAGTGGCCGGTGTGAGAATTATTTAAAAACCCAGTGACTCATCAAAATGTCCCCTTAATTTAGAGAAGAACCGAGCAGGGGGATGTCTGTGGCCACCAGGAATGGCAGTCCGCACCCAGCTGGCCCTCCCCTGACCACCCACGTCTGCTCTCCATACACCCGATAGATAAGTTTTGACAAGTTCTATTAAGTACAAAGACAGCCACCGGGGCAACATGTGGAGTTGATAGAGGGAGAGGCAGAAAGGCAGATCACAGTGTGAGGCCTGCTGATGTTGACAGAATTTGCCGGAACGAAATGAGTCCGTGCTCGCCATCATCTATTACCGAATTTCAGTAAGGCCTTTGGCACCCACAAGGCTTAAGAGGGCAAGCCTCTCCTTGGTTTCCTATTTCTGCCTCCCGACTGCCAGCAAACTGAGGATTCCTCAGCACTCTAATTGGTGGTCTTTATTTAGGCTGAGTCTCCAGTGATGCCAAGGAAGAAGGCGTGGAGTGGCTGAGGCCATGACCAGCGGTGTGGATTTCATCCCCACCCCCCACCCTCCTCATACCTGCTTTCAGAAGCTTCCCTGGGAGCAGAGTTGGCAAGCGCACCTGGGCTGATCACTCGCGTCTCTCTCACCATCTTGAGTGCATCCTTGTCATCCTCCAGAGCCCTCCTAAACAAGGTTTGGCAACGGCAAAAACAAACACTATTGTACAACATCTTTGGACGCGCTTCCAAAATGCAAAAGCAATTAATCAGTAGTCTCCCTGAGACTCTGCTCAGTGTGACTGCTGCTTTTTGACACAGAGCTTGGCTTTGATGGGAGCCTAAGAAGCCTGTGAGAGAGCCCCGAAAGTGGTAATGGCCTTCAATTATTTACTTGTTTAGAAGACTGGGGAGTAGATCTTAAGCTGTAAGCACAAAGATGATCCATCCAAGGCCCTCCCAACAGTGAGGTCTTTTACTCCCTGCCTGAGTGTTCTGCTTGGAAAAGGAAGGGTACTTTCACCAAGTCTGGCCTGGATCCAGAGCTTGCCTGTGTACGCATGTGTGTGCATGTGTGCATATTTAAACAAGCTATATTTGGGGTATCTGAATATCTTTGAGCCTTGTTTAAAGACTGCTGTTTCTAATTACTCGACATCCAGGCTGCCCTGCTAGTTTCTAGTGGATGAGATTTCTGTGTGCTGGAGTTTTATGTCATTTTATAGAGAATCAAGATTGTATGTTCTCTGAGAGATTCTGTCATTTAGCAACATATTCTCAAGACATGGTGTAATCAACTTAATAATTGATTATAGGGAAAGAAGTCACTTGTAGCCTAAGTTATTCTCAGCCTTGAACTTTGTCCTCTGCAGCTTATTATACACGTGGAAATATCTTGATGGAGCCATCATGCCAGGAAATTTACAACAGCAGACACCCTCCCCTTTAGAGTCCATGGCTGACAATTTAAGCACTGGTTAGGCATAGTTGCTCTCCTGAAAATACTGATGAATAAAGAGATATGTATATGTCCAATTCACACAGGGTTTCCTTAAGAAATAAACTGGGTTCAGATAAGATGGTGGGATATTGTTGACCCAAGTTTGCATAGATCTCTTAGTTGCATTCCTTTCCCATGAGCCCTTTTGCATATGTTTTTGTATCTCAAGATTATGTTCAAAAAGTGTCTCTTCCACAGAGTCTTATCTAGTTTATTCTACTGGATGTGGCCTCTTTCTTCCTGGAATTCCCACCACACCTAACTTGTGGTCATCTTCTCTTGAAATCGTCTTCCTCGGTTTTGTTTTTTAATACTTGCTCTGAACTGTAAACACTGAGAGAAAGGTCCAGGTTTTGCTGATTTTATTGTTACTTAGTCCATAATTGTTGCTTAGCAAATAATTGTTGCTTAGCAAATATGGATGGATGGGTGGATGGATGGATAGATGGATGGATGCATAGATGGATAAATGGATAAATAAACACTTTTCTGTCAGCCTAGATCTATCTCAAAACAATAACCTGATGTGATACAAATTTTTGTATCTGTCTGTACTGGGTTGAATCGTACGTCTTAAAATTCACATACATCTGGAACCTCACAATGTGACCTTGTTTGAAAGTAGGGTCTTTGCAGATGTAATTAGTTAAGATGAGGTCATACTGGACTAGGATGGGCTCTAAATTCAATATGACTGGTGTCCTTATAAGAAGAGAAGAGACACACAGGGAGATTGCTCTTTGAAGACAGAAGCAGCGACCAGAGCCAAGGACACCAAAGTTTGTCAGCAACCAGCAGAAAAAGGAAGAGGTAAGGAAAGATCCTTCCTTTAGAGCCTTCAGAAGGAGCGCGGCCCTGCCAACACCTCGATTGTGGACTTCTGATCTCCAGAACTGAGAGAGAAGTCATTTCTAGTGTTTAGCCACCAAGTTTGTGATACTTTGTTACAGCAGCCCTGGGAAACAAATATACTCTCCAAGAATCTATCCTGCAGATGAAGAACTAACTATATCCAGCTGGGCTTTAACCAAGGACCCAAAACTGGAGTGGATTCCCCCTGGCAGGAGAGCCTGTTATTGCAGTGAAGCCTAAGTCATGGAACTGAGTGGTAACCTTGAACAGCTGACGCCAGGAGGAAGGAAAGGCGGGGGAAAGCAATAAATATAATAGAAAATATGGAGGAGACTGGCTTGGCGCCCAAGTTCAGGTTTAGAGTCACCAGATGAGGACCAGAGCAATAGGCTGAGGTCATGCTGGCTAGATTCCATGAGCAAGGGATGGAAAGGAGGAGCTCCAAGAGAGCCTTGGACAGCAGGGATTTTGACTCTTGCTGTAGTTATTGGCTGGGCATAAGACATGGTGGGTGGAGTAGCCTTGGTTAATGGACCAAAGATGAAGCAGAGAGAATCCCCAAATTACCTAAAAGTCAAATTCCACCACAGCATTTTCCTTTCTAAGTATTTGGCCATTCCTGTTTTTACCCTGTTAAACTTACTTTCAGACAAAACCTCAATCAAGGCTACAATTTAAATCCTTCCAAATAATCCTTAAGTGATGTACAGTTTAGGAAAATACCATCATGGGCTTCACATTTCTTCGATTTGTACATTCTGGGCAATGTGAATAAGACATTAAGGCACAGTGACCACAAAACCTCACTAATTCAGAGGCATTATCTGAAGGACCTTCTGACTGAATGGTGAGAGATTGGATCTAGAAAATATTTTTAAAGCTATCCCATTTTACTTCCTTCAAGGACAAGTACTAACCAGAAAGAGACTGGCATTCAGTTAAGTAGTGGCCCTCAGAGGATGAGGTTTAATGAATAGATAAGAATGGTTTGTAATTAGTCCATCATTTGTTTGTATTGCAAAGGGTGCTTGTGAAGTGCTTGAGGATGCTTGAAAACAGTGTGTGCTCTTAAGTAGTTGGAATATTTCCCCAGAAATTTGTTTAGACAACTAATTTGCTTAGTACAGCCATTGCTTCAGCCTCCTGTCTACTTATCCCAATTTTCACATGAGAGATGGGCATGGTAATGAGGTCTCATTGGGTTTATAAATCAGCATAAGACAGAGGGAGGGCAATTCCCAGGGAGGAGGCTGAGACAGTGGCATTGGCTTTCTATGGATAGTGTCCCTCAGTGAACTGACCATCAAAAATCATGTTGGCTGGTGTCAATCACAGACAACACCTACTTAATCTTCATGATCTCCAACATCCTCTCCAAAGGTGATGTGCGAATGTACGAATGTACTTTCTGCTATAATCTTGTGAAAAATCAATGCTGAGTTTAGGGTCAGAAGACTGATCTTGAGTTTTAAGCCTATTTTCAGCTGTATGTCTCCTGGCATATCATTTAATCCCTCTTTGTTCTCTTCAACTAGACAGGGAATATTTAATGAGATAATATATATGTTCTCAGTAATCCATAAATCCTGTCCAAATTTAAGAAGCCATGATTATCCCATCATTAACAAGCAGACCCACTAGATACAGCGTTTCAATGATTCAAAGTCTAAGGATCGTGTTTAAGGTTCCAAAATTCAAAGAGAAGTGTTTGTTTTATGGGTCAGATAGACCTAGTTTGGGTCCCAGTTTTATTTCTTGATAATTTTTGCTGTGATGTTGAGCTTCTCAAGTGGAGATGGAAAATAAGTGCTTAAAAAAGCTGTGCAGTGCTTCACACAGTGACTACCACATAAATGCTTAATAAATACTAGTCAACATATTATAGCCCCAATAAATTCTTTAATCCCTTAAATAAACAGGCATAAGGAAGTTCACTGCAGCATTATTTGTGGTGGCAAAATGTTGTAGGCAATCTGGCGGTCCATTACTGGTAAAATGGACAGTCAAATGGGGAGGGGTTGTAGACCACAAGGTACAAAGCAGCAGTCAAAATCCACAGGTCAAATGTACACCTGAAAGGACATCTTGAAACACTTGAAACATAGTGAAAAGAGTAAAAAGAAATGAAAGGGAATGAACGAATGAATGAATGAATGACAAGGGGGCAATGATGTGTCATAAACACATTATAGGGAATGATTAACTTGGCCTTCCACAATTGAAAAATAAAATACAGTACATAAAAGTCATGCCAGTTATTGTTATTATTATAGCACCTGGAGAGTCCAATTTCCTGGGAATACCAAAAAAAAAAAAAAAGCACTCCTTGTATTAGTTTCCTGAGGCTGCTCTAACAAATTACCACAAAAGGGTTGCTTAAGACAACAGAAATGGACACTCTCACAAGTCTGAAGGCCAGAAATCAGAAATTAGGTGCTGGTGGGGCTGCATTCCCTCTGCAGAAGCTCTAGGAGACTCTCAGTTCTTTGCTCCCTCCAGCCTCTGGTGACTGCCGGCATCCCTTGACTTGTGGCCACATCGTTCCAGTGCCTCCGTGGTCATGTCGTCCTCTCCTCCTCTGTCTCAAATCTCCTTCTGACTTTGCATTATAAGGACACTTGTTATGATTTAGGGGCTGTCTGAATAATCCAGGATAATCTCCTCATCTTTATATCCTTAAATTAATCACATCTGTCAAGACCCTTTTTTTTCAAATAAGGTTACATTCACAGGTTCTGGGAATGAGGACCAGAGCATATTTTTTTGGTGGTGGTGGGGACCATTAGACCTTCTACATGCTGTAATAGTGTCTCAAATGTTAACAAGTCAAGCCCAAATTGCCTACAATAAAAGGAGATTCAATCTCTCCCTCCCATTTGGAGCTATCTTCTATGGAACGCTCAGGAAACCCACAGAAATGCTGTGCACCCCTCAGAGCAAGCCTGGTTCCTCTCCTCAGGCTCCTGAAGAAGGACAATCCAGGAATTCCTGGCTGCCCCCAGTATGCTGCTGGTGTGCCTGCAAGACGGTGCCACGAGGAAACCCAGGCCCACCAAGGCTCACAATGGCTCCAGCGAAGGCTAAAGTACCTGCTGTCACCTCTAGCATCCAGATGATCTAAGAAGTCCCTAAAATACCTGATTCCCACTGCTGCTGTCCTCAACACAATTGCCACTCTCTCACAGAGACCTTATCTGATGCTCACCTTCTGCCCTCCTTCCACTGTACCCCCTCCCAGGTCATTGCATGTTCTTCACTGTTCTTAATCCTGCTTTATATATATATATATATAAAATGTGTGACTTTTTGATAAAAACTACACACGGACAGAGAGAGAATGTCTGCTTTACCCAAAATTGCATCAGCAGCAGTTAGCACCATGCCCAGTACACGGTTGGATTGATGGAATTCCTGGAGAATATCTGATGTTTCAGCATTGTGATGTTAGGCCAGTTCAGCTCTTCCCACATAACTTTTTCACCTAAGGTGTGCCCTCCACTGCAGGGGCACTAGTTACTTCACGGCTCATTTTTCCACATACTACGTTATGGCCAGATCCAGTAATAGGGCTTAGTAATAAAGCTCTAGAACGACCTGGGTTCGAATCTTGCCTCCTCCTTCAACTAATTTGTTTGCACTGAGCAAGATAAGTGAATCCTCTCAGCCAGTAAGCTTAACCCGGAACCTGTTACTTTTCAGAACAAAAAGTTAATAGTAACCATGCATTAGGGCTTTTGAGAGCTGATTGTGAATGAAGCATTTAGCACAATAATTAGCATCCACAATCAATACTAACTCTAATCACCAACTCTCCATTTATTATTATTTACATACTGACACTTAAAATATATTTTCCAAAAACAGAAATAATAGGTACTGATCTTTAACACAAAAGTACTCATTCATTTAAAACTTGAAGTGACCTCGAATGAATCACTTAACCTGAGTCTCGGTTTCCTGATCTGCAAAATGAATGATTTTGACTAGATCAGTGGTTGTCAATCACTACAGTGCCAAATTGTCCACCTAAAATACATAGTGTCTTTATTCAAATATATATTTTCTTATACCTTGTCAGGATCTTGTTACTCTCCTCTTATGTCTTCTATTAATTCCATTGATCTGATTTTAGAGGAAGGTGGATCTTCCCAAGCATTAAAGACTGGGAGAGTTAACTAATTATTTCCCAAGTGACATCTTCCAGAGGAATGATGCTGATTCACTTATTCAATGACTATAGATTATTTGCCAAAATAGGGATCTCAATCTACTAACCAATTTAGTAAGGGCCTCTACAAGTATAATATTTCACATTTCAAATGAACTTTCTGGAGAAAGGAGTATGTGGGAAAATGTAATGTTGGAAATAATCAGGATGCTTCTCAGTTCTGAGTCATGCAAGAGTTTCTCCATCTAAAGCCTGAAAGAGAGGATCAATAGCCTTGTACATTAATATGCTAATTATTGTATTCATCGTGACTCCTGTTGTTAGTTCTATGGGGTTCCCATATTTGTATATGATACAGAAATACCCAGTTATGGTAACTCTATTCAATGTGTTCTTAAGGATCTCATATTTCAAAAATGAATAAGTGAATGAACAAATAAAAAAATTGTAGCCGTTATAGGTAATACCTACCCACATTTGCAGAGTTTAAAAGAACCCACTCTTGCGTTACCGCATAGGAGCTTCCCAAGGATAGTATGGAGTATACAAAATATAGGAGAGAGGATCAGAAACACGTCCAGATTGTCGGGCACCACGCAAGTGGAAAGCAGAAGAGGTGGTAAGCAGAAGACGTCAACCACGTGCTCTTAACTTCTAGATCTGTGTTCTTTCTATGTATACCTTATAATTTGTGAAGACCAATTCAATTCATTTTATTTATTTAATGTTTTGATCAAATTATTACGCATATATACTTTTAAAAAGTTGAATTGTGCTTTAAACTCAGTAACAAAACCAAAGCAATTCTGGGTACCACAATTTCACACTCCATAATCAGCTCCCCAGAACAAGCATTTTCAACTTTTAACCTGTTCTTACTGGTATTTATGCCTCCATATTTCTAAATAACATGCTTGTACTGCTGCCATTTCTTGAAATGCTTTTCAATTTTTTGACATGATCTCTTACACCATCCTTCCTACACACACTTCTGCTCTCTACATTTTCAAAATATTATTTTAGTATAATTTTGAATTAACTCAATATCTGGTGTTCCTGTTATGTCTATAAAAATAATGTTCACAGCTGAGCCACTTTGAATCCTATGATTGTATTTCTTGTACAGCCTTTTTTTGAGTAATAATTGCTTCATATATTTTTTTATTTCCTTGTCATTTTTTTTTAATGTACCTACCAATAATTCATCCCCAAATTTTCTGGCAGAACTATGAAACTCCTCTGTGTATGGTCAAATACATAAGGATATATGAATATATCCTGTTTCTATAGATTTACCTATTTTGGATATTTCATATCAGTGCTATTTTTTTGAGACATTCATTCTGGATCCCTTCTTTCATTTTCTTATCCTATCTCTCTAATTATTCATCTGTGTCTGTTTGCTCTCCTTCCTGAAGATTTTTTTAAATGACAGCTTTACTGAGATGTAATTCACAAAGCATATAACTCACCATTTTAAAGCGTATATTCAGTGGTTTTTATTAGTCATATTTGCACTACCATTACTGTCACATTCTAAATGCAGAATATTTTCATCCCCTTAAAAAAAAATGGGTACCTAATAGCAGTCATTTATCTATCCCTCCTTTCCCCAACCTTAGGCAATCACTAATTTACTTTCTGTTTCTATAAACTTGCTTATTTTGGACATTTTACATAAATGGATTCATACAATGTGGGTCATTTTATGAATCAAGTCTTTCACTTAACATATGCTTTCAAGGTTCATCTATGTTATATCATGTACCCATAATTCTTTTCTCTTTTTGGAAAATAATATTCCAGTGTGTTTATTTATTCTTCAATTGGTGAACATGCAGGTTGTTTTCATTTTTTGGTTATTATGAGTAATGCTGCTATGAACATTTGTGTATGAGTTTTTCTTGGACATATTTTTTTCAGTTCTCTTGAGTATATACCTAAGACTGTAACTGGTGGACCATAAGATAATTCTATGTCTAACATTTCAGGGAACTTCCAAATAGTTTTCCAAAGTAGCTGAACCATTTTAAAAGCCCACCAACAAAGTGTGAGGTTCCAATTCTTCCACATTCTCACTAACACTTTTTACTGTCTACCTTTTTAAAATTTCAGACATTCAAGTGATTTTGAAATGGTATCTCATTGTAGCTTTTATTTGCATTTCCTTAGTAACTAATGATGATGAAAATCTTTTCATGTACTTATTGGCAATTTGTATATATTCTTTGAAGAAATTTATTTTCAAATCCTTTGTCCATTGTTTAATTGAGTTATTTTGGGTTTTTTGTTTTTGTAGTTTTTTTTTTTTTTTTGAATTGTAAGAGTACTTTATATATTCTGGATACCTGTGCCTTAACAGATATATGATTTGCAAATAATCTCTCCCATTTTGTGCTTTGTTTTTATCACTTTTTTTTTTTTTTTTTTTTTTTTTTTTTGCGGTACGCGGGCCTCTCACTGTCGTGGCCTCTCCCATTGCAGAGCACAGGCTCCGGACACACAGGCTCCAGACACACAGGCTCAGCGGCCATGGCTCACGGGCCCAGCCGCTCCACGGCACGTGGGATCTTCCCGGACCGGGGCACGAACCCATGTCCCCTGCATCGGCAGACGGACTCCCAACCACTGCGCCACCAGGGAAGCCCTGTTTTTATCACTTTTTGAGTGTCCTTTGAATCAAAATGCTTTTTTTTTTTAAATTTTAATGAAGCCCAATGTATCTACTTTTCTTTTGGTGCTAATGATTTTGGTATTATATCTGAAAAATTGTTACCTAATCCAATATCACAAACATGTGTTCCTGTGTTTCTTCTAATAGTTTTATTCCTATAGCTATTACATTTAGGTCTACGATCCATTTTCTGTAAGTTTTTGTACATGGTATATGGTCGTGGTCCAGCTTTATTCTTTTGCATGTGGATATCCAGGTATCCTAACTTAGTTTGTTATAAAGGCTACTCTTTCCCTCACTGAGTATTTTATCACCTTTGTCAGAAATCAAATGACCATAAGCGTAAGGGTTTATTTCTGGACTATAATTTTTCTTCTTTTGATCTATGTCTATCCTTATGCCAATATCATACTGTCTTGATTACCATAGCTTTCTAGTAAGTTTTGGAATTTGGGGAATTTGCATCTTCCAACTTTGTTCTTCTTTTAAAAGACTTGTTTGGATATTTTGTGTCTCTTGTGACCCAAATATTTCCATGTGAATTTTCCACATGAATTTTAGGATCAGTTTGTCAAGTTATGCAAAAAAGAAAAACCAAAATTCACCTGATATTTTGATAAAGACTGCATTGAATCTTCACATCAGTTTGGGGAGTATTGCCATCTTAACAATATTGAGACTTCTGATTCATTAACTTGGATGGCCATCATCTATTTAAGTTTTCTTTAATTTAATTCAACAATGTTTTATAGATTTTATTGTATGAGTCTTGCTCTGTTTTGGTTAAATTATTTATATTTGTACTATTGTAAATGGACTTGTTTTCTTAATTTTATTTTCAGATTGTCAATTATTAGTACATACAAATATCATCAATTTTTGTATTTTAATCTTGTACCCTGAAACTTTCATTAATCCGTTCTAATAGCATATGTGTAACTTCCCTAGGATTTTCTATATACAAGATCATATTTTCTTTTAATGGAGATAGTTTTATTTCTTCTTTTACAGTCTGAAAGCCTTTTATTTCTTTTCCTCACCTAGTTGCCCTGGCTAGGACCTTCAGTACACCATTGAATAGAAGGATTGAGAATGAAAATCTTTTACTTATTTCTGATCCTAAGGAAAATCTGTCTGTCTTTTAACATTAAGTATCATGTTACTGTGTTTTTTTCATAGATACACTTTTTCAAATTGAAAAACCTTCCTTATGTTGCTAGTTTGTATTATTATTATTATTATCATCATTATTAGGTGTCCAACCTTATCAAATGCTTTATCTACATCCATTGAGAGGACATGTGTCCTCTATTCTATATTCTATGGTGTATTACATTGATTAATTTTCATATGTTAGGCCAACCTTGCATTCTTAGAATAAGTATCACTTGGTCATGTTGTATAACACTTTAAAAATATTGCTGTATTTAATTTGCTCGTATTTTTTGAGAATATTTTTAGTATTTTCTAGTATTTTTGATACTATATTGCTAAGATATTTTGGTCTATAGCTTTCATTCTCATGTGATGTCTTTGTCTAGTTTTGGTGTCAGGGTAATGCTGGCCTTATAGAATGAATTGGGAAGTGGTTCCTTCTATTTTTGGAAGTGTGAAGGATTAGTAGGTTTATTTTTCTTTAAAACTCATGGATTCACTATGAATCCATCTGGTCCTGGGCTTTTCTTAGTAGGAAGTTGTTTCATTAACTATTTGATATGCTTACTTTTTCCAGATCTATTCAGATTTTCTTTGTCTTCTTGAGTAATTTTTGGTAATTTGTGTCATTCCAGGAATTTGTCTATTTCATATAGGTTATCTAATCTACTACATGCAATTATTCATTGTATCTCACTATAATACTTTTTATTTCTATAAGGTTTGTAGTAACATCCCCATTTTCATTCCTAATTTTAGTAATTTGAGACTTCTCTCTTTTTTTCTTGGTCAGTCTAGCTAAATGTTTGTCAATCTTGTTGATTTTTTCAAAGATTAAATGTATTATTTTTCTATTCTCTGTTTCATTTATTTATGCTCTAATCTTTTCCTTCCTTCAGCTTGTTTTGCATGTAGTTTGCTCTGTTTTTAATAGTCTCTTAAGGTGGAAGTTTGATTACTGATACAATGCCTTTCTTTTTTTTAATATAGCCATTTATCACTATAAATTTTCCTCTAAGTCCTTCTTTGGTTGCGTTCCACAAGTTTTTTGTTTGTTTGTTTGTTTGTCTATTTAGTTATTTATTTTTGGCTGGTTGGGGTCTTCATTGCTGCATGCAGGCTTTCTCTAGTTGCGGCAAGCAGGGGCTACTCTTCATTGCAGTGTGCGGACTTCTCATCACGATGGCTTCTCTTGTTGTGGAGCACGGGGTCTAGGTGCACGGAATTCAGTAGATGCAGCACGTGAGCTCAGTAGTTGTGGCTCGTGGACTCTAGAGCTCAGGCTCATTAGTTGTGGTGCATGGGCTTAGTTGCTCCGTGGCTTGGGCGATATTCCCGGACCAGGGCTCGAACCCATGTCCCCTGCATTGGCAGGCAGATTCTTAACGACTGTGCCACCAGGGAAGTTGCCCCACAAGTTTTTGTATGTCATGCTTTTATATTTATTTACCTCAAATTATTTTCTAATTTACTACATGATTTCTCCTTTGACCTATCCAAAGATTAATTTTCACATATTTATGAGTTTCTCAGATTTCCTCATTCCATTTTCATCAGAAAACAAACTTTGTATTAGTTTAATCCATAGAAATTTATTGAGGTCATTTTTAATCCTAAGACATGGTTTATCCTGGAGAATGTTCTATGTGTACTTTAGAACACATGTTCTGCTTTTGAGTGCAATGCTCTACAGATGCCCGTTAGTTCAACTCAGTTTATAGAGTTGTTCAAGTCTTCCACTTTCTTGGTGATCTTCTGCCTAGTGTGATTTATTACTGAAAGTGAGCTACTAAATTCTCCAACTTACTGTCAAGTTGTATTTCTCCCTTCAAATTTTGTCAGTTTTGCTTTATGTATTTCAAAGCTCTGTGGTTACATGTGTATATGTTTATAATTGTTATATGTTTTTTTTAATTTATTTATTTGGCTGCATTGGGTTTTTGTTGCTGTACATGGGCTTCCTCTAGTTGCAGCGAGCAGGGGCTACTCTTTGTTGTGGTATATGGTCTTTTCATTGCAGTGGCTTCTCTTGTTGCAGAGCACTGGCTCTAGGCATGTGGCCTTCAGTAGTTGTGGCACGTGGGCTCAGTAGTTGTGGTGCACAGGCTTAGTTGCTCTGTGGCACGTGGGATCTTCCCAGACCAGGGCTCGAACCCAGGTCCCCTGCATTGGCAGGCGGATTCTTAACCACTGCGTCACCACGGAAGTCCCAACTGTTGTGCATTTATAGTGGTTTGACCCTTTTATCATTATAGAATGTCCTCCTTTGACTCCAGTAACAGTTTGTGATTTGAAGTTTATTATTACTGATACTTATGTAGTCACTGGAGCTCTTTTGGATACTACTTACGTTGATTACCTTTTTTCCATCCTTTTACTTTCAACTTATTGGTGTCTTTACATCAAAAATATGTTTCTTATAGATTTTCTGGAAGAATGTTAAACTTTGTTTTCCAACCCTTCTATTGAATTATTAATTTTTATTTTATATTTTTAATCTTTAAGGAGTCTCTATTTCTAATTTTTTTTAGAGAGAGGCCATAGTTTCTCTTGAGCAATAAATTGAAATTTTATTTAGGTTTTCTTTTGCTCACTGCATTTGCTGTTTCTTTTATGCCCCTTTTCCTTTACATTTTTCTTTGTTTCTGTCTTTAACATTAGAGAATTTATTAAAATGTTTGGAAACCCTTATTGTTTTCATTTATATTTAAGAATGGTGCACTGAAAAGTTGATTGAGACTTTGTATGTGCATAAACAGGGTTTATCAACTCTGGGTCTTCACTGTGTGGCAATTAGGAAATCCTCAAATGTCATTAACTTCAGCTCTATTATATTGAGCTGATCAGTTTTGCAAAGATCAATCCTCAAATGTTCTACCTAGTACAGAGGAGCTAGGCTTTGAGTAGTCTGTGAGCTTAGAGGAAAAATATTGTCTGAGCTATTCTGTGAGTAATCTGTTGCTTATTTACCTCCTCTCCTTCTCTCCAACATGGCACCTGAACTCTGCGTCTGGAATTTCACAATCCTGGGCTCCTCTGGTTCTACCTTTCTAAAGGATAAACATGTCTCCTTTGAGTGTGAGTGGGAGAGAAAAATCTGGCTGTATAGAGGAGAAAAAAAGATCTAGGCACATTACTACTATTTACTCAGTTGTGGCCAGATTCTAATTTTCAGACCACTCTGCACCCTGGCATTCAGAGAAAACTATTCTTTTCATTTCTTTCTTCTTGCAGCAAGAATGTGCTTGCTTCTTATTATCATCTCCCTGCAGAAAATAAGGTTCTACGTCTCTGTGCTTTATATCAATAGTGGCCTGCTATCCTCCATGTTTTAACACATCTCACTTTCTGTGACTGACTTTCTAATTCTGTTTATACTTTGATTTTATACTTTTAATGCTACTTTCTCTCTCACTTTATTGGTTTTCAGTAAAGGTGCAGAAAAGAAATGTATGTTTAAAACCCACCATGTTTAAACATAATTCAGCAACAAAATCTGTACACTCATCAACTCCATTCTTTTGATCATGGAAAGAATGAAGAAATAGAATTATTGCAATAAGAATTCCAAACAGCAAACCAACCACATAGTTGCTCACAAAGAGCTTTATGATTTTTAAAACAGTAATCATGAAATATTTTGTATTATATAAAAAGCAAGGGCATTCACTTGTTATTTGAGCATTTTAAAGAATAAATCTTCTTTATTCACAGTATTCAAGATATAGAAACAACTTAAATGTCTGTTGATGGATAATGCATTAAAAAAATGATAGTGGACTATTACTCAGCCTTAACAAAGAAGGGAATTCTGCCATTCACAACAACATGGATGGACCTAGATGATATTATGCTAAGTAAAATAAGCCAAACACAGAAGGACAAGTCCTATATGATACCACTATTATGAGGAATATAAAAGAGTTAAACTCATAGGACAAGAGAGTAGATGAGTATTTACTAGGATCTGTGGGGAGAAAGAAATGAGGACGAGTCAGTCCAAAGGTGCAAAATTTCAGTAATGCAAAATGACTATGTCTTGGGGAACACTGTAGGGCCTATACTTAACAATGCTGTATTGGATATTTAAGTATTTTCTAAGAGGGTAGATCTTATGTTAAGTGTTCTTACCACAAAAGAAAAATAATATTTAAAAATAAGTAATTTTTAAAAAGAAGGGGGTGGTAGGAAATTTTGGAGGTGATGTGTAACGATTTTGGTAATGTTTCATGGGTCTCTACTTCTCTTCAAACTCATCAAGTGTATACACTAAATATGTACAGCTTTTTGCATGCAAATAATACTTCAGTGAAGTGGCTAAAAACAAGAAGGGGTGTTCTGTGTCATAAATTAAGAAATTCATCTTATCTATCAGGTTACCTTGGGTAATGTTCATTTGTTAGCATGAGTCATCTCAGTTCACCATGTAGAAATGGCTACCAAAGAGTGTTAAATATATATGTGTATCTATCTATCATCTATCTATCTATCTGTCTTCATCCATCTTTTTGTGCATGTTTGTGGAGATATATAAATATGTGTGTATGTGTGTTTGTATATGCATGTATATATGTGTGTATATGTATATATATATAAATATATGTATATTTATATTTGTATTTATATATTTTTCTGCTTCTTCTATGGAAAGTAAATATCAAGAAGAGACAATTTTATGAAATCCATGCTTATAGTCTGCTTCCCTAAACTTAGTCCTAAGAGGGCAGAAGATGTATAGCAATAGAAATTATTCAGTTAAGGTATAAATTTCCATCTTAGGTGTGCTAAGTCATTTCATACCTCACCACTGGTATTCAAGCTGTTTTAGACATGGGACAAGTGGATGCTGAGCAAGTTCAAAGGTCCTCTTTTCCTGACACTTAATTGAATAACTGGATTTGATGACAACTGTTGAATCCTTGGACATTGAAGACACTTGAAGACAGAGTCCATTTCCAAGGGCTAACAGTGAAACAAAGTTCTAGACATCTTTCTTTGCCACAGCCTCTTTTTCTTGGTTTAGGACTCTCACAACAGCATGTGAGTTTCTGAGTTCCATTTAAAGTTGTTGTCTCAATTCATTTTAGTGAACTTTTTGTCAATTTTCCCACTTTATTCATTCAGCCTTCCATGGCAACCTATAGAAGCCTTTCTTAGCGAAACCATTTTTTCTGATGGAAACCAGTATTGTTTTTTCAAGAGGTGGTCAATTCAAAACTTACGCTTGAGCAGAAATGAGGCAATAGCATCCCAAACACCTAACCTAGTCATTCTGATAAATTTTTAGTCAACATAGTCTTGTTGATGTATACTTCAAGCAAGGTGCTCTCTGTCTTCCAACCTCCCTCCCTCTCTCTCTCTCTCTCTCTCTCTCTGACACACACACACACACACACACACACACACACACACACACACATACATATAATGCAAAATTTAAGTAGATAGGTGTAGATTTAGAGGTAACATTAAATATATGGAGAGATATAGAAAAAAAATTTAAGTGCATTCAAAATGAGAAATCTCTTTTTATTCTTTACTGGTAAAAAAAAAAAAATCTGTGTGCCCCAATTGCATCACCTGATTCTCTTTCTATATATTAGAGGTCTGTAAGTGCACTGATTTCATTAAAAGATGGTGTTTCCATCATCCTTTAATAAAATGATTTGGTCTAGCATAATAATTACCCAGCATTTTATTTAAGTAGCTGGTTATGGTGTTTCCTGGTGTGAACAGCAATGATGATCATGTGTCCCTATGAGGAAATACATTTTGACAGCTGTTGTTAGCTGACAGGTACGTAGTACACTTGCCTACCAGCTTTGGGACCAGTTTCAAATGTTGCCTTTGCTAAAACGAAGGAAATCCTCATGACTGCGTCAAGTGACAGGGAACAGGAATTGGGTAAGACTGAGGACGCATACTGCTGGTATGAAAAAGGGCCGGAATAGGGGTCCTTGACTGCATCTTACTGCTGTCCCATCTCTCCTCTCTATTAATTCTATCTTGCACCCACTGAAGGGCCCATTGGCCAACCTACTGGATGATGGGAAGGGCCAACTGGGTCTCTGGACACAGTATAATCATCTTTTATGCTCAGAAGAAATGGGAGAAAACTCATCACTCTCCCCTTTATTCTTGAAGACAGTTACCAGGTTTTTCCTACTGGGGATTTTGTCAAAGGGGTATCTATATATACAGAAAGAATTCATTGAGACTTTAAAAAAATTTATAGACTCTATAGGATTGCTTTCTATAATTTGAAATAAGGTGATCATATAAATATTTATTGGAAGGTTTCAGTTAAATAAATTGTGGTATATCTATTCAGTGAACAAATATGCTATCAATGAGGGGGCAGATATAGCTCTATTGACAATGAAAATTTCAATGACTCATTTTTGAGGATTAAAGCAAGCTATAAAATGGCATTTAAAAATATAGCATGGGGGCTTCCCTGGTGGCGCAGTGGTTGAGAGTCCGCCTGCCAATGCAGGGGACACGGGTTCGTGCCCCGGTCCGGGAGGATCCCACGTGCCGCGGAGCGGCTGGGCCCGTGAACCACGGCCGCTGAGCCTGTGCGTCCGGAGCCTGTGCTCCGTCCGCAATGGGAGAGGCCACAACAGTGAGAGGCCCGCGTACCAAAAAAAAAAAAAAAATAGCATGGCTTTGTTTATACAAAAACAGAAACCAAAAAAATATATGGCTGAAAATACATTCAAAGTATTAAAGGGATAACATTAGTCTGTGGGTTGTAAGGTGAACTTACTTTCGATTTTTCAATATATTTGATTTCTGACATAAATACGTATTCACTTTACAATTGGTAAACAGCAAAAGAAAAAACTAAAAGCTATAGTTTTGGATGGAAATACAAAAGATGGCATTGATTTGAATACTACTAGCATCATTCAGGTCTAAGAAACTATAGTTTTATCAGTTAAGATCCAACCTGGAAATTTCCATTACAAGAACCTCATTTTGCTCATCTGGAAAGTGGAACTAACAGTAATGTCTGTCCCCCAAGAATAATATACAGTGGGAAAGCATTTGTGAAAATTTGTCATGTAAAATCATGAAGTGGTAAGTTGTACAGGCCTCTAGAGCCAGATTTCCTTGAAATTAATCTCAGTGCAACT
The DNA here is from genome assembly GCF_949987515.2 of Delphinus delphis. Classification (NCBI taxonomy): domain Eukaryota; kingdom Metazoa; phylum Chordata; class Mammalia; order Artiodactyla; family Delphinidae; genus Delphinus; species Delphinus delphis. The sequence goes on along the minus strand of NC_082684.1, from coordinate 7,080,284 downwards.
GCTTCCTAGTTGTGTGACCTTAGGCAATTTACTTAACCTCTCCAAGCCTCAGACTCCTAACCTACACATGAGATTAAGTAAATACACCCACATCATGGCTATGTTAGAAGGAATAATTTGACTAACATTTGTAAAGCATTTATAATAGTGCCAGCTACGGAATAAATATTATATGAATGTTTAATAAATAAGTAAATTGCTCTATGATACACTTAGCTCTAGGATTTAGGTCTCTAACTGCCCACACAAAATTTTCTTTAAAGTATATCATACTGAAGTTACATATTTTATATAGTCCTTTTTGCTCTGTTTTGTATACACATATAAAAAGTACAGCAAAGGTACCAATGACGTGAGGGGTGTAAAATTCATCATGGAAAAAAAACGTGTGCAAAGTAATAATGGGAAACAATTGTTTTGTTCTCTCTCTTTTTCAGACTGTCTTAAGTAGGTCTGCTCAAATCAATACTCTAGTTTGAATAATTTTTCTGAACAAGGACAGATTTATAAGTGAAAGTATCTGGCATGTTAATTGAAAGGTGTTTATTACTGGTTGTCTATTCCTGTTAGCAGCCATCTTTTAAAGTACGATGGCTTCCACTTAAATGGAGAATCAATTAGAAACATTAATAAAACAACCCTGTCAACTCCCATTAGACCCGGGCCAGACCTTTTTCTTCTCTATTAAACAGGCAATTGCTAATCACTATTTTTATCAATATCTTAGAAACATGATCTGTAATTTACGCTCAGTAAATGAATAATACCAATTGGCTACAGACTAAGTGGAAAGATCTCCCAGGGGGGAAAGAAAGTCCATATTCTGTCACCTTCTGTTTGTAAAAGGAGAGAAACATTGGTGTTTTGGAAGAAAACAAACAAAAAAAGCCATTGTTTCCAAGGGATACAATATGCAGGCTAGAGTATGTTCTAAGAAGTGAAAGAAAATGGTGAGAGGGATTTGAGAAGAATATTTGGTAAAATAAGAAAAATAATGCTAAAAAAGAGGCAGAGTTAGTTTTCATATTGTCAGCTCAGTCAAAAAGTTAAATTTAGTTGAACAAGCGTTTACTTAGACAGGATTCTCTGTAGAGTCAAGAAGTATAAGTGGAGGCTCCTGCAATCTGGGATCGTAGGCTCTAGTTTGAGTGACAGATGTTTAAAGAGTTAATTGTGCAAAGTATGGTCAGGTGCTCTAATAGAAGATGTGCCTGCAGAGGTTGGGGGGATATGAGGAGAGTCGGCATCCAATCCAGCCTGGGGAGCATGAAAAAGACAAGGATTCATCTTTCCATTCTCCATTTAATTGAGGTTGAGGTGGCGAGGTTGGATGGGCAGAAACTTTGTCCCTATATTAATAGGTTAGAATTAGAAACGGTTTAACAGATTATTTGGTCTAACCGTCTACTCTTTTGATGAATCCCTCCTTAATCACAATTCTCCTGGCTTCCAGTTAAAATCCTCCAGGGGCACGAAACACCCCACTCTTAGGAGCAGACCATGCCCACTTTGGCAGTTCTGATTCTTGTAAGATTCTTGTCTCTTTTTAATCAGAAAATGCCTCTTTTGCTAGTGTCTGAGGTTCTGATGTCAGCCTCGGGGGTGTAGCTGGTTTGCTAGTAGGGAGCAGTGGAAACAGCTGAGAGTAGGAAAACCAGAGTGAGAATCTTAGTTTTACCACATATAAATGCTGTGATCTTTGTTGTTTTACTTTCCTCAATGGGGAAATTCTCACTGGAAAAATAACTGTATAGTACATTGTCTACAAGGAAATCATAATAGTCATATTATAGAGAGATAAAGTATGTGAAAATAACTTTTAAATTGGCAAAATTATCATTATCATAACTTTCTTTTCAGTACAGTTGCTCTTGAAATTCTTGAAGGACCCCACCCCCTGTGTTTTATCTGGTTCTTCTCAAGGTTTTATTCTCCAGGTCTGTTCTCAAAATCTCGATTTCTTCTAACAGTTCCTGCATGACTATGAAATGCCTCAACTAGAGTTTAGAGTTTTGTCTGTAAACTCTTTTTCTCAAATTAATGGACCCAAATACAAACATACATCTGGTTTGTGCAGAGTAACTTTGGTCGTCTACCAGCTTCATCTTGGATTTTTTTTCCAATTGTTCACTGCCAGAATTCATGGCCCCAGTGACCCCAAACCATAATTTTGTATTTTAAAAAACTGAAAAACAAAAAACAAAAACAAACATTAAACTGTGAAAACCCCATCTCTGAGCAGCAGGCAGAGTGGTGTAGTGGAAAGAAATTGATCACAGGAACCAGTGTGATGAATTAATTCTGAGAATCAGAGCTGGAAGGAGCCTTAGAGATCATCTAGGGGAGTGGTCTCGGTTTACCTAAGGGGAGATACATTACTACTTACTTAAGCCCAGCCTACCCATCATTGCATATATTTACTTAATAAAAATAATTTTTTTCTCAATATCAGAAGAACAAACAAACCAATCAAAAAATGGGCAGAAGATCTAAATAGACATTTTGCCAAAAAAGAAATACAGAAGACCAAAAGGCACATGAGAAAATGCTCAACATTGTTAATTATTAGAGAAATGCAAATCAAAACTACGGTGAGGTACCATCTCACTCCAGTCAGAATGGCCATCATCAAAAAGTCTACAAACAATAAATGCTGGAGAGGGTGTGGAGAAAAGGGAACCTTCTTACACTGTTGCTGAGAATGTAAATTGGTACAGCCTCTATGGAGAACAGTATGGAGGTTTCTTAAAATCTAACAGTAGAGTTACCATATGATCCTGCAATCCCACTTCTGGTCATATATCTAGAGAAAACTATAATTTGAAAACGTATATGCACCCCAATGTTCATAGCAGCACTATTTACAATAGTCAAGACATGGAAGCAACCTAAATGTCCATCAACAGATGAATGGATAAAGAAGATGTGGTATATATATATATATATATATATATATATATATATATATATATATATATATACAATAGAATGTTAGCCTTAAAAAAGAGTAAAATAATGCCACTTAAAGCAACATGGATAGACCTAGGGATTATCTTACTAAATTAAAGAAGTCAGACAGAGAAAGAGAAATGTCATATGACATCACTCATACACGGGATATAAAAGAAAGAAAAAGTTACACATGAACTTATTTACAAAACAGAAATAGACCCATAGACATAGAAAGCAAACTTATGGTTACCAAAGGGGAAAGGGGGCAGGGAGGGATAATTTAGGAGGTTGGGATTAACATACACACACTACCATATATAAAATAGATAACCAACAAGAACCTACTGTATAACACAGGGAACTCAATATTTTGTAATAACCTATAAGGGAAAAGAATCTGAATATATATATACATACTTTTTCAGAATCACTGTGCTGTACACCTAAAACTAACAAAACATTGTAAATTGACTACACTTCAATTAAAAATAAATAAATAAATAATTTTTTTCTGTGAAACAATTAAGGTTTGTTGCTTTTCTTAGAGGAATCTCTGACAAATGTCTCTGTTTCTTCTGTAGGAATCAAATAACTTACATTTTCTCTCTTCTGGATTGAGTTTTAAGGAATTATATTTTCCTTAGAAATTATTTCATCCATGATTTCAAGTATATTTAATTAGAGTCATGTAATTCTCACTTTATGAATGTTGCTAACATGTCTTTTTAATAGATATTGAGAACTGTTATATCTTTATTGTTAATAGTAATTTTTATCATTATAAAACACAAAATAAAATAAATCATCTAAGTATTCTGGTATCTCTAACAGTGTAACAAAGCACCTCAAATAAAACTTGGGTATTGCAATGACTTTTACATACAACATCAAAGGCACAAACAATTCAAGAAATAATTGAAAAGCTAGATGTAATTAAAATACAAAAACTACTCTTCAAAATACAAAGTCAAGAGAAAGAGAAGACAAGCCATAGATAGGAGAAAATATTGGCAAAAGATGCATCTAATAAAGGACTGTTACTTAAAACTCAACAATAAGAAAACAATTAACTTGATAAATAAAAGGGGAGACAAAGACCTTAACAGACACCTCACCCAAGAAGATATACAGATGGCAAATAAATATGTGAAAAGATAGTCCACATCGTGTCATCAGGGAAATGAAAATTAAGATGAGATGCCACAACACATACACCTGTTAAAGGGTGGCCTAAATCCAAAACACTGACAACACCAAATGCTGGTGAGGATGTGGAACAACAGGAACGTTCATTGTTGGTGGGAATGCAAAATGGTGCAGCCACTTTGGAAGATTTGACTGTTTATTACAAAACTAAACATACTTTTGCCATACAATCCAGCAGTCACACTCCTTGGTATTTACCCAAAGGAGTTGAAAACTTATGTCCACACAAATGTCTTCACACAGATGTACACAGCAGCTTAACCATAATGGACAAAACTTAGAAGCAACCAAGATGTCCTTCAGTAGACGAATGGATAAATAAACTGTGGTATATCCAGACAATGGAATGTTATTCAGTGCTAAAATGAAATGAACTACTAAGCCATAAAAATACATGGAGGAAATTTAAATGCATTCTAGTAAGTGAAAAAAGCCAGTCTGAAAAGGCTACATACTATATAATTCCAAGAACGTGACATCCTGGCAAAGGGCATAACTATGGAGACAGTAAAAAAAAGAAAAAAATCATCCAGGGTTATCAGGGGTTAGGAGTAAGGAGGAAAGGATGGATAGGCAGGGAACAGAGGATTTTTAGGGCAGTGAAACTACTCTGTATGATACCATAGTGGTGAATACATGTCATTATCCATTGTCCAAACCCATAGAACGTACAAGGTCAAGAGTGAACTTTAATATAAACTATGGACTTTGGGTGGTTATGATGTACTAATGTAGGCTCATCAGTGGTAACAAATGCATCACTCTGGTGGGGATGTTGACAATGAGAGAGGCAATGCATATGTGGAAGCAGAGTGTATCTCTATAATTTTTCCTTAATTTTGCTATGGACCTAAAACTGCTCTAAAATAATAAGTTCTTAATTTAAAAAGTTGTAGTCATACGTTCAGCCTTAGTCAGTAAGGATTTCTTGAGTAACTACCTAGTTGTGGCAAGGGACAATGGTAAAATAAGACATGGTGCATTGCAGTCACAGGTGGTAACTCAAATGAGAAGGGGAAAATTATCAATCCCTTCCCAATTGAGGACAAAATTATGAATGCTTCCTGTCTCTAATGACCATTGCAGTTGACAACAGAACTAGATTATTTTGCTGGAGTGGGTGGTCCCTCTACTACTAATCTCTCAAACCCTTGGATCATTCCCTCTGCTACAATGAGACTGAGATTGTAGGTAAAGGTGGCACAGTTAAAAAGTAGCTAGTATTAATCAAATGTTTACTATGTGTTGGTCAATGTTTCTCAGAGTTAACATTGATTAACACATTTAATCTTCACATCGTCCTTATGAGGGAAGAACTCTTATTATCCTCCTGCTTTATACATGAGGAAACTGAAGCTCTGAACAAGTAAGGTTGTCAAGAATTGTGAAGCATGAGATTTTATGTTACCTACAAGTTAACAAGGTAGATTGTCACAGTTTCATGGTTGCTGGCAGACATGAGATTTCTGGGTCAAAGACACGGGAGAGTTTTTAAATCACAGTTATTGGAACGCCAGAATATCAACATATCTTGCACCTACTCCCTGAGTCTCAATGTCCAAGGGCTATGTGACACCTGCACATGCTGTAAGTTTGTACAGGAGAGGACCCCTCAACTTTGGGAACCTGAATCTCTTCTAATGGGTAGTCAGCCTGCCAGCCCTCTCCTCTGGAGGGAGATACTATCTCTATCTTCCAAGGTTGTTTGCTAGTTCAGAACAAAGAGCAGTCAGTGCCTTGCTCATAAGATGTGCAGAAACACAAGAAACTCATGGAGAATTGTCTCCCAACATAAGGCACTTGCCCAAGGTTATGAGTGGCAAAGCACAGATTCAAGCTGCGACATTCCAGAGCCCCCATGTCTAACCACTGAGCTCTACTTCTTCCCTAGGCCATCAGAGCATCTGAACGATGTGGATGTCTGAGTGGGCAGGGTACTAGCCTAAAGCAGGAAGACTTTTAGGGCCCCGGGGGGTCTTAGACCAGGTATCTAACCTGGAGCTCATTACCCGATGGGAGAATAAGCAGGGGTTGGGGGTCAGCAGGCCAGAGAAGGGAGTCTGGAAGTGAGTTGGAATATTAAGAAATAGAAATTGCGACCCAGAAAGATGAATGTGAGGCATTGTGATGGGAAGGAGAGAGTGGGAATGAGGACAGAGCTGGGCAAATGCTTAAGTGGAGCCCTTGACGCCAGGGCTTGTTCTGACCTGCATAACTTGCAGAAGGACCCTTGCATTTCAAGGGTCAGCTCTGGTATGACCACTGTGAAATCCAGTGCTGTTTAAAGGGGAAAAAACTTTCATGCAGAAAGCCTTATAGCAGAAGACAGCAGGTTTGGGAATCGAGGGCACAGCCAGCCCCTCGCTGACAGCCTTCCCTCAGCGAAACCCTGACTCCAGTGACACTGGGTTGGGGGACAGCTCAGGCAGTGGTTTCAATGTCAAGGGCTCCGTGTTTGTCAAAGTTCTGTTCTAGGTTAGCGCTCAATGCTGAGGGCTCTTTGGAGTAAAATCATCTCTTTATTAATGAGATCCAGCCCTATCTCTCTGATAGAAATGATGGGAAAATGTGTCCCTTTGGTGCTATTCAAATGAACGGGAGAGAACAGTGGGTGTTTTTAAAACTATCTCCCTATCATAGGAGGATGGAGCTCATTAGTGAGGGGAATGATTTTGCTGGGGAAAGGCTGTTACAATAAGAAAACATAACCCACTCAAGATGAACCAGATCCAAGTCAATTAGTCTGGGAAAAAAATGGGGAGAGAGAGCAAGTGAGCTTCAAAAATACCACCTCTTTCCTTCCATTCATTTGAATAACAGCAAAGGGACATTTTAGTTTTTTAATCATTTTTTTTTACTGAAATCAGTCTGGATCTCATTAATATAGGAATGATCTCACTTAAAAGACCTAGTGTTAAACTCCTGTTCAGCTGAGATTAATCAAATCAAACATGATTTGACCAAAAAGGAAAAGTCTAAAGTATTGTATCTATTTCTAACACATTGCAATCTGCCTTTAAAAATCAAAAAAGATACACATGATATTTCTTATTAAGCTTCTTTAGGTGTTTCTGGAATACATTTTCTTAGGTAAACTGGTATTGAAATTGCAGTGAAATGTGGTTAGCCACATGAAGTTATCGAAAAAGAAGAGATTCAAATAATTTACATGCGTATGAGAAGAAAGACAGTATGGCAGATGAGGTCAGCTATGGAGGAAATATATCTTCCATTGGGGTATATTTTCCTAGGATCAGCCAGGGACCTTCATCATATTAATACACTGAGCCACAATTTCTATATACTGTCAGATAAATATATTTAATTTGAAGGTTTTTCAACCTCAGCACTATTGACTTTTGGGACCCAAATGTGCGGGCTCCTTTGCTCTGGGGCTGCCCTGTGTGTTATAGGATGTTTAGCAGTATCCTTGTGGGGAGGCCAGCAGCCCCCTCCCACCAATTCTGACAAGCAAAAATGTCTCCAAACACGGTCAAATCCCCCCTTAGGGGGGAAAAACCACATTTACCCCCATTGATAACCACTTATTTAAGGTAAGAAATCAAAAGAAAGTGTAATGTATATAACAGTCCTTACGCTTGGGTTGAATTTATCATCCTGGCTTTGTTCCAGATCTTGATCTCCCTCCTTTTCCCAACCTGTATGCCACACAACTGAGTGTGCCCTCTCCCTTCACTGTATGGTAATTTAACTAAAGGATTCTTCACCCCTCTTTGATTAGGTTCTTACAGTGGGGTGTTGGCGGGCAACCCAAGGTCACACATTCTCTCAAAGAAAACCTCATGTGGCAAAGAACAGAGCCTTTGGAAAGAGCCATAGCAAAGTTTGATTCTTGCCTGTGTTATTTCCTAGGTATAAAGTCTTTGGTGAATGCTTACTGTCTTGGGAGAGTAAGTGGAGCTGTGGGCAGAGATATATCCATGGTAGAGAGACAGAGAGAGAGGAGGAGAAGTACCCTGGCCTCTCCCTTGCAACTTCCTCCAGTTCTCTTGCCTGTGTCCCCAGTGGCCACACCCAAGCAGAAGCCAGCTGACAGGGGAGGAGTCTGGAGAAAAAGCCCAAGAGCTAAATAGTGCAGAGTGAGGAATGGGTCTGAGGGTAACAAGACTGGGACGGGCATCCACACCCAGCCACGTGGATAAACTCATTCTATGTTAGCTGCTTCTTTTCCTGGTGGTGTTCTTGGTTTTGCTAAGTTAGAAAGTGCTGTTGACAGTTGAGTGAAATATACCCTCTGGAATCAAAGTTGGCAGCCACTGGCATTATTTCTCACTGGCCTAAGCCATCTAGAACCAGAACCAGCTTCAAGAGAGTCTTGAGCTGCCAGTAATGGAGAAGGAGTCTTGCTGGCATGAGGTTCTAGGGCAGAGGTTAGCAAACTTTCCCTGGACAGGGCCAAAAAGTAAATATTTTGGGCTCTGCGGGCCGTACGGTCTCTGCTGCAACAACTCAGTTCTACTGGTGTAGTGAAAAAGCAGCTGAAGATCAGTGGTCCCCAACCGTTTTGGCACCAGGGAGCAGTTTCGTGGAGGACAATTTTTCCACGGAACGCAGGGTGAGGGTGGGGGGATAGTTCAGGTGGTAATGAGAGTGATGGGGGCGGCAGATGAAGCTTCGCTCACTCGCCCGCCGCTCACCTCGCTCACCTAGCTCACCTCCTGCTGTAAGGCCCAGTCCCGGGGTGCTGGGGACCCCTGCTGTAGATAATACATAACCGAATGGATATAGCTGTGTTCCAATAAAACTTTATTTACAAAAACAGAAGCTGGATTTGCCTTGCAGACTACAGTTTGCCAACCCATACTCTGTAAGGCTAAACAATGCACCCCTATCTTTCTAAGGACAGTAGCTCTATCAGATCCCCTGCCTGCAGGAATTCATCAGTTTTGCAACCATTGTTTGCCGAGAGAGGGTGGTTGTTTCAAGCTGAAGAAGTACTTTTTTTTTTTTTGTCTAATGGTTCACGTTTAATGTAAACATAAGGGTTATATTATTCACACTTAAAAATATACCACTGATCAGAAGATTATTAAAAATGATTTAAATTGAGAGACAGACCTAATTGCACAGGAAGAAAATCATTTTCCACAGGGTGTGTGTTTCTGCTCTTGCAGAAAATCACGTCAGTTTCCTTGGCGAAATCACAGCCCGCATTCTGACGCTCTTAGTGTTCATGCGTGCTACTAATGGGTTTACAATTGCAAATCAGCCCTGTGCTGGAGCTGGGGATATTTTAGACTGTGTTTATTATGTCTCTAGTGTGTCTGCACACACGTGTGATGATCACTGTTTCTTCTCCCAGAACAATTAGCAGTGTGCCGACCTCCCATTGTTGGTACCAGGGCAGGATCTCTGATGTGGAAAAGGAAATGGGCTCACATCTCACTCTTTCATCACAGTATCCCTTGACTTTGCAGCAAGGAAGCTGCTTTCTCTCATAGGAATACACGAGGTACAGTTTTCTGGTAGGTCTGTCTACACTCAGCATGTTTTAGGAAATCTGCACAAGCTTGGACCAGGCACCAACAGGACTGAAAGGGTAAGAGGGGTCCACATGCACCTGGTTCTTGGGTGTCCTGGTCCTACTTTACACAGCCCCCTGCTGCCGCTCTTATATGCCTTATTCAGATGGGCCAATACAGCTTGGGGGTAAGGTGTGAGTTTTGGCCTCAGACAGGTCCAAGTTTATATCCCAGCTCTGCACTGACTCACCGTCTGACTCTGGGTGAATCACTGAGCCTTGGTACCTCATTTTCCTCATTAGTAAAATGGTGGTAATGACACCCGGAATGAGTTGAATTGTGTGCCCCCCAAAATTCACATTTTAAAACCCTAACTCCTAGTACCTCAGAATGTGATTGTTTTTGGAGATAGGGCCTTTCAAAAGGTAATTAAGTTAAAATGAGTCCTTTAAGGCGGGTCCTAATTCAATATGACTGTGTCCTTACAAGAAGAGATTAGGACACAGACATGCACAAAGGGAAGACCAGGTGAAGACACAGGAAGAAGACGGCCATCTACAATCCAAGGAGAGAGGCCTCAGAAGGAATCAATCCTGCCAACACCTTGGTCTCGGACTTCCAACCACCAGAACTATGAGGAAATAAATTTCTGTTGTTTAAGCCCCCCAGTCTGTAGTACTTTGTAATGGCAGTCTTAGCAAGCTAATGTAACACTCAATTTACAGGACTGTCCTACAGATCATAGTTTGTAATGCACATAAGGTGAACACCTGGTTTTCTTTGGGCTGCCTTTCATATGAAGGCTCATTTAGAGTTTGAGAACATCCCACATATATGTGTCTTAGTGGGAAGCAGGGCCAAACAAGGTAACCCGCTCACAGCTCACAGAGTGGCCACACCCTTTCTGGTTAAACGTCTTCAGAGATAGCACACTTGCTTCTAACAACATAGCCTTCCAGAGTTGAGCAGATTCCACTGTTAGAGAGTTCATTATTAGTCTAAGCTGTACTGATTTTCTGTGTCTGTCTCCTGCTGGAACTTATAAAATAAGTGAGATAGTTGAATATAACAATAGGTGCCCCTGAGTTTACTTTCTTGATGCTAAAGGAGGCCTTATATTTAACTGATCTCCAGGTGATGTGATATCAAATTCCTCCACTTCTCTCTTTGTCTCCCCTGAAGGATACAGCCTTCTTATTTAAACAGTAGGGTCCCAGCACCTACCTTTTGTGCTCAAGATGACTATTTTGGTGTTTTTTTGTTTTTTTTGTTTTTTTGCACTACGTACCAGACCTCACAAGTTTCGTCAAGATAGAAAAGATACTCTTTAATCAGCTTAATATTTTATATATGTTGCATTTACCCTCTGGTCACAGGTTCTATTTACAATCTTGACAAATACTGCAGAATCAATCAATGGGACCTAAATTTACTTTTCCAGAAGAGGCTCTTTGAAGGAGATTTACATTTGAAAGTTTGTGTTTGCATTTCCTTGCAGGCCACCTCCATGGTTCAGTCTCTCCAGTGGACCCTCTACAGGAACATCAGCTTACACAAGCTTTCCAGAGGTTTCAGGATGTTACTTTTTGTGCCCCCTCTGCATAGATTAATACTCTTCAAAAAAAATTGAAGAAAATGTTTGAACTAGGAGTCAGACAACTCATTATTGCCAAATTATAGCTACTCATCCTAAAACTAATAATGATACAGCACAAATGAAAGCCAGAGTTTATGAAGACCCTACTGAGTGTCAGGCACTGTCAAACCCTTTAACTTTCTTACGTGTAAGCATACAAACAACTTGATGAGGTGATATGACAATCCGTTCTATGTTAAAGCATATTCCTGAAACAGGAATTAACTTACATCCAAGAGGTAAATAAATAGGGAATAGGGAACACTGTCTGCACCGTGCAGAAGAGGAGTTTGGTTCACATGAGATTTTTTTTTTCTCCTATATATTAAATTTCACACCATCCAGTAATAATAGCTAAACTTCAAGTAACCTAGCCCTGTGGATCCCAGCAAGCTGGGGAAGAAAACAGTCCTGTATCCCTGATACCTGTTCTCTATCTCTCTCTCTATCTCAGTTTCACCACCAGCTCTTTCCTAGAAGGGATTAGTCCATGGTTTCCCCAGTCTGGATACATTTTACCCTTAACCTTTCCTTCCACCTCCCTTCCAGCAGGATCTTTTACCTTATCTTACAAGTAAAGAACTATAGTTATGGTTACGTGCTTCTATCTGTTAACATTGAACATCAACACTTTTATTCATATATTTTGGGAGGTCTAGTGGCAAAGTTACCTGCCTTTTGAGCTGCTAGGTCTTCTCTTTATGTGATTTTGGTCATAAGCCTTGCTATTTTTAGTGTGTGATTTTGCAGAATGCAAGGTTTTTCAGGAGTGTGCATATCGCATTAGAGCAGAAAGCTATTTGAAAGATGAGGAAGCTGATGCTTGTAGATGTTGGGTAACATTCACAGAGCCACACTGCTGGGAAGATGATGGGACTTTTAAGTCAGATCCCTCTGTCTCTCCAGAGGCCACCCTCTATCCTGTAACCAAGGGTGAGGTTACTCTTTCCTGCCTGTGTCCTCAGCTTAGAAGGCATGGGATTTGCAAAACAGTAGTTTTGGAATTATTATTCTGTTTCTCTGGAGCCCCAGATCAAATTGTAAGGAAAAAAGTATGTTACCGAAGTATTTTGTGTAAAACAATATAGGCTACAAACATTTTAGTAGAAAAATCTTCAAAATAAAAATCAAATGATGTGTATGGATCACACCTTTCTCTCCCTAGATGCTGAATTTACAAGAAACAATGTAGAAAGTGTGCTATGAGCAGAGCCTGGCACATAGTAGATGCACAATAAAATGGTACCTAGTATTTGGATCTAAGGGGCTCCACTGATATTTAATTCTTGGAACATAAGGGAAATGAACATAATTATCAGAATTCCCCACTTTTATCTTGGCCTATCCAGTGAAAACTACCTCCCACAATACAGATTTCTTTATTTTAATGGTAAAAAATATCAATTTCAGCCTCCCCTTTGTGAAGGAAGGAAAATAGCCTCAGGATGCCTTGGAACCCACTAAAGTAAGGACGATTTTTCTGTCTTAGAGGAGACTGTTGTCTTAATATTGTAATTTAAGTTTGCCTGCTTTTGAATTTTATATGTAAATGGAATTATACTACCTGTTTTCTCCTATAGCTTGTGCCTTAGGTCTTAAATGAGTTTCAATGTGAGTGGATGTGTCCTTTGAGATTAGGGTCCAGTGAGAAATGACACTTCTGGAGTTAAGGACTTAGCACTAGATCTGCTGTTACTACTATTGGTTAGTGGTACCAAATCCTGGCTTCCCTTTTTGGCCACTTTTCACACTGGGAACATTCTATCCTATCCCTTCTCGAGGACCTAGGTTCCCTGTCTCTACACAGAATCAGTGTCTCTTCCCCTGAGGCATTCTTCATGGATTATGCGAGTGACAGGACTTGCCATGTTCTTTCAGCTGTGAAGCGCTGTTTGAACATAAGGAAACACAATGATGACTCCTGACTCCGTAAACAATCATTATTTACAGTAACCTGAGCATGGCATAGGGACCACGTAGCATGGTTTGCAGACATCTCCATACCATCGAATCACTCACTGTTTCCCCCAGATGATGGTACCCGATGGAACAGAGCAGGGTCACCTGCTGGTGTGTGATGTTTCTCTTGACAAGTGACACAGACACATGTCCACACCAAGAAATTAATGTTCTCATCACAACAGACTCTGCTAACAGGAACAAGTGGTTACCTGCCAGTGTGGACAGAGATGGCAGAGGAGGGTCATGATGGGGTGGGGTGGCACTGATGGAGATACGAGTCTATCTCGGCACCACATTTCATAGGAAGAGAGACGTGGTGAATCTCCCTTGCTCCACAGGGACCCAGGGGGACAGGGGAAATCCACCTGCACATGCAGCACTGACCCCAAGACAAATGCCCCAAATCAAAGACTGTGCTGAAGACCCGCCACCCACCTCATCTAAATACACAGCAGGTCCCCTCTGAGGATCGATTCCTTATCCAAGAGGCTAAGGCTAGTAAACACTTTTAGAGTCACTGTGAGCATTTATGGGAAATGGACACGGAGCATCCTGAACCACACTGAGGGCCTCACAGGGTGATGACTGGTAGGCAGGGAACCTGGTCAAGGCTACTCGTCTCCACTGTTGGACACCTCCTCCCTTTCCAAAAGCGCCTGCTCTCCTTCATTCTGGCCTTTCTTAGCCTGCTCATTGTGAGCTGGACTCAGGACAGCCCCTTCCTGCCCTCTTATAACCTTATGTCTTATTACTTTAGACCCAGTCAGTGTGTCTGAACCTGCTGTACAGGATGATAATAACTCTGTTTATTGGGAACCTACTATGAGCCAGAAGTTTTATAGATGCTTTGCCTTTAAAGCCTCCTCATATGCTCCACGAAAAAGGTGTTGTCATCCGCATTCTACAGATGAGAAAACCAAGGCTCAGTGACAAAGCCAGGGTTAAGGTTCAGGTCAGAAGGCCATTCTTCACTCATGAATTTGATATCTATTTATGGGCACCTGCTATATGCTGATGACTGTGATAGGGGTTGGGGAATCAGTTCCCCGCCCTGGTGGTGCTCACATCCCATTGGAGCTGAATTTCGATTTGTCCTTGAAGCTCTGAGTTGACAATAGGTGCCAAGGTTAATATTCTCTGCCTTCCTCGTGTCATACTTGCTTCCAGCAGGTACCTTCTGGACAGCCAGGATCTTCTCCCAGAGGACCCGCCTCTAAAAAGAGGAATACTGGCCTTTGATTTAATCCAGAGGCTTGTGAAATGTTAGAGTTGGAAGAAGTCTTTAATCCACTGTTTTGTTTGGGTTTTCCCAGACTTTCCTACTCTGAATCACTGAGGTTTCTTGGAAGCCCTCAGGGATTCCTAGGGTAAGTATGGTGGAGATATAAGAAAGTTGGGGGCTGGGCCAATGAGCTACAGCCCCCTCAGACACACCCCCGATGCACATTCTGTGCTTCAAGGGGCAGAGTCCTGGTCCCCTATGCTTCCCAGCTAAGACTTCCATGATTGCCTTCTTTGAACCAAGCTCCTTCTTCATCACAATAAAAAATTGACATCCCCTGATGTAGCCTCACCCTTCGTTCTGCTGATGCTACAGCTGAGGCCCAGAGTTCTGAAGTGACCTACACAGTGGGTTAGCAGCAGAGCTGGGGGCCTCAAATCTCCAACAGCAACATTTCCACTGCAGAGCATTGATTCAAGTAGATGAAGGTCTAAAGGAGTAATCACCAAACCTCAAATTGCCCCAAAAGTGAGATATGTTTTGCACATGGTGGCCTTCCCAGAACCCAGAGGACTGGGCTTCTCCTGAGCCTCCTTGTTTTATCAGTCACTTGGCTAGTCACACAGCTCTTTGGCAGAGAAGAAGCCACAGGAACAAGACTCCATGCAATGGATGAAGTGGAGACGGATTACATGCAATGTCTTCCTTCTCCCTGGGAAGGATCTAAGAACACCTAAAAAGCTTGGCCATATAGACTCAGAATCAATAAAGCTGAAAAAAAATTTAAGTTTTAAAGTTTCTTAATTAGCTAATTTTTCCCCCTCACAGCATTTGACTTCGCATTCAACAATATTTGAGCACCTACCAAAAGCCAGTATTGGTGCCTCATTGCTTGGTGTACATACCTTCAATACAGCTGGAGAAGGCCCCTCAGTGAGGCATTGTCTTGACTTGACGCATCTTAGCATCACAAGTCATAGACCCCAAACCCCCAATTTTGATTGGGAAGTGCCACTCTGCCCTTAAAACACACATAGACATGCACACACACACACACACACACACACACACACACACACACCTGAGATGTAAGGAGGCAACATATTTGGACAGAGTTTGTAACTTCCCATAGTGACTGTGTTGAAGGGTGATAGATATGGAGATCGGAAAGTGCTGGAATGTTCCTCAAAAATAAACAACAGTTATAATACTGTTCAGTTTCAAGGTGTGCACATTTCTTGTTACAGGTAATGAAACCATGTGCAGAGAGGGGAAAGGATGACACAGCTCTTGATTACATTAAGGGAAAAAGGTCAAGGAAAGTCCTCCACCATCGTCTAAGGAGAGCTCATTCTCGACCCCACAATGTAGAATTATCTAGGGAGGCATCGTCTGGCTCCAGCTAATGTGAGCAGCCAGGTTCTTCTCTATAAATCTGTTAAAGAAGAATGCCTTGAATGATACCACTGCCCAGTGGGAGTAACAAGGCAGTGCTGCTGGAAGTTCATGGATGCTCCAGTCCCGGGGGTGGGGGGGGGGACACATGCCATTCACATTCAGCACAGACAAAAGCACCACCTGCCAAAGTCACTTGTTCTGGGGAAGCTTGTTTGTGTGTGTGTGAAGTCTTGTTAACTCTTTGTCACTGGATCCAAGAGAGATGACAGTTCCTCTGCCAAGTGACATTATCCACATTAGACATGACTTCCCATCCTTCAGTAAGTCAAGGCTTAAACATCACTTCTACTGGAGAGGCTTCACCACCTCCTGGAGTGAAGTTTGTACATCTCTCTTAGATGTTCGCATATCACTGTCCTTCCCCCATCATGGGACTTGACACAATATAATGTAACTCCCTGCTTTTCGGTCTGCATGTTACTGGCTCCACTGCCCATTTATAAGCTGTAAGTTCAAGGAGGATCAAGCTCATGTGCCATATTCAAGATATCATCCCCAGCCATCGCCACAGTGTGTGGACTAAAGCCAAACAACTTGTAACTTTTTATTGAATTAATAAATAAGTGAATGAACGAATAAATGGATCTCAGGTATATACAGTGAGCTGGAATATTTTAGCATTATTAGGGATGGACTAGGGGAAAAAGGGTCATGGTAAGAATAGAAGTTTCATTAACTATGCATTATGTATGTCTTTATATTGTACCCTTTCTTTAGGTGAGAAAGAGTGATGTGGTGGGTTCCTACATGTCTCTCATCCTTAGTGCATCAGTGCATATAAGCCCTGCTCCAAGTGTCAGTACTTTCCTTTCTTTGCTGAAAGGTTCATCTGGACATCAGAGCCCACTTTGCCCATGTGGACCTCAGGCCAGAAGGGCCTGGGAAGTGTCCCAGAAACAGCATCAACCAACACCCATAAGGTCTGGGAGAATCAGCATCTCAGCTCCCTCATCCTGTGTGGAGTAGAGTGGATAGATTACGCTCCGGTTACTGCTCCAGGTGGTAAGTTACTTGTCATTACACTCGTCTCCAGCTCACTTTCACGTTCTCCTACAGGTGTTTCCTGGGATGGCAACCCAACTAAACTGTTTATATCAGGTTCATGTTTTCACGTGAACAGAAGAAAGGTAAGTGGGCAACACTGGTTGTGGGCAACCCCTACTCCATGACTAAGAGCCTGTACTTGTCTTAAGGGGTGAAAAGCAACTTTAAAGAGAGGCATGGTGAGAGGTGCTGTTTAGAAAAATGGTGCTGGTCACCGTGCAGAGTAGCTGGAGTGAACGTGGAGAAAGGGAGATGAATTAAGAAGCTGGGGAAGTAGTCCAGGGCACACACAACCTGGGCCCGCACTTCTAAGGAAGCCTCTTTTTCAGCCTCTCCTGATACTGTGCACACGTGTGAGTGTGCAAACACACACATTTAAATCATGTCTCATTTTGGGAGATGCCAGCTCTTCACCATCAGGCTGACACCCGCATGGATGTGGTCCATCTGGCACAGGGAAGTGTCCCTCCTGCATTTCAGAAGCAGTGTTCTCCCACAGTCCATTGCCCAGAAAGGAGCAACCCAGTCTCATCTGGGACAGCTAGGCAGTATGTAAATTCAGCTCTTTTCTGCCCATCCCTAACTTGTAGTCACTTTTGGTCCTTTGCTGCAAAAAAAAAAAAAAAAAAAAAAAAAAGACTTTGAAAATGCATAATTGGAAAAATAAGCAGAATATTTAAAACTTGCCAAATGCTTCCCTTGAGGCCCAGGACAAGGGCTGCCTCATTCAGCCCCTATGTAAATCATGTCTGTAGGGTGAGGTCCATCTCTGGACTGTGGACTCTGAACACCAACTGGTGAAGCCATAGGCCAAGCTGGGGAAATGCAGCAGCACAATCAAGAGAAGCTAAGGAACAGCTTCCTATGAACTTGCCTGCCTCTCTCACAAGGCATTTGAACTTCAAGGGGAAAAGCCTGCAGTGTTAAATTACTGCTCCTGGTACTAATCAGACAGAGCAGGCTTCAGCCATGGAGAGCTCTTCCAAGAACAGCTGAAGATTGGATATGGACATTCCTCCAACGGCACATATGTCCCCCTTGGCCACCTGCCCAAATGTGACACCAGATTTCCTCTAAGAAAGTTTCCTACCAGGGCAACACTGGCTCTTTCTTCCTCGGGCACCTGCTCATAATAGGATAAGGACAGGATGAGAGGACACACATTTATTAAAAAATGCTTTGTCCTAGTCAACTACATTGATGACTTTAACCTTGAAAATAGCTCTACTATTCATAATTACAAATTTGAGAGTTTAAAAGTTTAACTTACTGGCTTAGGTTTACTCAACAATGAGAACACAATGAAATGCTGCCCATTTTTAGAGCAATTGCCCCAACTGGTTTCAGGAACTCTGTGATGACACACAGAAATTAACTAGGAAGACTCCACTTTATGGCTTATTGAAATGTTCTTATTTCAACTGTGTTTCTTGAAATGACCTACACAAGACTCTGCTATTGATCAAACAAGCCAATTCACTCTCAGAGGCAATCAGAAAATCTGAGTTGGGCTTTTGGTGGGTCTGAAGTTGAATTCCACATTTTGATGAAAACGCCTTTGGCTGCATGTATAGAGAACCACTTCAATGAGTTTCTATACACACACACACACACACACACACACACACACACACACACAGAGGATAATGGATAATGTTATGGAATCAAGCACAGAAAGTAGTATGGCCATACAAGAGACTGGAAACAGAAGTCAGAAAGCTGTTGGGATTCTAGCAGGCTCCCCTTCCTGATTTGACCCCACTCAGCAAATGTGCTCCCTGCATTTTTCTTCTCCATGCATTTTTCTTTCTCTACAGCTCAACCTTAAGGCAAATACATGACACACAGGGCAGTTGTGAAGCCTCCAATGTTCTCGTTCTCAATCCAAGCAACCAGCCCTGAGCAAATAATGTTTCTCAATGCCACTTACAACTCTTCCCCCTGTAGACTAGTTTCTTGATTTCAGGTCAAGATGGCTTGTGAAGCATATTAATACCATCCTTCCTGCTCTAAACACATGGAAATATTAGATGACACATATAAATTTTCTAACAAATATTTCACTGAGCTCCGAAGCCAGAAAGAAAACATGCAGAGGCCAGAAATGAAAAGGAAACTCATAGAGTCCCGAGCTTGTGGTCCAAATTGAAGAATATGGACCAGACTCCAGCTTACAAGCTGGCTCACTGAACACCACCCCACTTCTAGGTATGAGAGTCTAGGACACAAGCCCAAGAACAGCAAGAAAAAGAGAGTAAGCATGAAACAAAGAATTGCCCCTTCTGTGAACTGGGATCAGAATGTCTCAGCCCACCAGTCAGAAGCTTTCTGCCTACCCCAAGTCATGGTGAAAGCAGTAACTGATGAGAGAGATGAGATCCCCAAAGGTGCATAGTGGTGGGTACAGAATTCAAATAGAGAAACCCATAGAATACAGAAACCCAACTCAAGGCCCACCAAATTAATTCATAGCCAGTGAATTCTGTATCATGTGGGAAGAGGCAAACCCAAAACTTTATCTCCATGCCTCAGGCCATGCAGGGAAGAGAATATCCACTGAAAATAATGCCCATGGGAAATGACCTAGAACATAAGAATTATAAGACATACAACACTACAAATGATAGTCTATGGAATAAAAATTGGGAGAACTTGACTCTATGAAGCCATGTAAAGTTGAGAAGTCTGAAAGGTAATAAACAATAAGAATATGTAATATTTTCAGAGATGTAAAGGAACACCACCCATAATGCAAGAAATGACAAGAGAAATCATGTAGGAAAAATAACCAACCAAGAAGCCTAGATATCAAAAATACCATCATTGAAAATTTTATTTTTAATTTCAATAACCAAGTAAAACAGTTGGCTTGACAGAAAAAAAGAGAATTAGCAAGCTGGGAGGTAGAGGAATGCTTAAAGTATGTCTTTCAGAAGGATTAATAGAGAGAAAAATATGAAAATTAAGTTTGAAAATACAGAAGCTTCAAACTTCTCTATTAGAAGACTAGGTGGAAAGAACACAGAAAATTGTGGGAAAGCAACTTGTGAAGTGTCAATGGATAAAGTGCATCTAGAAATTAATGCAATAGCTGTAATTTGTTTGGAAGGGTCGAGTCAACAGATATTTTATTTTTGCTTCCTGACTTTTCCACTAGTTCTGCCTGGAACTTAGAAAAGGCTGGAGCTCCAGCCACTATATTGTGAATATGAAGCGACCTACAGGCCATTGAAACAGAAACATGGCAGGAGGCCACGTCCCTGAGTATATTGTGGGGGCTCCTATGCAAGCTATGGTTAGCCTGATTCTGACTTTATTGGTGAATGAGAAAAGCAAAACTCTGATTAGTTTAAGGCTTTACTTTTAGGGACCCTCTATTACTTATGGATGACATAATCTTTATCAGATTCAAAAAACAGATTTTCAGATATTTAAAGACTGGGAGAAATTCTAGCCACAGATTTTTACTGAAATATAGGAGATACTTTAGTATGAAAATTAAGTCAGAAGAAGTGAGAAGCAAGAAGTAATGATTATTAAACACATTGGCAATATACATTGAGAGTGCTACATCAAAATGACTTCATATAATAATACTCATGATTATTGTTCCTGTTAAGCTTTTGTGCATAAAAATGAGTTAGAACTAAAATATTGGATAATAACTGGGTATTTAGGAGAAATGAGTGGGATTCACAGTGAATTAAAAGGCTTTGAAGTCTTCACCTTGTTTAAGGGGAAAATACAGGCACTGATTTGCTTTAGACTTTGTTTAAATTATATAACTTCAAAATGTAAGGTAGCTGTAGCAGAACTGTCAGAACTTCCATTCCTTCTAATCCTTGACCAGCACTCTGCACACCTGGTTCATACAACACTGACCAGAAAGCAGGACTACTGAGTAAAACCACAGCTACCAATGGCCCATTCCTGAGATGGCCAGGGGGACAGTGATATACAGAGAAGGTGGTAATGGGTACAGCCAGCACTCCTAAAGATGGCTTCACCCTCCCTGACCACAGGCAATTCATCATTTCTGGATGACTGAAAAGTTGAAAAGTTTCTCCATCATTGACGAAGTAATTCTCAATAAGTCAAATAAGTTCTCCAAATTACCCTTCTTGATGCAATAGGGTTATTCATGCCCCATTTCCCATTTGCAGGGCTGGTTTGTTAAATGAGGTCATGAATATAAGTGCTCTTTCTAAAGAAGTGCTTTACAAACTTCCCTTGGTGTTGTTATTTTATTTTCCAAAGATTTTTCCAAGGCATTTTGAGAGTCTTTTCCATCCCAGAAGTGAGACTTCCTTCCAGAGTAAAACCAACTATTTACCTTTGTATAGAATTGTGCCCTTTCCTTTTGAGCCCCATATGAGATGCTCAATGGACATTAGTCCAGTCAGCCACACATGGGCTAATAGAGAGAAGTTATTGCCAGAGAATTGCTGGCTTCCTCCAAGGAGAAAGAAAACTGAAGAAGTCTTGAGGCAGAGGATAGTCGACTTCAGGCAGTGGGAGTGAGTCACAGAAAAAAATGCAGGAAGCACAGCTTATGGCCAAGAAAGTGCTGGGTGCAGCCGTGGCTGGCACACTGCTCTGTTTGTTGTCTTGCAGTACTACAGGGAGAAGCGCGGGGGTATCTTTCTTCTTCCTCTTTTTTTTTTTTTTTCCTGCTGACATATCCCTTATTTAAAGTGGCACAAATTTCACTCACTGCCTTTGAGAATGATTGTCTAAAAAAACCCAGCTTGTTTTACGTTCAGTACTTTAACTCCTACTAATGCACTCTCTCTTGGTTTGGAGCACCTTCTGGAACAGAAAATGTGCCAGGCTCCGGCTCCTACTGACTCTGCCAGGCACATGGTGTGCCCGAGTCTCAGTCTTACTTGCAGGGAGCCCTCTGGATGGGACCCTCCCTCTGGTCCAGCAACAGCAGCCTCAGTCAACTCCCTGAACTCCTGGCTTCTGCCTTTCATGACTTTCCACCAGGAGAACTTGTGAGTCTTTTGTCTCTGTGTGTCTGTCCATGGCTCTCTCTCCTTCCCATCACCGTTCATCCCCAGGTTAGTTGCTGACAGGGTTTCACAATTTCTTCCTTGACCTGGCTGCCCTTTCACAAGTTGGATCAGTGACCCAGTTCTTATCTCTTAGCTCCTCTGGCAAGAAATGCACGTCATTGCCATTCAATCTTTATGGGAACTCAAGGAGGAGTGGGTTCACCCAGACTGGGTAGGTATTTTTGTACCTCCTTCTCTGTATTATTATTTCTAAACCTCCTAACAACTCTATGAGCTTTGCCATTCGTGTTTCAGAGGTGAAGAAGATGAGGGTGTGCCCCACACTCTTTAAGTGACAGGACAAGACTTCAAACAGAAGTTCAGCCCCAAAGTGCCCAATGAATTGATTTTCAAATGCCTCTCTTTGCATGGATTTCTTCTCTTCAACTGGATAGCAAGAGTTTCAACTAATAGCCAACTCTAATCAGGTACTATGTGCCAGGATTGTTTTTAAACACTCCATGTGCTAACTTACTTAATTCTTGCTAAATGGTAGACGATTGCCACTGTTAGTATTCCCACTGTAAAAATAGGAAATCTGAGACTCAGATGTTAGGTTCTGGGGGCCCCAGAACTTAGGTGAACCCAAGTGGTCTGACCGTCAAGTCCATCTTTTTGCCATGGCTCCTCACAGACCCTCCTCCTCCACAGTAGAGAGCCATATGTTGGATCCCCAGCTCCCTGCATTCTGCTAAATAAGGATCAATATCCTCCATGTTTTCATTTGTATGTATTTGTAAAGCTCTCAGAGAAGTAGGAGAGATGAAGAGGAAGTCCACACAGAGGGATGGCCCAGGAGACTGTTGTCTGAGCTGTGGAGTACTGGACTTGTGCATTCACCCCATTCCTTCTTGCAGGGTCCAGGAAGACACAGGTTTTACTTCTTCTGATTGGGCCAATAAGCACCAGTGATCCCTAGCATTTTATATAAACCTGGACTCTATTCTGGAGCAGCAGCCAGGGAAGGAGGAGAACCAAAACAACCTTGCCTAGCAGAGGGGATGTAGGGGTTCTGATATCAAGGCCCTAGCAGATGTGGCTAACTTCTAAGCCTCTGGAAGGTTAAGGTCAGGTGAGCTACACAGGTGTTCTGGGAAGTCCCCATTCACACATACATTCTCCTCATCCTGCGTGGAGCAGGGACCATTTTCACATGTCTATGTTTCTTCTCCCTTTGTGTAAGGTTTTAAAAATCCTCCTAACATGCAGCGATGAGGTATAAAGAGACACCCCATGGATCTTTGGGTAATCAGGGACAGTTTCCAGAAAAAGAGCTTCATAGGATTTAAGCAGAGGTACTGTAGAGGGAGGAAGTAATTCATATGCAAAGGACTAAAGGAAAAGGAAAATGTAGAACATGTTTGGGAAACTTAAAAGTTCAAAACAGTAAGAGGTCAGAGCACTGGCATAAAGGGAAATGAGGAGAGAGAAGTCTAGGGAGAGAGACAGCACCAGGTAATGGAGGACATTGGATGCCATGATGCTAAGGAGTTTGAACTTAAAGCTAAGCTGGTGGGAGCCACTGAAGATTTTTGAGCAAGGAAGTTGGGAGCACTGAATCTATGGTTTAAATGCAGCATGTGGCAGGGGTTGGAAAGAAGCAGTTCTGGCTGCTAGGAAGCTGGTTGGGAACACACTTCAGTAATCAAGCCTGCAGGTGAGGACATCTGGAACAAGGGCACTGAAGGTGGGAAAAATCATGAGGGTAGGTTTGAGAGATGCTTTGGAAGTTTTGAATGTGAGGCTGAAAAGAGTCTGGGGAAGCAAAGATGATGGGTGCAGATGGGTGCAGGTCAGATTATATAGTAAGTACACACTTGATGCCAAAAACTCAGCCTCTGTGCATCAGTACCAAGTTGAATCTCAGAGACAGAGTTTTGAGTAAAGTAGAAAAGAATAACTTCATCGCTTTGCCGGGCAAATGGGAACACAGTGGGCTCATGCCTCAAAAACTGTGTGTCCCAGCCTGGGAGGATTTGGTGAAGAGTTTTGTAGCAATGGTTCAAGGATGGAGTTGCAGATAAGGATCAGGGTGTGTGCAGGGCCTGTGCTCCTTTAATCTGGCCTCAGCTGGTCTCTCCCTTGTCTGTGTATCCCCTCCCTTCCCTGATTGCAACAGCTCAAATCTGCCCTTTGGAACTTAGGTAAAGTCATGGAGGCTGGAATCTATTCCCTACAAACAAGAAATGGGGAACACAGAATGGCTTCCATGCCTAGGAGCCCCACAGGGTCCTGCTTGGTTT
Source organism: Delphinus delphis (assembly GCF_949987515.2). NCBI lineage: Eukaryota > Metazoa > Chordata > Mammalia > Artiodactyla > Delphinidae > Delphinus > Delphinus delphis. The sequence goes on along the minus strand of NC_082684.1, from coordinate 7,056,021 downwards.
CACACCTTTTAATGAAAATCTAAGAGTTGACCATGATGATGAGAGTTGACATTTATGAGCTTTATTATGTGCCAGGAGTTTTTTACATGTAACTCACATGTTTAACACTCAATAACGAAGGCATTAAATAACTTGCCCAATGTCTCACAGCTAGTAAGTGGCCAGGATTCAAACCCAGACAGCTGGAGTTTTAAAGTCATGCTGTTAACCACCATGACATCACTGCTACCAAACTTAGCTTTGTACATGTTGGATTTCAAGGGTTTGATGACCATATAAATAGGGGTTCTCAACAGTCCGTTAAATTGAGAGTACTGAAACTGAGCAGGCCCCTGTGGGTCTCAGAAGCCTTTCAAACAGTTGCTAATCAGGGAAGGGAGGGGGTGCAGAGACAAGGGAGGAGCAGCCAAGAAGCAATAGTGCAGCCTTGGAGCAGGGTCCTAGGTCTACCTCAAGGCATAAACATAACAATATCTTTGAGCTCTTTACAGAACTAAAACCCCCAACAAAGATGGAAAATGTTAACATTCTTCATTGAAGATCACAGTGTGATAACCTTGAGAAGCTCATCAAGAGACCACCTGAAGCCAGATTAAAAGAGTTCAAGCCCTTCACACACCCTAATCCTTATCAGCAACTCCACCCTTGACCCATGGTAATAAAACTCCTCACCAAATCCTCCCGGGTTGGGACACACAGTTTTTGAGGGCATGAGTCCACTGTGTCCCCCTTTGCCTGGCAAAGCAATGAAGTTATTCTTTTCTACTTTACCCAAAACTATGTCTCTGAGATTCAATTTGACACCAGTACACAGAGGTCGAGTTTTCGGCATCAGTACAAAGTTCAGAATGAAAGAAGAGGCAGCTGAATCCTTGTCAAAAATTATAAATGTAGACCTAAAAAAAACAAAAACAAAACAACAGTGAGATGAGATCTTAAAGAAGGTCCAAGTATTTGACAATAAGGAATCTGCTCACTCACTTTTATACTGAACCATTGACTAATTCATTTAGACTCTTTATTGGATATCCCTTGTAGGCCTACCACTTTAGTCTCAGGCCAAATAGTGAGGATTTATAGATTAGGAAGTTAATAAAGGAAATGTTGGCTAACTGTCATTAAGAACATGTAAAACTGCATGTGTTATATACTGCATAACAAACACATTGCTGTCTGCATAATATGCATTTATAATTAAAGCCATTTTAAATGAGCCTGTGCAAGAGATAGAGACAACAAAAACATCAGGTCCTCTCTGTGTTACAACAATCATCTGCTTCTCTATGGCTTTGTAGTGCAATATGCTGTTCATCACAGCCCCCTCTTGAATCTGTGAAATCTTAGAAGATATGTAGGCTTATATATGTAAAGTGTATGATTTGTTATTTTATAAAGATAATTATTGATGTCATATGGGCTGAATGAATGCCTAATAAATATTTTTTAAATAACCAGCTAAAGTCTAGAAATGTCTGCTATGGAAATGTCGACAGTGTATAAGCAAAGAGACCATTTAATTATCTCCGACAACTATTCTCACATGGACTCTGATGGGGGAAATTATCACTTGTTTAACGAACCTAAGGGGATGTTCCTTCTCATACAAATTGTGTCCCTGGCTATATTATAATACTTATCTCTTTGTCCTTGCACTGTGTTTATTTGCATACTTTTCTTGTCTCCCAGGCCCCTTTTAATTTACAAGCTCCTTGAGAGTTGAGAGAGAACCTCTTTGAGGAAGGGAGATAAAGTAGAAGAGACATGAGCTGTAGAAGTAAGCAGAACATTTTTTTACTACAACTGACCTCAGCCACTTAGTATCAGTGTGATCTTGGGCAAATCATTTATCCTCTCAGCACCTTGGTTTCCTAGAACGTAAATAGCACCATCATTACCCAAAGTGGAGGTGGGTGGTGAGGATTAAATAAAATTATTCAGGAGAAAGGACCCAGAAGCACTTGACTTCTGAGTTTTTCTTGGGATATATTTGGATGTGAATTGAAATATAGTGAGAAGAATCAGATATAATGTCAGATCGACTGTGATTAAGTCTATCTATTGTAAGGACACTTTGGTGGGTTTTGGAACATTTATGAATCCTTTCAAGTTGTCGATAATGTATTTACCAGTGGGCACATGCGCATTTTTCTTCTGGGGAGAAAGCCCACTGCTTTCATCATTCTCAGTGGTGTGTGTGACCACCTGGTACAAAGGGACATATGAAGGAAAATGGGGTGGTCACAGGGCCACCTCCCTCCAATTCCCCTTTAAGCCCAGACTTGTCACCGAGCTGCAGGGAGTTTGCTCTATAAACAGCATCCAGCTGTCAGCTCCTTCAGGATCTTCCCCACTGTAAAGAGCTGTTCTGCCAGAGGTCATGTCCTTCCCAGGAACAAAGCGTCTGTGACTGAGCCAGGTGGGAGTAGAGACCTGCTCCCATGGGACAGACACTCTGATAGACGATACTCCCCACAGAGACCCTGAAGCTACCTAAGGCGTTGTTGTACCTACATCAATGTCCCCCTCCCCAAAGATGTTGATTCCTAATAAATACCTTTCACCCTGGACTTCATGTTAGAATCTGATTCTGGAGAATTCAACCTGTTAGGGGAAAGCAATACTAAGAAAAATAGAAAATTTGGTGAAAACAGAAGCTCAGGAAAGAGTCCCAAGAAGGTGGGGGTGGTTATCAGGGTCAAATATAGCAGAAAGTTCACGATAAGGACAAAAGTGGTTCAGTACGACTGGCAAATAGTCCATAGGGTCCATGGAAATCAGTTTTGTGGGGCCAATAGGAAAGCTTTGGGAAAGATATTTGATAAGCCATTGGAGTATGACAAACAGGAGACAGCTAGTTAGAACACTTCTTTTGAGGCAAGAATGCGTGGGGAGGTGGGTGCCACAGGGTCAAGGAGAGACTTGAGCATGTTGATCATTTGCAGAGATAATTTTCAAAACTCCTTTCTTACAAACCACATCTCCTTTCGACATGTCTGAGAAAACCTTGGCAAGGACAGCCTTCAAATTTCCCCCATATTATTAAGTCAAGTAATGGGCTTTCAGAATATAGGAAGTTCAAAAGGCTGTCAGGTTGGAGCCAGACATCTGAGGAATGTGTGTGCCCCCAAGAGGAGGTGTTGTATCCATTAAGACGTATCAGGTGGCCCTTATCAGAAAGCCCCATCAGCCAGTCAAAGGACAGGTTATTGTGTGTGCCAGGTAGCTCAGAAATGGCCCCTCTAAACTTGAGAGCAGCAGTCTCAACCCTCCCTTCCAACTCTTGTTCAAACAAAGCACAGAAATCTGAAGTTTGGGCAGAAAAAAAGCACTGGAAGAAGATTCTTCACTGTTGCAAGACAACTGGATCAATGAGTCACAAGGAGTCATACTTCTGGGCCACTGGTTTCTACACCACAGCAATGACAGTTTTTCAGGGGAGCAGACTCAGCCCCATTAGGAGGAATCTTACTTGAGAAGACACACCATCCTGCCTTGGTTCCTTTAGTACAACTGAGATATACCAGAGTTTTCTAAAAGATGTGGGGCCAAAAATCAGTGGCAGAACACAAAGACACCAGTGGTCCATGTAATAAGCTGTACAAAAGTACTGACACAGACAGTTAGACAGTCTTCTGCTGAAAAGACTCTATCTCAGCTACAAAAGTCTGAAATCATAGATAAACACTGTGGCTGTGTCCTCTTTGCCACATCCCTCACTTTCCATCCCCAGGTCCTCTGGCCACTATGGCCACCCTCTTGTTTTTCTGCCTTCACAAGTTGTAATCTAATGGAATTTGATGTTCTGTCCCAGAAAAAAAACACTAAAACACACTCATTAAGGTTTGGACTCTCTATACAAACCCATCCCCTCAAGGACTTCCCACTTAGTCTTCCCCTGGAAACATCTGACCCTGAGCTTCAAAACAGAGAGGGTGAACTATATGATCTTATGATCTTTTAAGACTTGACAAATACTAATAATTCCATGATTCCTGATGCAAATTGGGGATTCTATATATGACAAGTTTCACCAGTCTAGGATAGATATTTTGTTTTGTTAGGACAGAATGCAGAAAACAAGTAATAGATTATCATTTGATACTTTGTAAGGATAGCTTGCTTTGTAGTAATGATGACAGCTGCATGACCTTTCTAAATTTGTGAAGTGTTTTCATGTTTGTCATGATCTCATTTGATTCTCCAAGTAGGGAAGACATCCCTTCTACCTATTTTATAGGTTAGAAAATTGAGGCTTCTAAAAAGTCACACAAGCTGTCCTACTCAAAACAGGGAGTCCATATGGAACTCAGAACGTTCCAATTCCCAGTCCTGGGATACTGCAAGAAAATCCACTTCTTAAAAACATCTTATATAATTATGGCCTAAGCTACCTTTGCAAACTTGTAAAAGAACTTCCACCAGTATGCAAGTTTTCCATGATGGAAGTTTCTTCCATGTCAGGCTCTTAGTTTAAAATTCTCCCAGAACTACCAGACTTCCATAGAAAGGAATAATACGAAAGAAAAATAAAATGCTCACAAAGCTATTTTATAAATAGTTTCATTAATAAATCAGGTACCTCAGATCCTGGGAAATGAATGCTTCAAAATGGGCGTCTCCCAAGAATGTCCTGTCCTGATGGTGTGACTTGCACACACCACAGCCCAGGGGCACCGGCTTAAGAGTGGTTGGGTTTGTAATTTACAACTTGAGGCCAACCAACCAATTCTATTACTCAAACATGTGAAGAAAACCCAAGGAGAGGAATACTTTAATCTTTTGCTCAGAAACGACATTTGCAACTCTTTTCTCTTACTTTTCCTTATTTTACCACAGGGGAACAGTTTCCAGGAATTATTATGTTAAGCAGTATATTAAAAAATGAGTCTTGGTATTTTTTGCAATAACAGCTCACATTTATTCTGAGAACAGCAATGCTCACCAGAACTTACATACATTGTCTGCTTCCAAAAGTGCAGACCTGTTAGAAATAATAGAGTCTCATTTCCTAAGAACATTAGCAATAACCCAAGCCCTCAGCTATCTGATGAGCACTTGCTATATGCCAGTCCCTGTACAGGGCTCAGGAGATACAAAGATGCAAGCACTGTTGTGTGCAGAGGAATGACCACAGAGTAGAAAAAGGAATAGCTTTGGAATCAGAGAGATATGAATTCAAACACTGGCTTTGTTGGTTCAGCTGTGAGAACTTAGCCAAACTGTGTAACCCTTCTCATCCTCGGTATCTCCCTGAGTAAAATAAGAATAGTGATATCTGTTGTTCAGGGTCTTGGGGATGCAGAAGTAAATAAAGACCACCCAAATGAGAATAAGCAGAGGCTATTGATTTAGAGCTGGCTATAAAGGAGTCAGCTACCATCACCTGTGTTTTGCAGAACATCAAAAGCAGGCCGGGGAAGAGGAAGCTTGGCAGGAGTTACAAGGGAAGGCTTCAGGTGTGCCCTGATTGGAGGCTGTTGGCCTGGAAATGCTGGAGGTGGCTGACTAGGAGCAGGCTTCTTATGTGATTGGTTTGGGGAGCATATTTGGCTTTCTCTGGTTGGTCCTAAGTTGGAAGGTGGAGGCGGGGCATAGGGAAACTGGCAACTGTTGACCAACTTCTAACCGAATGCTCTAACCAAGTTCTGGACCCAGTTGCTGCAGAGGTTGTGGGTTAGAGTTTTGTTGTCATATATGGTTTGGCCATTGCCCATTTGTATATTCAGTAACTCAGGGAGTCAGGTGAGCAGACAGATACACACACACACAGAGTAAATTTACTATGTGATAATTATTATTATGTGACTCCAACAGAGAAGAAGAAGCGAGAGTTCAATTGGAGGTACCAAACCCTCAGAGATCCCTAAGAAGAAAATTAATAACTCTGCTTAAGGGTTTGAAGGATTTGGCATTTTTGTCAGGGCTTTGGATGATGAGTAAGACAAGACAAGGAGCTAAGAAAAAGCCCCCCAGAAGGAGGACACACCATGACCAAGGACAGAGAGGTAGGCAAGTGGCAAGAAAGCCTATTGGTGGTGGCTGGACCCCAGGTGCTCCAGGATGAGCATGAAAGAGCCAAGTGGAAGGGAAGACAGAGTCAGACTGGGGGTGAGTGGGTGAGCTTCAAATGCAAACTTGGATTTTGCAGATATCAGGACAGAGTTGACCCCAACACAATGATCCCAGACTAAACCAAGAAAGACCAAGTCAGGAAAGGAGGAATAGTAGAGAAGAATCCATCCTTTTCTTATAGCCCACCCAGTGTCTATTGTTCAAAGCCACTGCCTGTTTCTCAGTGAAGGATAATGTCTGGGCTTCTCAGGTTGCATCCTGGGGCCTTTGATACTCAGTAGACTGGCTCTGAGACCCTAAGCTGCCCCAGCCCTCTGCACTGCCAGAGAACCATGGTATGAAAGACTCATCTTGTTTTCCTAATGGGTTATGAGAATTGAAGAATCAGAGGCTCCAATTTAAATTTTTGTTGACTTACTGTTTAAGCAGGAAGAAATTCAGTTGCAAAGAACAGAACACCTCCATGTGAGCATCAGTATAAAAGGCACCATGACAAAGCCAGGCATCCCATGGGTTCCAAAGAAAATGTGCGCATTATCTATAATCGAGGTGGAGGTCAAGGGTACATCCACAATATTATAGCTCAACTAGGCATTCATGTTTCAACCACCTAGTGCATCAGGCTCCACATGAAGGAGGGCCTCCCAACCCATTCATTGCATGTGATCTTTGTCCTGAGCCATTTACCCTGAGCCCTTGGTTCTCCACCCACTAAACCACTGGTGATTTCCTCTGCTTTTGACTTGCTGATTCCATTAAAACAGTAGACTGATTACTAACCCCTATGATCTGACTCTAAGCTCACTAAAGAACTTTCTGAAGATAAATTAGGGAAAATGTGTGAGTTGGAGGATCATACTACCAAATACCATTCATTAGCAGCAACATTTCTCAAAGTTGATACAATTCCATCGGGCTTATATATAGATCATTCTCATGTGCAAGTGTATTCCTGGAAGGGTGAATATTGACATACTTATAACTTATATTTCTAAGGACAACACAGTGGGGCATTTTAGCAAGATAATGTCAACTGGTGATGACCCACTGCCCATCCACATCCTCCCCTGGTGGTCCTGTGATTGTGGACCCCTTCCTTGAGCCCTGAATCTCTCTTGTATCACCTAGATTATTGTAGTATTTTGGATTCTGATCTGATGCCTTCCCTAGCCTGTGAACACATCAAAGGAATTCATCCTTTTTTTTTTTCTTTTTAAGCAAATATCTGTTGAGCTATTGTAGGTGCTAGGAAGAGAGCTATAAGAAGTGTAATCCCATTTCTATGGCGATTATAAGGAAAGGGGGTGGTGGTAGGGAGACAAATGATAAACAAATGAACAAACACAGGCAGTATCAGAGAGTGGTCAGTGTTATTGAGGAGAGCCTCTGTAGACCAAAGGAGCAGGAAGGACTCCTCAAACAACTTGCATGATGAGAGAGAAAGGAGCCAGGAGCTGGAAGGTGAATCTGGGGACCATCCTAGCAGAGGAAACAGCTGGTGGAGAGGCCCCGAGGCACTAAGTACATCAGGGATGAGAAGGGGCTGAGGGATGAAGACTGGTGGGCAAGTGGGGGGCCTGATTTAAAAAGAGTTCAAAGAGGCGGGGATGGAGGAAAAGCAGGGAGAAAAGACAAAGACTGTACAATAGCTTGCTGTTATTCTAAATGCAGTAGAAGCCACTGGCAGTTTTAAAGCAGGGGAATGTTGTGGTCTGAGTTACATTTCAAAAAGATAATTCAGTGTGTTGGGTAGAATATGGTCAGGATCATTCAATGCAGGAAGCCCATCTGAATGGCTGTATCCAGGCAATGATGGGACAGAGTAGGAAACAGTTGAAAGGATGAAGAGAAGTGGACAAGGTTAGGGCACATTTGGAAGATAAAGGTGGATAAAAACATCTCACGTATCTTTGTGCACCCAGGACCCTGTGTGGTGCCATATATACATTAGGTGCCCAATAAGTGATAACTTGTTTGGAATGCACCAGATTAAATCAAATTGAAAAAAGATACCTTGACTAGGTGAGCCAAAAGCTAAGCATGTCTTCAGCTTACAATTTAAATATTAAGCACTTTGGATAAAAGAGAAGCAACTCTTTTTCACTCTGCAGGAAGTTCAGATCTAAATCATATTCAAACTGCTTATATATGTATATGTATATATATATATATGTATATGTATATATATATATACATATATATATATATATATATATGTATATATATATATCTCAAAGCACTTATCTGATTATAAAATGGCTCCTTAAACAAAGCAATCCCAAAAGGAAGTTGTCAATACTTTACATAACTTCCATCTCCAGCCTATTCGTTTCAACTCTGGAGAGAGACCAAACCAGGAAAGAAAATTAAAAGAAAGCCCCAGGGCTATATCATTGCCTGGTCCTCATGCCATGCAAGGCTTCAGGAAGGAGGAACTAGCCTACACTTTCTAAGTCCCTTTTGCTCTTATTCCAGAGGCTAGGAAGCCCAGAAACCAAACCATTGATGGACTGACTCTTGACCTTGCTCTAAATTGGCTAAATCATATTCGACATTATTCTCAGAGTGGGGGGACATTAGGGAAAATTCAGCTGAGGGACCCAAGAAGATTTGATTATAGGTTTCTAGAGAGAGAGGGAAATATGCATGAAGGATTATGGCAAAAGGGAAAAAAGTGCCACTTGATTGATGAACCCAAAATTATAGTGAAGAGAACTCAGATCACTTAGAATCTAAACTAATTTCTGGGCCTGGCACTCCTATTATTTCACATTCACGTGACCCTGAATTTGTTTCCATATTACAGATGAAGAGACCAAGGAGAAAAGATATTGAGATAATTTCATGGCAGCTTAGAGTTAGTATGTTGCAGATCTGGGGATCAAACTCAAGTCCAATCCCTACGGTCTTCCCACTTCACTGCCTACTAAAGTATTATTGTTGTACCCAAAACAGTGCCCAGAGACCATTCCAGTTAGTTCTCCTAAGAAGGCAGTCAGAGAATAGGTTTAAGTCTGAGCATCTTAAGAAGAAAGTGAAAACTTGCCCAATAGCTGCCAGTCAACCAGATAGGCTGAATTCTCTTCTCTTATCTCTGATTACCCACCCATAAGATAGAAGAGCAATCCTGATTATTTCAAGGAGGCTGGGGATATTCCAAGAAAAATAATTCACATTCACATCCCACAGTTTAAGAAAATAATAGCTGACCAATTTATGATTTACATTCTCATAAAAATAAACTGCAACATCAACCCTTGAACTTCTCAACTTTCCAGCTGCTTGGGGACAGCTCCAGTGGAGTGCTCTGACATCCATGCAACTTGTCTAAAACCGAACTCATCAACTTCCCAAGAAGTCTCTTAGACTTCAACATTTCTGCAAATGGCACCCTGACCTCCAGTTCCCCTGTGTTTAGACCACACATCTTGTGAAGCATTTCCAAGACTGCCTCATTTCAGTAGCCCCCAGATCCTTGCAAAGGACAAGGACAAAGTCAGAGACTACTGGACTTTTCTTGAAGTCAGACATTAAGTTATGTCTGATGTCGTATCCTGAATGTCCAGCAGAATATCTTAGAATATCTTCTATGGGATGAGTCCTCAGTGAATGTATGTTTAATTGATTATCTGACTTCAAATGATGTATTTTATTTGTAGAGATGAACTATCCTGTTTTATATCCCCTCATAATTCAAAGTAATATAAGAGAGGAAGGAAGGAAGGAAGGAAGGAAGGAAGGAAGGAAGGAAGGAAGGAAGGAAGGAAGGAAGGAAAAGGAAGGAAGGAAGGAAGGAAGGGAGGAAGGGAGGAGGGAAGGGAGGGTGGAGGGAAGGAAGGAAGAAGGGAAGGAAGGTAAGGAGGATAGAGAGAAGGAAGGAAATGAGGGAGGGAGGGATAGTGGAGGGAAGAAGGGAGGGAGATGGATAAAGGAAAGACTTGACTTCGATCTTTTTCAATATTAATTAAAAACTCATTTAACCCACACTGATTGCATGCCTAGCTGGTGTCAGACCCTGTGCCTTGTTGCCACCATTGAGAATTGTAGATGAAACCACCTTAGAAAATTGCAGAGGAGGAGCTGGTTTAGTACACCATTGTCTTTGGAAGATTCTGCCTGAGATTGAGACTTGCATCATATCATTTTTTCATAAATCCCCATTGTTTCATTTGCTCAGTCCTAAAAACTTATTGTTCTTTGTGCCACTCCCCCATTTAATAAAGTAAAACTAATATGGTGTCATTTTAAAATATATTTATGTTTGTTTTCCCTATAAAAAGAGATAATAATGTTATGTTCCAATAATATTAAGTTGCAATGTTATTTGCAAGACTGCAGAGCTTTTAATTTTCTGATTATTTCCACAGTGGGAGTTTCAGCTCAATTTCAATGAAGGCACTTCTATCTGTTTTGGTTATTTTTTTATTACAGCTAGAAGCAACAACAATTGCCTTTAGTGTGGGAAAACATCACAAAGGAGACAATTGTTTTCCCCAAAGAATAAGATCATCAGGGCAAATTTTGATGCAAAAAATTTGTAAATTAATTGCAAAGTCCTATGAATATTATATTTACTAAAACTGTGTTGGCTGCTGTTTTCAAAGAATTCATTGTTTTTGCATTTCTTTTAAAGGAATAGATTTCTTGAGAGCCACACCAAGAAAAACTGAATGTGTTATCAAAATTTTAATAATTTATAGACATATGACATTCACATATGGATGTCTATGAATATGGAGTTAATGCTGGTACAGAGAAAAATCCTAGACACCTGGATTTGAATTTTGGCTTGCAAGCTTAGTAGCTGTTTGATCTTTAGTAAGTTATATTAACATCTCTAAATCTCAGTTTTTTCTAGTGGAAAAAAGATTATTATTAGATTAAACTAAATAGCATGGATGAAATGACCAATTATACATTCTGACTTAAAGGAGGCACTAGATAATTGGCAGCTGTGATGATAAGGATATTTATGTTGCACTGCTTTGTTCATTCAACACATGCTGATTGTTTGCTCTTATGACTCCAATCACTGCCCCAGGCGCTGGATGGTGGTGATGAAGGTGATGATGATGATGATAATGATGAAGATCTCAATCATTATATTGCTATGATTGTACCTCCATGGGCTGGTCAACACTACAGCATAAGTCCTCATAGCGGGCTCCTGCAGTATTTTGTTAATGTCTGCAAACATATTATATCATAATTCTTCTTTGCATGTTACATCATGATCTGCAAACTTCTTTTCTCATTTAATAATAGAGAGTAAAGCCTTTTCCCAATCTCTGCACATAGTTTTAACTGATGTGTATGAGCCTATTATGTGGATACACCTTAGCTTCAATACGCTCTTTTTATTGGCGCTAAGGTAGCTCAATACCTTCTCCAATCTAACACTTTACTAGAAGTTAACCAAAGGGAGATGGTGTTTCCTCATACTGTCATCAGAGCCTGATAGCCTTAACTTTTTAATTTGTTTCTAATCTAATGATTGAAAAAGAGCATGTCACTGCTGTCTTAATTTACATTTGCTTGATGTTATTTTATACAGAGTGTCAATTTTCACATGTTTATTGGCCTTTTGTATTTCCTCTACTCTTCATTGTCAGCTCATGGTTTTGTCTTTTTTATTGTGTTAATATTACCTTATTTATTTGCATGTGCTCTATATATTTGGATATCATTTCTTTATATTTTGTTACATACGTAGGCAGTATGTAGGTATTTTGTAGATCTATATTGTATAGGTGTATATAGGTATTTTTTTCCTGGATTATCACTTGCTTTTTAACTTGTTGTAATCAGCATTTTTAAATGTTGATATTGTCAAGTAGATTAATCTTTCCTTTAATGCGTCTGATTTTGTATCTCATTAAAAAGACATGTCAACCTTAAGGTCAAGAACATATTCATCTAAATTTCCTTATAGTATAAATAAGAATATGAGAATAATTCATCTGAAAGCTACTTTTGTAAATGGCTTGAGGTGAAGACTGATGCTCCCTTTTAAACCCTGTAGACAATTGAACCACATGATGAAATAAACCATCCTTTTCCCAATCATTTAAAGTATTATCTTTAAGATATGCTAAACCTTCTTATCTATGTTAGTCTGCTTCTATTCTCTTTGTTAAGTTTATAATGTATTTTATCTTGTAGGTAACAAACTTTTTTGCAAAATTGCTCTAAAAAAACAATTATTTTGTTTTTCTTTCAACATTGTTTTGGCAAATTTTACACATTTACCATAAAAAATGTAGAACTGGTTTGTTACGGTCCGTGGGAAGAACAATCCTGTTTGGATTTGAATGGATTGCAACAAAATGATAGATTAATTTTGTAGAAAGTTGATATTGATTCTTCTCACTCATAACCATAGTATTTTCTTAATTTAGTCATAATATTTTAATGTTCTTTCATAAAATATTATACATTTCTTCAAAAAGTTTGAGCATATTTCTTTTTAGGTTTGCTACTAGACATATAGATATTATGGCTACTGGGAAATATTTTGGTTACCTTTCCTAATTGGTACTGATGTTTTAAAGGAAAATGTAATGTTTGAATATTAATTCAGGTCATCTTGAAGAACTAACTCCTTTACTAGTGCTCATACTTTAAAATCATCTCTCACAAATTATGGCAGCATTGTACTTAAAAAAAAAAGTATTTCCTTCTGTTATTTAACTTCAAAGTCTAGGACTGTGTTATATACTCTGCTTTATTTCCATAACTAGCAGAATATCATGTAGTAGTGGTTAATAAATACTTACTACATAAGTGGTAAAAGAATGCTATTGTTTAATAGTTTTATCACTAAGTATGATGTGATGAAGTTTCAGAGAATTGTGAAGAAAGGTTTCTATTATATCTAGTATGTGAGGATTTTTTTTCCTTTATTCAGGATTGTATGCTGTCTTATTAAATGATTTTCATTGTCCGTTGAGATAATAAGATGACTTTTATATCTTATACTATTAATATAGTAATAATTTGGACAGGTTTTCAATATTGATCAATTCTTGCATTATTTAAATAAACCCTATCTGGTTATGATACATAATCTTTTGCTATATTGCTGACATCTCTTTATTAAATTTTACTTAGGACTTTTGCTTTTACAGTCATTAGTGATATTAGCCTATAATTTGATTTTACATTTCTATCTGTGTCCACTTTTGACATCAGGTTATAGTAACATTGTAAAATGAGTATTGACTTTCAATTCTGGCCATACGAAGACTATATATATTCAACACTCCTCCCATTACAGAAGCACATTAAAAAAAAAAAAAGACAACAAAAAACAAAAGGGAGCAAAAACCCAGACAGTAAAAAAAGCTGACTCTAAGCTACCAATTAAATTCCCATCTTCATAATTAAAAAACATCAGTTGAATGAATGTGAATATGTAGAAAGCTGGAGACAAAATATTAGGCCTTTAAAATAAGAGTAATTAAGATTCAAGTGCCAGAAAAGTTAGATTCCTCAAAGAATAGCTAGAAATATATTCACCTGTAGTTACAATGAGTCAACAGTGAAGTTCTATCTATATCAAAGAAGGCTCAAAGAGGGAGGAAATGTCAGTTTTGAAGGTTTTAGACATGATACCATATAATGAATACTTTGAAGCAGATATTCCTGAGTTTATGGTGAAGGCAAGGCAGACTCTTTCTGGAGGGATTGCCCTTATCCTGGGGATGCAATGTTTTCAATGACTCCCACTAAAGAAGAGTTCACAATCCAAAACTCTAAAATGCACGAAATAACAATTCACCATGAGTTAATGGAAACACAACAAAAATTGCTAGACTTAATAATCTAGAGATTTACATAATAGAAAATCTAGAATGTAGAGATTCTAAGTGTATCATATATTTTAATTAATTAAAGAAATTAAAAATTGAAAACACAGGAAAAGAATAAGATGCCATATTCATCAGCTCAGGCTGCCACAATAAAATACCAGACTGGGTGGCTTAAACAACAGAAATTTATTTTCTCACAGTTCTGGAGGCTACTTCTCACATTTCTGGTCATCTCTGGGAGGCCATTATTCTGCCTACCACACCTGCAAAACAAACAACAAAAACCCCACAAATCTTTCCAGGTCATGGTGGCTTCATTGGTGAATTCCAAAAGTTTTAAGGAAAAACAAAATCTTGCACTCTTAGGGAAAATATAGAAAAAAATAATATTTTCCAACCCATTTATAAGGTCAGAATAACTCTGATACCAAAACTTAACAAAGAATTTTTAAAAAAAGAAATTAATAGACCAGTATTTTTATGAATACATATGTGAAAATCCCTAACATGATATTAGAAAATTGTATCCAGCAATATATAAAAAAGATAACTACATCATAATTCTGAGGGATCTAGCCTAGGTTGGGTTAATATTTGCTTATTTATATTTGAAAATCAATGAATATAATTCATCACATAAACAAGAATAAAAATGATAAGATTATTTCAATATATGTAGAAACAGTGTTTGATAAAATTCAACCTCCATTTATAGTAAGAGTTCTCAGAAAAGTATGAATAGGAAGAAGAAAAATTTTCAATCTGATAAAGGGCACTTAGAAAAAGTCTACAGCTACCATGATACTAGATAGCAAACTATTAAACACTTTTCCCCTAAGATTAAGAAAAAGGCAAGAATGTCTGCTGTCATCACTAGAGCAATAAATCAAGGGGGAAAAAAGGGAAAGGCTTAAATATTAGAAGGGAATAAGTAAAACCATCATTCTTCACAGATAACCTGATTGTGTGCATAGAAAACCTTATAGAATATATATATATATATAAAATATAAATATTATTAGAATAATAAATGTATTACATTTATTTATGAGATTTATGAGATTTCAAGGTTAATACATGAGATTCAAGGTTAATACATTTCTATATTTAAGCAAAAAATAATTTAAAAATGAAATTAAAAGTTCAGTAACATTTATGGTACTATAAAAATATCAAACAAAAAATATACAAATACAAAAGTTGTGTAAGATTTCTACATTGACAACAAATAAATGAAGTTTGCTGAGAGAAATTAAAGAAGACCTAATTAATGGAAATGTATACCATGTTTATGGATTGGAAGATTCAGCATGAAGACGGCAATTGCTCTCAGTTTGATTTACAGACTATGTAATCCCAATCAGAATCCCAGCAGGCTATTTCTTCTTCAAGAAAATGACAGGCTGACATAAATATTTATATGGAAATGTAAAGGACCTAGAATAAACAAAATTATTTCCCAAAATAAAAACATTACCTGGTGTCTAGACTACAAGTAATTAAGAAGTTGTGATGTTGGTACAAGGACAGACAAATCAATGGATCAGGACAGAGAGTCCAGAAAGAGACACACATTTTGGTGTCAACTAAGACACACACACACACACACAAAATTAACTGACTAAAGAAGTTCTTTTAAAGAACTATTGCTTAAATAACTGAATACCTGTATGGGAAAATGGAAATGTAACCTCTCTTAATTCATTACATAACAGTTATTTTTATATGGATCTTGAATCTCAATTGAAATACTAGAAGCACAAAAATTCTAGAAGGAAACAGGATACTATTTTTGTGACTTTGAGTTAGGCAAAGATTTCTTAGAGAAGGCACAAGAAATATTAACCACAAGAGAAAATATGATTGGACTTCATCAATGTTAAGCATTTTTCTCACTAAAAGACATGCTATGAACATGAATATGAAAACCACAGAGTGGGAGAAAATAACTGTAGTACATAAATCTGTCAAAAGACATATCTGCAGAAACTTTACAAATGAGACATAGAAATAACCAGTAAGTACATGGATGTGCGCTAAGCATTACTAGTCATCCAAGAAATGTGACATAAACCACCATGAGACAGCACTTCATATTCACTAGAATTGCTAATATGAAACCCACAGACAATACCTCACATCTGTGAGGACATAGAATAACTGGAACTCTCATGCATTTCTGGGGAATTTAAAATTGTACAATTACTTTGAAGAATTATTTGACAGTTTCTTAGAAAGTTTAATATACACCTATCCTATGACCCATAAAATCCACTCCAATAATCTATCCAAGGAAAAAAAAACATGTGTTTACATAAACTCTTTTACAAGAATATCCTAGCTACCTTATTCATAATATATAAAAATTGCCAACAAGGCAAATACCTATCAACAATTCAATGATTAACAAGTTGTTATATGATAACACAATGGAACACTACTCCACTATACAAAAGAACAAACTACTGATAAATATAACAACATGGGTGAGCCTCAATGTTGTTATATTAAGTGAAAGAAGTTGGACGCAGACCATATATATCAATACTACATGATGATTCCATGTATAAGAAGTCCATGAATAGGCAAAACTAATCTATGGTATTAAAAATCAGAGAGTACCTCTGAGTCTACAGCCATACCACCGGGCATGTGCCTGATCTCATCCGATCTCCAAAGCTAAGCAGGGTCGGGCCTGGTTAGTACTTGGATAGGAGAAAGTACTTTGGAGAAGGAGGAAACTTCCTGGAGCAATGGAAATGTTCTCCACTGTGACTATGTGTGTGTCTGAGGGGGGTGTGGGGAGAGGAAGATAGTTATAAAGAGATGTATAAAATTGTCAAACCTCATCACGCTTATTATCTTAACATCCTATTCTGTATAAGTGTACCTCAGAAAACAAATGTGCACCTGAACACATCATAATGAAATTGTAGACACCAAAGACAGGAGAAAGTCTTAAAAGAAACCAGAGAAAAACGATAGATTCTCTATATTGCTCTGATAGTCAGATTCTCAGCTGTGTATCTAAATGGCAATACAGTATCAGGAAAATAGAAATCCCCTTTTGCATGTATCAAAAAAGAAACACAAAATCCTAGCACATTATATCTCTGAGAAACAGAGCAGAGAGAGCCCTCAGTAAAGGGGTTCAAATGTTTCTGTATGCTGTTATAAAAATAATTTAATCATAAGTTCAATCAGTTTTGAAAAAACATAATTAAGAGATTTTGTAAGTAATATCTCCAGTAATTGAAATAAAATGCTCAACAGAAATGTTAAAAAGCAAACTGGATTTGGTGAAGATTAAATAACAGAAGTTGGAAAGTTAAATTGGGAAATTTCCCCAGAACATAGTGCAAAGAGATGGAAAATCTGAGAGGAATAAATGCAGAAATTCAACATCTATCTAGTTAAATCTCCAATAGAACAGATATCATTTAAAGATATAATGACTTGAGGATTTCTTGGACTTAAAGAACTTCACAATATCTCACATGGAAAGAGTCAACAAATTATCAAGCAGAATTAATAAAAGCACATAAATAGCCATATCTGTGAGTTTTCTATTGAACCTGTGATAATCAAACATTAAGAGAAAATCCTGATAGCTCACCAAGAGAAAGATCATATTATCCACAAGGAACTGAGAACTCAATTTATTCCAGACTTCTTATTAGAAACACCACAATGCCAGAAAACACTGGTGCAATACCTTCAAAATTGTTGACTAACAAAATAACTTAAAACCTGATATTTTATACCCAGTAAAAAATAAATCATTTTAGAGTGAGTGTAAAATAAAGATACTCTTGGATATAAAATGATTCGGAAAGCCACAGACCTTTTCTGAATTTTCTTCAGCAAGATAAAAATTAACCAGAGGAAGTAAAGGAATATGGGAAACCACACTGAGCTAGGAAATCAGTCAGACATTGGTGATTCTAAATTACTACCATCCATAAAAAAGTATAATGATTTATACAATTTTTAACAAGTTCAAACTAAAACTGTAGGCAACAATAACATGGAAAATGAAAATATGAAGGTGACTGGAGTGGCATATAAATAAAATAAAAATGCATAAAGGCTCTTGTCTTATCAGCACAAAAATGAAGATGTCTGTAACATTCAAGTATTTTACTTATAAAAAAGGAATGTCTTCCTATGTTATCTGATACATTTTTATTTTTATGATAGTAGAAAAGACTGGGAAAACATATGCCTCAATGTTTATAGAATATAATTGTGCATTGTCATCTTGGTACTTTTTATATTTTTTTCCAATTTCTCCCCCAAATAATTAAATTATTTATACAAATAAATGTATAAAGCATAATCCAATGCATTTTTCTAAAGTATAAGACAAAAGTTTAGAAGAAAATAAATAAAAGGTAAAAGTGTTTCTCTTTGAGTGGTGGAATTATTTGTGCCTAATTTCCTTCTTTTCACTTTTCTTAATTTCTACATTTCAACTAGTTTAAACAAAAGAACCAATATTTAAGATACCAGCATATCACAGCTAATCTCCAGGAATCCATACTTCAGGATCTGACACAGTATATGATCATTTCTATGTCTTCATCCCTTCACTTTAGTAGAATTCTTTACAAGATTGTCAAGTTATTTTTACAATTTCCTTTTTTTTAAGTTTCCCCAAATGCATTTCATTAGGTTTTATTTTTCAAGAGCTTTTGAAATCAGTTTTCTTGTGTTCATATTTGTCATATAAATTTCTCTTTGCCCCCAAAGAGTTCACAGTGTATAGGGGATGTCAACAATAATTAGACCCATGGATTGGGAAAATGGAAAATAAACGCACTGTATCATTTTAAATTTATTTTTATTGAATATATTTAACATAAACATTGTATAAATTTAAGAGGTAAAATGTGTTACTTTGATACATTTATATATTATAATATGATTGTTGTAGTGATATTTTTCACATTACCTAATTATAGGACATTATTGTTATATATATTCATTATACTGTGCATTATACCACTATAGCTTGTTACTACACATTGCAAGTTTATACCCATGAGCAACATCAATTTTATCTTCTCACTCCCCTAGCCTCTGGTAACTACCATTTTACTTTTTGGTTTTTACCAATTGGACCTTTTTAGATTTCACATATAAATGATATCATACAATACTTGTCTTTCTCTGTCTGATGGATTTCACTTAGAATAATGTACTAAAAATCAATCCATGTTGTCACAAATGATAGGATACTCCTTTTTCATTGTTGAATAATATACCATTGTGTATATGTACCACATCATTTTTTTTACCCATTCAACTGTTGATGGTTGATGGGCATTTAGGTTGTTTCCATAACTTGGCCATTGTAAATAATGATGCAATAATGGATATTCTCTTCAATAACTGGTGCTGGGAAAACTGGAGAAACACATGAAAAACAATGAAACTGGACCTCTATCTCACACCACTCCCAAAAGTTAACTTGAAATGGATCTGAGATTAATGTAAGACCTGATACCATGAAACTAGAAGAAAACATAGGGAAGAAGTTCCTCAATATTGGTATTGGCAATGGACTTTTGGACATGACACCAAAACACAAACAACAAAAGCAAAACTCAAAAGCTTCTGCACAGCTAAAGAAACAATTAACAAAATGAAAAGACGACCTACAGTATTAGAAATTTTTGCATACCATATATCAGATAAGGGATTAGTATCCAAAATATATAAAGAACTCATACAATTTAATTAAAAAATTGATTTAAAAAGTGGGCAGAAGAACTAAGTAGACATTCTCCCAAAGAGGACAACAAACTGGCTAACAGGCACATAAAATGATGCTCAACATCACTAATCATCAGGGAAGTGCAAATCAAAGCCACAATTATATATCACCTCACATCCATCAGAATAGCTATCATGGCTATCATTAAGAAGACAAAAGAAAACAGGAGCTGGTGAGGATGTGGTGAAAAAGAAACACTTATACACTGTTGGTGGGAACGTAATTTGGTCCAACCACTATTGAAAACTGTATAGAGGTTCCTCAAAAAATTGAAAATAGATCTATCATGTGATCCAGCAATTCTATTGCTGGGTATATACCCAAAGGAAATGAAAACAGTACTTCGAAGAACTGTATCATTTTATAATGGAATCAGCTTCTCTAATTGCATCCTAGATGACATTTCTCACTGTCTAAGAGGCGCATTCAAGCTTATGAAAGTTCTTCTTTAAATGCGACCAATTCTTGTTTCCAGAATCCTGGTTGCTCTCTATAGAAATATAAGAGAATTTCTGTACCCATTACTTCTAGACTTTAAAC
The DNA here is from genome assembly GCF_949987515.2 of Delphinus delphis. Lineage (NCBI taxonomy): Eukaryota > Metazoa > Chordata > Mammalia > Artiodactyla > Delphinidae > Delphinus > Delphinus delphis. The sequence goes on along the minus strand of NC_082684.1, from coordinate 7,035,819 downwards.
AAACTATAAAAAAGCCAGCTGTTTGAAAGAGCCTGAGCTTTTCACATCAACAGATCTGGATTTTGTTTCTGGTTCCACCTCTTAACAGTAAGACTTAATAGTAAAACAGGGATGATAACACCTGCTATTTCTTTTTTTTCTGTGAGGGAAGATGAGTCTCAGATTCTCTCACATGGAGTGTTCTCAACAAATGGTCATCATCACTTGTGATATATAGTCCATTCACTAGCAAAAACTAAAAAAAGAATATGATATTTGAGCTTTGTAGAGTCAAAACAGCAGGTTGGAATGATTGAGTTTTTCATCTTTCAATCCAAACACTGGATTCTTGTAAGCAGCCTAAGAGACCCAAGAATCCTTTGCAAGTTAAGCAGATGAGATGGTGGTAAAACTGGGCTTTGAAGTCATGTTGTATAGATCTCATTTAAATCTTAAGTTCTATATATTTCTGGCAATGCCTTAGAAAAGATTGGCTTTACATTTTAGCCTCAGTTATTTTCACCTGCAAAATGGATGCATTCAAACTGATGTTATGCAGTTTTTTGGTGAGGATTGGCAGGGATGGATTGCCATTGTCATTATTATCAGGTAATAGTAGGTAACATGTTTTGAGTATTTAAAATGGTCCAGGTATCATGTTAAATACGTGGCCTGCAATTAACTATCACACTAGTTCTACTTATTAGAAGCTTGAAGCTACTTTATTTTGTTTTGTTTTATTTTATTTTATTTTGTTTGTTTTGTTTTTATAATTAATTTTTATTGGAGTATAGTTGATTTACCATGTTGTGTTAGTTTCTTCTGTACAGCAAAGTGAATCAGTTATAATGTACATATATCCACTCTTTTTTAGGTTATTTTCCCATATAGGTCATTACAGACTATTGAGGTCCCTGTACTATACAGCAGTTCCTTATTAGTTATCTATTTTATATATAGTAGTGTGTATATGTCAATCCAATCTCCCAGATTATCCCTCCCCCTTGCCTTACCCACTGGTAACCATAAGTTTGCTTTCAACATCTGTGACTCTATTTCAGTTTTGTAAATAAGTTCATTTACACCATTTTTTTTTTTAGATTCCACCTATAAGTGATATCATATGATATTTGTCCTGCTCCGACTTACTTCACTCAATATGACAATCTCTAGGTCCATCCAGGTCATTGCAAATGACATTATCTGGCTCTTTTTATGGCTGAGTAATATTCCATTGTATATAGGTACCACATCTTCTTTATCCATTCATCTGTTGAAGGACTTTTATTTACAACTTGACTGTTGTAAATAATGCTGCAGTGTACATCGGGGTGCATGTATCCTTTTTTTTTTTAAAGAGATCATCATTTTTTAATAATAAGAAAAAAGGAATGCATGGATTAGCATAATTTCCAATACAACTGCAAGAAAACAGACTCTAAAATCTTTTTGTTTGTTTGTTTTTTCTTTTTTTGTTTAACATCTTTATTGGAGTATAATTGCTTTACAATGGTGTGTTAGGTTCTGCTTTATAACAAAGTGAATCAGTTATACATATACATATGTTCCCGTATCTCTTCCCTCTTGCGTCTCCCTTCCTCCTACCCTCCCTATCCCACTCCTCTAGGTGTTCACAAACCACCTAGCTGATCTCCCTGTGCTATGCAGCTGCTTCCCACTAGCTATCTATTTTATGTTTGGTATTGTATATATGTCCATGCCACTCTCTCACTTTGTCACAGCTTACCCTTCCTCCTCCCCATATCCTCAAGTCCATGGGGTGCATGTATCTTTTCAAATTATGGTTTTCTCTGGATATACACCCAGGAGTGGGATTGCTGAATCGTATGGTAGCTCTATTTTTAGTTTTTTAAGAACCTCCATACTGTTTTCCATAATGGGTGCACCAATTTACATTCCCAGCAACCATGTAGAAGGATTTCTTGAAGCTATTTAAAAAGGGCCATTTCCACTTGCAGAGATGGTCAGCAGATCAGCAACCATTCCTGGTCATTGACCAAGTGTTCAGGAGTTCCCTCCTCTGTTTCCAGCTCCTTCAGGTGGGGCTGCTGCAAATACAAACCAGTTGGTTTTCACTTTGTATTGGCCCCTTCCCGGTCTTGTCCAACTTCTGACCCTATACTCGATGGTGGACCCCACCCCCTGCCCATGGCCGGCAAGTCTGTGCATGAGGAAGTCTTAAGCTTGCCTCTTGAAGTAAATCATGCAAGAATTTAGTAATGGGGATTTTTTTAAATATCATTTTAAGTTGCAAAGGTAAGCTGAAAATTTCTCTCTCCCTTGATTTTAAAGATGGTTTGATATGCCAAAACAAGGAAATGTGTTGACTTGAAGATGGACATTTTTATTTTTAACATCTAAAAATGAATTCTTCTGCTTCTCATTGCCAAGTTTAAGATAATTTTACAGTAGTAACTCGGATTGTTGAGACTTTTCCATAGGGGACTTCTCAAGCTTTTGGCCTGCATGAGATGGGGGCAAGTTGAACTGTGAAAGTTTTAGAAGCCTACTGAAAGAGACTTTGATTCGGAAATGACCAGCCTATGACTAACAGAGGGGATAAAAGTAAGGTAGATTTCTTTATAAATGAGTGCTTTTAAAGTCAAAAGGAAAATAGCATCTGGGGACCTGACTCATTAACCAGCACTGAAAATGCAGCACAGTCATACTTTTTAACACAAATAATTTCTGCCTGCTCCCTTCTCCCAGGTTGCATTGCACAGAGCTTCATTTTGGTCATGACCTTAGCATTTTTGTTTTAATTTTTTGTTTGTTTTGGTGCCTCTTCTAATCAGTTGGTCTCCCCCACCAGACTGTAAGCTCTTCTAGAAGAATTATTTCTGTTTCTCCAGAAACTATCTTAGGACCTGACACATTCTATTTTAATAATCCATTTGTTAAATTTCCCAAGTTCAAAAGATAGCCTGTTAAGTCACAAATAGGCCTTCTGGGCTATGTCTTCTCAGAGCTCTATTCAAACAGAAAGAAAAAGGGACGGGATCTTTTGAGGATTTTACACCTTGTACTTTCTCAGCAATGTTTCACCTCTCATTATTTTTTGTTGACCTGCTCTTCCATCATACATTCCATTGTCTATTCAATGGCACAAAATCAAGTAGCCATGGCCAGTAAGAATTAGAAAGCCTTGCCTCCTTCTAGAACTGGTTCAGCCTTTTGTGAGCCCTGAAGCCCTAGGAATAGCATCTCCTTGAAGCCTCACTTTCTTCACTTTTAAAATGGGAATCCTCATCATGGCCTTGCCTGCACCATGGAGCTACTAAATTATCTGATGAGTCTCAGTGTAAGAAATTGCATGAGGACAAGGATGGTGGCAGATGTCCAGAGAATTAGCTAATCTGACTTAGTTGACTCCATTTTTCACTTGTTACCCAGGTGTTTGCATCCCACAGAGGTAGGGACAGAAAAGCACAAATGATAAGAAAAGGGAAAAAAACACTTTTACTATTTTGCCCCACATTCTGAAAGAACTCACTTTCTGTTTCTCAGGTGAGGACACATAGTGGAGAACAGCTAAGTCAATTCTCTGTATTTGTACATTTAACAAAATGCCTTGGCTAGGGCTTGAGGCATAGTGTCTGACAGTTGTTATATTAATCATTTCAATAACAATAATAATAGTTGTTTGGAACACTTATGCAGCCATCCATTTTAGAAAATGCTCCCAGATATACACCCTGAGTACTTTCAAAGGTGGGTATGAGTACCACTGATGATGAGTGAGATAATTGTAACTAGTTTACAGATTAATAATTAGAAAAAAAGTAACAAGTATCTCTTTTTTTTTCCAAAATAAGGAGTTACTATACAGTAAGGAGTAACATTTTTCCTTAGACAACAGTGATACAATGTTTCCTGTGTAAATATCTTTGTTTATATACTTTACCAAATAAAGATAAATACATTTAGAAAGAAATGTGAAGTGATAACACAAAAAACACATCTATATGGCCAAGATTGCAAAGGCATTAGATAAATGACTAAAAGTTTGGCAAACCTTGCTCAAAAAGATCTTCATTAAAACTTGAAGATAGATCATAAACCCTATCTTTCAATAGGGGGACCATATTCAGAGGGTTTCTAATTTTAAAACTGGTATTTATGACATCACCCCTCTGTAGATGGCTTTCATTCCTTTATGTATTTAGTAACTCATTAATGTATTGATTAATAGCTCCTCAGTGCACCTGGATAACCATCAGTCACACCAAAAAGAAACCTATGTGCCCCAACTTAAACTGTCACCTGCCTTGGCTCATCTTGGGCCTAGGGATTCTATTTAAGGGTGACCACTTTTTTTCTTTGCAAGAGTCAGAAAGGGTTTTTCATTTGAGAAAGTATCTCCTAAGCCTCACAAGTAGAGAACTGAAAATTCCTTCTACACTGTTGTGGGTTAAGTTTCTGTTTGGGGGAAAGTCGATCTCCTCAGTTCAAAGAAAAACATATTCAAAAAGAGGGACCGATACACACAGTACAGGCAGCATCTTGAACATCAGATATCCTAAAAACTGAAATGCTGATCTATGAGTAAAGAAATCAGAACCATATGGCTTCTCCCCCCTTAATAGACATATGGGCTTTACAAAATAGGGAGAAACATACTTGGCAAAATGCTTTTCAAATTTTACTCAAACCATGGAACTTTAAAAATAACTTAACATGTCTAATGAACCCCAAAATGTGTCCTTGCTCACCCAGATTAATCTAACACCATCCTAGTAAACATTTATACCTACTATGTGCCAGACATATAAACACACACACACACACACATTCACATGTGTTGAGAGTAGAAGACACAAATGCAAGTAACTATATCATGCCATATAAGGCACTGGTATACGTTCCTAGGAAATGTCATGAAAACTCAGGGGATAAAGCAGCTAGTCATGCCCCCAGGGTAGAGGGCTGGTGTGAGAAAACTGCTAAGAGGAGATGACATTTTCATCAGGTCTTTACAGATAAGTGGGGACCTTCCAGACAAGGAAGGGAAGGAGAGAAAGTCACAGGCCAAGAAATCAGCAGAAACAAAGGCATCAGATCCATAAGATGCAGGAAAGTCAAAGGTCCAGGCATTGCCCGGGAAGCTGCAGCCCAGGGAGCTGGTGCCTGTGCAAGAGATGGAACTGACCACCCAGAGAACTTGGACTCAAACCTTTAAATAATGGAGAGCCTTGGGAGGAAAAAAAAGAAAACAACTTTTTAAGTTAATTATAAAAATAATATATACCGTGGAACTTTTCTTTAAACAGGAAATGCAAAGTGGAACATAAGTTGAAATTAGAGTATGTATGATGTGTGTGTGCATGTACTTAGAGATTAAATGTTTTTATATTTAAGCTTCTGATGGAGGGGATTAAGTAAGGGGTGACATAATCGGAGCTGTACTTTAGAAAAGTCTCCAGGGCTTCAGAGGGCACTAAATGAACACCATGGAGGTGCTTGGGTGGTGCAGTGCATGGCGATGCAGAAATGTCCAGTTCTGTTAAGCTCCATCCCTGGAAGCTTCTGAGATCTTACTCAGATCCAGAGTTTTATGAAATGCGTCTCTTGCTTGTTTATTTTTTTTCCTGCTGTGCTATTTACTTCCATTCATAGAGTAGATTCAGTTCAATAAATGATGTGTTTGCCATCAGAACAATTTGATTCTCATTCTAATTATAGCAACAAGCTGCTTCCCCTAAGCATATTATGGGTGTTTTATTATTTTAAATTGTTATCTTCCATATTAATTACAGAAACAGTTGATCTTTTTCTGATAAGCAGGCAGCTGCAAATTCCTTTTTTATGTCTCATTGTAATAGGTGAAACATCAGGTAAAAATTAAATCAAACTCTAATACAAGCCATGTGGAAGCACAAGTAAGTTGAAACGTGCCATCTTCAATCGGGCCAGGACTCGCTTTTTTCCAGAAGCCCAGAGCTTCCTGGCTTGGCCCACAGATAGGTCACACCCTCCAGCTAGCTTGGTGCTGTTGACCAAGGTCTCATAAAAGCCTCCTCTCAAGAGGAAAACAAATAATTGACACTAGGAATAAATCAGCTCCTGAAACTGGGAAGGTCAGAGACAGGGGTGACCCTTACTCTGACCTATAATTAGGGCTGTCAGTTAGGGGAAGGTGGAGTCAGGGTGGTGGGACATGCATGTTCTGGGAAAACCTCTCCCTGTAAGGAGAGAGGCCGAAAGCTCACGTGAGTCACCTCTGATGTTCCCAGTTACCATCAGGAGTGGGGATAGGCGGGGCCATCCCAGCTCAGAGCCCAGAAGACTGAATGTGCCCAGACAGGCTGCCCGCCTTCACCTTATAGGTGCGGCTTGGTCAAGGCCAACTTCAGGGGCAAAGGTGACGTGATTCTGAAGGAGTGGCCTCCTTTTGGGGTCACCTCCCAGATCACAAGAGAAAAGCTGGGCCACCCCTTACCCCTTACCTCCACTTCTGTCCCCACTTCCTGAAGTGGCTCAGCCATTCACATTTGGTGGCCCATCTCCTTATTTCTGGATATTGGCCAGATGTGCTGAAGAAGGCATGTAAAACAAACAAAACAACAATTAAAAAAATACCCTGACATGCAATGGGTGAAAACTAAGACAAAGAGTGAAACAAAATCACAGTAAGAGAAGACTGAGAGTAGATTGGTAAAATAAATACAGAAGAAAAGACAGCGATAGATGTCAGAAGGTCCTTCACAATTGTTAAGATGAACTTAGAAATCTAGCTTCCTAGCAACTAAAGCAAAGAAGAAAACACAGCCAGTTATAAGATGTATAGTGTTCAGAGAGGAAAATGTAAAAAGCTACTCAGAATTCAAGTCTAAGATAAATTTCTCCAGGATGTTCTCATAAAAAGAATACAACATATGGGCTTGACAGTGTCCCCAGTGGCAATAAGACGATTTTTCAATATCTCTATCCCAGGTGGAGGTTAGAACACCAAAGTTCACTTCCATTAAAGACCCTCTATGAAGCGCAAAAGCCACAGAATCCTTGCTGGTCTGCGCTGGTTTCATCTTGAATAAAGTCGGAGCCCTGAGGAGGTCTGTAGACCATTTGAGATACTTCTGCTGCACAGAATCACCAGAATATGTGAAAGAAATCTGTGGCAAAGCTGAAATTCAGAATGTTTGGGGAGCAATGGGAGAAAGCCTCTGAGATTTCAAGGTCAGTGTATAAAAAGGAAAGCAATGGGCTTCCCTGGTGGTGCAGTGGTTGAGAGTCCACCTGCCGATGCAGGGGACACGGGTTCGTGCCCCGGTCTGGGAGGATCCCACATGCCGTGGAGCGGCTGGGCCCGTGAGCCATGGCCGCTGAGCCTGCGCGTCCAAGAGCCTGTGCTCCGCAACGGGAGAGGCCACAGCAGTGAGAGGCCCGCATACCGTAATGAAGAATCCCAGTCCCACATAGTATTAGCAAGCCCTCACACTGGTACAATGTTTTACAGTCTGGCTGCAGTGTTGTCCAATAGAACTTTCTACAATGATGGAAGTGTTCTATATCTGTCCTGTCCAATCTGGCAGCCACATGTGACTACTGAGCACTTGAAGTGCAGCCAGTGGGATGGAAGAACTGAATTTCTAATTTTATTTAATTTTAACTAATTTAAACTTAAGTTTAAAGAACCACATGCGGCTGGTGGCTACCATATTGAATGATGCAGGAGGCCCATTCCCTTTCTTCATTGCACTGTCATATCAACCCATTCCCGAATGGACAGCATTTAGTCTTCTCTCCAATCAAAGCTGAGCACACAGTACATGTGGAAACCATATGGAGGACTTCCCCTGAGGGTTGCCGGGAGTGGGTGCAAGAGTAGGGGTCCTGGGGCCACCAGAACTGGGCTCAAAACTTGACCATTGATGTGGAACACCACTTCTCCAAGCCTCAGTTTTCTCATTTCTTAAATGAAGAAAATAATCAAATCCCCTGAAAGCACCTGGGGATATGGTAATAAATGGACAGCCACACAGATTCACAGCTATGCATGTGTGAACACAGAGAAACAGGTTCACAGGAGAAACCTGTACGTCAAGCTGCCTGCCTTGCCCTCTCCCAGAATATGGGGCTCATCCTATTGGCTGAACACCTGACATTATGGATGCTTAAAAACTCTCGGGCTTCCCTGGTGGCGCAGTGGTTGAGAGTCCGCCTGCCGATGCAGGGGACGCGGGTTCGTGCCCCGGTCCGGGAGGATCCCACATGCCGCGGAGCGGCTGGGCCCGTGAGCCATGGCCGCTGAGCCTGCGCGTCTGGAGCCTGTGCTCTGCGGCGGGAGGGGCCACAGCGGTGAGAGGCCTGCGTACCGCAAAAAAAAAAAAAAAAAAAAACAAACAAACAAAAACAACCTCTCAAGCCTAATTGCATATCTCCTCTATTTCTAAGTCACGTGGAGGCCCCTGATTACCTGTAGCAGAAAATAGAAACTCTTCCCCGACATTCAAGTCCCTCTGCTCAGCAAATTCAGAGCCATTTCCTTCTCCTCACTCCATCTCCATTCTACCCGCCTCCCTGAGTTCCCAGGAATGCCTGGCTGCCCTGGTCCATCCTTGCTCTCCAGCCTCTCTGGCCTTTCCCTCCCACCGGCTCCTCCTCCCAGACAAAGCCTCATGCCATCTTCTCTGTTAAGTCCTGAGTCACTTGGGCTGAGCCAGTCACGCGGGGTTCACTTCCAATTCTGCACGTGCACCACTCAATTGTGATGATCAGTTTCCTGACCAGAGTCTCCCCACAGGATGTTTTTATATTTCATTTTTTTCTTTATTAAAAATAAACTTGTCCAAAGGCCTGAAATTGCTTGAAAATTGCTATCTTGTGACTTGCCTTATAACATAGAGGGCCACCTGTTACCTCCAGCCTCACCAGAGCAATCCACCTTACCTACCTTATCAATTAGCACTTATTGTGTCAATTTTCTACCCCCAACTAAACTCCAAACCCCTTGAGGGGAGGGATGCTGCCTGACACAGCTTTCACAGTCCACAGGGTGCTTTGCAGGAAATTGAGCCATGGACATTTTTTCCGATGTAATGATTAATTGACTTCATTCCCTCCACATGAAATATCAGAACAGAGAGAAGCCCTAATTTCTAACTATCTGCCAGGCATAGATCTTTGTACTAATAATCTGATATATGTATTATCAGGTATGATCTCATTGCTTCGGTAGAAGGCAGGCATTAACCCCACTTTAAAGATAAGAAAATTAAGGTGCACCAAAGAGGAGGCATCCCTGTGTCACACATTAGCATACAACCCATGTCTGTTTAATTCCAAAAAGCACTTTTCCACCACTCCTACTACTGGCTCTCAGCACACGAAAGCCAACATTTTTCCCAAGGATTTTGTTTGAAAAGATGTGTTCCAGTTAAGCAACCTCTGAAATGGAAACACAGAATGAGTCAGGTACCTCCCCTGTGATTAGAGTTTGTGACTCCACAAAGCCACTCCTTTTCCAGAGTGGCTGAGCTGATAGCTTTGGTACACGGGAGAAAACGTCTCCCTTCAAAATGCCGAAAGGCAAATCAAACCCATTTGGGATGATTCCAATTCAGAGACTCTTTAGAGAGACATTCTCTCCACCAGCCAGGGCATGTCGTAGAGACACGTAGAGAAGACGTGACGGGCACCCACCTGGCTGGTCAGTTGAGGCTTGTCCCTCGAGAGGGTAGGACCTGGAACCACTGCAGCTCAAAGGGAATCTGTGAGCTTCTACTTGGGATCAACAAGCGCCGCCTGCAGGAGCCCTACCCTATTGCCTCTCAGAGCAGCCACCTTAAAGCAGAACTGGCTCCAAAGAGCAAGCAAGGCATCCTGGGTCCCGCCCCAAGGGCTGTAATCACTGTGTGGCTTTGGGCCAGTCACTTAAACTCTCTGGACCTCTATGCTACTAACAATAAAACCTGCACATGGTTAAGTGGGGAAGGAGAGCCCTGTCTCAGCCCTCTTCCAGCTCTGGTGGGGGACTTGGTGGCCTCCTCTGTATTGGTGGTTTTTTTTTTTTTGGCAAATTCTTCCTCCTGTATACCCAGGAAGAGAAGCCAAAAGCTCATTTTGTTGTGTTAATTTATCGCTGTTTTTGTGAAATAATAATGACAAACACTTCCAAGTGCTTTATACCTGCTAACTCATTTAATCTTCACAACAGGCTTATGGAGTAGGTACTATGGGGAAACCGAGCATGGGACAGGCAAGCATCTTGCCCAAGGTCACACAGTAAGTCTAGGATCTGGGATTTGAACCCGGGTCTGTATGGCTTCAGAGAACTTGCTCTTTACCACTACGTCAGTGATTCCCAAGCTTATCTGCACCTGAGAATCACCTGGGGAATCTTTGACAATTTCCAAAGCTAAGGCCACACCCCAGACCAATTAATTCACCATGTTCGCGGGAAGGGGGGATCCCAGGCATCAGTGTCTATGGAAGAGCCCCAGGCGATCCTAATGTGCAAAGTTTGGGGACCACTGTACCAGATTCTAGAGTCTCCCTCTATGCTAGTGAGAGATGACATTACCAAATAAGAGAGGAAGAAGCTTCTGAAAACAGCAGACCCCAGTTTGTGTCCTGTCTCTGTCACTTGCTGGATGTGTGTACCTTCACAGTAAAGCAAATTGTTCCAAGTCTGTCCCTCACACAGCCTCAGCCCCATGCTCTTTGCTCCTTTATTAGCTCAGAGATCTTGAATGTCACCCAATTTTTCTGAGGCCCACTTTAAAGAACAGACTTGTGATTGCCAAGAGGGGGGTGGGGGAGGGATGGATTGGGAGTTTGGGGTTAGTAGATAGAAACTATTCCATATAGAATGGATGGACAACAAGGTCCTACTCTATAGCACAAGAAACTACATTCAATAGCCTGGGATAAACCATAATGGAAAAGAATATAAAAAGAATGTATATATGTGTATAAATGAGTCACTTTGCTATAGAGCAGAAATTAACACAACAATGTTAATCAACTCTACTTCAATAAAAAAATGTAAAATGACTTTCTAATACATATCCCACAGCATAAAGGAAGGCAGAAGAAACAAAGTGTGTGAAAGCACAGTGACACCTTAAAACATAAAGGGTGTTGGACTGAATATGGTACTTCATCCCAACAGTCTCAGGTAAACACATACACACTCACAGTTCAGACCACACACACATCCAGCTCAGGGAGCACAAACATACACACATGTACACAGCCAGTTCAGACAATGCACACACACACGCGTACACACAGAGCTATGGCATGAAGATCCATCTGTTTCCATTTCTACACTAAAAATTAAACCTTCTCTAACAATTTAATTTTCATTTGCATTTTATAAAGAAATCATCACGCTCTCTTCTTGTCTTTGTTGCTTGATAGTTGTCTTTATTTAAGTTCAGAGAAGAAAAGGCGACATCAGCTGAAGATGTTTTCCTAGCTAGACTGACAGTGGGTAGTGAGGGCTTTTCTCATAAATTTGAAAAATAAAAGTGTTTTCATTTTCTGGTTGCTGTTATAACCTTGCAAGAGTTAGAAATGAGAGTCTATTTTCTAACTGAAATTGTTTCCCTCAATCACAGGCACACTCTTCACACTTTTTTGGCTATTATTGTAGGGTTGCTAATGAATGCTGACCTTCTCCTAGCACTCGCAATAATGCATTCTTTTAAATACAACAGGGATGTCTTAAATTCCACAGGGGGTTTCAAATAAGAGGATAATGTTTGTTTTACTTGGGTGGCACCATTCATTAGAATTGTCTTTTTACCAACAAAGCTAACAGAGTAGTCCTTGTTCAGGTTTAATATTTTTATCACTGTAAGATGCCAGCATATTGTCATTCACTATTATAGTAGCTCCTGGCTCCCTCTCTACTGGTCACTTCACCCTGAAGAATCATTCTTTTAACAACCTTTTGAATACATCCCCAAGTCTAAAGCCTCCATCCTGCTAAGTGATCATCTCTATCTCTTAAGCTTCTCTTGTCTCTACAGTTTCAATGACTCTCTGTCTGATCCCCTGTCCTATAGCTCCCATCTATCCTCCCTCTGCCACCAGAATTATCTTTTCAAGCACAGACCCAATACCATCCTTCTGATTGAAGACCTCTTTTGGTTCTCCACTGTACACAAGCAAAATCACTGCACACACAGACCCCTTAGGGACCTCACTCTCCTTCAAGTCCCCACCAGGCTCCTTGAGCTCCAGGCAACAAACCTTTTCAACATTCTCTGAGAATGTTGTGCTCTTTCACTTTCCGATGACTTGGTTGCTATAGTTTATTTGTCTGTATTGAGAAAGGAGGGGAGAAATTCCTTTTTGAGCAGTTATTATGCACGTGGTATTACTGATGGGTACTCTGTATATATCATCCCTTGCCTACCCTCCTCACTTCTACATGTCCTTCAAAATGAAATGTGAGTACTCCTACCTAGTAAAGCTTCCCTAGATGTTCTAAGGAGTATTTTTCTCTCCTCCCTGCCCACCATACCTTGAGCTGTATGATAGCACTGTGTATTAAGTCAGGTTTCTTAGCTTCAGAGCCTGAATGAGCATTCTTTTGCAAGTAATGTAGTGAGGGAAAACTCCCAGGTAAAAGCTATAAAGATAGTGCCAGGGAAGAGGATGTGGTTTCAGCTGAAGTCCAGTCTTAGCCCGATCTCATGGGGAGCTCTGGAGCATGAACTGTCCTGCCATGAAGTCAGGGGCAAGGCTTTTATGCCCCCTCGTAACCATTCAGTGGCTACAGGCCATGTCCTGATTGACAAGGGAGGGGGTGCCTAACCTCCTAGGCATCACTGGGCAAGGCAACTCCATGGACCATGATCATTTCCTGCAGAAGCATGAAGCTGTAGGCTCTTAGCAGCCAGCACTCATGGCAGATGAGGGATGGCTGTGCCAGTCTGGTAGAAGTGACCTGGTGCTTCAATTTTTTTTCTTTTTTTTTGCACTGGTCCCTTCCGTAGGCCTGTAAGACCCTTGAAGGTAATGAATGTGTCTTCTTCATGTTAAATCCCAAGCGTCTAGCACAACATTCTTGACACATAGTAGGAACTACATTGTATTGAATGAATGACCCATCTATGGACAACTTACACTTACCAGAGAATGGTTCTTTGTTCTAGGAACTTAATAAGCTATTAAGCATGGTTCATAGACTTCCAGAAGTTTGTCTTCTACTTGGGGAGATGGGGAATACACATGCTGAGAGCTACCATCACAAGTCTGCCTGCGGTTGTGTTAAAAGGACCTGCACAGTATTGAGTTCCAACCGTGTGTTAGGCACTGTGTCAGCTGTCACATGAGATACATTCAGAAATAAATATGTTCTTCGGCCAACATTATTGATGAATGAACAATCACAGTCTTACCCACTCCTCTGACTTGTAAAGGAGAAAGTTCCCTGAATGCCAGATCGCATCAAGGACCCTCCTCTCTTGTGAAGAATTTGGGAATTAAGCAAGAAAGAGAGAAAACAGAAAAAGCCAGAAAGACCAAATGATCCATGTACAAAAGAGAAAAAGAGAAACAGACAAGCTGTGTGGGTTACATTTGGAATCACAAGCAGGAGAGTGAAAATGTTGAGAATTAGAATTGGGGGATTTTCAATGTGACAGTGATGGGAAAAGTGGAATTTTTAGATATCTGATGTGTATTCATTATGTGTTCTTCCTCTTTCTTTGACATTTCCTTATGAGGATAAATAAGATGTGAAGTACTTTCTGCTACTTTTTAGTTGCTGAAATGTATTTGTTTGAATGTAACAGTATGCCAAGGCAGCATCACACCAGGCCTTGGGATTTATCTGAGTTATACACACAATACCCCATTTAATGGTTATTGAAGTAATTTTAATGATAAAATAACTGAGACTCAAAGAGGGTAGATAATGCATCCAAAGTCATACAGGGATTTGATTCCAAGTTCATCAGACTCCAAATCTATACCCTGGTCATGGTGAAACAAGACAGCATTCATGGTAAAGAGCAAAAGCTGATGTCCGCCCCATGGAACACAAACGGACTTTAGGTCCACTGTCTTAAGGACTTGGCTTTAGGTGGTCCAGAGTAGAGGAGGTTCTCTGTGGCATTAGTTAAAAGGAAAGGTCTTGTGAATTGAAATGGAGCTTGAGCTGGGCCTGGAGAATGAATCCAAAATCTCCATCAGGCTGGCTGATTTCAAAAACTGTCTAGGACCACTTGGTAAAGAGTACATTGAAGATAGACATTAAGAGCAAGAAAAACAATTGCCTTGCTATTTCCAATAAAACTACATTTTTATAGTCTCAAAACCAGATTGACTGACTTCTATAGTGAAAAATTAATTCAAGACCTAGCAAGATTTATTCATTTTATTTGCCTTTCATGACACCAAATAACATGTGAGACAAGATGGTTTGACTCTCTTCTCCTTGTTTTGAAGTTGTATTGATATAGCCATCAAGCTGTCATTCACAGAATCTGAAAGAAGCAGTGTTTTCCTTACTTAAACTCTCCTGTTGTTAGAGATTCCCCTCACCTGTTCCAACAGCATACAGTTATGTTAAGAACTAGATCCCACTTGGGAAAAAAAAGTAAAAATTTTCATTCTTCAGTTGTGAGAAAAGCCCAGAGTATGGTAGAATGGTAGGACCCCTGAACTTGGAGTCAGATGCTGAGTTGGCAACTGTGTGACATTGGGAAATTATTTCATCTTATTTCATCTCTTACAGCCTTGGTTTCCTCCTCTGTAATGTGGAGGATGATTAATCCTTGCCCTTCCCACTTCATGGGATGGTTAAAAAGATGAAATTAAATAATGGAAAAGAGCAGAGCTTTCTATACTGTGAACCATTGTGCACATGTAAGTGGTTATTATTAATTACAAGTTTGAATTAGAACGTAAAGTGGTTTCCCAAAGCTTAAATAATAAGCACCTAAAGAATCAAGAGGAGGTCTGTGTCTTTATTCCCATCCTCCTCTTGATTCTTTAGGTGCTTATTATTTAAGCTTTTGGAAACCACTTTACGTTCTAATCCAAACTTGTAATTACTAGAGAATGGACCTGAGGATATGGGGAGGGGGAAGGGTAAGCTGTGACAAAGTGAGAGAGTGGCATGGATATATATACACTACCAAACGTAAAATAGATAGCTAGTGGGAAGCAGCCGCATAGCACAGGGAGATCAGCTAGGTGCTTTGTGACCACCTAGAGGGGTGGGATAGGGAGGGTGGGAGGGAGGGAGACGCAAGAGGGAAGAGATACGGGGACATATGTATATGTATAACTGATTCACTTTGTTATAAAGCAGAAACGGACACACCATTGTAAAGCAATTATACTCCAATAAAGATGTTAAAAAATAAATTAAATAAATAAATAAATAGTCTACAAGGATATACTGTGCAAAAAAAAGAATCAAGAGGAGAAATATTTATAGAAAAGATGTTTGCTTTCCCTTGCGTGAATTATCAATTGCTCTCATCTGGTGTTTTAATTAATAAGGTGTGTGATTTTTTAATTTAAATAAGATTAAGTCTCTGGAAAGAATAATAGCAGAAGAACATGAAGTATGGAATTAAAAAAAAATCCCCAACAATGGTCAAGATGAAGTGGTTATCTAGAGACAGAAAGATTCTTGTTAATTTCTTGGAGGAGACTCTGTTGATTAGCTCTATTGTTAAGGGTGCATTTTTTTTTTTCCTCTTGAGATAATATTCACTTATTTTCATATTCCTTTTAGGACCACATGTCTTTTCCACATTCCAATGCATTTTTTAAGCATTTCCTTGTTATGTTCCATGGTATGATTAGGAAGCAAATGGGGAGAACAGTGAAGTATATGCTTGTCCCAGAAAGAAGCTGGAGGAGTTCCCTGAGGATCTTGCCTAACCTAGGAATGACTCACCAGGTCACCAGGTCAGAAGTCTGGGAATCACCTTTCTCACTAGAAAAGAGTTCTAACTTCCTACTCTCTCCAGATTCCCTTCCATCTTCCCCATTCCTACTTTCCCAGCCTAATGCAAACCCTCCCACCCCCGTAAAGACATTTCAATGTTCTTCCAAAGATGTCCTGTCTCTAGCCTAATCATCCCAGCCTCTGCTGCATACACCAGAGATCCTTCAAAAATCACATAGAAAGACTTCTACTCCCTGCCAACATGAATAATACAGACCACATTTAACCTCCTCACCACAAAATATATGAAACAATAGTTTTAATCACATTGACATGATCAAAAAAAAATGCAGGGACCCCTGAACTGTGGGCAATAAATAATGTGAACCCTGCAGTTTCCCCAGTTTACTGCTCAGAGTTTTCAGAAAATGGGACTGAGGCAGAACCCAGGGGTCTTCCTGAGTTGAAGCAACGGAGCTGGGAGGCCAGTGGGGTCAAGATGCTAGGGTTTGTGGGGCATAGTAGCAGAAAGGTGAGAACTACAGGGAGAGAAAAATTCTGAGAAGGGTCTCCTTCTAGCCTTGAGCAGAGTACAGGTGATTGTATCCATGTGAGGAAACTACCAAAGGTGGGGGAAAGAACTATCTGAAAACATTAGAGGGACCAGTTCTTGGAACTTACCAGGAATAATTTCTGTTCCCACCAGCCAGTGTGGAAAACACATAATTCCCAGGGTATTGGATAGAATGCTCAGAACAGTTTTACCTCAGTAGTCGGGAAATGAGTTCTAGACTGAAGACTGCTCTGGACCCAACCTAACAAAGCTTCAAAGCAAAGTGTCAGGACTCAAGCTTTTTCCAAGTAACTTAACCAGGTCCTAGAACAAAGTTCAACAATAATTATTCAAATACAAAAATACCCAACCCCCAACAAAGCTAGATTCACAATGTCTGGCATTCAAGTAAAAAAAAAATGACTAGGCATGCAAAGAAGCAGGAAAAATAAGTGATAACAAGAAAAATTAATCCATCAAAATTGACCACAGAAATTACATGCACAAGAGAATTAGAAGACGAGGATATTAAAACAGCTATTATGACAATATTCTTTATGTTCAAAAAGTTGAGACATAGAAGATATAAAAAAGATCAAATCAGATTTCTAGAGGTGAAAATTATAATGTCTATGTACCCTTTGACTTAGGGAACAAAGCTTCAGTTATGCAAGATGAATAATTCCTGGAGATCTTCTGTACAGCATAAGGTCTATAGTTAATAGTACTATGTGGTATACTTAAAATATTGCTAAGAAGGTAGATCTTATGTTAAGTATTCCTATCACAAATTAGAAATAATAATAATATAATAATTAGGGAAAAAGGAAAATTTTAGAGGTGTTGGATATGATTGCAGCATAGATTGTTGTCATTGTTGATAAGTATACGGATGTATACTTATTTCAAAATTCATCAAGTTTAGTATATTAAATATGTACAGTTTTTAATATGTCAACTATACCTCAATCAAGTGGTTTAAATTTTTTAAAAAAGATGATATGAAAACTATAATGTCTAAATCAGAACATACACTGAATAGGATCAATAAAAGATTAGATATTTCAGAAGAAAATATGACTAAACTTGAAGCCAAAGTAATAGTTTCTAGAATGAAACACAGAGAAAAAAAGATGGGAAAAAAATTGAAGCATCCATGAGCTGTAGGATGACTTCAATCAGTCTAATGTTTTTGCAAGGAAAGGGAAAGAGGCTGTATTCATTCTTTATACCTGCATAAGTAATAACTCCAAAACTTAACCCAAGACAGCATTTATTATCTCATACAGTTTCTGAGGGTTAAGAATCAGGTACACTTAACTGGATGGTTCAGGCACATGGCCTCTAATAAGGCTGCATTTGAGCTGTTAGCCCAGGATATAGTCATCAAGCTGAGGGAGGATTCACTTAAAGCTCACTCCTGTAGTTGCTGGCAATCCTATGCAGGATGTCTTCTCAGGGATGCTTGAGTGTCCTCACAACATGGTAGCAGGTTTCTTCCAGATCAAAGAAAGAGAACAAAACAGAAAACACCGTGCATTTTATAATTTAATCTTGCAAGTGACATACCATTACTTCTCCCATGTTGTAGCGGTCCGTGACAGAGCATGGAAAGAGACCACACAGGAAGGTGAATATCAAGAGGTAATGACCATCAGGGGGTGTCTTAGAGGTTGCTCACCACAAGGGCTCAGGAAAATATTTGAAGAACCAATGGCTGAGAAAAATTTTTGATTTGATTAAAACTGCAAACCCACAGATCCAAAAAGTTTGAAAAACCCCAAACACAAGGAATATGACAAAAACCACACCAAACCCCATCATAAACACATTTTAAAACTGGTTATAAAGAGAAAAATCTTGAAAGCAGCGAGAGAGTTTACTAGACTCCAAAAGAGTGGCTAAAACTTATAAGATGGATCATACCACGTGTTACAGAACATTTTGGAACAACTGGAACTCTCACATCCTGGCAATGGGACTGTAGAAATGAAACCATTTTGGAAACAGTGTGGCAGTTTCTTAAAATATTGACTACATACCTATCGCATGAGCCAGACATATATTACCCAAGAGAAAGGAAAGCATATGTCCATATAAAGACACAATGTTTATAGCAGCTTTGTCATAGCTAAAACCTGGAAACAACTGTTATATCCATTAGTAGGTGAATGGGTAAACAAATGGTGGTATATTCACGTGATGAGATCCTACTCAGACACAAGAAGGAAAGTGGTACTGAAACTTTCAACGATGGGGATGAATCTCAAAAGAAGTATGCTGAGTGAAAGAAAACAGACACAAATCAGTAAAGTGACCAAAAATACATCAGCAGTTACCTGAGGGTGGAGCCAGTTACCTGAGGGAGAGGTCAGAGGGAGATACTAAAAAGCACATGGAGGAAGCTTTGGGGATTATGGTGATGTCCATTATCTTGGTTGTGGATGGATGGCATCCTTGGAGGATGTCAAAACTCATCCAATTGTACACTTAAAAACTGTACAGTTTAACTGTGTGCCAATTAAACCATCATAAAATTGTTAAAAACAAAAACCACACCCAGGACAGCCCTATCTAGTCCAGGTTTATCCTTTCAATGATATCCTATAGCCCTGCCTCTCCTTCCACCATCCCTCTGCCGTTCCCACCACTGGAAATCTCTTTCTCCTCATCCCCAGCCCCCTCCACTGAACTCTTACGCACCTAACACCCTATATCTAGTTTCATTCTGCAAAATAGCCTCTGGTCTTCTCCTCCCTTTTCCTCTCTTCTCTTTGACCTGTAACAGTGATGTGTTCATAGCTTTTTTGTGCTTCTGGCAGCCTCCCTATCTTCCCCCCTCCTCTGTGGGTAATTAGAGCAAAGCTTTTATTCATTATCATTATTGTCATTAGCGGTACTCATTGTAGTAACAGTATTTCTTTCTGTTCCTGCAGTGCTCAGCACAGTATCAGATATTTCACAGTAGGAGCAAAGGATGTTTTTGAAATAATACATGAAAAAAGATGATTTGGAGAATTCACCTGTTGCAGAATATGTCTGCAATGGACTGAATGTTTGTGTCTCCCCAGATTCTTATGTTGCAATCCTAAACCCTGCTGTGATGGTATTAGGAGGCGAGGTCTTTGAAGGGTGATTAGGGCATAAAGGTGGAGTCCTCATAAATGAGATTAGAACCCTGGTGAAAGTGTTCACAGAAAGATCATTCTTTTCACCATGTGAGGATACAAGGAAAAGTTGACAGTCTGCAAGCAGGAAGAGGGCTCTCACTAAAACCCAACCTTGCGGACCCCTGATTTCAGATTTCCAGCCTCCGGAACTTCTGTTGTTTATAAGCCACCCAGCCAGTGGTACTTTGTTAGAGCAGCCTGAATGGACTAAATGTCTTACCCCAGAGAACCTCAACTCCACCGATGGAGAGGTAACATTTAGATTGTTGTGGAGAAGTTAACAGGATGGACTGTTTATGTCCTACTCTTCTCAATGAGATCACAGGTCAGGACAACCTAGAGGTGGTAATTCTTCATGTATGAAGGTGCTGGCAAGGGGAGAGGGGATAAAAAGAGAGAAAGAAGGTGAGGGAATCAGGTTCTGTCTTCTCAAGGCAGCTTCACACAACGTTTTTTCATCTTCAAAACAGGTTAGAAAGATGCTATTTACATTCACTATGTCTATGTTTAGCCTGCTGGTGGTGAGAAGGGCTATGTTTATGGGATTCATAGTAAAACTTTAATCTGATAGGACTACCCTATGCTCCTGTTTTCGTTGTGATGGGAAAAAAATGGGAATTCCTTGGGTCTATTCACCCAAGGAGGTCACAGGACTTGTTCCCTTACCTTTTCTCTAGGAGTGACTCTAGACTGCATTTTAGGACAGAGACATGCTCGTGAAATATTCAGGAGCTAATGTCTCCCCGCTCACCCCACTCCAGTTCTCTCTTTTTCTCAGAGTTTAAATAATGAACAGGTGAGAAAGGTACAGGAACACTGTCTGCAAGTCTCCTTTGAAATCTTTCCTTGCACTGTGTTGTTTTGTTAATTTGTTCGTTTGTTTGTTGTTATTGTTGTAAATTTGTCTTGTTTTCTTTTTTTTAATTGAAGTACAGTTGATTTATAACATTGTATTAATATCAGGTGTACAGCTATGTGATTCAGTTATACACTCATACACACACACACACACACACACACACACACACACACACATATTCTTTTTCAGATTTTTTTCCCTTATAGGTTATTACAAAATATTGAGTATAGTTCCCTGTGCTATACAGTAGGACCTTGTTGTTTATTCATTTTATATATAGTGGTGTGTATATGTTAATCCCAAACTCCTAATTTATCCCTCCCCATCCCCTTTCCCCTTTGGTAAACCTAAGTTTGTTTTCTATGTCTGAGAATCTGTTTCTGTTTTATATATATGTCAGTTCATTTCTATCATTTTTTTTTAGATTCCACATGTAAGTGATATCATATGATATTTGTCTTTGTCTGTCTGGCTCACTTCACTTAGTATGATCATCTCTAGGTCCATCCATGTGGCTTCAAATGCTTGTCCAGAGTTCATTGTTATCTACACTCTGGCACAGTGGACAATTTGGCCACTGAGAGTGAGGAAGACAGAGCACCAGGCAGTGAGCATCAGGCTGTCCAGGCTGGGTCCAGGCCACTCAGGGAGGCCAAGGATGGAGGCCAGGAAGGCCGAGGTGGAAGATTACTCTCCAGCAAGCACTTTCAGGAAGTTTATAGCTCATTGAGGCATCTAAGCACATAGCTCTCCTGCAAGACTCCAGCTTTTCCAGAAAAGAAAGGGCAACTTATGAGTTTGGATTCAAAATAAATGCAGGCCACTGGAAATCAGTAGTTAGGCCCCTAGATTCACATCAAGTATGAGATGAGTGATTGTATTTTCTGTGGGGAAGTAGAAAAGAGATTTTTTTTTTATTTTGAATTATGGAAATCTTCAAACATACACAAAAGTTGTGGGGGAAATCATAAAATCTCTCACCCATCACTTGGTTTCAACAGTGATCAAAATTTTATTTTTTTTAATAAGAGAGAAAGAGGCAAAATATATGGATACATATCACAGACATGAGGAGGTTGGAGGGAGAATGGTGTGGATAAAGTGACCCTGGGTTTGGATTCAAAGACCTCTCCTCCCTCCTGCATGCTATGTAACCAGGAGAAGCATCCTTAACCTCTGGTCCACTTCACTCCCTGTCAGAAAAGCATGAAGGAGGATTTCTACATAGCAGGGTCATAGACAAATCCGTTGGGGAGCAGAAAACTAGTCATAGCGTAGGTGCTCAGTAAGCAGTGATGTTTTCCTATAGTTACTGTACTTAAATGCATCAGGCAATCATGCCCAGAAGACAGGCAGGAAATTATAACTCAGGCCAAGTCGGGACAAAGGCCTGAATCAGATACATGTGGGATTCTTCCAATATGTTCTCTTGGAAACAAGTAATCAGTGACAAAAAAAAGAAGACACCTCAAAGTGACGCAGTCGCCAATAAAGTAGATGCATTTCAAACAGCAGCAAAAGAGGAAGACTGTAATGGAATTTGTTTCCTTTTTCTTCCAACTTTATGGTGACTAGTTAACCACTTACTGTCCCTCTATGGTGTCTGTAGTGTGAAACCCTACACACATACTGTCTAGGCAAATGGTTCTCAACTGAGGGCAACCATGACTTCCAGGGGATATCTGGTAATGTCCAAAGACATTTTTGGTTGGAGACAGTTTTGACTGTCATGATGCAGCAGGAGGGTGTTTCTGGCATCTAGTGGGTAGAGGCCAGGAAACATCTTACAGTGCACAGGACGCCCACCCCCAACAAGTGACATTAACCCCAAGCGTGAGAAGCCCTGAGCTAGCCCAAAAGAGGCCAAGATTTGGGGTCAGACAGAATTGCACTGATCCTGGCTCTGTGGTTTGTAAGCTTGACACTGTTCTGTAAATGTCCCCATCTGTAATTTGGGAATGATGATGCCTCACCGAAGGTCTGTCTGCTTAATCAGAGACCATCTATGACAAGTGTGGATTTTTGTTCCTGACACACATAGGCACTTAATAAGTGGTAGCTATTGTAATTGTCCATTGATTACTGTAGTTTCTGACATTGTGACTAATAATACTCAATTTCTTTTTTAAGAATCTTGACATGTCAAGTGAAGAGCTAGGTCCTGGGAGGAAACAAATACGGCCTTGAGTGAATCATGCTGTTCTGTCCTGTAAGCTGGGTATGAAGGGTAAGAGGTTTTCAAGGGAAAGTATGTTCATAAGAGCACTGGATGTGGGCTCAGTTATGAGTAGATGGGGCTCTTTTGATTGGGAAATGGGAAAAGTAGATTTTTGTCTATTGACATGACACTACTGACATTTGGGGCAAATAATAATAATGATAACAGTAATAGTTATCATTATTATTATTTGTTGTATGGGTTGCCCTGGACACTGCAGAATGTTAAGCAGCCTCCCTGGTCTCTACCCACTAGATGCCCATAGCACCCCCTCATAGCAAACCCTCATAGTAACATGTGTCCAGACATCGCCAAATGTCCTCTGGGGAAATTCGAGAACTATTGATTTGGATCAATGATGGCAAATGCAGAGTAGTATGCCAACAGTCTCTGTCCCTTCACCCTCCACCCTATCCATCCCTAAAGTAGATGTCACTCTTGAATCATGGCCCTTATGCCACTGAGCACAGATCTGGAAATCTTATCACCAGCACACCAGACAGCCATCACGGATCAATTCCTTTGAAACTACTTACTAATTTAGACTCTCCCATCTGTACCTTAACTTACTTCTCTGCAGTATTTTAAATACCATTTACCTCTTGGTAAAGTCCCCTGATTTTTTCTGAATCAGACATCCTCAAACATCCATGTCTATCACTTTATTCTTTCATCTTTGACCTTCTTTCCGTACGCTGGGTATCATTAAGTTACTTTCTCAGAGCTTCCTGAATTTCTCTTCTGTTGATTAAAATGCAGGCTTTCTCCAAGATGGAAGTGTTTGTCATTATTTTTCAATATTAATGTTATTGTTTTTCTGAAGCTTCTGTTGTTCCGTAATTCAAGGACCCCTTGTCGAATCCCATATGTAGCGTGTTTATTAGATGTAATATTTTATCTCTCGGACTCAGTGCCTGACACTATCATTTCCGTCTTATTTCAATAAAAATGATCTCCTTCCTTGCGATTCTGACAGGAGCTAATGGTTTTCTTTATCACAAGAGAAAGTAAGAGTGGGACAGTGCTAAAAGACAAAATGAACTGTATATATTTGTGCCTTAATTCAATTTATAGCATAAACTCCAATCTTAGTAAAGTAACTTCATAACCAAAAAAAAATTAAAGCCACTGTGAAAGGCTAGTGGTCTCCAGGGTTTTTCTTTTCTTTTTTTTTCTTTTTTGAATTTGCAGATTGTAGTTTTGAAAAACAATATCCAAACAAAACCTTGTGGAAAAAGAAGGCACCCACCACAAATGCTCAAATGATTTCTGATTTTCCTTCCATCTTTCTGCCTTTTTTCTTTTTGGTGTGTGTGTTCCAGGGTCTTGGTGTGGTTGGTAGGATTTCTACCAATGTAGCTAAATCAAGTTCTAATAGAATCCAGTATGACCGTCATTGACAGAAGCACAATATTGGTTGTTTGATAAGATTTATTTTCTGCATGCAAATTCCAAGTGTATTCTGTCTAGCTTTATAGACTTATTAGGAAAAAAAATAATATATTCTGTACACAATTACATCACGAACATTCCAGCAGGGAGCTTCATAGCAAATGTCAAAAAATTGTGAAAATAAAGACACTTAAAAAGTGCTACCTAGATAGTACGTATGAAAGAAGATATGGGACAAATTTTGAAATTCTTGTAACTGCCACTACTTGGATTTGTCCTGATCAGGAAGGAGACTGGACAGCAGGAGGTCACCCACTGTTGTAGTGATCCATCGGCATTTGTGTGGAGGACCGACATCTTTGTATGGCTCTGATCACGAGCTCTGGTAATAGGGAAACTTGGGTCAGGGTCCTGGGTCTGCCACTCCTAGCTGTTTAACCCTGGCAAACATGTCTTAGCCTGGGAAAGTGTCTGATCCTATAGAATGAGGACATGAGAATATAACCCCTCAGCAGACTGTCCGGATTAAATGACGCGTCTGAACAGTGTTTAGTTTGTGCCTGGTACAGGGTGAGGACTCAGTTCATGGCAACTCCACTTTTACTCTGTTATCCTTGTTTCTGTCTTTGGTCAACATGGTTACATTCAGCCCTGAGGGCTCTGACTTTCAGCGGACTGGGAGTCTCCATGCAAATGTCCTATATTCACCGGCACTCCCAAGGTGCCTACTGGTATCCTGTCTTGTGGAAGGTGCTGTAGGGAACTCAGAGTTGGGTTTGACATGATCTCTCACTCCCAGCGGCTCATTAGGACTTGGGGAGGGGGGTGGGGGGAGACGGGGCGGGGGAAGTGCCTGTCACACCAGCAGTTGCATATTGATGGCTGTCTCTACTTTGACACAGAGTGCCTTGCTGCAATCTGACGTGCTATGGCTTAAGTAGAAGGGCTACTTCAAACAGTGTGAGCCCCTCTAGGGCAAGACAGGGGCCATTTCTGACTCACTGCCGCATCCCCAGTGTCCAGCACAGGGCCTGGATCATTCATTCATGTGTTTCTTCAGCAAAATGTTTATCGAGGACCTGCCATGTAGCAGGTACTGGTGGGGATGCAGTGATGAACAAGGCATATTTATGATCCCTGATTCCATTGACCTTGCATTTTACTTAGGGCAACAGATAATAATCAGACTCTAGCAACACATTAGGCAAGATATCTAGCAGAGACCCTTGAAACGTGGGTGATGCTCCAAAAGTGTTTGTTGAATGAATAAATGAAAGTGAAAAGATACATGTACACAAAGACAATTCAAGTAGACAGTGATGTAAGCAAAGCACACGGGATGCTGTGAGAGCTTATAACAGGAGGACATGAATTGATATTGGTATGATGGAAGCTTCTAGAGGAATGATGAAGGGTCAGAGTTTTCTACTGAGTTGGTACCCAGGGCTTCTGGTGAAAACTTCCCTTCAGCTAGGCTGTGGTTCTTCCAGCCTTTCTAGCGTATATTTTCTTCTTCTTGCATTATAAACTCTGTTTTGTTTGAGGTGTCTGTCATCTGGGTGTGCAAGCAGAAATGTAAAGCTCTGCCCATTGAGAAGGCAGGGATTAAGAGTATAGATATTATCCTTCTTTGGGAGCCAGTTTTCTCTAGAGGGATCCCTTGAGAGACCTGTCCAATGGGAATTCTCCCAGTGAGGTCACACTTGCAAATATTAACACATTCCATGCCTCCGCTCATTTATCCACTGATTCCTCCAGTAATAACTGTGTTCTTCCAGGTGCCAAGCTCTGTGCTAGATCCTGGGCTACAAGGAGAGGAAAAACAGACAGGACCCTCACACCCCATGGCTAGGATGGTTCTGAAGCCTGAAGTCCTCCTCTGTGCAAGTACTCTGCTCAGGAAGGACATGCTGGGAAGATTAAGACACAGCCTCTGTTTGTAGCATTGTCTGGTTCTGTGATGGAGACAGAGGCATTCGCATCTGAATTCAATACACCAAGATGGCTACAATGTTTGCCACAGTCCCTGGTTTGCCTCTCACTACAAATGACCAAGTTGGCTAGTGAGATAAAAAACTGGGTGGGTTCTTTGCCATTATTATAACAAAAGGCAACAAGGAGAAACCAGGATGGGTTTGTGCATAGAGATGCACAAGAGCTGTGTGCCACGTCAATAGAGCTAGTGTGCTGGGTACCACCTCGTGTCCCTGCAGGAAACCCACGTGTGTCCATCCCTCCCAGCACAGCTTGATCCTTAATAGGAATCTGTGTTTAGGATGAGATTCACTTTAGTGAATGAAGATCTGCTGACTTCTAGTAAAGCTATCCAAACGTAGTTCCAGGCACTGAGAAGACACAAAAGAAATAAATTCAACCCTGACCTCAAGAAGCTCCCAGGCTAGTCCATCCACTGACCACAGGCAAACTTACTCCCTGATGCTTCTGACCTTCTGACCTTTAGTCCCCAAGACTAAAATAGCAATGGTGACCTCACACAACCATCGTTTGTTGATGCCTACAATGTGCCTTGTCTTTCTATTTTCTCCTTACAACCCTTGCATCTTCCTGGCTGTGTGACCTTGGGCAAGTTACTGCCCCCACCCAGCCTTAATTTATTCATCTGTATAATGGACAGAATAATAGTTCTTACCATATAGAGTTGTGAGGACATGTGATATAATGAAATTCTTAGCACGATGTCTGGTATGGGTAACCACAAGTCCCTATGGATAAGCATAAGGCCCCTGTTAATGATTTACCTTTTTATATAAAAAAGCTAGTCAGACACTGCTTTAAGGGCATCGCACCAAGAGACAAGAGTCTAGAAAATTCCAGAAGGGCATGGGGAAAATTTAAATGGCAAAAAGAAGAGAGGCATAGGGAGAGCTTGCTATTAGAATATGTAGGAATTTAGTGGCTGCTCTGCATTTGAAAACTCCAATTCCAGTTGTCTTGGTGGGGATCTAAGCATCATCGGTATCTCTTTTTTAAAAAGCTTTACAGGTAGGACTAAAACATTTGGCTTGCCTTTCAAGAAAGTTTTTGAGAGCTGGTACTGTTTACCTATGTGTCCCATTTATCTACACTGTGTATTCTAGAATAAAACAAAAGAGAAAAATAATAGTAAGGGAGAGCAATGGAGTGGAATAGGTATTTAAAAAAAGAGAAAATGAAGTTTATGAAAAAACATTAAAACCAATTCAATTAAATAATATTCTTCTTCAAAACAGTTACATATAAACTACCATTCCATCCCTAGTGACCTTGGCATTCTTCAATCTTTGTCAAACATTTCATAATAATTTTCTCTGTATATTACTAAGATCACAAAATATGTACTCTATGCAATAGTTTTATTACATATTTTAATATAATTTTACAGTCATTTATTTTCCCCTAAAATATAGTGTGAAGGGGAAAAAACTATTGATCCCTCCAATTATTTTTCCATTTTCTTTTGGCCCAACCATATAGATACAACCAAATGAAACATTCTCAGAAAAATTATCAGCCCAGTACCTTGATGATATTCCTAGGTACATGTGAGTCTTGGATTTATTTATTTATGGACTCTTTGGATTATACTGAAAGATGAATGCTCAGTGTCCAATTTTTCTCTATTTGCAAATTTATGTTCAATGCAAAATGTAAACTGATTTATGTTCAGAACAATGGATGAACTGAAGACCTCATTTCCCCTACAGTGTTCATGTATAAATTTATTAAGGTAACTCCCTTCCCCCCACCCCACTGATACTACTTGTTACACAAAAAGGGAGCTCTCTTCTGCATATTTCCCATCTTCATTGACTTGGTGCTTCATCATTTACTGAATGTCTGTGAGTTGAACAAGAAGGAGAGAAATGATGTGAAATCCATCTTTTTTTTTCTTCTTTTTGCTTGGCCCAATAAACATCAGCACAAATGGAGAGAGGGAGAAAGAGAGGCATAAACATGCAAGAGGGCAAGAGGAGAGGGAGAAGAAGAAAAAAATGGGAGATGGGAGAGACACCAAGGGAGAGACAGAAAGCAAGCAAGCGTGTGCCAGGAAGGAAAACACCACTGCTGTAGTGATGGATAACTGAAGTGAAGGTGTCAGGATGGTATTATGTAAATTACCAAGACAGCCAAGCCATGCACTGATGATTATAGAGGATGTGAGCAATGTTGTGGTCCCCAGACACTTGTGTGCCTTGTTATTTTTCTTCCCTCCAACTACCCTTGGGGTGGATTCTTCCTGACCCTGGTCCTTGGGAAAATAAAAAAAAGAAAATGAAAAATCCTCTCCAGGAGAAAACTTCCCCTTCACCCACATGCATATCTCAGCTCCCCCAGCCAAGAAATTAAAAAGAAAAAGAAAAAGAAAAAAACTGAGGGAAGGATGTGACATGTCTCTCCACGGAGGCTCCCCCTCCCTGGATGCCAACCAGACATCTTCCAACTGCCTTTTGTTTAGATCAGTGAAGCATTTGGCTTCATCAAGCACCTTGATTGTGCCTTAGTTTCAAGGACAGCAACTAAAGGAGAGAAAACAGGCAGCAAAGAGAGTGGCTCTGAATACACAAGATGGTGAGAGGTATCATTATATAGATATACACCCCCATGGCAATGCATATTTTTAAATATGCTAATTTTATACCATCTGCATTCTTATTGGGGGATGAGAGCTGGATTCTACCCATGGACTTTGTTGATTGTAGGTGAGGGTTTACCAGCTCAGAGCTGAAGGTTTTCTAGACAACTTTGCCATTTGTAGCCTCTTTCCAAATTAAAAATATGAAATGAACAAAGAATTCCCCCAGCTAATACTCAATATTATTTGATGTTCATTCATTCATTTATCGACTCATTGGTGGATGAAATATTTATTGAACTACTCATTGTAAACCAGGTCCTCCACAAAGTTTCAGCACCACAGATAATAATACCAGATAGTTCTGGGCTCTGTGGAATCATTAGCCTAGTGGGGAGTACAAACATGTAAAGAGGTAATTACAGAACAGCATGATCCGAGCCTTAGTAGAGGTGCTGTGATTATTGGAAAGAATCATGGTCCCTCCCATCAAGGACACATTTTCCTGTCTTGCCTCTCCTTTTAGCTTGTCAGTCCTTGGAGTTAGATGATCATAACTATCACTCCAGTTCAACCCCAGGGCCTACACCCATGGCATAGTCAGGAATCAGCTGATTTTAGGAATATGAGCTTATCTTATTATTATTTTAGAAAGTGATGTTAGCTCATGAGATGTAATAAGCTAAAAGTTTAAATATCAGTCTAGTTCAATTACTCTTCCTTTTCCTCTGCCCACCTTCATAAAGAGCTGCCACATCTCTGTGATGTGAGGTAGGGACACCACAGTGAACAAAGCAGATGGACACAACCATCAGGAAGCCTACTGCCCAGTGAAGAAAAGAGACAAATAATTGTACATATTCACAAGCACACACTGTGATGAGATTTGGAAGGAAAAATAGGGTTTGCTCATGAAAGTCTCCTGAGACCTTATCTAGTCTGACTGTCAAGGAGGCTTTGGAGGAATAACAGTCCAGCTGAGATCTCAACATAAATAAGAGTTTATTTGGTGAACAGGAGGAGAACAGGTATGACAAGTACCTGGGGCAGGGCATCATGGGCTAAGGCACTGAGGTGGGCAGGACATAGTAAACCAAGGAATTGAAAGAGAGCCATTTGGCTGATACAAAGAGAAAAGGAGAGAGGAGGAAGGTGAGGCTGCAAAGGCAGGAGATGGCCAGGTCGCACAATGTTCGAGTCTCACTAAGGGGAAGCTCCTTAAAGGTTTTCAATAGTCAGATGTGTGTGGATCATGGATGATAAGGTGAGGATCCCAGGTGAGAAAACGCAATGGAAAAAAACAGTAACATGACTGTTGGCTTCTTGAAAACATGGGTCACCAGATCTATCCTGACATTGGCAAAATGGAGAGGAGTAGACAGATTCAGAATATTTTTTCAGTGCGTGAAATTGACCAGAAGTAGGCCAGTGGTTGAATTGGGGAGGGGCAGCTAGGGAGAAAGAGATCTCAAGAATGAGTTCTAGATTTCTTGTCCACCCCGTTGGATAAATGAGTCATCGGCAGAGCACATCATGAGAGCATACTTATATATTAACAATTTAAACCAACCTACAGTATCCTGGCTAGATCTTCAGTTGGCCTCTCTGTATCTAGAAAACGCTTGCCACACTTCTCCATGTCAGGCACATTTCTAACTTTGGATGGAGTACCTGGTATATTTGTAGTGTGGAAAGGTGAGATTGTGCCTCTCATCTCTCCTTGCCTCAATCAGCCTGGCCTCCAAGATTGTCCAACAAGATGCAGAGGTCAGCATTGCCATTTCTCAAGGCACAAGTGGAACAGAGTCCCTCACAGGACATCAGTCAAACATATGAAGTGACTTGGGATGTGGCTGAAGCTTTGTGTTTGGAGCTGGACCCCATTGATACTGTCAAGGCCCCAGCCAGCTGTGTATATCAGGTTAAGAAATGTGGTTCCAGAATTTCTTGGAAATTCTGTGAATCTTTACCACCAGTACTGCCCTACCCACATCCCCTAGGTTGGCCCTCCTCCTGGTGTCATAGAACTTGTTGTTTGGAAGCTGAGAGCTCAGCTAGATGATCCCTGTTTTCTGGGTGCTCACATCCTAATCCTTAGCCCTTTCAAATGGAGAGGACAAACACATAATGAAAACACAACTTCCTCGTCCAGCAGACTCTCAACTCATCTTGGGACTGAGGACCTGATTTCAAGGTCAAGAAGGTCACTTACAGCTTCTAGGAGATGTACTTTCTGTGAGTCTGTTTCCTGTGGTCTTCCTTAGGACTGGGCTCCAGCTTATGATTTTGAAACCCCAGAAACCCAGATCCTTCCCTCGCTCTCCTGATGGGGCATGCTCTCTGCTATCTCTCCCAGCTCACACACTGACCCCTGTGTACTCCCTGGGGTGGTACTAGCTTCACCCAGTTTTCCTTTGCACAGAGGTCAGTATGTTAAGTGTGATGCTTTAGTAAAATCTAAATTAATAGAATTCTACCTGCTCCACTGTGGAAATGGACCATTTCACACTTATTCCAGAAGGTAGCATATAAGAGCTTTTCAAGCTTGTTTCCATTTATTTCCAAGGGTCCTTCAAAGTTTGATGAGTTTGGTGTAGCATTTTGTGCAACGATTGGTGCAAAAATGTTCTTCAGGAAGTGTTTATCTTTTGGATTGGTGTTTGCTTTTGTTTTGTGTGAAAACCTCCACTCTAAACCTTTGTCCTTTCCAAGTTCCAACCTTAAGTGCCACAGTGCTGAGAGAGACATGAATAATGTCACCGCTGGGGCCATGTTACTATTATTTTTTCCTGTTTTCATCACCAGAATAAAAAGACACAGAGTCAAAAGCTTAAAATACATGGGACTTCCATACCCCCATTCTCAAACTTACCAATGTCATATTTTATCTTCTCTGAATAATGGACCTCTGGGGAAAAGGGAACAGATTTTCTTTTTTTTTTTCTGTCCACGCGGCCTGTGGCATCTTAGTTCCGTGACCAGGAATTGAACCCAGGATCTCGGCAGTGAAAGTGTGGCATCCTAACCACTGGAATGGCAGGGAATTACTGGAGATCATATTTTATATTCCTTTGAATCCTCAGAACGTAGTTCACTGTCTGGCACATAGAACAAGCTCAAAAAATGATACTTGTTGTCAGGAAATCTTCCTCTTTCCTTTCCCCTCCCTCAGTAGGTCCAGGGACCTGTGCTCCCCACTTCAGGGGAGGGACACAGCACGGTGAGGAACACACAATCACCAGTAAGACTTTTAGGATTCTGTTTTCTTAAAGCTCAGAGGTTGCAAAATGGCATTCCCCAGGCTGCATCAACCCTGCCGTCATGTTGTTTGATCCTTTTAACATTTTAATAAAGAAATATCAGGGCTTCCTGGTGGCGCAGTGGTTGAGAATCTGCCTGCTAATACAGGGGACACGGGTTTGAGCCCTGGTCTGGGAAGATCCCACATGCCGCGGAGCAACTGGGCCCGTGAGCCACAACTACTGAGCCTGTGCGTCTGGAGCCTGTGCTCCGCAACAAGAGAGGCCACGATAGTGAGAGGCCCGCACACCATGATGAAGAGTGGCCCCCACTCGCAACAACTAGAGAAAGCCCTCACACAGAAACGAAGACCCGACACAGCCAAAAATAAATAAATAAACAAATGTGGGGTTAAAAAAAATCGTTTAAATAAAAGAAATATCACATAAAAAATGATACTTGAATGACAATAATAGTACAAACAAACTACTAATACTAGATAACTTTTAAAAGAAAACTTATTTGACAATGTTATTACCATTACTATTAGCTGCTCACTACGTGCCAAACACTAAGTGTCTTATATGTATTATCTCATCGAGTCCTCACAGTCACCTTATGATCAACCCCATTTTCCAGATGAGAACCTTCAGGCCTAGGGTGGTTAGATTATTTATCCAGGTTCACAGAGCCAGTTAAGTGTTACAGCCAGGATTCAAGGAAAATGTCCTTGCCTCCAAAGTCTGAGATCTTAAGCACAATGCCGTGCCTGATCAACGTCTTCTTCATTATCTCTTATTAATGTAATTTGTTAATTAGAATCCTGTAACAATGCATGTTAGTTACTGTCAGCCATAGCTAAATGCATAGCATTAAATTTATGAAACATTCTCAAACAGGGAAGACTTGAGGGAAGATAGAATTAGAGAGTGCCTTTGAGAAACTCAATGATGAAACCTGTGGAGGCCAAAAAGGAATCAAAAAAATATATATTCAGGAAGGGGGGAACAAATAAAGCAACTGGAAGTGAGCACTGAGTCCAGTTAACTAAAGAATTCTGACCATACAACTGAAGGAGTCATCATGGCAGAGCGGTATCACCCAACACTTGACAAATTACAAGGTACCTAACAAAAAGATATAGAAGAAAGAAAAGGGTTGAGAAAGCTAAGGTGATTGTTTTTGTCTCATATGGGAAAGAGTTAACCAAGGTTTCCTAAAATTGATACGTAATTAAATAGAAAAAAATGGCTCCAATACTTTAATATTTTGGAAGGCCTGTTCAAAGGAAATAAACTAAAAACAAATAAAAGTTAGGTTCACAAAGATTTTCATGGAAGGATTATTAGTACTAAAACAAGGAGAATAAGGAACATCCAAACAACCAATCACAGAGCAAAGAATAATTAAATTCTGGTAGAATGAAATGATGATGGTGAAAGCTATGCTGCAACATGGAAAAGCTTACGTTATTAATGAAAAATGAGAAGAGCAAAATGCCTAATTATGTGCCCACCATCTTTGAAGCGCATGAAAAGTTGTACGCATAGAGAGAAAAAGTTTACATAACACCCCACCCCCTCCTCCATGTATATACCTTCCAGGAGCTGGTGGTAGCCTTCCGCTTCCTATTTTTTCTGCTTTATTTTCTAAATATTCTGAGCTGAACTTGATGACACAAGCATCCACAGCATATAGCAAATTTCCAACAAGCATTTTTTAATGAATGGATGAATGAATGAATGGGTTGTTGTTTTGTTTAGTTTAGTTTTGTTTTTCTCATTCTGCTCTTGCCACACTGCCTGGTAAACCCGGAACCCAGTGGCTTTCCAATCTCCCTCTAAACATTTTCTGAGCCTCCTCAGTGGTTCAGTGAATGAGTGCTTTGCTTTCCAAGACTGCCACATGCCTTCTCCAGCTGGAAAAACAGGTCCTTTTCAAGGAAATAATTTTATGATCTTAAAGCTCTCCATCCAAATATGGTACGGCAGTATTAGACTGTACAACCATAGTGGTCAGATAGAAAGCCCATAAATTTTGCTATTTTAATTTTGTTTTCTAATTTTGCTATTTGTTAATTTTGTTTAATTTTGTTATCCAGCCCCTGATCCTTGTAGAATCAGGCATAAAACATGAAGGACATGAAAGAGACGAATTCTGCTACTTAATGTAGTCCCTTCATTTTTCAGAAGAGAAAATAGTCTGAATGTTATGTGATTTGTCTAAAGTAATCAATTGTGTTGGTGAGTCACTCAAATCTCCACTTTTTACAGGGCAAAAGTCTTCTTGCAATGTTTATTTGAAAAAAAAAATTAAATGAGGTGCACTTAGTAGAGGAACAGAAGTAGATATCCAAGAGCAAGCACAGATAATGCCAGAAGTGTGCCCAAGGGCTGTGGGCTGAGCAATTGTGTGATGGGGGAGAAAGGAGGGAAATACAAGAATCAGTCGATTGCAAAAGCCAGGGTCCTTGTTAGCCAGAGAGTTCCTAAATCCAAACGGACTTCAACAATGCCTCTTTAACTGAGTGCCTACTCTGCACCCACTGCATCACTGTTGGAAAATAGACACGAGTCAGCAGTGTCCCTCCCATGAAGGAGCTCGTGGTCTAGTAACCAAGTCAGGTCAATCTTGGTTGTGCTGAGGGAAATAGGAGGTAACCAGAACCAGAGGCTGAGGGGCCCGCACGGCTGTCAGGTGTCCGGATTGGGAGAAAAGCTAGACAAGGGAAATAAATCTCAAGGAGCACTGTCAACTAATGAAGATCCATTGGTTTATTTATTGGTCTCAGTTTATTACCCAGGCTAATGCCTAGATCCAGTTTAAGACCATAGTACCAGGTTCTTGGGAGCTCAGCATGCATCTAGAATTCTGGACTCCTGAATATGCCAACCTTTTCTTATAACCATTTTTAATTTTTAAAAACTTGTGGTACGTGCTACCTTTAATCTTGAAATGTCATAGGAGGGTATTTATATGTATATGTCAGTATGCACACAATAAAATAAAGCATAACATAAATGAGAACAAAGATAGCAGAAATAAATCTATTTATTAGGGCCCAAACATTCGCTGTGGTTGTGCAGTATATAAAATATTAACTTTATTATCGGCTTTTATTTTAATAAGAATCTCTTGGACTAAATAATGGGAACCAAGTACAGTAATATACTTGCCAACAATGCTATGGGCAGCCCCCTGGGACTATCGGGGGGACTTGGTAAGTGACACTTGTACAGGTTTAAATTGGAAATTGCATTTAATTTGTATGTCCTATTACTTAGTTGAAAACATGTACCTCTAAGGCAAATGCAGATGGAAATGGGCATCGAGCTAAAAATATTTGAGAGGCAATAATTTGCCTTAATGGCATTCACACCTAGATGGGGAAAGTAACGAAGCATCTCAGGGGAGGTATTTCTTTGGCTTACTTTGTTTTCACGCTGTTACCAAGTTGTCAACCTAAGGACCGTACTGAGAGACTGCTCATGAACTTTTCTTTTGTTTCAGCTCCTCCTCATAAGCACATTCCAACCCCTTGCACTTTCTTCTATTGGTTTATTCAGCATTCAGTGCTGTGGTGTGCTAAGCACTGTTTTAGAAACAGTGGGACACAGTGGTGAACAAGATGGGCCCGGTGATCGCTAGCCATGCTGGACCAAAGGTCTGCTGTACATGACCTTACCTTATTCTCTTCCCCTGTGATCCAGTCTCTTGGGTTATGAAGCAGCCAGCTGGGTTGGGATGAGGACTGGGTCCCAGAGGCCATACCTGGTAGTAGTGTTATCCAGAGATAGTCAGGCATGGGGAAGAGGCTGGGGAAAGTCAGGAATAGCAAAAAGAACCTTTAGAAAGGGACAAGGGTCACGGCAGGGAAGGTGAATTCTACAGTCAAGCATAAGAGATAAACGCAAGGAATGGACAAATGGAAAGAAATGAGGAGTCAAGACGAAGGTGAGAGTCCTGTATACACATCTCCAGGCCTCCTATGGGGCTGGGGTACCCACAGCTCTGTTTTAGTGGCTGCCATACACACAGAGTGAAGGAGGGCACCTGAATCCAATGCACAGACTGGCTTGGAGAATTTCTGTGTATATCAGATATTCAACTGAACATTTTAAAAATAAGTCTTTAACACTGGACTAAAATTGAAGCCCAGACTAATTGTCCTTGTACTTACACATATTTAACCACTGGGATAGCCACACCATGTATTCTGGATCAATACAGACCTATGGGTCAGTTAACATACACACACTACCATATGTAAAATAGGTAATCAACAAGGACCTACTGTATAGTACAGGGAACTCTACTCAATATTCTGTAATAACCTACATGGCAGAAGAATCTGAAAAAGAATGGATGTATATATATATATATATGTATAATTGAATCAATTTGCTGTGAACCTGAAACTAACACAACATTGTAAATCAATTATACTCCAATATAAAATTAAATTTAAAAAATTATATTCTACAGAAGAACTGAATCAGGAAATCCTGTTGTTCCCAAAACCAACCCCAAATTTCCATAACTACTTTACTCTTGTTCCTTCCCTTCATGTTTACCAGCCCAAATCCTGCTTTAAGAGTCACCACAAGGGCTGAGGCCTCAGAGATGTCCTCCCTAATACTATAGGGTCGGTCATAGGAGGGTCTTAAGGTAAAGAAATAAAGAGGGGGCCTAAGAAAAGTGAAATAAGTACTCAAGAGATGAGGTGCCCTTCCCTTGGGATCCCCCTGGCCCCTGCATGTTTCTATCCTCCAGCCCCCCACAAAGTATACACTTCCTTTTACTTAACCTAGCCTAATGGTGTCTGCTGCTGGTACTAAGGAACCATCACTCAGAAGAAAACTGGTGTAGGCCAGAGACAGAGAGACATCTTCAACACCGTATGGCCATACCCTGCATTGCAGGAAGGACACTTTAGCATCCATTTTTCTCCCTGGTCTTGGGAGACAGATGGCACCCTCTACATGCTGTGAGAGCCCACACCACGCCTGACCCTTCACCTGTTCCTAAAGGGTCAGGACAGAGCTTGACATTGAGTGACCACTAGAAGTCTGAAAGAATAAATAAATGTTTGCTGACAATTCAATTAATATATTTTGCTGAGTGGTATCAAACCACTCACAGACTCCACTCAGATGCAAAGGAAGGAGAAAAGAGGTTTCTAAGAGGAAGGCAGGGCGGCATTACAGAATAACTGAGGATGGACTCCAAACCCAATGACCACCATGCAGCAGCTGAGTCATCCAGGAGTTCACTTAACTTTGTGAGATTCGGTTTCTGCATTTGTAGAATGAGGATGATATCACCCACCCTGTAGGACTTTGGTGGAACTTCAGTGAGATAATGCATATTCAGCCCTTAGCATAATTCCCAGCTCACAAGAAGTGGACATTAATAAGAGTTTTATCAAGAGTGGTGGTAATATATAATATTCAAACACATACCCTAAATTTTATTAAGATAAAGCTAATTACTATAATCAATATACCTCTCAAATTTCAGTGGCTTCACCTAAGGTAAATTCTTTCTCCCTCAATAAAGTCAACCAGCAGTGGGGCAGATATAAGGGGAGAAACTGATCCATGCAGTCTTTTGCGGATCCAGGGTGATAGAAGCAGTGCAGGGTTTAACATGTGGCTCCCAAGTTTACTCTAGAGCAAAGCCATTGCATGGGAGCTGTTCAAGGACAAGTCCTGGAAGTGGTGCCCTTCGCTTTGGCTCACATCCCGTTGGCTGAAATTCAGTGCCATGGCCACCCTACCCCTAATGACAGGGTAAGCTCGAGGATGTAGTAAAATTGTCTGTCTGGAAAAAGAGAAAAGGGGGTTGGTGAACAGCCAGAAAGTCTCAGCCACTTAGAAACATCCCACTACTTTATTAAAATCAGGACTTGAACTCAAATATCCAAATTCTAAATTATGAGCTCTTTCATAATACTGCTCCCAATACACTACGCCCCACTGTTCATGCAGAGAACGGATGCATCCATGGGAATGAAGGTATTGAGGGAAAGGTAGGACTTGCCATGTTGGGAGAGGGCTGGTGGGCCAGGTGGTCTGAAGAGGCCCTTCTACCACCTGTGCTGTACTTTGGTTCTCCCAAACAGGATGGATTTAGTGACACTGTCACATGTCAAGAATTTGTAGGGGAAACATTTGCTAGAAGCTATTACTGGTCTTGAGATCTTCAGCAAACTACTTAATCTCAGAATTACTATGAGAGACAAGGATTGTTATGTGTCTGGAATAGGGCCTGATGGATAATAAACACTTAAGAAATGGAATCATTATTCATGTGGTTTTACTTATACACCAGGAGAATGGAAAGAAAGGGGTTTTGTCTCCTGCTTTTCCCTGCTGGTAGGGTCAGAGATTCAAGCATGATGGAACTCTGACTTGCTGTGCAGGCCTGTTTTTTGGCTCTGTCCACATCAGGGCACAGAATCGAGCTATTTCTGGTCCCAACCCTTGCCGCTAGTCATGAGAACTGAAGTCGCTGCCTTGTGTTCAAATGCACATTATTGATTCCAATTCAGGAATGTATACGGTGCTCCTGACTCAACAGGTATTTTCACATAAGTTGCTTTCAGTTGCCTTTCACATGGTATTCAGATCTCAGCTGTCCCTAGTTGTGTGTGACAATTTTGAAGCATAACTCAATAACTCACTCGTGTTCCCCAGAATGAGTCTATTTGCACCAAAGCCATTAATGAGAACAGTAGATTTTGCTGAAGCTTTCATACTCAACAATAAACTTAAAGAAATCCCAGCCAGTGTGTCCATTGGGTGAAATCCCATCTTTGGTATCATCAAAAGGGTTATTTCTCCTACCCTTCCCTCATTACTCAGCTTTGATGGTTCCTGTCTCCTTCCACTTGAATCTTCTCCTTGAGAATCCCCAATTGACCCACCTCCATCGTGAAGTGATATTCAGCTTTTCCTCTACCTCTGTCTTGATATTGCTATACCCACAACTTCCTGAGATCCGTAGGAAGCAAAGAGCTGAACAGTTTCCATAACCTCTTCTCTTTAGAAGACGTTGGGGTTGCTAATAAAATTGTTCTATATCACATGCATGGAGGAGAGCCACAATTTAGAGAGATTTGTTATGTGAACAAAAGTCATAATTGTCTAAGTGACTCTCAAACTAAATGCTTTTGTTTTTCTTCACCTAAATCATACTGACCTTGCTTTGGAAACCAGAAACAAAGGATCTATTTGTTCTGTCTGGTTTAATGCTACACAGTTGGGTTGGCATGATGTCACATGCCCACCTGGCTCTCATCAAAGAGAGAGTTTTGGTTTCTTCCACCGAAACATTTCTGTGGCTTTTAACTTTCAACTATTACTGAATTTGTTCCCTTGCAGATTTTTTTTTAAACCAATCAATCAAAAAGAACATATCTGTTAATGAGAGCACTTAAAAACATTTTAAATACACACCTTCAGGTTCTGAAAGCCCACAGCATACATTTTTAGCTCCAAGTGTTCCAGTTCAAATGGTTGCAATTTACTCCCCAAAGAAGTTTGCCCACATGGGAAAGCTTCATCAATTTTATCGATTTTATTCTCTGAGAAAGAAAGCAAGTGACTAACTTGATTGAAATGGATGGAAATATGCATCAAAATGGAAGGATGTGTGTATTTATGTCTTCATTTTCCTTAAATCAATAAATGCTGGGGTATAACAGATACAGAGAAACCAAAATTAAATCACTGAAAACTTATAGAAGGTTATTGATGTGTTAAAATCCAGCGTTGCACTGAGAATTTCCCAGCAATGTCTTTGCACTTATCTGAATACTATGGATGGAAATCTCAAAGAGTGAGATTCAAGATGCCCAAACATCCACCTCACCTTGGCTTGTTGAAACCCATCACTGTCTAATTCAATTCTTGGGATAGTTTATAAATTGAACATGGGAGGGGGTACGATAAAAATTTACAGGATGCTTCAAAGAATCATTGTACAACTAAATTCAGTGATTCTAACATGTAGTCCGTAGATCCTGGTAGACCTTGAGACTCTTTCAGTGGGTCTGTGATGTTAAGATATTTTTTTAAATAACACCAAGATGCCCTTTGCTTTTTTCACTGTATTGGCCTCTGCATTGATGATGCAAAGCGAGGTGGGCAAAACTACTGGCAACTTAGCACTAGTGAAGACAGTGGCACTGAATAATAGTGGTAGTCATAACTTTCCCTTCCAGGTTTATTTAGGAATGTCCATCATGAAACTGTAAAAATGATTCATGCTATTATGTCTTGACCTGGGAGTTCACGTGTCTCTTAGTTTTGTACCACTGTTCTACACATTATCACAGTACCTTAAAACAATACAAATGTATCTTATAATTCTATAGGTCAGAAATCTGACATGGGCCTTACCATGTGATTTTAATCAAGGTGTCAGCAGGGGTGCATCCATGCCTGGCAACACTAGGGGAGGATCCATTTCCTGGCTTTTTCCAGTTTTACAGGCTGCCTGCATTCCTTGGCTCATGGCCTCCTTCTAAGTTCAAGGTCAGCCATCTTGTGTCTCTCCCTGTCTTTCTCCCATAGTCACATCTCCCCCTCTAAATACAGCCAAGAAAAAGTCTCCACTCACAAAACCAATGTGTTTAGACTGGGCCTTCCCAGAAAAAACAGGAAAATCTCATCTCAAGATCCTTAACTTTATCACATCTGCAAAGATCCTTTTGTCTTGTAGGGGGACGTTCACAGGTTCTGGGGATTAGAACATGGACATTTTGAGGGACCATTATTCTACCTAGCTCAAAGTCTCTATAATATTCTGACTGACAAAATGGGAAGTGTGTATACAGCACTTCTGCTACATACTGAGGTTGGATGGTAGTCTCAAGGAAGGGCACTTGTGTGATTATTTGAGTTGTGATCTAAACTAGTGCTTTCTTCATAGAATACCATTTTCATTTGAAGCCACAGCTTACAGACAAACTATGATTATTCAGATCTTGGGGTTTGGCAGATTCTGTTTTTGAAAATGAACAGAATGAGCTTGAAGTTTTCACTTGAACAAATACAACAGATAGTATTTGTTGCCAATACTAAAATTAGAGCTTTCAAGTTAAAATTAGAACTTTGTAAAACTTGTATATGCTATCGTGATTCTGACTCCTTTCCAATATTAAAGACTTTTCTGATGAGATCTGTAGTAATATTAATGAAGGTGATTTGGGGGGGTAATAACACACAAAGAAATGTATCAGCATTTGGGAGATTTGCATAACTCAGTGAGCCATTTTCCAAAGTCATGCATGAGTCTATCACTAACTACATTTAAAGTTCAAGACAGACCAATAGATTTCAGTATAACAGGGCATGAAAAGCTCATTGATATGGTTTCAGATTCCATATTACAACAAACCTTTAAGAAACTACCCCTTGTCAAGTTTTGGCATAGTATCAAAGAAGAATATCCCAAATTATCTGAAGAGCTATGAAATACCCCTTCTTTTTCCAGTGACACAAATATGTGAGGCTGGATTTTCTTCATATACTTCAATCAAAACAACATATCACAACATATTGAATGCAGAAGCAGACATGGGAGTCCAGCTGTCTTTTATTAAGTCAGACATTAAAGAGATTTACAAAAATATAAAATAATGTCATTCTTCTCAGTGTCTTATTTTGGTGGGTGGACTCATTATCTTTTATTACAAACATTTTCTTTCCATTATCAGATAATGAATTTGTTATTTTTATTTTTAAATAAATTAATAATTATATATTCTAAACATTTAATTTCTAATTTGGTAAATACTGATATAACCCACATAAGCAAAGCTATTTTGATCCTCAATAATTTTTCAGAGTGCAAAGTGAGAAATATCCCTTAAGTTGCCTCAGCCAAGGGGATGATAAGTGATGTCACAGGAGAAATGGAGTCCATATTCAGCTTACTGAGGTATCCATTTACATGTAGAATCCAAATTAGGAAGTGATATACATTTAATGAAGAATGGGAATGGGTTGCTTTCAAGGGTCAGTATAGTGGCTGAGCTCTGATCTGGCCAGCAATGCTCTACGGTTTTCTTCTCCAGATCATGTGTCAAGCCAAAACCACATCAGCAGCAAACTCACTTGGTTGTGTATATCCTGGTGTCTCTGAAGTAAATGAAAGTTCTTCCTGATCTTCTCAGACCTTGTGAGACAGATGTAAGGAGTCTAGAAACATGGTTAGTGTCTGGGTTGCTAAATTTTATTGAAAGGGAAATCTCCTGGCTTACTAGATAGCACATAAACCTCAAGGGTGGGGTGGCATTGAACCCCACTGAGGTAGTGGCCAGGGCCAAAACCTTATCCTGCATCAGTGGGTGGCCAACAGGTTCATGAGCAGTGGATCTGCCTTGTGCACATTTTCCATCAAGAGGCTCCATGGCAGTTTTCATCAAATTCTCGAAGAGGCCCTCCAAAGGAAGGTTAAGAACCACTTGATTAATGTTTCATATACCACATGCTATCAGATTGTTTTCACTCCCTGTTTTGCTTGTTGGTCTGTCGTAACAGGTAACACACTGAAAAACTGACTGTTTTATAATTAGTAAATAAGTCTGACCAAGTAGCCTGTGAGCTACAGTGAGGTCAGAGACTGTGTCCTACTTCTCATTAATCTCTTGTTTTTACAAAGACATTTGGATATAATAGGTGCTCAATAAATTCTGTCAAATTAAATTAAATTATCTCATTTACATTTAATCATACATACATTCAAATGATAAAGTTTTAAATGAGTCCTATGCAAATGATATACATGTGCACAGATACGTATATGTATATGCAAATCACTTTTATGTATGTAAAGCAACTGGCCCACATTAATTCGTTATCTGTTAATTGAGCCCATGTGTCAAGCTCTGGAGACAAGTAGATAAAATAGACATCCTTTCTGCCCTTGAGTTCACCATATGATGGGGGATACAAGTGTAGGGATTCACAAGAAAAATACACTGTAACCCATTCACTTTGGAAAACCCAGAGGAATTTAGGAGCACAGAGTAGAGGAATGTCACCCAGTCTGTGGATAAAAGAGATCACTGGAAGCTTCTAAAGGGGGGAAAACCCTAGAAAAAAAGGTTACAAGGGAAGGAGACATACAGCAAAAGGATCAATGGAGGAAGACTGTCAGGGAGAAGAAGATTCACATGCATGTGTAAGGAAACTACAGCATGAGAAGTCATTGTATGCATTTACACACACACACACACACACACACACAGATTCATGCCCAAAGCCCCTAGCTTTAGAAGCACTATTGATTTGCCTCAAATCCTTGGGCAAGTCCTTTCTGCTGCTGGATCCTCAGTTTTTCCATCTGTTAAATTAATGGATACGACTAGATCAGTGGTTCTCACTCCTAGCTGAAAATTAGTCTCACCCTGAGTACTAGTAAAAATACTCTTGCTCA
Organism: Delphinus delphis; assembly: GCF_949987515.2. NCBI lineage: Eukaryota > Metazoa > Chordata > Mammalia > Artiodactyla > Delphinidae > Delphinus > Delphinus delphis. Next base: position 6,992,504 of record NC_082684.1, on the reverse strand, counting down.
AGACCCATAGCCAGAGATTCTGATTCTCTTGGTCTGGGATAAGGTTCAGGCATCTTATCTTTCAAAGAGTTCTCCACATGATTCTATCCATAACTACTAACTACTAACCAGTCAGGATGTGATCTCCCTTGTGGTTTCATTCATTCACTTCTCCATTCAATCTTTCACTTATTCTTCTCTCCACTAATCATGAAAGCTCATGATATACCAGACATCCCTCTGGGTATTTTTGAGATAGAAACAGAACAGTTGGATCCCTGTACTCATGGAATTTGCAATCTAGTGGACAAATGACACTCAGAAAGATACATCCTTCACTTGCCTTTACCCTTTTACTGGATTTTTCCCATCCCCTCCCACCACCACCACCATGAGGTCAACTTATTCTACATCCCTAAATGCAGTTATCCAATCACATGTATACACATAGCTCAAAGGGGAGTTTTGACCAGACTATTTTCTTATTAATTTGGTCTCAGAGCAATGTTAATCTCTTACTTCAGTTTATGTGTTAAATCTTTCCTTTGAGAGTTATTTGTCTAGACCAACTTTGTTTCTAGACACTGTAGACTTGAAATCAAATGGACTGTGCAGCCTCCTGAAACACAATCTCCCCATCAATAAAATGGATGTTGTAATCTCAGTGCCACTACTGACTCGAGCAGGCAAGGACCAAGTGAAATCATGCATGTGGACAAGTTTTGTGCACTCCAGTCCCATGAAAAAGCATCGTTACTATGAAAATATAAATAGGTGTCATTGATTGAGCCCTATTAAGCACTGTGCTACATGCTTTACATAGTTTATCAGATTTAACTCTCACAACATCCCTGTGAGGTAGGTACCAGCATCCCCATTTTACAGATGAGGAAACCAAAGACCTTTGAGGGTGAATAACTAGCTCATAGTCCTTGAGCTGGTCATTGGAAAAGCAAGAATTCCACTGTGCATAGTCTTACTTCAGTGATTTTGTGCTGTACTCACAAACTGTTCTGCTTCTCTAGGAAGTGTTGCTATTAAGCTGTAGTCATTAATTTCTTCAGGACAGACTAATATCTTGTCACACTGTTTGGGGCACCAGACTATAGATTATATGTTACAGACCTTTATTTGATGTACTTACATCCATTTCCAAATACAGTAGTTTGTTCAAATCAGGGAAATTGACAGACTTGGATAATTGTACATTTTCCTAGATTTTGATGTTCACCAAACTGGATTTTGTAATATTAACTTCATATGGTAGAAAAAGAGGCCTGAATTAGTAAACAGAATCTTTATTGAGTGACATTAAGCAAAGGTTTTAACCTCTGTATTAGTAAGTGTTCTCCACAGAGGCAGAACCAAATATATGTATATAATAAAGGATGCATATATAACTTATACATGTTTTATATATGTGATAAAAAATAGGGTTTATAAGAGGATATATACTTATACATATATATATATATATATATATATATATATATACATGTAAAACAATATATATTATAAAGAATTAGTTTATGTAATTATGGAAGCTGAGAAGTCCCATGATCTACCATCTGAAACTAGAAACCCAGGAAAACAGGTGATGCAATTCATTCTGAGAGCAATGTCCAAGTGTCAGGAGTGTCGGTGTATGAAGGTAAGAGAACGTGGATGCCCCACCTCAAACAGAGAGAGAAAATTTGCCATTTCTTCACCTTTTTGTTCTATTTTGACTCTCAAGGAATTGCATGATTCCCACTGCCATTGGGGAGGGCAACCTGCTTTACTCTTTCTACTGGTTCAAATGCTCATCTCTTCCAGAAACACCCTCACAGGCACACCCAGAAACTGTTTTACCAGATGTCAGGGCATCCTTTAGCACAGTCAAGTTGACACATAAAATTAACTATAGTAACCTCTTTGAGCATTGGTTGGCTTAAAAAACAAGTAGGTTGTGAGCTTTAGAAATAATATAGGAAAATTATTGACCTGTGGTGGAACTTCAGTGCAACGTTGCTGTTATGGAGACATTTTTTACCTTAGCTGTTGGGCGTTAAGATACCTAATGTACATTGACAACAACATTATTCTCCCTTCCTTCTGTTTCACTTACTTTCTTTTAATCCTGTTTACTCCATATATTTCACTACTAACCTTACATGTTAGAACAAGGTAATAGGGCAACCAGTAAGTTAACAAATTTGTTAATTAATCGATGAGTCAAATATAGTTATTGAATAATGCTACTATTTTGTCAAACAAACTAGTCTTCTGGACATTGGTAATATCTTAACATGTTGTATAATAATGTTATCACATAAGATTCATTCACCTTTATTTAATGTATATCAGATATTTACATTTACATTTCACTCACCATACACAAGACAAAGATCTGTGGCTCAGGATACAAACAGCCTGAGCATGTTACCCAGAGGTGGAAATGCTCTGACTCCATGAAACAAAAGAGGTCTCTGGGCTTCAGTCCTTGCCAGGATGTCCTACTTCAGCCATACTGGAGTGTCTGTACTAACTCTGGGGGTGGAGACAAGGGGTAGATATTGAGCCACTGAACAGGCTCCAAGTGCAGAGAGTAGAGTGGAGAATCAAGACCTTTGAGAAGGAGAAGGACTTTGCTCAGAAGCACACATTTTGCACGTGGGGCTCCAGTTCTCCTTGGCAATAAAGGTTATTGGGAGTTGGAGACATGGACAATCTGACCAATGCGCCCACATGAGATCCCAGGCTTGGGGACTGCCACTCCACTGACAGCAACCTGGGACTGACCCCCATGCATGTCCTGCTGAACCTGTGGCTCAGCCACCATTTCATGGAGATCTAGGCTTGCAACTGGCAATCCTGGCAGTCCAGGAAGGCTTGGGCTTCAGGAGATGGGATGGCAGGTGAACCAGGAGATGACCCATCTGCCAGAGTCCACTTCAAAATAAGGAAATCACAACCACTACCCCAAGATGATACTTAGTGCTTGTCTCTATGTTCTAGTAGTTAAAAATTACCATTGCACCTACCCTTATAATGCACGGGTTCATAATACTTTTTAAAGATGGGGTGTACAAAATTTTTCACATCATGTGAGCAAAAGTGTTTTAAGTTCCTGCTCTATTCAGTGCACCATCCTAGACTTCTTTGTAATGTTATTTCATTTAAACTTCAGAAAAAACTTATGGATAAGATATTATTATTTCTTATATCACTCATGAGAAAACTGAGGCTCAGGGGTTTCAATGAACTTCCCAAGGTCTTGGCACTAGGACATGTTAGATTTGTGTCTGGAATTCAGATCCCTCTGAAACAAATGCCCACAAGCTCTTTCTATCATACTTATTTCAATAACTTTGTCATCACTCAAAACAAGCTTGAAACGTCTTTGGAATTCCTTTAGAGTCAATTTCCAAGCAAGCCATTACCTTATGAACATGCCTCATCTTTGATTAATAGCTGTATAACTAAGTTCCAATGTTTCAACAATGACAACCTTATTGAAATAAGTATCTACCTTCCCTTGGTGAATACTTTGAAAGGCATAAACCCGTATAGATAAATTCAATCTAAGCCAGCTCTGTCCATAGAATTTTCTATGATGATGGAAATGTTGAATGTCTATGCCATCCAATAGAGTATCTATAAGTCACAGATGACTATTAAGCATTTTGCAATGTGGCTAGTGAAAAGAAGAACTGAATTTTAAATTTGATTTCACTTTAATGACTTTAAAATTGAAAGAGCCACATGTGACCAGGGGCTACCATACTGGATAGCACAGTTATAAGCTATGTGTTAATAAACAGCATACTTTGTCCTGCAACCTTGAAGTCACAGCTTATGCACGCTGTGAGAATATACAGTTAACTACTGGTGTTCTGGCTGGAAAAAGCCAGTTACAGTTCGGAAAGTGACACCAAGAGAGACGCAGCTATATCTGAGGCCATATAGTAACTCAGAGCCTGAGTTGTGTTTGGAGTCCAGTTTCCTAACATTTTCCTTCCCTTATCTTAATACACTGCCAGCTGAACCTTTGGAAGCTGAATCAATAGGCCTATTTTCGCTTCAAAAGGGTTAGGGTTAGGGTTAGTGTGATTCCACACTGGACCAGCCAACATGTGGTCTTTGAGCTGAGCATCCAGGAACCGAAAGGAGACCCCATGTGAAAGGACCCTGTGATCCTACAGAAGAGAGGAAGGGAGGGTCAAGGCTGGGACAGCAATAACCTTTCCTCATAACCTGCCTGCACCCTTCCATGTTAACACACTGTGAACGGAGCAGAAGTGACAAAACCAATCCATCACCCCAGAGCCAACACAAAGAGGAATAGAGAGGTTAACAGAAATTGATGACATCCCCGCTGGAATTTTACACTGATTCGGCCAGCCCTACAATTGAAATAGACAAAGATTTATAGTCCGAGCGAGGACGCTGGCTCCTCTTGATTGCCTTGATTTTTTTTATGCGCTCCTGAATATTTATTCTCAAGCTCATCACCGGCTTGTAGCATTAGAATGCTGATTTGATTTTACATTCCAAGACGAGCAGACATTATGCGGCCATTTGCATGATGTGAGAGAAATCACCAGAACGGTTTCTGATATCAGTGGCCAAAATGATCACTAATGTTCCCCTGCAAAAGCAGGATTGTGTAATTTTTTTTTTTTAATTCAGATTTCCTTTTGCTCCTCTCAGTGTAAAAATAAAAAAGGGGAATTATTCCATATCCTGTGGGTGAGAAATTGTATTTTGTCATGCCTCCGAGGGCTACAGCGGCATTGAGCTTTTATGAATTCGTTTGATATCAGGGCTCTGCGTTTCGAGTTCCAACACAAATTCCCCCCCCCCATGACATTATTACCGAAAGCTTTTATCAGTTCATTGTGACAGAAAATTGATTATTATCCCTGACATTTGATGGATAGCTTTCATAAAAGGACCTTTTTTTTAAATTTCATGTTGGCCTGTAAAGTATCCCCCCTCCCAAAAAAAAAAAAAAAAAAAAAAAAAAAACAACTTTCCTAAGACACAGAATTTCTCAGTTCCCTTGTAAATTTTCCTCTAGGCATCTGCAGTTGGGACCAAGTGCCTTAAAAAAAAAAAAGTTGAAGGGAAAGTACAGATCTGAACTTGCTGTTTGGTCTACTCTGAATCTGGCAAGGAAAAGTTAGGGAACTCCTGAGAGGCAAGCCCCTGAGACTCTCAGATAAGATTTTAAGGCTGATCCAGTCCACAGTTTCATATTTTATCACCATGAACAATTCTACTTAAGACTGTAAATGAGAAAACACATGCAGGAGCACTTTTAAAACTCTTGTCTGCATTCAAAGAATGCGATCTTTTGCTATATCAGGTAGCAAAAGAGTCATCTATTAACTAGAGTGCAATAATCGTCACCCATTGTTTTTTCAGTGTGTCCACTCAGTTTATCCTCATCACAGCACTGTGAGAAAGATGGTCTTATCCCTTCTTCCCAGGAGAGGAAGCTAAGGTTTGGAGAGTTGAAGGAACTTGACACAGGTCCTTCAGCCTTCAGTGCATGGTGCAGACCTTGAACTCCATCATTCTGACTTGACAGGAAGTGTTCACCCACTACATCACACACCCTCTTTGATTGACTATTCTTAGAGAAACACAGCGGGCATCACTTTTAGGAATATATGTTTTTTCAACTCAGTTATTCGCTTAAACTGAAACACATGTATACACACACACACACACACGTCACACAAAAAGAACAATCAAGCTGCAATGGATCTCAAACTCCAAGCAGTTGTTCTACCTTGTCCTTGCTCTTGATTTCACAGTCCCCTTCTTCTCCACCTTGATCTCCCTACAGGCATCAAGAGACCTTCACACTGTGTTCACATTTGAGCAAAGTCAGATTAGTTTTGATTGGAGAATTTGGGGAAGAGTTTCCCAATAGTCTTACAGAAGACAGGAACTAGCATTTGGTTCTAATAGCTATGGTTCCCTCACTAACACAAAGAGTGTTAGCAGGTGTTCCATTTCACCTGCACAGTTTTGAAAGGGGAAATTCCAGTGCCCTTCTACAGACTAGGGTCTCTGGGATATTCAGCGACTAGCAGCTAAAGAACCAAATCCACATCTTCCAGAATTCCTTTCACCATTCCTGGAATTCTATAGAAGCACAGTTGGGGCTCACTCCCCTTTAGAGAGACTTTAGGTTCTGCCAGACATTTAAATCCTCCTTATATCTCTAACTAAAGCAAGAAATCATTATTACATAAAAGATCAACTGCTTCATCTACAACTGTTGTGATATATACACAGTAACTCACAGAAGGCTTACTTAGGAAAAAACCACGTAGGTCATAAGGGAACCAGAAAGTCTCCAATTTTCCTTACTTTCCCTGTGACTTCACTTTGTGCCTGTTGGAAAAAACACTTATTCCTACGGTCCCTCAGGGGTGTTATAATGAGGGCTGATAGTGTATTAGAATTAATAGGAACAGTAGGTGTCTAAGGAAAGAGGAGACTTAAAATAGTTCATTAAGTGTAGGAGGTAGAAAACTTTATTTGATGAATCAAATGGTCTTCATTAAAAGTGAACTTTTCCTGGGAACTAAAGATGCCACTTAAAAATATTTTTTTTTCTTATTAAAGAAGATAAATTAACATGTGATCATTATAGAAATTTTGGAACATATAGAAGTGCACTCTGTTGAAAAAAACACTTGTAATTTATGACCCAAAGATAACCACAATAAATGTGATTCTTGGCAGGATTATTTTTTCCTAAGTGTTTATGCATGCCTCTGTGAATTACCAAATTAGGATCATATGGTATATATTGTTTTTTCTATAGTTAAAAAAATTTTACTTAACATTGCATCCAGAATCTAGACATTTAATATTCTTTGAAAATTTTACTTTTAATGCCTGTATATCTAATATTTTTGTTGAAACATATGACAAATTTTTATTTTATTTAGGTTATTGCCCTACTAATAAACAGGTTACTTCTAGTGTTCGTGGTTTTATTTAATGCTCTAGCATACTTAGATGCCCAAGCTTCATGAATCCATATTTGAGGGGTGCTTCATTATTCCATTTTTCAGAGGAGGAAGCAGAAGTCAATTTTATGATTTTTCCAAAGCCATAGAGTAAGTGATAAAAGGAGGGTCAGGACTCAAACATGGTTATTTTCCCTTTAGGGCCAGATGTTCTGCAATACATAAAAGTTCAGTAACGCTACTTGGAAGAAATTCTCTCAACAGTGCAAAATCATAAGCCCTGGGATCATACTATGGAACCTGAACCAAAAGAGAAAAACTTGTATTTAATTTTTTATTTATGTCTTACCAGCTCTGGGTTCTTGAACAAAAGACTTCACTTAAAGCACATTTAACCATCTATGAGTCAGGTATTTTCACTCTCATGGGGTTGGTATAAGGATTAAATAAAGTAAAAGTAAACTTAAAAGTACCTTGGATAGGTGGAGTGCAGAGTAAGGCTTTCAATAAATGACAGTTTTTTAATCATTACTAATTATTGTTTCAGATAGTCAACATCAAGTAGGGTAATATTTCATCTTGAATGTCTAATAAGTGAAACTTGAATTACATTCTGATTTTTTTTTTAATTTAAGACTTGAAGGCTTTAAGAGACAGCAGAATAACATATTTCAAAGAATGAGTTCTCCATAACACTTGGACCTCAAGCCCAGGGCCTTAACAGAAAAGGAATGATCTGAATTGCAGAGAAGGAGAACCTGAGACCAGCTTGCTCTAGTTCAATGGCAGAGAAAATGGCAAGAGTAGGATCCAAACTGATGAAGTGTCTATTTCTGAAAAGACACTCATGTATTTGGAACAAAACTGCCTGGAAATAAATAAATAAATGTCCCACTTCCCCAGCTCATCCCTTAAAAATATGTACTTAATCACTCAGCAAGTTTTAGAATTGGTTCCTCTATGCTGGAGAAAAACACTATATACATATATATAGAATATATAGAGAAATGGATACAAATAGAAATAGAGTATATATATTCTTATATCTATTTCTATACATTATATATATATAAGAAGATACATATAAAATATACATAGAAATAGATGTAAGAATATATATAGAATATATTATTATATATAATATATATTTTATATATAGAATATATATTCATATATAAAGAATATGTAAAATATATATAAAAATAGACATAAGAATATATACAAATATATATACCTGTATACGTATTGTATATTCTTATTCTTATTTTTTATGTATGTGTATATATATATATATATATATATATATACTTATATCCCAATCTGCATGCTCCAGTATGATAGAAACTAACCACAGATGCCATTGAGCTTTGCAACACAGTGGGTCCAAAATGAGTTGTGCTCTAAGTATAAAATCCACACTAGATTTCTAAGACTTATTAGGAAAAAAGTGAATAGAAAATATCTCATGAATGCTTTTCATGTTGACTGCATGTAAAAATAATATTTTGTGCTCAATAAATACATTATTAAAATTAATTTTACCTGTTTCCTTTTTACCTTTTTCAAGTGCTACTTGACAACTTACAATTGTGTGTGTGTCTCACATTACATGTCTATTGGGCAACACCGTTCTGAGGAAAGTATGTCACGTCTAAAGAATTGAAAACAACTCCCTCCTGCATTTCCTGCATTACACGGGATTCAACAGATTTAGAATGTTGATGGGAGGAAGGGGGGAAAGATGTCCTAAAGTGGCCCCCAGGTCAGTTCCTCTACCCACAGCCAACCAATATTCTGGGCAGAAAATTATCTGGTCACTCTTGTATATACCTGAGTATAAAGTGATGCATTTTCCCTAAAAGTGACCTTCAGAAAAGAAGGAATTAGTCTAAATGTAGGTTTTCAGGTACTTAGAAAAATCTCTCAATTATTTAATGTAGAACAAAAAATTAGTTTCAGCCAGTTTTTAGATAGTTTGCCCATATTCTAACCTGGTTTGACTCTCCCACAGGAGTTCTTTCTGTTCCTTATCAGTGTGGTCAATAATCTCTTCAAATTACTATGAATGCCCTGAAGCTGAAGAGGTATTTTTAACTACAATTATTACAGCATCTGTAAGTTTCTCTTTTTGAAAATCATTTTCATGGGATAAGTAGAAATCAGGAATTCTCAAGTTTTTTAAATGATTGCTTTCATTATTCAAAAAGTTGTGTTTCTTAAAATTAGGGGGAGTAGAGAAGAATCTTGAGAAACAAGATTCTTAAAATATTCATTTTCTTTGAGAAGTCTCAAGGGGATAATTCTTGAGCTGAAATGTTAAGTAAGTACTATTGATGTGCTACCTTTACAAAATTCTTGATTTTGAAAAATTCCAAACAAACAAATTAAACCGAAAACAATGCAAATTGATAAAGTGATTCGTAAATTCCAAGTAGTCTATGCTTATTTATTTTTAAGATTTATTTCATTCATAGTATTAATGTAAGTACTGTGTTTTTCAGGTATTTTAAATATGCCTGTGTAAATAAATTAATGAAAAAATGTAAGTAGACATTTGAGTATTTCATCTTCATTTCTAAAACTTTATATTTTCAAGTTGACTGAAACTTTTTATTTGGATCTCCTATTTGGGAAAAAGGGGGTATTTGGAGTTATTGTTTTTACCTGATGCATGTGTGTATATACACATTTACATATATATGTACGTATATGTATTTTTATATATAATGTTACATATATGTATGTGAAAATACATATGTGTATGCAAAATGTGTGTGTGTATATATATATTTAGAGAGAGAGACAGAGACAGAGAAAGAGAGATAGAATTTTAAGCAGTTGGCTCATGAGATTATGGGAGCTTTCAAGTCCAAGTTTTGCAGGGCAGGCCAGCAGGTTGGAGAACCAGGGAGGAGTTGATGTTGCAGTCTTAAGTCTGAAGACTGGGGACAGAATTCTCTCACTTTGGGGAGGATTTTATTGTGTTTTCTCTTAAGACCCTCATCTGATTGGATGAAGCTCATCCACATGCTAGAGGAAGATATGTTTTACTCAAAATCCATCCATTTAATGTTAATCTCATCTAAAAGCACCCTCACAGAAACATCCAGAATGATGTTTTGATGGATCAAATATTTGGGCACCATGACCCAGCCAAGTTGACACATAAAGTTAACCATCACTGGATCCCTTTTGGATCCCCTTGGGCCCCTGTGTTGTGAAACCTGGGAGTGAAGAAGGGGAAGCAGGTGGAACATGGAAGTATAAGTTTGCTCTTCAACTTTTGTTTTAATACAACTACTGTAAGAGCAACAGTATTCTGAGTTACCAAAATACTGTGGTTTACATTCCAGTAAATCCCATTGTCCTGTGCTGCCCGCCATTGAATCTATGATATATTCACTGTGTATCATATACCATAGAAAGGGAAGATGCCATGAAGAACAAAGGACTTAACCTAGAGGTTCTGATTAGACATTTTGTGTCTAAGGAAAAACGATGCTCTTGAATGTGCAACACTTTTAAGATAGAAAAGGATTTTATACATTAAAAAAGTCTGTTCCTATGTCAAGGATAACGTTCAGATGTCTGAGATGAGAGGTTTCCTAGGAGCTGTTTGGTACACAGGGTGCAGGATACGGCTTCATGTCATCTTCTCTGTGACTGGGGAAGGAAATAAAATGTTAGTGCAACTGGGAGGAACTGGGATGAGTTGGAGGGAATGAAACTGTGATAAGAATACCTCCTAAAGGAGCTGAGCCTCTCATCCCTCAAACTTTTGTCCAGAGAAGAGGGGTGTGAGATGAAAGAAGTTTCAACTGCAATGTTGAAAAGTTAGAGAAGGATTAGGAAACGTCCAAGTTATGCTACACTTCCCTTCTGCATTGTTCAACACAGCAAAGTAGACTAAAGCATATGCTAAAACCAAACGGTGGGAGGTTGTGTCCATGGTTTTGACCATTATTTTACAGCATAGGTTGTTCAATCACTGATTCAGTCACTCATTTTTCCCCAGGGAGTATTTACCACTTACACAGCAGCACCAGGCACTGAGTAAGGTGCTCAGCACATGCAGTTCCATCATCACCGTCGTCAAAAGACTTCACTCCGTAAGGGAATCCACAGTACACAGGTGTGGCCCTCACTATAGCCTGTATGCTCCCCTTCTTCTCAGGCACAGGGCTGGACTCCACTTCCCAGACTCCCTTGTCGTGCAGAAATGGGGCTGAGCTCTGGAATGTGAGCAGAAGTTTACACTGCTTCCTGGCCCATAAAAGCTTCCCACAGTTTCAATTTCAGTACTTGTGACTGGTCTGTTCATATTTTCTATTTCTTCCTTGTTCAGTCTTGGGAGATTGTACCTTTCTAAGAATTTGTCCCATTTCTTCCAGGTTGCCCATTTTATTGGCATATAGTTGCTTGCGGTAGTCTCTTATGGTTCTTTGTATTTACAAAACAGAATCAGACTCACAGAATAACTAGGGGGGAAGGGATAGTTAGGGAGTTTGGGATTGACATGTACATATTTTTATATTTAAAATAGATGATCAACAAATAGATGAACTACTGTATAGCACAGGGAACTCTGCTCGATATTCTGTAATAACCTAAATGGGAAAAGAATTTGAAAAAGAATAGATACATGTATATGTGTTACTGAATCACTTTGCTGTACATACAAAATTAAAACAACATTTTAAGCAACTATACACCAATATGAAATAAAATTTTTTTAAAATATAATAACTAAGAAATAAACAAACAAATAAATAAAAGTGAATCTTAATTTTTCTTTTAAAAAAAAAGCTTCCCACACCATCCTTGTCGATTGAGAGAACTAGAGGAAGGCAGAGTCACAAGGTGGAATAAGACTTGATCCCTGAATAACTAGACACCAAGCAGTGTTCCCCCACCTATTGCCCAATCCCCACTCCTAATCTGTGAGTGAGAAATAAAATTCACTGTGCTAAGCTATTAGATGTGGAGGCTGTTTATTGTGGTGACCTTTCCTATTTAATACCAGAGGGTTTGGGAACCATCAAAAAAAAAATGGCTCCCAAACCAGCCAAGCTAGACTGGGGAGTAAACTTTGGAGGCATGTTTTTTTTGTTTGTTTTTTTCAATGATTGGCTGGGAGCACAAAAAATGTGAAGAGTGCTTGAGTAAGAGCCTGTCCTTCCCCTGACCCAGGCTAGGCTGGCAGTTCTGAAGTCCACATGACCATTCCTAGATTTCTTGAAATCTGAAGAAAGTGGGCACTCACCTAGCCCACTGCCAGGCTCAGTGACTCTCACTGGGCAAATAGGTGTTGAATGCAAGGACTTGAACCCCCAGAACATAGCATAGAGCAGGTGCTTAAGGAACAAAGGAAGTGCATTGAGTTATACTGAGTGTACAGGCCAGGCAGGATCATGGGGCAGGAGGAGGGGGAGGGGCATGAGTGTTCTGCAGCTGTGACCTCAGAGGGGAAGGAGGCAAATGCCATCCAGGTTACCTTCTGACAGGTGAGCATGGCGAGGACCAGTGGGGAAATGCAAATGGGTTTCCTCCAGCTCTGCCTCTTCAAACTCACTCCACTCAATTTTCCTAGAAATACTGAGGCAATGTTCCCCCTACACCCCCAGCCCCTGCCTGGGAGTCCAGTTGTGCTTCGCACACATGAATTGCTGGGTCCTGTGGCCACCAGACCTTGAAATCAGTTATACAACGTATTATCAAATGCTTGTTCAAATTCACTGGAAGCCCTGAATCTCAATCCTCTCTTATCCACAGTCCTTTGGGAATGAAAGGGAAACAATAGATTCATTTCACAAAAATCATCACATTTACATATTTTTATCATGAGCTCAATGAATGATTTTAATTAAACCATTTTTAAAGAGGGTAGAGAGGAAGAAAGGCAAGATGGTAAATATTTAACACCTAATCAAGGGGAGAGAAGCGTGAAGCTGAAACTCTCATTAAGCTGAGTGGATAGAGGGTGGGTCTTGGAAGCAGCCTGGGCTTGGTCCCCACCCTCCCTTATCAGGGGTGACACTGGGCAAGCTATTTCACCTCCTTAAGCCTCATTTTCCTCATAGGGGAGAATGCAGAGGATACCAACCTCACGGGATTATTGTCAGGAGAGCTTAATGATATTAGTAATAATAATGGCCAACATTTCTGGAATGGAAACTATGTCCAGGCACTTTGCACAGATTGCAGCATTGAATCTTGCCTTGCCCTTGTAAAGGAAGCACTGTGAATTTCCTCAATTTACCTAAGAGTAAACGGAAGTTTAGGAAAATTAAATATCTTGCCCAGGGTCTCCCAGCTGCTAACTCACCAGGCTGGCACTCAAACCCTGGCAGTTGGAGTCCAGAGCACACACTCTTAGCTATTATCTGATCTTGCCTAAACCATAGTGCCTGGAACAAATATGTATACATTCTCTTTATTTCTCAAGTTCAAGCCAAAGAAGAGCATGTCCAAATGCCGCTCTAGTTATTTCTACTATGACATCTATTCCCATCTTACAGTGGTATAGCATTTTACAAAGTATACCTGCAAATATTTCCCATCTGAAACACTGATCACTTGGAGCTCAGAAAAGTTAGGTAGTTTGGCTTAAGGCACCTTTTACATGAAGGCAGGTGTGTGACATGGAGACACCCGCTCCAGCTATCAGTCTGCTGAGAGAGGGGAGGATTTGAAGGGCAAAAAGAGAGAGTTTGAGACTGAAACCCTTGGGTATTCCCTGATCACTGGTCATTTTCAGGAGGCGAACCCTCAGTCTGTCTCATTCCGGGAGTGATTGGATGCAGGAAATTAAACCATGATGCAGGAGATGAGGGTAAATCAGAAGGCACAGCCCTTTCAGCACTGTTCTAAGTGCTCTGTTGAGATAATTGTATGGCTGTTTCTGCAATCAGTTCTGAGAAAATTGCTCCTCCCAAATTAGCTTCCCTTTATGCAATAATTGCTTCAAAGAAACTATATATATTCAAATACTGGACCAATAGCCTGAGTATACATTATCAGAAAAGGACACTTTGATGTATGTTTCAAAGTCAAACGTATCTGAATTGCAGTCCCAACAAGTAAGGCAGTTGTCCTTTCTGCCTTTCTCTCTGTCCCTCCCTCTTCCTCTCTCCTTTTCTCTCCCTCCTCTCCTCTTTTTATTCTCCTCTTTACTCTTCCTTCACTTTCTCTTCTCTCTCCTTTTACTTAGTTACAGTACTATCTAGACTTCTCACTTTGTGAATCAAAAAGGTACATTTTGTCCTCTAAACAGAGTTCTGTGAAGAACGATAACTCTCATGAAACCTTATTTAAATAACTATTTAGCATTAATATCGACATGGTTATCACGCTGGTCTTGGTATAGATAGCTTCACCTATGTTCACAACATTGTGTACCTTTCGGGCAGGTGTCCCTAGCCCTCCTTCCTGTAAGAGGGTGGGGATGGGATTGGGCTGGATGGAACCTTCTCAAATTCTTCCACTAAGTCCCCTGTGGCGAGGGACAAAAGATGTCTCATCAGAACCATAGAGTTAGTCCCCAGGGATTGAGGACGACTTACTGGATCCCCCCCAGAGCCCAGATGAAGAAGTGACTCACCCACGGCCATGCAGCTCAGAGCATCAGGAATGAGATTGACCCTAATCTTCAGAGTTTGAGCCTCATGTGTCCACTATGATGCCATAGGGCTTCATGCTACAAAACATAGCTCCCCCCTGAGCCAAACTCTCAGTATCTCTATCAGGGGTCAGCTCAGCCAGCAAGTGGGCCCACTTCTGCAGTTTTGCAGTATATGGATAGGTAAAGGGCAGTGTGTTGTTTAAAAAATTTATTCTTACTCTTGTATTTCCTTTGGCGCTCATTTGAATATACCACTTGTATTTACAGCTGAAAGGAGGCAGACGATAAGAGATATGTCTCTTACTTAGCAATCTGGGAAATCATTAGTTGGTTTCACAAATGAAAGCAAGTAAAGTTTTAAATTGTCAAGTATAGGCCATCATGAATGAGAGTACCAAAGGGGAGAGAGAGAGTCGGGACAGCTGTGGAATTGTTGAATGAAATCATTCTATGTGCCTAATTCCCAATTATATATTTTCCATATCAGAGGTATATACTTATAAATGTATATTTTATTTTTACACAGAGAGATAAAGGGAATATTCATCAGAGATACTGAGCAGGCCTCTAAAAATCTAAAATAATGAAATCATTTTAAATAGGGCTTAGTATGTGTACACATTCTGGTCCTAATTTTCATAATATCTATTTTGCTAGACCTTCAGCCTATAAAACAATGTGGGTTTTGGTTTTGGTTGTTTCTGTGTTATCACTGCAATAGTAGGTCTTTAGAAATATTGTATCGACATCTGGATGATGTTCTCTGGGAAACTTCTCCTTGACCAGAGGCCTTATTTGTGACTGAACAGCAACATCTGCACCAGATGAAATTTGTCATCATCTGTCATCCAACCTATTGGTTGTTGCCTAGCAACAGGTCAATTATACTGAGTATTTGCTGAGACAGATTAGTAGCATTGTTGCCATAACAACTACCTTTGTTAGTTAATTAAATTGATTTGACTGAGAACTGGCATCGGGGTACTATGTCTGCTGTATGAGGTAGTAATTGTCCTGATTCAAGTATTGATTTGCGTTACTGGATTGGTATCATCCTCAAAAAGGTGTTCTATCACAAGGTACTAATTCAGGCTATGATATCACTAAATTAACTCTTCCAATGATCCAGGAAATGAGGCTTTATCTATATATTAATGTATTATTTTATTAGTTCATTCAACAAATATTTATTGAACTAAAGGGATGTCTCAAAAGTGAATGAATAATGGTAGCAGTACCAGGGAGTTCCTTTGGGGTGAAGGAATAGTTCTCTATCCTGATTGTGACGGTACATACACAAATCTGCAGATATGACAAAATCTCATAGAACTGAAGATAAAAAATAAATAAGTGAGTGCATTTAAACGTTTATGAAATAAGAATAAGCTCTCTGGATTACTTAGTATTGTACCAATGTCATTTCCTGGTTCTGATCACCGAACTATGATTATGTAAGATGTTATAACTGGGGGAAACCAGTTGAAGGGTACACAGAAACTCTGCACTATTTTTGTAATTACTGAGTCTGAAATTATTTCAAGACAAATTTTTTTTTAATGGAGAGGAAAGCAAGGAAGAAAGGAATGGAGGAAGGGAAGGAAGGAAGAAGGAAGGAAGGAAGAAAGTAAGGAAGGAAGAAAGTAAAGAAGGAAGAAAGGAGGGAAGGAAGGGAAGGGAGGGTGGAGGGGAAGAAGACTTTATTAATATGCAAAATGGAGCTTTTTCTGGGCTCAGGCCACGCTAAGCAGGGAACTCACCTGTTAAACAGGTAACTCACATGAACATTAACGTATGCTTGGGGAATATTGAGAGAGCACAGACTGCAGAAGAATTTATTATTTGATGGTCAGTACCTTACCTCATTTGCAGAATTAATCTCTCTGACCCCCATCCACTAAATGTGTCCCTTGCCCCTTAAACATTGTGACAATCAACATAGTACATCAAATTTCAAAAATGCCTGTCTTAGCCCCTAATTGTTCAGCAGAACGAAACGTTTTTAAAAACACTAAGGTCTCGTGTCCCTAAAACAACCCAGGGAGATGGGCAAAGCTGTTGCTCTTATTTCCACTTATCACAGGAGGAAACTGAGGCTTGGGATGCTGGAGAAGCAAGGTGTGATTCTCCCCAGGTTCCTCTCAGACTGCTTCTCTGCTCCTTCCACCACACATAGGTTTCCTAAATGTGACCTCAGATGATGCACTGACCAGTGTCAAATAACAATAGTGACATGGGGATATGGTGCCCATTTTTGGGTCTCCTTTATCCTTGTGGGAAACAAGGAGAAATTCTCCATTCAGTGCTAATTTGTTTTTAACATATCTTCGGTTGCCAACCTGACCCAGAGCAGAACTCAGTCTTTTGTTTGCATTGCATTTATTTCCGCAGTTACCTTCTGCTTAGGGTTTCTTTCTAAAATCAACATACTTAAGTAAAAACAAAATCTTAATAAGGCTGAAATCATTGTAGACACGCCGTGGCAAAGATTCATCCAGCAATGGCCCAAAAAGCAAAACATTCTGGTTGGGACTGGAAGGGTAAGTAGCAGCGTTCCAGGTTGAAAGAAGACTACCAAAAGCACAGAGGTGTGTGTGTGTACGTGTGTGTGTGTGTGTGTGTGCGTGCGTGTGCGCGCACCTCCTAGGCACACAGCAGGAACATCGCCTTCAAATCAGTGGGGTAGTATGGGGTGACAGGAGGAAAAAGAAGGGATATGGGGGAAGGGTCTCTCCATCCCTGCACAGAGGTGCCCTGAGGAATCAAACCCCAAGTCCTTTGGTGAATTCAAGAAGCAGGAGATTTGGTGGCAAGGGCATAGCAAAGGACTAGATCTCTTGTATCCTGTAAATCCATTATTTTTAAATTTGCATAATATTAATTGCCCTGGAACAAAGTCTTATTGTTTCCTCCTTGACTGCTTGCTGGAGGTAAAGGGGAGGAAAGGGTTTGGGGAGGGAGGGTTGGATGAAGATGAGTGTTAGGAGAAGGCAGAACCTGGCCTGTAGATGTGGGTAGGTCCAGGTGTGAAGCACTTTGAAGTCAAATGCATTTGGGGCTTCGTTCCAAAAGCCAGCATGTCTACAATTCTCTGTGTATGTAGGAAAACCATCGAGGAGAGAGAAATGCAAATTCCTGGGCGCCAGGTCCAGGGACTTGTGATGGGCTAAGGGAGCATTCTGCAAACTACATTTTTAACTTGTCTGCCAAGTGTTCTTCTCGTTTTGTTTTCTTGAGATGTAATTGACCTGTAACATTGTATACATGGAAGGTGCACAACCTATTGGTGTGATGCATCTATACACTGCCTATGATTACCACCGGAGCTTAGGGAACACCTCTATCATCTCACATAATTATCATTTCTTTTTTATGGCAAGAACATTTAAGATCTAGTCTTTTAGCAATTTTGAAGTATATCCACTGGGAGAAAAATGAAATTGGACCCCTATCTTACACCACTTACAAAAATTAACTCAAAAGGGATTAAAGACTTAAACCTAAGAGCCCATGCCAAGGGTCTTGATGCAAAGGCCCCCGTGGCACACCTGGGGAAACACAGCTACAGGAAACAGATCCAGGGAAGAGGGTAGAGCAGGGAAGATGTACAATCTGACTCATGTCTTAGAAAGCTCATGTCTTTTTTTTTCTTAAGTATAATACATCATTAGTGTTGACGATCTTTGAAAATAAAGAAAAAGGAAACATAAGAGAATATTCATCCAAAGTCCCATCACTGAAAGTCCAAAATACGAAATTTGACTATTCACTCACAGTGAGTATTTAAAGATGCCTTTACAACCATGGCCAATTTATTCTTGACACACAACAGGCATGGTGCCCATAACACTTTTAGGGGCCCATGCAATAGATACTTTTAGAAGACAAAGTGTGCAAGATGAGTAGTTCCAAAAAAATAAGCATTGTTGTATTCAGCAACTTACATTGAAGCATGTCCAACTTACTATTTTTATTTCAGCCACAACTGTGAAAAACCCCAAATGTCCAATAATAGGGAATTGACTGAGTAGAGTATGTTGTGGCCATACTACAGTCACTTAAAATTATGTTTCTAACAGGGCTGTATCATGGCTTTCGTGGATCCTAAGTACTTTTGCCTACATGGGCCCTTCCGTGAATTAAAAAAAATATATATATATGATGTAAACTATTATACATAGGATGGATAAACAACAAGGTCCTACTGTATAGCACAAGGAACTATATTCAATATCCTGTGATAAACCAAAATGGAAAAGGATATAAAAAAAAAGAATGTCAAGAAAAAGAAAACTGTACCAAAAATCTTTCAAACGTTGGCAAAAATATATATATGTATTTTATATATAATGTATTATAGATTTATAAATAATAAATTTATCTGTATAATATATTAAAATATATAATATATTAAATATATAAAATAATATAAAATGTATACAAAATATACTATATGTATATTTTATATTATTTATATGCTATAATATATATTTATAAATATGTCTGTATAATATAGATATATAAATATAGAATACATTTTGTATATTTTAATATTTATATATTTTATTAAAATACAAATAAATTATAAAATAGAAATAACATATAAAAATTATATTATAAAATATAATGAATTATATATTTATAACATAACAAATATAAATAATTTATAAGTTATTATTAATAATATATACTATTTAGTATTATCCATTTATAATTTATAAATAGAAAATAAATAATATAATATAGACTAATATATATAATATAATATATTAAAAATATATATAGCTTGTGGAGGAAGAGGCCTTCTCCCTCACGACTACTCAACCCTGCCACTATAGTGTGAAAGTAGCCATAGACAATATATAAGCAAATGAGCATGGCTGTGTTCTAATAAAAGTTTGTTTATGAACACTAAAATTTTATGTAATTTTATATAATTTTTATGTGTCACTCAATACTCTTTTTTGATTTTTCTTCAACCATTGAAAAATGTAAAAACCATTCTCAGCCTACAGGCTATACAGAAGCAATGTATGGGATTTGACCCTGACACAGAGAATGAGGAAAAAGAAAGGAGACCTTTCCCGGGCCAGACCTAATAGCACACATCGGGTTTGCTCACATTGCATTGGCTGGAATCGGTCACATGGTTACCCAAACTGCAAGGAGGGATGGAAGTGAGCTGAGGGTGTGGAGTGAGCCCAGGTAGAAGTAGGAGTGGGTCTGGATGAACACAGGATGGTCTCTGTACCCGCCTGCAAACACATACACAGAAGTGTGCACTTGCCACCCTGGACCTGGACACAGGGTTTCACACTTTACTTCTTAAGGATGAAGCTGGAAGAATGTTCCTGCAGGGGATTTTTCCAGGGACTTCGAGTGAGACTGATCCTCTCCCTCCCAGATACTTGGCCTCCCTCCAGCCTCAGCCTCTGGAATGTTTGCCTTTATTTACTTTAGTCTGTCACCCAGCCTTTCACTCAGCAAATTACTCGAAGTCTCAAAATAAGATTGCATTATAAATTGAATTTAATTAAAGTGAGCTATTCAAGCATACCTTTCTGTTTGCTTTTTATCTCTCATTTCTCCTTTGCACATCAGGAATCATGTTCACCTCCCAGCAGGTCAGTGGAAGAGAGTGAGAGAATTACATCATGATAAAAAGTTTAAGGTCTCCACCCAGCTACCCAAGAAGTTCTACCCACAACCCATCTTATAAATTAGTTGTGGCTGTTTCCCCTGATTGTCTGGAAACTTGTTTTCAGAAATTCCTAATTACATTTTCTTGATAAAAAATATTAAATGAATTGCTTGGAATAAAGTGCAGTTTCTTAGCCTGTGATTGATTTAAGACCCAAATACAGTACGCATGAATCTGCTCCATGAAGGAGCCAGAGCCCTTATAAACAATGTCAGGAGAGACAGTAAACGTGATGACTGACTCTGAATAAAAGAAAACTAGAAACCGGGACCAAGCACAATACTGGAAGATAAAGAACTCTAAATTATAAGGTACTGTGGCATGGGCTGCTGAGTACTCTATAATTCAAGATGCTATCGCTAGAATGCTAATTCTGCCCACTTTAATGCCATCTAATCTTCTGTCCATGAGAAAAACAGCTATGCTTCTATAGTTTTATCATTGACTTTCCTATTTCAAAAAATTTTAACAGATGTTCAGTCTATTCAATGTCTCAGGTAGGAGCTGCATTTTTATTCTTTTAATTTATTTTTTAATAGATATTTATTGGAGTATAATTGCTTCACAATACTGTGTTAGTTTCTGCTGTATAACAAAGTGAATCAGCTATACACATACGTATATCCCCATATCCCCTCCCTTTTGAGCCTCCCTCCCACCCTCCCTATCCCACCCCTCTAGGTCATGGCAAAACACCGACTTGATCTCCCTGTGCTATGCGGCTGCTTCCCACTAGCTATTTTACATTTGGTAGTGTATATATGTTGGTGATGCTACTCTCATGTTGCCCCAGCTTCCCCCTCCCCTCCATGTCCTCAAGTCCATTCTCTATGTCTATGTCTTTATCGCTGCCCTGCCACTAAGTTCATCAGTACCTTTTTTTTTTATTCCATATATGTGCATTAGCATACTGTATTTGTTTTTCCCTTTCTGACTTACTTCACTCTGTATGACAGACTCTATGTCCATCCACCTCACTACAAATAACTCAATTTCATTTTTTATGGCTGAGTAATATTCCATTGTATATATGTGCCACACCTTCTTTATCCATTCATCTGATGATGGACACTTTTCCATCTTATATATAAGAGTTTGCACAGAGATCATTTTAGAATGCAAATCTGCTCAGGCCATATCTCAACTTTGAATGACTCAAGGGTGTTCTATTGCTCTTAAGATAAAGTGGGGTGACCGTACCCCCCAGTTTGCCCAGTACAGTCTCAGTGCATGCTGGGCATCCCAGCATAATCATGAGAAGCACCTGCTTTTTTGCTCTCAAGGATCCCTGTTTGAATGATAAATGTTATGATCATCCTAGTTCACGTCCAGTATCTGTACCGTGCTTACCCCTTCTGCTCCCCCTTGCTCTCTGCCCTATAGAGCTCTGCCCTATAGACACTCTGGTCTGAGGCAAGTGCTTTGGAAGTGGTTTGCTCTCTCCTGACACAGGTGTGAAATGCTCTGAAATGCTCTGCACCTCCACACCCACCCTCTCCAGATGTTTGCCCGACTCACATTCAGCCTCCAGAGTGAAACCTGCTCAATCCCTTGACTTCATTAGATTCTCCTATTGCATGTTTAACTCATTGCACTTATTCTTAGCACACACCACACTTGAATTGCTATACTATATATTTTTTTTATAATTTCCAGCATTTATAATCTTCTTTCCTGGTGTTATAACTTTGGTGAATGTATAAATCCACAAGACCCCACAGATGCTACTTGTGGATGTCACCAGGCCTGGCACAATTGTAGATGCTCAAAAAATACTTGTCAAATGGATGCATGAATGAATGCAGAAATGAAGGAATAGGTGATTTTAGTAGGAGGTGAAAAAAATAAAACCAAATATCTATAAATAGTTATAATTTCACCAGGACCATATTTACTACCTTCAGGAACAGGAGACACAACTGGACATGCCCAAAGGGGTTCATCTGAGAAAAAGAATAATTAAAGAGAAACAAGGAAGAGGAGGTGAATGATTGAGGGAGAGGCATGGCAGATCAGAGAGGAAGAATAAAAACAAAACTATGTCCTGAAAATTTGTTTTCCCATCATCTGTACAAAGGTGATAAAATTTGGCCAGATTTCACATTAACTTTGGAAGCCAGCACACAGCTGAGGACATGTGATAGATGTTCCAGTCAGCTGTGGGCCCTCAGAAAACAGCTAGGTACTGCTCATACAGATTCCCCACACCTCCCACCCTATCCCCAAATCAGCCCCCTCCAAAGTCTATAACTTTAACACAAGGGAAACTAGAAAGGTAGTTTGGAAACCAAGAGAAAAGCTTCCACTCTCATGCCAAGCAAACTCAACTTTAACCTGTAAATGCTGATGTCACTCTGAATACTGTTTGGAAGATTTCTACCATTTAGCAGCTGGAAACCCACAGGTAGGATTTAGGACAGCACTATTCAATAGAACTTTCTGCAAAGAAGAAATATTCTATATTTTCACAGTCCAATACAGTAGCCACATGTGGCCACTGAGCACTTGAAATGAGGAACTGAGTGTTGAATTCTATTTAGTTTTAATTCATTTAAATTTAAATAATGGTGACCTTATTGGACAGTACAGGTTAAGAGGCAGTGACCCAAATAAGGGTCAAAAAGGACTGGAATTAACACAATTCTCCCAGAGCTTTCAGAATTGTAGGACCACTCTGAAAGAAAGCCAAACAATTTGAAAGTCCACTGAAGAAAGAAGATAAAGGGAAAACACATACACCAGGCTGTCTTAAAGAAGATTCATTCAGCAGGGCTCAGGTGGAGGAGGATGGTGGGAGTAGAGAGAGGGGAGGTAGGGAGATAAGGAAGGATGCCTTTTACTTTATCATCGGCCCTTTAACTTGATAAACCAGCCCTGACACTTGAAATCAGCTTAGTAGTAAAACCTAGACTCCAGAAGCTCCTTTAGTCAGTGGGATGGCTCTTAGGCAGGTCATTAGGTCCGAGGCAGAGTGAGCCCCTGTGGCCATGGGCAAGTGTAAATCAGAGAACTGGCCATCAGGCTGAAAGGTTAAGACCTCATGGGGGAAGACAAGTGTTATTTCACTGGTTTGCTAGAGAATGTGTTAAGCCGGTTGGAAATTGCTTTAGTACCAGCACGTAATCTCGTGGTCTGGACAGGCATGTTTTCCAAGTTTATGATGCTGAGTTAAAGTTGTCCCTATGAAAGCTGGCCGATTCAGCAGGCTTCTGATTTTGTCCTTCTTTCTCTTTGAACTTCCAAGCCATCCATCTTTAAACCCCTGTCTTCTCATCAATAAAATATGTATAATAATGGTATTGACCTTGTAGCATTGTTATGACAATTAAATGTAATGTTTATTCATAGCTAATGCAGCGTAGCAGCTCACAAAAGTGTGTCTGTGTGTTTTATATTCTCTCTCTAATGTCCTTTTATGAGCTTTGTCTTTTTCCATTACTTTACCCATAATCTTCAAAGACATCACCCGCCCTCATACAACATGGATATAAAGATACAGTGCTTGAATCTGTCAGCAAAAAGTCTCTTTTTCATCTTGGTCATAGTGTAGCTGTCACAGGGCAGGTAATTATTCCTTCTACTGTGTGACAGTAGAAGTTGCTAAAAATAACAGTAAGAATATGGAATAAATCACTAATACCTAAAATTAAAATAGTACTATTAATGATTAATAAAATTAAAGCAATAATAATAAAATAATAAAAATAAATGGCCAGAGAAGAGAGGAGTCCACATTTGTATGCTTAAGTTCTGAGGGAAGGAAACAAAGAGACTACTACCTGTCCAACCCAACTGTAAATCAGACACTGTCTCTTACAGGTGGCATCCCACTCAGTGTTTCCCCAACCTTCTGGGAAATGCTTAGAGCATCAAGGGCCACTCAGGGAGTGGTAAGGAAGAGAAGGCAGAGAGGCAAGGACAGGCCATGTCAAGCCACACTAAGGACTCTTTCTGAAGACACAAATGTATGTCCACTGAAGAATATTAAGAGAATGGCTTGCTTGAACTGAGAAACACCCAAAGGGAAGGCTTTGGAGCTCAAGCATTAGGGAAATCTATGCATTTTGTCTCCTGTAAGTTGCAGTCTCTTGTATATTGACTTGTGATCTCAGGACATCTGCATTTCCCTACTTGAGTTGGAGAGAAAATAAAGGTGGAGAGAACAGCTGGGAGGCTGCTAAAATATAGCCTAAGAAGGAGCAAGTGAGGGCTTAAGGATTGTTTCATCAGGGGAAAAGAAGAAGGCTGGGCACAGGAGGAAGACGTTTCGGAGAAACACACAGCAATGCATCATCATGATTCCATGTTTGTCAATGATGCATTAACATGAATAAAGAAGAACAAGATTTCCTAGTGATACATATTTTTGCTCCAAAAGATCACTCTACATTTAATGGTACCAACTCTTTCCTTCCAACTTATCAAATCTTTCTTGTAGTTCAAGCCAATATTCTTTTGGCCCGACACCACTGGCAATGGCAATTTAAACTTCTCTGAATTATAAAGATGCTAGAGATCATGCTTCTCTTCCTCAAGTGAATTGTTTGCTATCTCAGCAACTCTAAATATTTCCTTCCTTTAGCTTGAGCTGAAAGATTTAATGCTGAGTTCATATGATGTAAATCTCTGGGCTATCCTTTCTCATTCTTCACCCTCCAGGTGCCTTCATCCCACCAAGCCATCATTCATAGTAGCCATCCCTAACTTTTCCAGCTCACTTGACTTCCATCTTTTGTGAGATATTAGTGCACATAAAAAGTTCTCCACAATTAATTTCTCAATTAAAAGCTTACTTGTTCTTAACCATTCCTTAAAGACCACCTTGGTCTGGAATATGTTGGGGTTTTAGAAACTAGAAGAGTGTATAGAAAGCTATAAGCTCTTTCCCTAGAAAAATGCACATTTGCACTCATCCACAAAAATCCATGTACAATTTAGAAGGTCTCAAGACATCTGAAACACAGCTATGGATCCTTCACCAAGTCAAGACACCAAAGTTCCCAACTTCTAGGCTAATGCTCTTTAATTGGAATAGATTTTACCATGCATGTTGATGTTATAGCCTCAGTTAAACTTTAAGCTCCCTGAAAACTACAAGCCTGTCATTTGCTACTTGGCTCCTGGAGGATATACTGATATGATTTGGGGTGGTATAGACCTGAGTTAGTACCCAGATCCATCGAATATCAGCTGGGTAATCCTAAGCACATCAATGAAGTACATTCTCAGCATCAGTTCCTGCACCTGCCAGTAGGAGCAGTTGTGCCTAATACACAAGTTGGCTTTGAAGATCACATGAGATTGCATGTTGAAACACCCAGTCTTGTGTGTGGCACATGGGAGAAATTCCTTAAATGTTAGCTTCACTTATCTCAGGAAAAACTTCTGAAACAGTGAAAGGTCTTGAAAATATTGTTGGTCTGTGGAACTGATCATGGAACAAACACAGAAATAGATAGAAGAGAAATGAATGTAAGTTACTAATAGCCTCTCTCCTAGGGTTTGCAGCTCACTTAAAACTATTAGCATTAATTTTAAAATAAGGTGTGTGGCCAACCATATATAAGAAGATAAACATAATGTACACATTAGATTTTGATATAATCTTCATGAGAGTCCACACCTTGAGCTAACTTTTCCCCAAAAGGTTGTATAAATAAATTTAGAATCTTCAGTTGCAAATAACAGAACCTTTTACCTGAACTGGCTTAACATAGAAAAGATTTATTGGCCAATAACCTGGGTAACATGTTTAGTTACAAATCAGGTGGAGCTTTCTCCTGGGCTTCAGAGAAAGGTGTGACTTCTTGATTCTCTCTTGGTCTCTCTCCCTTCTTTTCTTTTCTCCTCCCTCCTATGACCCTCCATTTCTAGGCTCTGTTCTTCTTCATGGTCTCTCTTCATAGTGCCAGTAAGGCTGCCAGCAGCTCCCAGGGCTACATGTTTTTCTCCACATTTCCAATGAAAACGAAAGAATCTGCTTCCCATGAAGATAAATGGGAATCAAGTCTCATTGGTACAGTTTAGGCTGAGCAGGGTCATGAGACCCTCACTGGATGGAGTAACCTCTGTGCCAACTGTTTGGGACACGCTGGTTGTCTTGTACCAAATGATCCCACCTCTGGTGTTGGCCAAACCATGTGACTGAAAAAACTGGGGGAAGGGGATGTAGTGGGTTGAACGGTGGACTCAGAAACTCAGAATGTGAACTTACTTGATATAAGGGTCTTTGCAGATGTAATTAAGTTAAGGATCTCGAGAATAGATCATCTTGCATTAGGATGGTCCCTAAATCCGATACAGTAAGTCCCCTACATATGAACAAATTCCATTCTGAGAGCACGTTCATAAGTCCAATTTGTTCATAAGTCCAAGAAAGTTAGCCTAGGTATCCAACTAACACAAACGGCTATGTAGTACTGTACTGTAATAGGTTTATAATACTCTTCACACAAATAATACCTAAACACAAAAAATAAAGAAAACATTTTTAATCTCACAGTACAGTACCTTGAAAAGTACAGTAGTAAAGTACAACAGCTGGCATACAGGGGCTGGCATCGAGTGAACAGGCAAGAAGAGTTACTGACTGGAGGAGGGAGAGGTGGTGGGAGATGGTAGAGCTGAAGGATCGTCAGCAACAGGAGACGGAGGGCGAGCTGCAATTTCACTCACGCCTGACGTTAATGGAACACACGTTTGCATCTTTGAAAGTTCACAACTTGAAGATTCGTATGTAAGGGACTTCCTGTAACATGATGTCCTCTTAAGAGATAGAAAAGGAGAAGACTCAAACACACAAAAAAGAAGGTCATGTGAAGACAGAGACAGAGATTGGAGTGATGTTGCCTGAAGCCACCAGAAGTTGGAAGAGGCCAGGAAGTATTCTCCCCTAAAGACTTGGTAAGGAGTGCAGCCCTGCCAACACCTTGATTTCAAACGTCAAGCCTCCAGAACTGTGAGAGAATAAATTTCTATTAGCTTAAGCCACCCAATTTGTAGTAATTTGTTATAGCAACCCTCAGAAACTAGTGCAGGGTAGGGAACGGGGGCAACAGAGGCTAGAGAAGTATTCAGGAACAACCCGCTAATAAGACCCATTAATAGATACAAACAACAGAGAACCAGAGAAAAAACAATTGACTGGCCATATAGGCAATGAGTTCTCATATAGTGTCAATCACCATGATAGGTACTTGTTAAGGGACTAATGAACAAAACAGAGTCCCTGTCTTCAAAGGGCCCAACATCTAATGGTTAGACAAACAAACAGAAGAATGGAAAGCCCCAGCACACCTGGGGCAATGCTGCAGGAGATGAAGGTAGAGAGAAGTCTCTCCTAACACAGGCAGCCTCGTGAGGGATGGGATGACAAGACTGTCAGAAGGATGGCAGCAAAAGCTGCATTAAGAAGATAAGCCTTGGCTTGTATCTAATAAGCCAAGAAAGAGTTAAATCAGCAAATAAGGATGGAAAGGGTTTGTCCCAGCTCTACGTTCTCTAGAGACCTTCCAGGTTCCCAACAAGAAACTTAGCAAGTGTTTTGGACTCTCTAGGGAATCATTCATTCCTCACTTTTCCACTCCTTCAACAAGCACATTCACGGCCCCTCCTGGGGCACCCTCTCTCCCTGGAGCTTCTCCCACTTGGAGGTAAACATTCTCCTGGTACACCTTCCTTTTTTCCTATGTTTTCTGCACACCACCAAGCTGAGAGTCTCCTTTTCCCCTTAGTTCTGACAACCAGATCCGTTAAGGCTGGTTGACTCCATTTGCTTTGGACACATCTTCTGCATATAGATTGATGAGTTTAATCAGCAAATCAGGAGAAAGCCTTGGGCATCAATCATTGTCAACGTGCCTTCTTTCTAATTTCTGATTTGCTGCTTCCTGTTATGAAGACAATAACATGGTTTCTCTTAAAGGTGAAGCTGAGATGCCCAAAGTTTTGAATTTTGCATCTGGTAGGAAAGTTCTAATAACATCTTTCAGTTTAATCAGTCAGAGAGAAAGAGAGAAAGAGGGGTTGGAGAGGAAGAGAGAGGGAGGGGATGTCTGGCATTCTCTTCAAGGGTCATACTTCCCTGAAGAAGGGTCATGTGTTTCCACAGTTATCAGGCTCTTGACCACATTACTCAAGATCCAGGCTGAGGGAGAAGATCATGTTAACAGTTCATTTAGAATTTGAAGGAGCATGTTTCCTATTTCTTACCTTTCCACACTGACATAATCTTATCTTTCATTCAGTTTTAGAAAGCATCCTGGCAGGACAGAGCATACAAGAACCTTCTCTCTCTTTCTCTCTCTCTCTCTTTTTTTGTTCTTTTGGGAAAAAATCCTGTGTTTCCATGAGTGTTTTTCAAAGAGAAATTAGCATGATGCTACCCAGAGTCCACAGCCCCTGTGTCCTCAGTTGGACTGTTCTGATAACTTTCACCGGCTCTTGTCGTTTTAAGGCTGCAAACTAACTAAACATGGCCTGGAAAATCCACCTGCGGTGAAGCCGCCCCCACCCCACGTGGAAATACAATCTAATGATGTCACTCCACAAAACCAGAAAGTGGCTCTGATTTTGCAACAAGAGTTCAAAACTCTTGCACTGATATTCCTTCAGTAATTCACTTACTAATCCATGTGTTCAACAAATACGCACAAAACCTTTACTATATGGCGGGAACTATTTTAGGTTCTGAACAAACAGCAATGAATAAAACTGCTGTGTTACGCATGCAGGTTTAATTCTGGTGGGCAAATCTTCCCACGATCTGGACCCAATATAATTTTGAATTAATTTATTGAGGTATAATTTACATTAAAATGAAACAATTTCAAGTACAATTTGGTGTGGTTTGAGCTAAGGATAAACCCCTGTAACCACCACCACAGTCATGAGAACAATTTCATAACCCCAAAATTCTCTCTTGCATCTTTTCAAGACCTACCCCTCACACTATCTTAGGAAACCACTGTTTAACTTTCTGCCACTCTACATAGCTTTGTATTCCCAGAGTTCCAGATAATAGAGTCATACTGAGTGTACCATTTATGTCTGGCTACTTTGACTTACATGATACTTTTTGATCCCTCTTGTGGCTTTAGGTCTCATCACTCTGATACATTTTATTACTGAGTAATATTCCATTGTATGGATATATCACAATTTATTTACACATTCACTTGTTGATGCAGGCATGAACTACATCTGGGTTTTGATCATTAAGAATAAAACTGCTATGAATATACTGAATATGGACCAATGTTTTCATTTCTCATGGATAAATTCATAAAATAGTGTTTGTTGATAAGTGCATGTTTAACTGTGTAAGAAACTTACAAAATGCCCTTCATTTCTCAACATATGAGAATTCAAGTTGTTTCACATCCTTTCCAGCACTGGGTTTTATCTGTCTTTTAAATTTTACTCATGTTAGTGGGTGTGTTGCAGTACCTCCTTGCAGTTTTAATTTGTATATTCCTGATGACTAATGTTGTTGAGCTTCTTTTCATGAGTGTATTGGATCCCTGTATATCCTCTTTTGTGAAATGTTGTTTTAAAACTTGTACTCATTTTTAAAATGAGTTGGTGGTTTTACCATAATTTAGTTGTAGGTGTTCTTCAAGTTGCCTGGATACTAGTCCTTTGTCAAATATATGTATTGTATATATTTTCTCCATTGTGTACCTTGCCTTTTCATTTTCTTAATTTCTGTCAAAGAGCAGGTGTTTTTAAGTTATCACTGTTTTTTTCTTTTATAGTTTGTCAGTGACATCTTTGCTTACCCCATTTGCAAGTACTTTTTCTACGTTCCTTCTAAAAATTTTATCATTTTGCAGTTTACATTGATTTCTCTGATCTATTGCAGTTTAATTTTTGTTTGTGGCATGAGGTTTTATTTCCCACCACCACCCCCAAACTCCAAAGTTGTCCCAGTACTATTCCTTGAAAAGACTGTCCTTTCCCCACTCGATCCCTTATTGGAAATTATTTGACAAAATATGTGTGGGTTTATTTCTGATTTGTCTGTTGTGTTCTATTGATCTAGATGTCAACCCTCCCATATTGATTTCACCTTTATTTGAATTGGGGTTGATTTATTTTTCCTTTCAGCATTTAAATATGTCATTCAATTGTCTTCAGGCTTGTATAATCTCTGACAAGGAACTCCAGGATTATTTTTAAATTTACCTCTTTGTATATAAAATACCAGTGTCTCATGCTGCTTTTTTAAAAAATAGACTTCAAAATGTTTAGAACAGTTTTAAATTTACAGAACTATCACAAAGATAATATAGAGAGTTCCTGTATACCCAACACCTGGTTTTCTCTATTATTACCATCTTACATTAGTAGGCTAAATGTATCACAATTAATGAACCTATACTGATATGCTATGGTTAACTAAAGTCCATACTTTATTCAGATTTCCTCATTTTTTTCTGTCCTTTTTGTGTCCCAGT
Organism: Delphinus delphis; assembly: GCF_949987515.2. Classification (NCBI taxonomy): domain Eukaryota; kingdom Metazoa; phylum Chordata; class Mammalia; order Artiodactyla; family Delphinidae; genus Delphinus; species Delphinus delphis. The sequence continues at coordinate 6,961,775 of NC_082684.1, read as the reverse complement.
ATCCTAACCAGGGCACCACATTATATTTAGTCTTCATGTCTCTTTAGGCTTCTCTAGACTGCAACAGTTTCTCAAGCTTTCCTTGTTTTCGATGACCTTGACATTTTGAGGAACACTGGTTAGGTATTTAGCAGAATGTCTTAAACTGGAATTTGTCTGATGTTTTTCTCATTAGAAATAGAGGTTATGTATGGTTTTGAGGGAGGAAGAGCACAGAGGTAAAGTGTCATTCTTATCACATCATATCAAAAGAGGATACAAAATATCAACATGGTTTACTACTGGTGATGCTGACCTTGATCACCTGGCTGAGATAGTGTTCATCAGGGATCACTCTGGCTTCTTTGTGGTCCATGAGTGTTGAGTCTGTTCCCATAGATATTTGCAGACACTCTCAGTCCCTCCAGTGCAGGGCTGGAGATGAGTGCATGTTGCTGTAGCTCTCTGTCTCTCTGGAATCCTGCAGACCTGACCCTCTGAGGGGCCCTCATCCTCTCTATGTGCTATGGTAATTAGGAGGAAGTTTATTCATTTTCTGCTTGGAGTCCAAAGGCCATAGTGTTTTCTGTGAAAAATCATCTGACTTCCTGTGGAAAATCAAATCAGGTAATGCTCTGCTTAAAATACTTCAGTGTGTTTCCATTTTACTGAGGATAAAGTGCAAAATAATTAACCAAAGCTCACAAAGCCCTGCTTAGAGACATCCCTTCTTATCTTGCCTCAACGCAACACCATTCTCTATACCATCTGCATCTCCTGTTGGCTTGGAGTCACCATGAGGACAGAAAACTTGAACGCTTTGCTTATTGTTCTGAGCCTGGCACACTGCCTGTAACACAGTAGGTTATGTTCGTTAGTAATGCCCCTGTCTGCAGGTAATAAACCATAGTTTAAACCAAATGGAATTTACTCTTTATTTATCAGGAAATTTAAAAGTAGGCAGTCCCAAGATTGGTTTGTCAGCTCAGTGAGGTGACCAGGAACCCACCATGTTCCACCCCTCATCTCCACCATTCTCAGCATGATGGATTTTCATGCCTCGGCTCCTTGCCTCATGGTTCCAAGATGGCTGTCACAGCTCTATGTGTCATATCCTCACATGAGCACAGCCAAAGATGGAAAGCAAGGGATTACTAGGGTGAAAAAGAGCTCTTCTCATGAGCCCTTCTCTTTATCAGGGAATAATCCTCCTTCCCAGAAGCCATTCAGTAGATTTCCCTTTATGTCTTATTATCTATAATTGGGTAACTGGCCACTTGTACCTGCAAGGGAGGCTAGAGGTCAGTGAGACAAAAGAGGTTGTGAATAAATGCAGGGTAGTGAAGCACAAATGCCTAACATACAGTGCTCAGGAAATATGTGTTGGGTGAGTAAGAACAGCACTTGTCTGAAAACACTAGCATTGAGCACAATCTGTTGAGAACCTTCATGTCCAATACTGGCTCCAATTCTTTAACTTCCTTTGACATCTGAAGCTCAAGAAGGTCCAAAGCCACAGAACTAATGAAGTGCTGAAATTGCCCCAGGTCTGCCTGCTGTCAAGAGTCCAAACCATTTCTAATTCTATGAATGTAGTGTCCCTGTAGGCAACCATAACAATCCAAGGCTGAGTTCTCACCCCCAAGTTGAAGCTCATCATGCTCAGATCCTCCTAGAACTACCAAACTGTTGAAACAAATGGACACTTGTGAGACAGAAACTCCAAACTCTGCAAATGCTCAGAGATTTAGTTCAGAGATGCTTCTTTCATTATTATTAGTCAGATATAACATATTTCTGGCATCAGCCAAGGACTTATTAAATGCAACTCACTGTGGTTGCTCTTGCAATTTATGTTTTTAATTTTGTAAATAGTGCCTCATTGCTATGGTCAAAAGAGGGGTTTGGGTTTGTACATAAGCAAATATAGCCTTCAGTTACGTCATGCCATAGTTGCAAAATATGGCATTGTTCATCAGATGAAGATGCTGACAGCTGCATTGCAATGGCCATTGAATTATATCCACTCATATAAAGGGAGAGATAAAAGGCATCAGTAATGTGTGGCATATGACACACATACACACACATACACACACAGAAGGTACCACTGCGAGACACTGACAAGCTCAGAGCCACACGTTCTGACATAAACACACTTATACACAGGAACTTGGCTTTGTCATACCATCTTGTAAAATCCATGTTACCCCCCACTTTGCCTGCTACAGACAAGATTTTGGCTAATATAATTTCATTTTCAATCTGTCTTCCAAGCCACAGATATAAGGAATAAGAGAATAAAGAAATAAACCAACTGTCTATCCTAACTATAAGAATCAGAAAAACAACAATGTCTTCAATATCTATAGCCCTTATCACATGTGTGTTTTCAATAATGGGGCACTAGGGCTTGGCACACTGTTGTGAGAGTGGAGGTGAAGGGAATGTGGGCTGGGGTCGGGGGGAAGGAACTTGCTCAGGGAGATAATGGTAGATTGATTGCAACAGACGCACTTCTTCCCTCAGCCATCCATGTGCTTTGCTACATCACTGTACAGTGCCTTCCCATTGTGGGTGGGATAGTCTGCCCCACTCCTAGACTCAGGCTTTAGGACTTATTTGTGACCTGTTTTGGACAATGAGATGTTAGAAAACTAGAAGAAAGCCCAGACGTTTCAAAAAGCCTTTGCCCACTTCGGCTTCCTCTCCTCCCCTGCAACTGCCATGAAAACACACCAGGCCAGTCTTCTAAGATGAGAAACATGCCAGCCACAGCCAGGCTGCCCTAGTTGTCCTGGCTGAGGCCATCTTGAGCCAGCTGACAGCTGGCTGACCTCAACCTGCAGCTGAGGATTGATACTTGAGTGAGCCCAGCTGAGACTCAAAGAGCTATCCAGCTGCCCTGTAGAATTGAAGACAATAAAAAAATGTAATTTCCCCACTATGTTTGGGGGTAATTTGTGGCAATCAATGACTGAGAGACATAGCTGGTTGTTGATCTAGACTTAATTCCCCAAAATCCTGAATTCAACAGAGTGAGATTTCCCCAGTACTCCCGTTTTACAGAAAGAGAAACTGAGGTGCCATGAAATTGAGTCGACTGAGTCACATAAAGCTATGCAGGGAGGGAAAAGTATCATTACTTATTTTAAGGACTAGCTTAATAATTTATTCAAGAATATATTCTGAGAATAGCACCTCTTCCTGGCATGAGATGGCATGTGCATAAACTCTACCCATGGCATCAGACCTCAGGAAGAGTTTAATAAATTCATCTTTGAGTGAATGACAATGTGATTTTGCATCTGGGTCCTCTGCTCCACCAAGGTGGCTCCCCATTCAAACCAGATTCTCCTCCCAACTCACTCTTCTCTCCCACACCACCTGTTCTCTAAGGCAGTGTTGAGGGGGTATCTTTGAGCCTCGCTCTTTATCCCTAAATTTCAAGCCAGCCTTGCTGGCCTTTCACCAACCATTCGCCCTATCCTTCTTCTGCAGTATCTGAGTAGAGGCCCTCGTCACTTCAACTGGATCCCCAACATGGATGGGATAATAGCCAGACCCAGGGGTGTGAAGGTGATACAACACAGCCCTGATCCCTCTCAAGGATGCAGCTCACCATTCTAGGCTCCAATGGCTCAGCTCTATCTCACTTCTCAGGCCACCCACATATTCTTTCAGTTCCCTTTTCCACCTTGTACATCAGAATAGGTCACTTCCAACTCCTAGATGTAATCCAAATCCAAGACATTGGTGCGTGGTCCTCTCTGCCCAAGGTCTTCCCACTCTTACCTGTCCACACCCAAACCACATTTCAATATCTACCTGCCAAACAGCAATGAATCCAGGATTGGTATATTTGCCCAGAAGGTGATGCCCTTATACTTCCTAAATCTCCCCTCCCCCCGTGAGGTGTCACAGGGACACCTTGGTGCATGCACAATGGTTTGGCATTTGTATCACTGATTGCTGTGATAATTACACTTGTGTTATACTTGAGGAAACCAAGACTCAGAGACCTTGTCTCTAGCCCATGTCATGACCCGGCATTGGGTAGGGCTAGGAATTGAACTGAACTATTGACATTCTAAGTCAGGGTCCTTAACATCAGGGCAATTTTCTGTGTTTACAGTGATTTGACACCAGGCCACCTCTAGGAGTCTGAGCGGTAGTAGTCTTTGCTGGGATGAAGGAATACCGTCTTTGTGAGGTACTTGGCTAGACACTGAGCTTCTGCAGCCACAGCCTGGCCAGGTCTCACCAGCTTTGCTGCTCCCTGGATGTTGCCAGCCCTCCTCTCCCTAATTCTGAAGCCGTCTCCATTCTTAGAAATCAATACTAAAATAAAACACAATAAAATAATGCACTTTCATCTCCTCTTTGACACTCTTTTCTCCTCTGCCCAATGTTAATCGAGCCACTGCTTCCCCAGGAACTGAGAAGAGATTTTATTTTGTTGACCTACATTCCACATACTTTGCCGTATTCCTAAACTCTTTCAGAGCAGCCTCAACCACCACAGAAACTCTCGTAGCTTCTACAGGCATTCCAGCCTGGTGAGTGCATATGCGTACAGCGCTCCAAGGGATGTATGTGACCATTTGATGAAAAATATATTTAGAATGCTTAATATGCATATTAATTACCCCATAGATGGCAGTGACTTTTTGAGAGTAATTCCATTCCATTGTTTGAAAAACATTTTTGAGAATTCTGGAGATAAATAACGGCAACACATGCTTTCTTTTAATTCCATATGCTGGAAACCAATCCTGTCATATAGTGGAATGATGACTGTCCAGATTTTAGGTTTTGCATCACATGAATGTAAACCATCAGCCCTCCCACACATTGTCCTTTTTATTTTGAGCCCTGAGTTTCCAAGCACCAAATGCAGAGATTTTTATATGTTAACTTCAAGTTAGAGCAGATTTTAAGGCCAGATTAGGAAACAAGGAGCTCTTGAACCCCAAGCACAATCCTAACCACTTTCATATACATTATATTAATTTCTCTTTATTTAACTAAAAAGAACCCTATGGGGAAGATATTACATTCCAGTTTTATTCATGCAGGAACTGGGTCTGAATTTGACCTGTTTATAGCCATGTGGCTTGTTAGTGTAGTGGTCAGGATTCAAGCACAAGACAATACAATTTTAAAGATCGTGTAGTTTCTACTTCAGGGAATTGACTCTAATGAATGTCTTGGAATAAAGATACCTTAAAGAGGGTTGGGCCTATATCTGTCAGTGTTCTCCAGGGAAACAGAATTAATAGGATTAACACACATACACACACGTACACACACACACACACACACATGAATGTATTTATTTCAAAGAATTGGCTCATGCAAAGATGCGGGCTGGCAAGTCTGAAATCCACAAGTCAGGCTGGAAGGCTGAAAACTCAAGTTATTCTTCTCCAAGAAACCTTAGGCTTTGCTCTCAAGACCTTGGACCCATTAGATGAGGCCAGCCTACATGATCAAGGGTAATCTCCTTTACTTAAAGTCAACTGATTGTAGATGTTCATCATGTCTACAAAATACCTTCAGAGCAACACCTAGATTAGTGTTTGAATAAATGACTAGGTACTGGGGCCCAACGAAGTTAACACACAAAACTAACTATCACAGGGTCCAAATGCCAGAGCCCAAATACTCATAGTAAGTCCCTGCAGCTTTATGATAAGCCCAGAAAGATTACAATTCTATTTGGTCGCTTTATGGAAAATATGCAAACAAGTCCCAACAGCACTATTCATGCATTTGTATATATTAATAAGGAATTTTTTGAACATCTCCTTAGAACCCCAGTACTGGTTTAGATCAAAAAAGGGAGGTCAAGGAAAACAGAATTAAAAGATACTTTCTTCCCACAGATAAATTTACGTATAATTGGAAAGACAAGAAAACTAACTTGGAGGAAGATTGTATATTTTTTAGTTGAGTATTATGGCCACATGGTCAGTGAATGATATCTATAATTTACTTGCTTTTTAAAAACTTTGGAGATTTCCTTTTTTATCTATTACATATTCAACACTGAGAAGCTTCTCTGAGTGTTTTTAAAACATTATTTTTGTCTGTTATATATATATATATATATTAAAATTATTCATATGTGTGTGTCTATGTGTATATACAGACACAGACATCCATTATATATCTGTGTGTGTTGGATGCAGCACCTTAATTATTCTGATCAAATCCTCTGTATATCTCTGTTTCTATTTCTGAAAAATATTATCATTTCCTACAATAATTATATATTTATCGGTTTCTTTGTATATCCCTAATAGTATTGCTTTTTATTATTTGAACTTACATTATTAGTTGTATAAAAATGTATGCCTATTATATCTTCTTGGTCTAGTGTATATTTTACTTATAAAAAATAACCCACTCTGTCCTTTTAACCACCCTTCATTTTAATTTTTTTTAGCCTATATTAATATTACTATAAAATACATTTTATTTTTATCTGGCATGTGTTTTCCACACTTTTCTTCTCAAATGTCTTATGCTCTTTTGTTTTAACAGTATTAAGTACTAACTGTAAGTAGAATTTTCTTTTCGTACCTTTTTAAGTTTAATTCAGTCTCTGTCTCTTTCTGAAGATTAATTTATTCCCATTTATTATCATTATTAATAGATTTGGACTATTTTCTTTAAACTATATTTTGTTTTTTTCTTTTTGATTTCCATTTCTTGTCTTATGTGACTTTTTCTACATGTATGATTTTTTACACTCCTCTTCAAATAATTATTTTTCATTGTAATATGCATACACACATATGTATATTTGCCTATATTTTGCATGTATATCTTGAATAAATCATTCAGAAGAAAATGAGACATAAGCTCTGAGTCTGCTGGTACCAACAGCATTGAGTTCCATAAATGGACTTAATGATTGGTGAGTTCCCTGGAATTTATGGAAGGTTATTTTCATCAATAGCCCAAATTTTTATCCTCCTTCTATCCATGCTCTTTGCAATGTGTCTTTTGAGGTCCTCCCATAAACAGCTGGAGTATCTTTCAGTCACATGACTTGTTTTGACAAAGAGGATGTCAGCATTTGTGATACAAGGAGAGATCTTAAAAAGCACTTGTACATTTAGGCTTTCTATTTGCTTCTCAGCCTTTATTATGAGAACATGTCTTATCAGATGTCCAACCCAATCTGATGAAGAATAAAACACCTGGAACAGAGTTGTACTTTTTGGTCCAGGTAAAGCTGTCTGTGATAAGCTAACAGCCAGCGACCCCCAGACATTGAAAGAGCCCAGCCAAGACTAGAATTATTGCCCAAGACCATAATAGCTGGAACTAGAATAACTAGAAAAACTACACACCACAAGCTAAGTAAATGCTGAGTGAAGTAAGTCAGACACAGAAAGACAAATATCATATATCGTTTATGTGTGGAATCTAAAAAAAAAGGATACTAATGAACTTATTTACAAAACAGAAGTAGAGTCACAGATGTAGAAAACAAACTTACAGTTACCAGGGGATGGGGGAGGTGTAAATTGGGAGATTGGGATTGACATATACACACTACTATATATAAAATAGGTAACTAATAAGAACCTGCTATATAGCAAAGGAAACTCTACTCTGTAATGGCCTATATGGGATAAGAACCTAAAAAAAAAAATGGTTATATGTATAACTGATTCACTTTGCTGTAGAGCAGAAACTAACACAGCATTGTAAATCAACTATACTCCAATAATTTTTTTTAAAAAGAGTACATTATTCTTTAAAAAATAAATGCTTATTATATCAAACTACTAGGTTTTGGAGTGATTTGTTATAGACCATTTATGTAGCAATTGATAACTTATATGGCATGTATGTGCGAAAGTGAATTTGTCATGAGTTTGTAAAAGGATCAGTGTCTCAAAAGATATCAAAAAGAATCATTCCAAATACTAAAAATGGACTTAGATAATGATATTATGGTTTCCTGAGATCAATTGTAAAGGTGAAGTGAAGCTTCTTTAAATAAAAAAGGATGGGTATATTTTATAATCCCCACAATGTCCTATATGGTTAGTTTTTTGTTTGTTTGTTTGTTTGTTTTTGCGGTACGCGGGCCTCTCACCGTTGTGGCCTCTCCCCTTGCGGAGCACAGACCCTAGATGCACAGGCCCAGCGGCCACGGCTCACGGGCCCAGCCGCTCTGCAGCACGTGGGATCCTCCCGGAATGGGGCATGAACCCGCACCCTCTGCATCGGCAGGTGGACTCCCAACCACTGTGCCACCAGGGAAGCCCTGGTTAGTTTTTATAACCCAATATTTTCATCATGAATTGTGTAAGGAAGATATTGTATTTTATCTCAAAATAGCATGTATTCTCAACATTTTAACCATAAAATAATACAGTTTTGGAAGTTAAAGTTCTGAGTTTTAACTGTAGGAGTTACTTGGAAGTGTCATAAGTTGGGAGTAAGTTCAGAATTCTCACCTCCTATCAATACCATACTTGATTCACTAAGACTGAAGGAATCACAGATCATAAATTGTATATTTATCAGTTCACCCTATGAACACTGACTGAGCACCTACAAAGGGCTGATAATTCCACCAATGATGGGTTTTACCTTGATGTAACCTGTTATCTTCTCCAATACCTGCTGTAACCATTTGGGCCCACAGTTATGTGATTCAGGGAGACGTGTATCTGTATCTTCCCTCTACTCCTGTCCAGGGCTTCTTCTGGAGTTACTATCTGCCTCCTTGTATTTTTAAGTGTTACTACTTCATCCATGAAGGCCTGCTCTGCTATGTCTCAGAACACAGCTGATCTTCCTTCAAAACACTTTCTGTGGAGGCTTCTTGCTCATTACTTTCACCTCTGTATTTTATCTATGCCTCATATATATTTCTATTACTCATACATCATACCAGCTAAACTTATTGCTTTGCATATACTTTTCAACAGTTCTATTAGCTTAGAAAAAGGGACTCTAAAATGTTTACCTTAAAATACACAGCAAAAAGTGGTGCTCAATAAATCTTTGTTGAATTGAATACTTACCTGTGTGCTAAGCTATGAGATATGGACATTCTAAGACTGTCCCCCTGCCACTAAACTTGTTTTCTGTTCCCTTAAGAAATCATGAAGGAGTGAAATCTCAAGAGCCAATATTGGGTTCCTTTCTCTAGATCCCAATCTAACTCCACCAAACCAGAACCTCACAAACAGTAGTACCTACAGAAACAAACATTGGGAGAACATGGTGGGTGGATATATCCCACATGCCCTAACTTCCAAGAGACAGAAAGTTATTTTTGGAACTATATATATAAACTTTATATACATAAAAATTTATATATATAAATTTTATTAATGTATATATATACAAATAATTTACTCTCACCAAACATAAACTTAGCATATACAATGTGAATATGCTGTAACTTACAATATTATGCATATATATATATATATATATATATCTATATACGTACATACATACATACATACATACACATATATATTGTATAAGTTACTATTTGGTGAAAGTAAATAATTTCAAGATTTTTAAACTTATTAGAAAAGGAAATGCGATAATAATAGAATAGACTAATAGAATGCTCTTCTGGAAGAAATTTGGCAGGACTCCCCCAGTGTCCCAGAGGTAGGAGAAAGAACCATGTGTTTCAGCACCACGGACAGTGGTACATTTGCTTGAGTCTCGCTATGACTATGGCATCTAGAACTCTAAATTAAATTCGTTACTGTAGTGAAAGATGATAGAAAAGAGAGTAACCTTCACTTCAGAGTTATCTGACTTCCACATCAAAGGAAGTATACCTCTGAACCAGGAAACCTGAATCTACAGCAAGACACCCGGATATGTGTGCTGTTGCCTACAAATGGCAAGGAAAGCACTATCAATTGCAGAATCACCAACGTTTTATAACATGGATTGGTTAGCTATAAGGCTACACTTAAGCCTTAAAATGAGCAGCTATTTCCACATAATATGAGTGAAGCATGGCATATTACCTATGTGGAAAAAGCTGACTCAGTGAAACCTAAGTTATAATGTGACTAAAGGAGAGTTCCAAGGAGGGGGAGAGAAGCTGAAGCTGAAGTGCTGGGTGAGGTCTGAACAAAGGATTTGAGCTGGGATGACAATACCTGGCAGTACGGAGTGGGGGGAGCCCCTGCCCATGCATAGAACAGGTAGCATAGCATGTGGCATCACAGCAAGAGATGGAAGAGATGTGCTTACTACTAAGGAAAATGATTTCCTCTTTTGGTGCCTCCTTTTTTCAACTTAATTGAGCTTAAATCCTTAAATTCTACTCCATGCTTATTCTCACCTCCTCGGATAATTCTCCCAGAACATGGGCTTGATTTACACCTTCAACCTAATCATCTCTCCTACCTGCTGATTAATCACTTCAGTCATTTATTAATTCAACAAAAGTTTACTTAACACCCCGTATATGCCAGAATCTCTTCTAATCCCTTAAAACTCTCTCAAGCTACTAGACTGTTGTTTATTATTTATTCATTTATCTAGTAACTCAGTAATTATTTAATGAAACCCAACGGTTGCAAAGATGAAGGAGACATAAACTCTGTCATCAAGGAGCTGACAGTTGAGTGGGTGAGACAGGTATGGAGAAGCCATTATAGCACAGTGTGATAAGACACCCAAAAGAGAAAGGATGCTAGGAGAACACAGAGGGAAGAGTTATTGACATCATTGAGGATTATGGAAGGTGTTTAGACCTCAAATATATATTGAGTATTTCACACATGGCCAAAATTATGCTAGGCATTTTCACTCTTTAATCTTCACAGCAACCCAATGAGGTTGATGAAAAAACAGGAAACTGAGGCTCACGTTTCACTCCCCCTACAAGTCAGAGAGGCTGCAAGTGGCAAAGATGGGACTCAACCTCATTGACATAAGAGTCAGTATTTTTCAACTCAGGCTGCCCCTCCTTCCAAAAGGCTCCAGAGGGGGCTACATTTGAGTAGAGCTTTGAAGAACAAGTGGGACTTTGTGATGCTGCCACCTGTGAAGTGGCAGGAATGACAAGGAAACCAAGCCAGGTGAAGGGACAGAGGGACTCCCACCAGGCAACGAGCATCCCCTGCCTGCCACCCTCAGGGGGTGTCTCACTGTTTCTCTGATGAGAACCTGTGGGCCCCAGGGTGGTTTCCATGGCAGCATGAACCCCCCTGATGCCCTGACCCATCTTTGTCTGTCTCAGTCTTCTTAATTGGCCTGGCTGCTGCTCACTGCTTACCTGATTAGTGGGTTCATTAACCTAGCAGAAATGGGATCTAAGAGGATTAAAATGTGAAAACAAATATAATACAAATTGAAAACAGTAGCTTCTCCAGTGGGGCTTTGGATTAGAAGTTGAGAAAGAGAATCAGAAAATTTAAAAATGTGAAGGACTAGGTTAAAATGGTGATTGGGATGAGTCCTTTTGTAGCCAAGCATCCTTGTATGCTAATGTTTCTCTGTTTTGTATCAGTTCTCCAGGAAAAAGCAGAAATGCCTTTGCCTGTCTCTCTGGGGTCTCCTAAGATCCAGATACAGCCTTGATTTCTAATCTTACTCCCCACAACCTCCCTTTCTGCTTTCTCTTCCCTGTGTAGATATCATTTTCTGTGTTTTTGGGTCTTTGCTTCCACAGGTTTCTTCCCCCAGAATTCACGTCTCTATTATAATTACTTTCCTACTCCTCCATTTTGCTGAAATGCAGCCTCCTTTCAAAGTCTTCCACCATCTTTCAGTTGAAGTCATCTCTCCCTCCCTGAAACTTGTTGAACTTTGTCTCTCTGTCAATTACTTGGTACTTTTCTGCCTCTAAATAATATAATTTTTGTCTTTTATCCCTTGGTGGACTGTGAATACAGAGGTCTGGAACAACACCCTCCTCCATGAAAATAACCTTATACTGTTATTTACAAAAGTCTTTTGTATGAATGAGTGGGTGAATGAGGCAATGCCTCAGACTAAACAACGAACTATCCAGGCATTCCTCAATTATGTTGTTCCCTGACTTAAGGTCCCTCTGGGAACTCCAGCCTCCAAGGATGAGGAACTCAGCGTCCCTGAGCAAGTAGCCCTCTTCTCTCTCCCCACCTCCTGTGCCCCAGGCACTCTTCTTTGGGCTCTCACAAACCCCATGTGAGCATGCCACAAGCCCTCCAGACACCTGACTTGACTCCTGCCAAACTCTGCCTGAAATCACATTCCCAACTGTTCCTCTCCTCTTCTTTTCATGGAAAATCAGACTCATTCTGCCAGGTCATTTTTTTTTATCACATTCCCCCCAAAGCCTTCCCTCCTTTTCTAGTAATCCTTTCTCTTCCCATGCTCTTTGCCCAGATGTCCATTTTAGTATTTTAAGACCATGGCAGAGTTTCTATGGTTTGTTTTGTGTATTTGTGTTGTTTGCATTCTACACATCTCTTGCCCACACTTAGGAATGGTTCTTCCAGAGCAGAGATTCAATCATTTTCCATCGTGGTCATGGTGAACATTGATTAAGCTCTTACTGTATGTTTGACCCTGTGCTCACATGCATGGTCTCATAAAATCATCATAGCAAGAATACCAGGGTGACGTCACACACATGCACACGAATGCTCACCCAGGCACGTCTGGAGCTACAGTCCAGGCTCATAAGGGCTACATTGCACCACCTGCCTTTGTGGCTTTTGCCAGCACAGACTTGAGGGATGTCCTTGCTGTCTAACACATGCTTGCAGAGACGGAAGAACAGGCATAATAAACTCATTCACTTCTTCTCAACATTTACAATGTACAACATGCATTGCTGAGGGCTTTATAGACATTACTTCACGTAATCCCCATAACATCTCAACAAGAAAAGCACTATTATTTCTATTGCTTTAAAGATGAGGAAATCAAGGCTCAAAGGAAGCTAATTAATTTGCCCAATGTCATGTGCTTTGAAAGACACATCCCAGACCCAAACCCTGGTCTTCCAGACTCTAGAACTGAGTTTTTTACCCTTCATCAAGCCAAATGAGTCATAGTTTGTTTTTGCCCAATTTATAGAGAATTCTAACTAAATATTCAGATTTCAGAAGGCAATAACAGCTTACCCTCAAACAAGGCCCCCAGAAGCTCTGCTGATGGCTGCCCAGAACATCCACCAGGGGTAAATGCCCCATCCCATCACTAAGAGAACCTTCACTCAGTAGGAGAGGGTTTGCTCACATGCATGTACCCCCAGAGGAGAGTTGGCACTGCCTCTTTGCCTGGGCTTACTGAGCAAATTCTAAGTGCAGATGCAGGCAAGGAGATACCATGGGGGCCTGCAAACCTTCCGCCGATATTACACTGAGAATCAGCAATGCTCGTCAGCTTAGGAAGTTACACTTGTGGGCAGACCTAACAATCACTTTGCTTAACCTCACTTAAAGTTCTCCAACATCAGTTTTCTCATCTGTATAATAGAGCTAAAAATTATACTCTGATGAAGAATTTGCTGTGAATGAGACAATGCAATGGAAGCATTTTCTGAACCATCAAATGCTCTACAAGCATTGTTCTGCTTACTGTTCTGGTCAAAGTTTGTTCCCAGGTGGAGAAGAACCACAGCCCCAAATGTCTGTCCTTCTGAAGCCTCTGCCTTCCCATAAGAATTTTTATGGCAAGATTATTTCAACCAAAAAGCCCAAAAAGATCAGCAAGCTTGGTATATTACAGAGAGAAAGTCAATGTGGTTGGACCCTAAAAATAAGGCAGAGAGAGGAGAAAATTTCAGCGAAAGGCTGGGGCCAGAATAAGTACAGAATCCAAGGTCAAGGAAGGAACCTAGAGTGTATTTGACTTGACTTGGGAAAGCATCAGGAGGTTGAAAGCAGGGGGATATTGTGACACAATTTGGATGTTCGAGGATATCTTTGGGGGCTGTGAGAAGGGACTGGAGAGTGTCAAGATTAAGGTGGAAGGCTGGTTAGAATCCAATGCAACATCCCAGTGAGATAAGATGGCTCCAGGAATAGGGATTTAACAGGGACATGGTGGGAAGTGGCAAGATTCTAGTTGTATGTTGGAAGAGGGACCAACTGTACTTCCTTTCAGCATATCCAGATGGAACCCTAATTACTTCTCTCTGGAAAACCAAAGATTAAAGGGTTACTGCTTTCTTCAGTAGTGAAAAGTGAGGCTGAGGTCCCTTGTCTCCAATGAAATCATTTGATGCCACAAATAACTTCATTATATATTGTTATGTCTCAGAGGAAAGGGCTTTGGAGATCCCATATCCAATATCTTTATTTACTCCTTAGACATCTAAGGCCAAGTCGTGGGGGTAAACCTTCCCATTCAACAGAACATTGATCAGCCTAAATCAGAAGGAGATCCCACATCTCTTAATTCCTGGTCTGATACTTGGTCTTCAATGTCAGCAAAAGGGGATGGACACTAACATCTGTAACATCCCGTGTTCTAGACTGCACTGACAAAGTCACATATGCTGGTCATTCACTGCACACACTGAGCCTCTACAATGTACCTGCTGGGTTCCACGCACTGGGATGCCCAGGTGAGCAGGACCAGCCTGGTCCCTACCCTCACTGAGATTTCAGGGGCGTGTTTGCTGCTTGATCGGTGGGATCATGCAGGATGGTTATTATGACCTTTCATGTAATAGATGAGGAAGAACCACAGACATAAGGATATTCAGAAGCTTACCCATTCTCTACAGTGTGTGGTAGGTGGCGACTTCTGGGCCCCAAGCCAGATACTGCTGTGCGGATCAAAGAGAAGCTTATGCAGAGGACCTAGTCAGCTTTCCAGGGCTCTGTTGGTATGAGTAGAATAACAGGATTTTGAAAAATTCTATCCTGCCCCCAGCTTTGTGGGCTGAGGCAACTAAGTCAGGGATAAGTCCTTCTGAGTTCAAGTAAGGAGAAACCACAAGGACCCCAGTTTTGTACTTAAGACCATTTAGGATGTTCAAGTACGGAAAGGCCATGGGCTGGCATGGAGATGGAGGGGGTGTGGGGAGGAGAGAGGCAAGGAACACAAGAAAAAGAGAAAGCCACATCGGTCGGAGAATGTACTCAGAGTGAAAGGGGAAGAAAGGTAATTGAGAACACTGGACTCCCTCTGCTCAGGCTCTGTGGATGAAAGCAAAGGGGGATTAGGTGACCTGAGGGGCCACAGCTGGGCCTCTGGCCACCACAAGTGCACACAGGATAGAAATGCCATTTATTAACCCCATGCATGGTAATTATATTTAATACTGAATTATATTTAATACTGAATTATTTAGTACTGGTAATTATATTTAATAATAATTCCTTTTGTCCATGGGAAATAATAAAAGCTGCTCTGTTTGAGTTTGAGTGTCTTAAGTGACCCATTAGCGGCTCCTACTTCTGTCCAGGCTGGCAGTCGAAATAAGACAAAGGAGAGCCATCGCACGCACACTCAGGTTCTGTAAGAGATGGTTCTGAAATCATATAATCCAGTGTGGAAAGAAGGTGTGGGAAGAGCAGAGGCCTAGATAGGGACACAGATCCTGACTCAGTGATTCAATAGCTAAGTGACCTTGGGCAGGATATTTAAATGCTCTGAACCTCTGCTTTCTTACTGATGTCTCTAACACAGCACTCACTGGTGTCAAGAATTGAGCACCCAATGAAACACTGCATGTAAAAGCAGCTAAAGAAATTCCTGGTACCTACTAGACCCTTCACAGCTCCAAAGATTCCTTACTTGAAACCCCTGGGTGCTTAGAATTCAGGATTTCTTGGGTTTTAGAAAAGTAATATGGTATAGATATCTTACGTCATGTAACATTCACCCGTCAGGGTCCTAGAGAGCCATCTTCTCCCAATCACCTTACCAGGCTTCACTCTTCTTGGCATTTATCACCAACTAAGATGGTATCATTTGTTTGCTTGTGCATCTGTGGGAAATGTGAGGTCATTGGGGCAGGAATGTTGCTTCTTTTGTCATCAATTTATCTCTTGTGCTTAGAACAGTGATTGCACCTGGTAGATGTTTCAAAAACATAGACCCAAAGATCAATAAGACATAACTGGCTCTGTTGATAATAATGACAATAATGGGTTGTGTTTATTGAGCACTTACTATAATATGCCAGGCACTTTCTGTGGATTAAATTTATTTCATCCTCACCACAAACTATTTAAGTTGCTTCTGATTTATCCTCCAAATAAGGAAGTGTGCCCAAAGCTACACTGCTACTAAGCAGTGGAGTGGGCATTCAATCCAGTCTGCCTGACCCTGGAGCCCCCAACATGAGGACATGAGGAGGTATTGCTTGCACAAATCTAGGGACTACGACAGAACATGGCAAATGCCCCCACGAGCCACAAATGAGGAAGCAGAGCCATACATCTAGGAAGTGAGGAGGGAATAAAACTTCATGGAGCCTTGGGGGAAGGCTTCATGGAGAAGGTCCAGCTCTGCCCAGCAGCTACAAACAAAGGGCCTTTGCTTCCTCCTTCATCAGAATTGTCTTCTCCCTCTGTCCTCAGGGGTCCTGGCAATAGCTGGACCTTTCTCTGCCTCCCTCTCTCAGATCTTAATTCTGTGTACGTGGCTCTGATTATTGGATGATTCACTCAATTTTCTTTCAGTTTGCCTATAATAACTACCACTTACACAGCACACACTTATGTGCTGAGCACTGCATTCATCTCTTTACATTTAGTCTTACTGTAACCTGAAGATTGAGGATTATTCTCACCATCAGTCATGGGAGGAGATTGAAACAGGGAGACTGTTTCCTGTCCCTGAGTCCACAGAGAGTAACAAGCATGTGTCCTGGACCCCCTTGTTCATGCTCCAGGGGCCCTTTAGACATTCCAGCAGTGGTTTACCTCCATCTGAAGGGGCGTTCTAAACCCCTTTGCTAGATTCCTGAAAAGTAACCCCTCACTCTGCACCATCTCCTATGATACTATTCCATGCCTCCAAAAATAGATTTTGCTGTAGGATATTTTAAGTAAATTTTTCTTCTGATTGCCAAATTAACACCTGCTATTGTAGAACGTGTGTAAGGTCAGAGGAGTGTAGTTATAAGACTACTCTGACATCCAGATATTACTATCGCTGGCTTTTTGATATTTTTCTCTCCTTTGAATGCTGTTTTGGCACATAGATAATACCATGCTGCAGGTAAAGGTGGATCCTTACTTTTCCACCTAACATAGAGTGCTGAGAAATATCCAACATCTCAACAATCGTTTCCACATTTCACTTTTTTCATTAATGCTTTTGCATAATCCAACATATGAATGGGCGTTTAAATTATTAAAAATGAGACTTTCTCTTAACTTTGGATAATTTACTGAGAGCAGATTTAGTTACAGTTACTTACTTATAGATACCAGAGGCAAAAAGAAATATGTATTTTTAAGGCTCTTAATATATACTTTAAAAATATTTATTAAGACCTCGCTGTATGTCAGCTGCCACCAGGCTGTTGGTTAATTCTTATTACCTCATTTAATCCACATAACAGCCTTTGAGAAAGCAATATCATACTGTCATTTTACATGTGAAGATACTTAGACTTGGAGAAGACAAGCATGTAGCCTTAGACTGCTTTCCAGAAACAGTTATATCTACGTGCATTGTTATCTGGATAAAAATATCTTTGCTTATTTAGACACTCTCCACTGGTTCCCATAGATGCATGTGGGACCTTTTTGTAATAATATATTTTATTGACCTTTCTTTCTCTATGGTCAAAAGCAAATTACACTGGGTATATTTAGAAATTCAGTAGTGAGGCTAATACTGTATACATTTCTATAGCGTGTCTAAGTGAGAACATTTTGATACATAATTTTTAATTTCATCCACCAAGCAATATCAAAGGGAGGATGGCTAGCCTGATTTTTCAAGCTTGCCTTTGACTACTCAGTCAACAGTAGAGCTTACCCTTAAACACAGGTCCCTGACTTTAATCTCTCTCCACTCAGCACAATCCCAAACCTTTAGGCAAAAATAAATTAGGACTCAAAACATATGTTCATACAAAAACCTGGACATGGATATTCACGGCAGTTTTATTCATAATAACCAAAAACTGGAAACAACCTAGATATCCTTCAACAAGTGATTGGTCAAACACACTGATACACTCATACCATGGAATGCTACTCAGAGATAAAGAGAAACCAACTATTGACACATGTAACAACTTAGACAATTCTCAATGGAATAACGATGAGTGCAAAAGCCAAAGCCCAAAAGATTATATACTATATGGTTATATTTATACATACATTTATTTATACATTTATACATCTTTGAAGTCACAAAATTATTGAGATGGAAAACCAATTAGTGATGACCAGGATTTAGTGATGGGGCTGATGGCATCAGAAGGGAGGTGGATGTTGTTACGAAAGGTCAACGTGAGGTCTCCTCGTGGTGATGGAACTCTTCAGTCTCTTGACTGTGGTGGTGGATACAGGAATCTACACATGAGATACAATTGTATAGAACTAAATACACACAAGAATGAGTCCAAGTCAAACTGGGGAAGTCTGAGAAAGATTGGTGGATTGTATCTATGACAGTGGTATTCTACTTGTGATATTATACGATAGTTTTGCAAAATGTTGCCATGAGGAGAAAACTGGGTAAAGTCTACACTGGTCCTTCTGCATTATTTCTCACAACTGTTTATTTATCTGAAATTCTCTCAATAAAAATTGTAATAAAAATAAATAAATTAGAAGGATGAAGGAATATTACATTTTTTCAGTGAAAATGATTTGGGTGAACTTCAGTGGTCCCAGAGCGTCTTTCCTGTTGAATCTCTGCTTGGGGCAAGGCTGAAATGGAGTCAGGGTTCTAGAAAGCACATCTATCTTTGTGTGGGAGTCATCCCAACCACGAGCACAGTGTGATTGAAAGGTTAAGGTCATGGTTTCTCCCCTTCCTACCTCCCCAGTCATCCCAAGTGCTCACAACTTTGGAATTCGAAGAGTTTTAACTTTTTAAAAAAAGATGACAATTTCACTTCAATGTTTTCTAATTTTGCTGTAACTGCTACCAGCTGTGGGTTAATGGAGAACATATTCCAGGAGGCATCCTGAGGCCTTTTCATGTTTTCCAGTTGCCCAAGACCTGACATGGTTAAATAAGAGGGGAGAACAGTGAGAGCAGAGCCTGATTTTATGCGCTGGTTTTCAGAGCCTCGCTGTTTCTTGCTCCAGCATCTTCAGACACTGGAGTTGAGTGGGTTTCTGGCTCTGAGTCCAAAGAACAACAGAGGATGTGTCAGGACTTTGTTTACTGCTGCCTCTGAAGTTAGCTGTCGGCAATATCCAGATTCGAGCGGTGGGGAACCTCCATCAGCTGCTCTCACTAACCTCGGTCAATCTTCCTGGGTTAAGTTGGAAATGTGATAAACACACCAGGCCCAAAGAGAAAGACAGAGAGCGGGAGAGGAGTGTCTTATTGTCCAAGAAACTCTGCACGGTTCATCTGCCTTGGAGCCTTCTGCTCTCTTCTCAGCAAACACCAGGAACCCACGATGTGCCAGCTGTCCAGAGGTTTGGGTCTGCCTCCCAGTTGTTTCTTGCTCTGCGATCACATTCATGTCCAGAACTAATTATGAAAATAACACTTTAGGGCAGGCAGGGTTAGGAACAGATGAGGAAAGAGATAGAGAGAGGTGTGATGTGTGGCCCAGGACCACATGGCACCAAATAACCCAACCAGGACTGGAATCCACAGCTTCTCACATACAAGATGCCCTCAAATATACCATCTGAAGCTTTACCAATAATTAAAACTCAGTGCCGCATGGGAAACTCCTGTATTAGAGAAAGGACATGGAGGAGAGGCCAGGGGCGGCTGGAAGACAGCTGGCAAATTTGGACCCCTCTCTCCAGGTAGGCAAGTGTGTCTGTGCTTTCCCACATTATCTCATTTGATCCAGGTGAGAGGGTCTGTAATACAGAGAATATGGTCTCCACTGAAAGGATGAAACTGGGGCTCGTGATGAGTAAATGTATGGGTCAAGGTCATGAAATAATTTAAAATCCAGGTACACTGATGTGGGCTCACAGGATCTTGCCCATTTCAATCATGTAATCAGTGGGCAGTTTTTACTTCCTGAATCAACTGAAGGCATTATTCCCTCATTTCTTAGATGGAGAAGCTAATACTAACCACAGGGCATCAGAGATACCACATGTAAACCTCTGAGGGGGTGCCAGACCTCTCCTAGGTGCCCAGTGCCTAACACAGCTTCCAGTTACTGTTGTATGAGTGGCAGGGATGCCTCCCATGAGGAATGGAAGCCCACCAGCAGGTCATCTGGGCACCAGTGTGTCAAAGACAAGAACCTTTGGAAAAGCAGCACAAACAATGAGTCCAAGTGTCACCCACCTGTGTCCCAGACTGGACGGGACATTCTCCCTGTGTGCTTCCCAGGATCCTGGACCCCTCTGTGACAGCACAGAGAAGCACATGGTCCTCCCTGGGCTTAACTCTACCCCTGCTTAACTGGGACCTTGTCACCTCCCTACATCCCCACACAGCCCCATCCAAAATTCACGATGAAGGCTGTAGCCAGCCCCTCCTGCGCACTTGAGTTCAGGGCTGTCCACTCAAGTTTCTCCTGCTCTGATGGCAAGTGGTCAAGTGCTGGGTGTGCGGGTGTGCATGGACACACGCGTGCACAGCTCACCCACGGAGCGGGGAAGAGCAGGTCGCTCCTCCAGGACCCCAAGCAATCTGCTTAGCGCCTGGAACGCGCTGCTGCTCCTCTCTTGCGTCTTCTATTAACCTACAGTTAACATCACAGACTGGGCCAGCCATGCAGACTTCAGACAGATCCCTGCTTCCATTTCGCCCACAGATGGCCTTGATCCCTTGCCTCTCCCAGCCCTCAGAAGGCAGCCCATGCATCCATCCCTGCCCACGGTGGGTGAGAAGAGGGCAGGCTGGTCTTCCCACTAAGCCCCGGGGCCTGAATCCAGGATCCCTTATCCCACCCCCATACTGGCACCAAGTGTGGGGGCCAGGGGCTGCGAAATGGGGTTAATGGACGGTGACACTGTCACCAGGAGATAGCAGCCACATCTCCCCACCCTCCTCCGATGTCTTCTTCCCATTCTTCTTCCTTTGCAAAGTCCTGCTGGCTCATCTCCCTCCGTTCACTCCACCTCCGTCTGGCCTGGTGCTCTCTCTGCCTTTTCCCTCTCCCACTCCTTTCGCTTCATTTCCTCTCCTCCCTGACTCTCCTCTGGGACCCTCTGCCTCTATGTGGCCTCCCTCTCCTTTCTCTGTCCCCAGTTGTGGGAGTCCAGCCACTACTCATGGTGTCCACCCAGCCTCTGTCCTCTGTCTACCCTACATCCCCACCCCACTCGGTGCCTGGACCCTGCTGCACAAGGCAGGGCCTTTCATACACAGTAGCCTGACCCGGGCACAATATTGCCTTTGTCCTGGGGGTTCCGAGTCAAGTGAAGACAGGGGCACGAGGGTTCCTCTCCGCACAGCCCTGCCCTCTTCTGCTGACCTCACATTGTTCTGTTGTGTCTCTGAGACCAGCCCTCCCACCACCACCCCCACAAACACACACACACACACACACACACACACACACACACACACAGTGGCCTCTGCAGTTCTAATCAGTGCTCACAATCCAGGGAGAGCAAGAACCAGGAGGTGTAGATCTCTCCTTCATCCTTAGTGTTATTATTTTATAGAATATTAAGGCTCTGCTGCGATATCTCTGGGTGGAAAAATGACCAGACAACTATCTCAAAGAATATGTGTCTTTGGAACATGCATGAAATGGACCAACAGATTGTCTAATTACCATTCACTAATAAGTCAGACTCTTTGTGCTTGAGAAAGGAAGTCACCAGCCTTAGCCCCAATTGGACAAGGTTACTGATATCTGCAACATCCACTGGAATGAAGTAAAATAAATACTACATTGGGGTCAGAGGTTGTAGTGGAGAAAGGTGAAAAATGTGATGGTTGGAGAACCATGGGACAGAATGTGATGGAAGTTTTAAGTACTGCACTCCTTGGTCCTCTCTGATGGCAGCTGGAAAAATGGGGTGATCCAGGATACCATACCCTAATAGGGACATGGGCAAACTGGACCCTGCCCAGAGGAACATGGTCAGGGGCAGGGTATTCTCTAGTCTCTGCCTTAGAAGAATCATTGATTGAACTGGGGCTGTTCAGCAAGCACACGGGAGCCAAAAAAGGAATTATCCTAAGATAATAGGAAAACACCATGAGGAAGTGGGAATAGGCTTGTTCTGGATAAGTCAATGAAGGCAACTCATCAGCTCATTCACCAAATATCTACTGAGAACTTTCTCCATGTGAAGTATGAAGCACGGAACTGGGGACTCAGTGGAAGACACAACACAAACAGTCTGTCTTCATTTAGCTTAAAGTTTCTGGAGAAAGACTCCACTGGAAAATGGGATCTAAGGGGAGGCCAGCTCTAAGGAGTAAGCACAGGGAGGAGTAGGACCCATGACAAGGAAGGAATATCAAAAAGAGGTTTCACTCAACCCAAGGCTCTCTCTGACAGTCAGAGAGAGCCACAGATTCTTCGGGCTGCCATGGGAAGCGTTGATCTTCCTATTATTCGAGGTGTGTGTGCAGTAGCTGCATCTTCTATGACAGATGCTCCTGAGGGGATGCAAGCCCTAGGCAGTGAGGTTGGACTTAACACACTGTAAGATCCATTCCAATTCTGGTCATTTCTGGAAATCAGAGAGTAAAACTGCTGATAATCATTGTATAAGTTCTAATAAAACATCTGCTTTTAATGATATTTCTCACCTGGACAGCACAGACAAGTGGGGCAAGGCTGTGTCCAGCCTCAGGAAGATCTATGTGTGTTGTACACCAGCCACCACTGGCTCTGTGAGCCCAGGCAGATGTCTCAGCTTCCTGCATCTATTAGACGGGGAAGGATAGTATGTCAGCTTTGTAGGATTTTTTGTGATAATTAAACAAGGTACGGATATATGGAAAATATCTAGCATGGTCCATGGCACATACTAGACATTTAGTGATGGGTTGCTATTATTATTTATCATTAGTATCACCATTAAGCCAGACATGGAGTCATAGTATCACAGAAAGTATATGGCTAGAAATTTTTAAATTGATGTTACTAAACAATGGAAAATATTGTAACATAAAAAAGTTTCTTTTAAATTATTTAAAACTACATTTAAAAAATCTAGGAATAAAACTAATGTGAAACATCCAAGAATTCTGTGTAGGAACCTAGAGAGTAGTCTCGATTGTTAAAAAAAATAAAAACACATGTATAAGAGACTCACAATGTCCTGGGTGAAAAGACGGAATGGTGTAAAGATGTCAAGAATCTCCAACTGAATCTACAAAAGTAGTATAATCTCAATCAAAATCCCAAAGGAGCCTTTTATGGAACTTGGCAATACAGCACTAAAATTCATCAGAAAAGAAAATGTACAGGAATAGTCAAAGAAAAAATTAAGAATAATGGGACGGATAACTTGCCCTACAGATGGCATAAACAGGGCTATAAAGCTACAATAATTAAAACTATGATATTATCCTAGGAAGAGATGAATGGAGAAATATCAGAGGAGAAAGAGTTAAGAATTGGCCCCAAGTGTGTCTAAGAATAAAACGTACAAAAAGGAGGACGTGTCAAATCCACGGAGGAAATATGCCTTCTGAAAAGAATGAAGTTATATTTGGTTATCTACTTGGAGAAAAAGGTAATCAAATGCCTTCCTCATAATCTATCCCCAAATAAATTGTAGATGGATTTATTCATTCACTTTAGAAATATTTATTCAACATCTGGGTGCCAAGGCTTTGCTAGGCACTCAGGTGCACAGTGGTGATGGGCCCTTAAGTAGACACAGACACTGAACCAATGGCTCTTCCATTTGGGAGCTGGACAACAGGGAAGGTAATAAGATGTCATTTCAACTATGAGAAGTGCTGGGAAGGAAACCAACATGTTTCTGTGTCAGAGGAGAAGGGGGTCAGGGGGCTTAATTAAACAGGTT
This sequence comes from Delphinus delphis, assembly GCF_949987515.2. Lineage (NCBI taxonomy): Eukaryota > Metazoa > Chordata > Mammalia > Artiodactyla > Delphinidae > Delphinus > Delphinus delphis. The sequence continues at coordinate 6,937,719 of NC_082684.1, read as the reverse complement.
GCTCAGAAGGGGTCTTTTAGCTGAAATGCAGGGTGGAAGAGACACGTGAAAGGCCAAAGGCAGGAAAGACTTGGTGCTTTCCAGAAACTGAAGGAGCCACCTGGCCTCAATACGATGCCTGAAGGTGTTAAAAGATGGGATTAGAGGGGTAAGCGGGGTTAGAAATCTAAATGTCAAAGAAACAAGTAGAAGTGTAGAGGAAATGGTTGATTCTGTTTCACTGAGAGGTGGGGAGAGACTTCCTAAGAAGGATACAAAATCTAAAAGCCAGAAAAGATGTTTTCTCCAGTAAAACAACTAGTACTACTACTACTACTGTACTGCTATACTACCGCTGCTACTATACTACCGCTGCTACCACCACCACTACTACTACTACTATGCTACTGCGGCCAGTATACTACTACTACTGCTACTACTGTTACTACTCCTATACCACTACCGTTGTTACACAACCACCACTATCATTACTACTACTACAACTACTATACCACCACTACTACACCACCACTACTAGTAGTAGTACTGTTATACTAATACTATTACACTACCACTGCAATTAATGTACTACTACGTCTACTACTATACTACTGCTGCTACTATTGCTGTTACTACTACCACTACTACTGCTAATACTACCACTACTACTGCTTCTACTGCTACTACTACTATACTCTTATGCTACTTTGCTACTGCTACAACTATACTCCTCCTCCTCCTCCTACTATTACTACTCCTACACCTACTACTGTTGTTATACTACCACTACAATTATTACTAATACTACAACAACTATACTACCACTCCTATATTTGCAGTACTATACTAATACCAGCATACTACTACTACTGCAATTACTATACTATGACTGCTAATATACTACTGCTGCTACTCTACTAATAATACTACAACTACTATACCACTACCACACTGCTACTATACAACTACTACTATATTACCGATGCTACTCTACTACTACTGCTACTGCTAAACTACCACTGATCCTTCTACTACTAGCAGTGGTTCTACTACTAGTAGTGGTGCTACTACTACACTTCTAGATGACAGAATTCACCATAAACAAAGTTTAAAAATGGAAAACATATTTACCATGATTTATAATGATGTTAATATTTAGAGTGCTTGATATGTGCTTTACAAAAGTTAGCTGAGGAAAACTCCCAGAGGTAAACACTGTTATTGCTCCCACTGTGCAGATGAGGAAACTGGGAGGACCAGAGAAGTAACTTGCCCAAGGTTGTACAAAAGTCAGCCGAGGAACCAGAACTCTGTCCAGGCTGCCTGGTTCCACCGTCTGTTCTCATCTTTACCATGCTCTGTTGTGTTGCCAATGCCACCTTCTCATGTGTCTAATTCAAAGCAAATACAGCTGGAGTGCTCATCCACCAACACTGATGGGAAGTCTAGCATGAGCATCCCCTCCATGCTACTTTTTCAGACATGAACCTGGTCCTGGGAAGTGGGACAGGATGGCTGCTGCAGCCCAGTCCTGGCTCAAGTCTGCACCGTCCAGTCCAATGACAGGTGACTTCCAGCTGCCTACCTCACGCTGTGCAAGCAAGGGCTCAGGCCTCACCTGCAACAACCCAGTCTCCCTTCCCTAGTCTTCCCATGTCAGAGGGGCTGCTTTCTCTCCAGCTCAGGTTCCCACCATGTAGATACCTATAACCCCTGTCCTGGGGGAATTTTCTGTCCCCTTCTCAGGTTGAGCTTTTCTCTTCTTCAGTTCTCAAAACATCAAAACTTTGATCCCCTGCCCCATCAGACAAATCCAGCTTAATTGCCTCAGTGGGCCCAGGCGTAGAAATCAAAGACCTGTTTAGGGAGGGCACCCGCCACCTGGCATGTTTCCTCCCTGGGCCTGGAATACACAAAACCCTCCCAATCCTCCTGGGATTAGGGAGAGCCTGGACACTAAAAGCAAAAGCTGGCGCTCTGCCTGTTGGAAGGAGGTGCTTGGGGGTGGGGATGAGATTTGGGGAAATACCTGTCATTTCTTTATGGAGAACCTATAGGTGAGAAAAATAAAAGAGGTATTTTCTCAATAGACTATTTTGCCACATTAATATCTTAGTAAATTATAGGAACCCTTTATATACACATATAGAGTTAATAAGAGACAGACAAGTGAAGAGAAAAAATGTTCAAAAGTTCTAACGTTCCCCCCAAGAAAAATAAACACCAATGGCCAATAAGTCCATAAGAGGATGTACAGATTTATGATTAATCAGGGGAATGAAAATTTTTAAATTGAGACACAATTGCTCTGATTGCAAACCATTTTTAAAAATGTAATCGGAAAAACTGTTGAAAAGCAGGCATTTTGACCAAAGTTGATTAGAGTGAAAACTGATACCATTTTGGGAGAACCATTTGGCTTTTTTACAACAATAAAAAACATGCATACTTTTGACCCAGCAAGTGTATTTTTAGGACTCTAAAAATGCTCATACATTTGAACAAGTACATATAAAAAGAATATGCAACTTGTCATCCAATTACATAACATAAAATATATATTTGGGTGATAGTTTTAACAATGTTTGCAGAATAACAAAAATTAGAAAGTTGGGGAATGGTTAATTCAATCTAAGCTATGTAATTTTTTGCTGCCATTAAAAAGTGTGTTTCGTGGCCACTTACACAGAAGTCCATGTTACATTATTAACAGAAAAAAGCAATGTAAGTGAAAAATGTAGACAAGTGAGAAGCCCAAGTTAACTTTGAGATATAGATAGATAGATATGACAGATAGATGGATGAATGGATAAATAGATATTGATAAAACACAAATTATAAATTATATATTACATTAAAATGTGGTTATATATCCATAAAATTATAAGACATATAAATATGTACTTATATGTTCATACTAAATATATGCCAATTTGGTTATCAAAATGTTTCCCAGGTTGATATCTGTAGAAACAAGGTATAGAATTGTGTGTACTGGGAAAGAGTAGAAAAAATAATGTAAGACTTTCATTCTATATTTCTCTATAATAATGCAATTATTGTTATTTTTTTATATGTAGATTTTTTAACTGAAGTATAGTTGATTTACAATGTTTCAAGTGTACAGTAAAGTGACTCAGTTACATATATATTATTTTTCAGATTCTTTTCCATCATTGGCTATTACAAGATATCGAGTATAATTCCCTGTACCGTACAGTAGGTCCTTGCTGTTTATTTTACATTTAGTAGTGTGTATCTGTTAAATCCTTATTTATTCCTCCTCCCTTTCCCCTTTGGTATCCATAAGTTTGTTTTCTGTGTCTGTGAGTCTATTTCTGTTTGGTGAATAAGCTAATTTCTATCATTTTTTTAGATTCCATATATAAGTTGTACCATGATATTCACCTTTCTTTGTCTGACTTACTTCACTTAGTATGATAGTCCATCCATGTTGCTACAAATGGCATTATTTCATTCATTTTTATGACTAATATTCCATTATGTATATATACCACATTTTCTTTATCAATGCCTCTGTTGATGGACATTTAGGTTGCTTCCTTGTCTTGGCTATTGTAAATAGTGCTGCAGTGAACATTGGGTGCATGTATCGTTTTGAATTAGAGTTTTCTCCAGATATACGCCCAGGAGTGGGATTGCTGGATCATATGGTAGCTCTATTTTTAGTTATCTTTAAGAAACGTCCATTCTGTTCTGCATAGTGGCTGCACCAGTTTGTATTCCCACCAACAGTGTAGAAGTTTCCCTTTTCTCCACACCCTCTCCAGCATTTATTATTTGTAGACTTTTTGATGATGGCCGTTCTAACTGGTGTGAGGTGATACCTCGCTGTGTTTTGATTTGCATTTCTCTACTAATTAGTGATGTTGAGCATCCTTCCATGTGCCTGTTGCTCAGGTTGATACCTGTAGAAACAGGGTATAGGATGGTTTATAGTGGGGAAGAGTAGAAAAAATAAGACTTTCACTCTATATTTCTCTATCCTTTTATTTTTACAATCAGTATTGCTTTTTAACTTTAAAACAGTTCCCAAAAGTTAGATCAGTTCCCCTCCGTGAGTCAATGCCCACATGCTTTTTCCCTTATGTGTCCATTCATCACACAGGTATGTTAGTCCTCTGTCGTCGGAGGCCCCTTGAAGACCTCTGAGGGTGGAAGTCACATCCTCACAAGGCAGCCTTTTCTGTCCTGACCACTCCACCTACAGGAAAGTTCTTCCTCTTCAGAAGAAGCCCTGGGTCCTCTGTCTGTGATGCTGCATTTGCACAGCCCCCGCTGGCTGGCATCAATGGCAGCACGTGGAGTCAAAGCCCTTCTGGGAACAGCTTCCCCATATGTTGAAACTCAGCAAACATACAGTTGTCTCGGACAAGCCCAAAAGCCAGCCTCTGCTTGGGAAATACCCATAGGAAGCTGGTGGTTTCTGTGTCTGGGACTCTGCTTGGAAATTCCTAACCTCCCTTCTCTCTTGCCCTCGGGCAAGTGCAGATCCCTCTGTTTGCAGAGCCTGCTCATCGGGCACGTTAACGCACCAGGCAGTCAACCTCACCAGTGACAATCATGAAGCACCTCAGCGTGAGTGGAGCTCCTTTTCATTCTGCAGAAAGTTGCTCTCCCTGCACAATGTGGCTGCCTGAAGCATCCTTCCCAAACAGACATCGAATACATGTCCCTGTTTCAATGCCTCTCCTGGTTCCCCCACCTGCAGGTCAAACCCCAGGCCTCTCAGCCTGGCCTCCCATCCTGCTGTCTCTGCTCTCACCTCCATCCTTGCCTCCCACCCACTGCTGCAAAGGCAGCCCAAAGTCCAGGTAGGCTGAGCTGCATGCAGACTCCTTCATCTCTAGGCCCCTCACTCCCATGCATCTACCTGCATGCTGTTCTGTCTGCAGCATCCATTTCCCACAGCATCTCCTGCCTGTTCTTTAAGACTCAGCTTAAACTTTATCTCTTCTGGAAGCCTTCCCAGGTGACAGCCTCCCAAGGTGGGTTGGAAGCCCTCCTCTGTGCCACGACAGCCCCCTGTCAGGCCACCTGTTGCCATGTTAGTCTCAACCACAGACTGTGAGCTCCGTGAGGATGCAGTCCCTCTGTGTCTTCTCCCATGCAGCCTGGACATCCTACCTGTCATATATTTGTTGAATATATGAATGAATGAATGAATGAATGAACGAGCAGATGAAAAACCAACTTATATATTAAGAAAACGGAAGGTCAGAAGCGAGTTACTGGAAACATGAAACACCTTTATAACACCAGGGAGCCCAAACTTGCACACTCTGGAGTAGAGGAAGCCACAAATTAAGAGCCATCACTGGGCCAAATGGACCAAATTAGTCTCCTCCCTCTGCACCTGTCCCCATTACTCTTTCCCAGGTTGAATTCTTGGATTTCCACTTTTGCCAAGTCTTGGGCACCAAGCTTACTCAAGTCACTTGGGATCTTCCAGGAATTTGAAGGTTTCAGTCTTGAGCCTCTTCAGATCTCGGATTGAATGAGATGCACTGAAACACAGCATGGACTCTGAAATCCACCCTCCATGCCATCCCCACCCACAGCCCACAGTCCTGCTGTGATCTCACGCTATGTCCCTGGACTTGCAGAATGTACCTGCATGTTTCCTCCTGACCAAAGAAAGCAAAACAAAGGAAGAAATACCTTTGTCAGTCACTCTCCATAAAGCTTGTAGTCCAGGGAGACCAGGGACAAGAAAACAAGTAGGACAAAGGGAAGTATGGGCAACGGGGCAGAGAGAACTCACTCCAACTGGGAAACTAGGTCTTCAGCACAAGGAGAAGGAAAAGAATTTGGGGACAAAAGAAGGGTAGAGCAGTGGGAACAGAGAGGGAGAGACATATGAAAAAATATGAAATGTACAGGGGCCACCAGGAAGCTCTGTGTGGTTCCAGGGTGAGGTAGAGAGCATGGGGTGTCATTAAAAATGAGTCTAGAAAGTGGCCAGGTGGAGATAGGCCCTGGCTGGTCATCTACAGGATATGGACTGTAACCTCTTTTTAAGTAACCTGGAAGGGATTTAATGGTTCACCAACCTGAATGTCACTCAGCAGTGGCAGAACCTTATCCTAAACAGTCAGCAGAATGATAATAAGCAATCAGTGGCACAAAGAGTTAGAGACACACAGAAGAACATCTACTAAAGGCCAGGCTGCACTGTATTTCTCAGTGAAAACTTTCACAACACATTTCAACATGGGAATCTACCTTTTGAGATTCCATACTTTAGAAATAATATGGATTGTGACTCCAGGTGAAAGATGTTTCTAAATTCCCTGAGATCATCTTGATCCCATATATAAATATATACAGAGCACAAAATAATTTTCACTTTGAGATACATATTTAAAAGAACGTTTCAAGTAGAATAACATAATCTTCACATCTTCCAGCCTATGACCTCTTGTGTATTTGATTTTCCAATTCCAAACTTCTTCTTCTTAGCAAATTGTTAAATTGCTTCTGTGAAGGGATTTTAAAACCTAAATTACGAAACCAACCACTAAGTCATCTCTAATAACTATCTCTTTTATATGCTTAAATACATTTGTTTCTCTTTCTCCTAAACTCAACCCCACCTTCAATGGAGAATCCAGCCTGATTGGCTCAGCGTTTACTCAAGCTAGAGTAAGATGTGATGGTGGCATGGAGATGGACACATGTTTTGGATTAACCCTGCTGATTACTCTTTTTCACTGTACAGAGAAGAAATCATGGCATTAGTTTTCCAGTAAGGACAGACCTCACAGAAGTTATTCCAACATTCCATACTCGATAGAAGCAAAAGTGTATTTTATCAGGCACTTTAACTTCATTAACTGAAGTACACATTCCAACTCCAGGTTTTATATGAACTTATCAAGATGATTTTGAAGAATTACTTGATGCCTTATGGACTTTGTCACTTACAAAATAACTCTCCTGAAGCTCTGTTTGACCAGCAGCAGATAGAATGCACTCAAAATGGGAAAACTTTACTTCTGAAATTCTAAACCACAAAAGAGTTCAGATGAGCCTTGTATCAATGCACCAAACTTTTCAATGGGGGAAGGCATGGGTCTTCATTCACTGAAGTGCAGAAAGTATCTTTCTGTGGTGGCTTCCGAGGATGTTACTATTTGGTCACCTAGGGGAAGCCAGCTGAACGAAGGGTCTGGGTTGCAGAAGCACAGGCAAGAACTTCACCAGGGCCAGACCCCAGAACAACCCAAACCCAAATGCTGAAGTGCCCAGGAATTAAGGCACATATGCCCTGCTTGCATGCGATTCCTTACTTCTGGATTTATATCACGGTCCTACTCAGCATCCTCAGCATTAATGAGCAGACGTCTGCCACAACATAGCAACATACCCATGTGCTAAGACTGAAAATACAAGTACCAAGAGCAGCCCTGGAGGATGCCTCCCTGTTTTCTGGCTGCCTTTCTGTAAAGGATGGCTCCCAGGGCCAGAATGCACCTTGGAGCACAGTGGGGTAGCATCTGAGCTTACTACTAGGTAACCCATAAATTTTGAGTCTCGGTTTCCTTGTCTATAAGACAGGAATAATAACAACTTCTGGAGACGGTTCTGATGGGGAACTAAGAGGAAGAAATGTGGGAAAGTACACTATAAATTATGAAATGCTACTGAGATGCAAATTGTCATGATTATTTATAAGGACGCAAAGGTTGTCCCAAGACATATTTTTTGCATCTCAATCCTTCCACCTCTTCTTTGGGACACCTCATCTCCCCCTAAATGCCTCCCTTTGCTGGGATACAGCCTCCCCTGCTGGTCTCTAAATTAGCACATCTTCTTTCCACTCCCCCTGAGATTTTCAATTCCTTTAATCCAATGAAATAAGAAGTTCAGTCCATCATCTTCAAAGAATAAGAATAAAATTTGGGGACCAAAATTATACCCATTGGGATTGCTTCTGCAGAAATACTTTGGAATTCCTTTTCATGCCCTATTAAATAATTAAAATGTTTCTTTTCTGCATTCAATGTTAGTTATTTAAACCCTAGTCCTAAGCTCCGTTAGCAACCTTATTAGCACAAAACTTTCTTTTCCAGTTGGGTTAGTTTTATAGATTTTTGCATAGGAGGCATGCATACAGACAAATATAAGTGCATGGCTGTGGTTATTGTCCTACAATCATAGGAAATAAGTTGAAATTAAGCTGACATGATTAATCTCACTCCACCTCATAGCTTCTTAGCATAATCGATGTCCTTCATTTGTGTTAGGAGATGTTAGCACATCAAACTCATTTCTGTGGACACTAGCAGATCTAAGTGGTACCCTACCCTACAGTTCCATCCTGGAGTGGAATTGAGGGTGGATGCTCAATGTTAATGAGTTGGTATTTCATAATTAGGCATAAGAACACAGTTGCAGAATGTTAGGATGGAAAGAGAATTGGAGTCATCACATAGATAAAGCCAGAAGGTCCACGTGGTAAACTTGAGGATTTCAACCATTTTCTTCTGCTTCTCTCCCAAGTCCTATTCACTCAGAATTTACAAGTCCACTCTGCTCTCTCTGTGATAGACCTGGAGAGGGAGAAGCTGCTTGTGAAGGCCCAAAGTCTTGATGAGCGTCAGGAAAGGAGGCCGAAGAGAGCTCATGAAACCCAGTCTCGGGTGCCACTTAGAACAGGGAACACCTGGCTGCCCATGTCCCATTCCCTGCAGAACAACCGCACACCACAGGGACCTTGTGCAGAACAACCACACACCACAGGGACCCAAGGCTGGGCACAGTCAGGATGGTCTGGGGGCTGCCGTCCTGGGATCTGAGGGCCAAGGACACAACAGGCCATAGTGAGAGGCAAGAGAAAGGCTGAGCCTGCTCAGACCAGGCCAAGAAAGTAATGGCAAGCAAAATGCATAACCCATGCAGAGTGATCAACACAGAACTTGTGCAGCTAGAATGACCTCTCCAAGGCAACTCTCGAATGCAGGGCTGCTGCTGGAAGAAAGAGGCCCAGGCTTTGTTTTTCTACCCAAGAGAACCCTCCTCTCCCCGTGCTGGCACTATTCCAGATGCCATCAAGGCATCGTGCTCCTGGACATCAGCTTCGTTGTGGAAGTGATGCCCTAAATGCTCTTCATTTCAAGTAACGTTAGTTTCTGAGTCTCTGCTTAGCTCCTGCCCCATTCTTCCCAATTATATGCATTTTCTCCAAGGCCATCTGCATGGGAGGAGGTGACTTTGGTTGGAAGAAAAAGCACCCTGAGGAGAGGGAGAAGAAATCGCTGCTGATGTATGTGTCTTTGTTAGACCCAAAGCCAAGTGTGAAACAACTGGGCAGTTCTACTCACACCTTCCAATGCATTCTCTGTTTAAACAGGGACACTGGGAGGACAGGTGGGCAGCAGGTGCATGGGCTGATGGGAAGGCAAGGGGATGGGAACACATGGGGCCCGGGAGGGAGTGCTGGTGCAAAACCGGGGGCTCAAGCACCTCGGGCAGACCTGCGCTGGGTGGAGGGAGGAACAGCCGGGAAAGTGGCTCAGAAGTTATAGGAAGCATCTACTTCTACGTGGGAACCTGGAGGCAGAATGCACAGTGAGCCTGGGGGAGGATGGGAGAGCTGCTGAGCTGTGTGTCAGCAGGAATGGGGGGATAGAGCCAGCTCAGAGTGCGGGAGCCAAGGGCCGGTCAGGAGAGGACTGGGGACATGGGTGTGGCAACAGGGTGTGATGGACACTGGATGCCCCACCCAGATGCTTTTATCGTGAAATTCCCATTGTACCAGATCCTGGGAGTGCTGGCGGCCCTTCAGGAATTGCCTGGGCTGCAAAGAGCCATGTTACCCGAGGTTCCAGCCTTATTGGACTGGCTCACATCCTGTGACTTGTCCACAGGAGGATAAGGATGGGCAGCTCTGTGGGCATTCCTGGCTCCAGAGCCAAGGCTGTCCTGGGGTCTGCATGGCAACTGGACTTTGCTCTCTACTCTCTCTGCTTCTTCCCCTCCCTACTAACCATCACTTCAGAGCTGGCTTCCTGGAGAGCCCAACCTGAAATCAAGGTGAGGAAGGACATGCATGTTAATGAGGGTTCCCTGAGCAATGGGCACCCTGCTAAACACTTCCGGTACCCTGCCCTGGGCACTTTTCCCGACAACCTTATGACTGGGCAGCAGCTTCGGACCCTGTTACAAAGTAGGAAGCAGGCTCTGGGGGCAGGCGGTGACCTGCCTGTGGTCAGACACCTGGCAAGGGGCAGCGTGAGGGAAGATGGCTCCAGAGGGACTCCCAGAAGCCACATGTGTGACCTGGGGACAGCTGGCCAGGATAATTAGGCGGCTTCGTAGAGTGCAGGTCCTACCAGTCTTCCAGAGAAGTCTGGCATCTGACACTAGATTGCTACCTCTGGAACCCTGGATCTGAATTCTGACTCTGCGCTTTACTAGCTGGGCAACCTTGGGCCAGTTACTAAACCTTTCAGAGCCTTGGTTTCTCCACTGATAAGATGGGGTTTAGGTCTACTTTACGATGTTTTCTAAGGATAAAGCTTTAAAAACACATTGACACAGACACCGTGATAAAAGGTCCATGACGAATGATGAATAAACGGCAGCTCCCCACCTCTCCCCAAACTCCCAGCCCTCTAACCCCCTCCCCAGGGTTTGCTGCTTGGCTGGGCTAAGCCAGTGGGTCCCAGCATCCCTGTCTGCAGCTGGGCAAGGCTGAGCTGTCCCTGGGAGCCCCACCACCTGCCATCCGTTGGTGTCCTATTTTCCTTTGAGAAGAGCACACCCCGGCCTTGAGCCCACCTGATCCCAGGAAGAAGGAGAAAGGATTCCCAGGCAGACCCACCTGGCTCCCACCAGCCCCCACCCCCATGCTCAATGGGCCACCCAACCTCCCCCAGCAGGCCTGCCTTTCCCACCCAGAGATGAAAGGTGCTATTTCTGCAGCTGCCAGAGATGCCCCCTCCGCCTGCTTCTCGCTTGGGCCTGGTGACAGGCCACCCTGTGGCCCTGTCAAGTCTCATGTTCTGAAAGTCAATGCACCTTCAAAGAAAGGTGACTTCGTCCCCAGAGAGCAGTGGGGAGGGAGGCCAGATGTGGGGAAGCAGCCACCCTTCCACCTCCTCCTCCAGGACTGATGCCTTGCTTAGAGCTGACTACAAACTTTCCCCGGAGATAACCAGAGACAAGCCAACCGCCCCACTCTGCCCCTAATATATCAGCCCTAGGAATGAGGCCACATCCGTTTGTTGTCTCTCCATCAGAGGAGCCCTGACACCTGTGTTCTCTGTACCAGGACAGCGTGGAAAGGAATTGAAGGTGAGTAAAAAGGCTGGAGGGAGTGCATTCCTTTTCCTAGACTCCTGTACCCATTTCTCTAGGGTAAAGAAGAACGATGCTAGAAGACTCTAGCTCTTCTCAACAGCAAATCCAGAATTGTAAAAATCCCTGGCAAGCCCCCATACACCACAGGAGAGAATGGTCTTTCCTGGGGGCCCAGGCAGGAAATGGGAGCAGGTCACTGAGCCCTGCTGGGGGCCTGGTGTCCTTTAGTGCACCGGACACATGGAATCCCATTTACTTCTCTCAGAGTCTCCCCAAGACAGATAACAAAGCCCCCGTTTTCAGAGGAGGGAAGAAAGTCTTGGAGATGGTCCTGGCCCATTCAGAGTCACATAGCCAGTGACCTTCCCAATGATGTCAGATCCCTACATGGCCACCCTCTCTACCATAACCCACTTCTGTTTGCTCAGAGCTCTGTAGCCTCCAGAGGACTTTGTCCAGCCAATGAACAAATCACCTTGAGCACATCCTTACCGCATGCCCATTTTATGAAGGAAACCAAGGCCCAGAAAGCTCAGGAGACATCCCAACATCACATATGGACAGCCTAGCTCTGGCAAGCTGTGTTAAGGTGGGGGGCTGCTGTGTGTGCTCTGAGTGGCCTTGGACTTACTCTTGCCCCTGCCTGCCAGCTCTGGGCACCACCTCTTTACAGCATGAAGAATGACCAGGTGGAAGGCTGTGGGGTGGAGGGGGCAAATCCTCCCCTGACTTTCCTGCAGTCAGTCAGTTATCCTTAGTAACCACTAATCTTCATGGAGAGTTTATGGAGACAAAGCCCAGGCATCGTGTAAGCGCTTCATCTGTATCATCCCATTGCATCCCTTGCTAACGCTTTTAAGATATTATTATTCTCCCACTTTACACAGAGGGCATCTGGAACCTTAGAGGGGTTAAGTCAGGGACCAGGTTCCTCAGCGATTTAGTGGCAGATCAGGGATTCTATTCCAGTCTGGCCCAGAGCTGGGGGTCTTAATCACAGCCTAGCCCTTCATCTGTCCTACTTTTCCCTCTTCTCCTCGCCTCTCTTCCCCTCCCCTCTCCTCTCCTCTCTCTCCCTCCTTCTCCTCTTCCTTCCTTTCTTCCTCCTTCTCTCCCTCTCATTATAAAAAGAACGCACTATATGTAAGGGGAATCATGAACCCTGCTGAGAGCTCCTGGGCTGTCCTGCCATTTTTTTTTCTGTACCACAGACTATAACCTGAATGAATCTTTCTTTACTATAAGTGTGGAAAAAGTTACAGGCATGAAGCTGTTCACTGTGGGTTTATGGTAAATCAATAATCAGAAATACCCTTTGTGCTATTGGGGTGCCAAGTCAATGGTGGTTTTAACATGATAAAATATTCTGCAGTGCTTAAAAATAATTGCTAAGATGTGTCAATGGTGGTTTTGTCGAGGTTGTGAATGTCTCAGAGATTTTTTTGCTTGAACTTTTTGTGTCTTCTAAATTTTTTACAACGAGCATATATTCATTTTGTAATCAGGAAAAAGAAACAATAAATCTAAAATGTAATATGAAGCTTAGGTGGAAACACAGGGGAAAGAAGTATTTATGAGAGACTGTTCCTGGAAGATGGAGCAGGATGGCATGAGCTTCTGGCCATCCTGTAGAGTGGCAGGTGACCTGAGCTGGAGCTACCCAGGAGGTGCATGGAGAAGAAACTAGCCAAAGTAGATGCTGGGATGAGCCCACAGCCCAAATCCCATCTTCCAGCCTAATGAGCTGAAGAAGTTGTTGTTTCCAGAACATTCCATCTGAAGCTACCACACCCATGGTGGCAGGCCTTCCCACTACCAGTGATGGACTCTCATTGGCCAAGGGCGAGAGGGCACTGTGTGCATTCTGGAAAGTGTTAACCAAGAACATCCTGGTTATTAGAGTTTATTGACTAAAAATATTATTTACATAAAATATTTTTTTTTGTGCAAGTGTTCTTATGCTTGGGTTACAAGAAGGGTCTGCCTCACTTAAGATCAGTCATCTAGTAGCATCATTATGGAAAACAGAGATGGGCATGAATCCCAGCATCTCCCATTTATCTCCCAGCCATTCCCAGGTACTTAGGACAGAGAAGCCATCACAGTCCTTTGTCCCCCTCATCCTCTTCAATTCTCCAGCTTATCAGTCCTGCTAATCTTTCCACACACACTCACATTGAGGGTCCCTCCCTGGAGGAAGACTTCTGGACTCTGAACCTCAGGCGTCTTGTGGGTGCCCACCCTCCCTGTGCTGGCCCTTGGCAGAGCCTTTGGCACACAGCACTGGCACATCAACTTACTGGTCCCCTGCCCAGCTCCTGGAGGCCACAACTCCTCAAGGGTGGTTCACAGGTGTCCTCCCGTTCAAGAACCCAGCACAAGGCTTGGCTCTGAGCAGGTGCCAAGCAACCAAATGAGCAGATGAGCTAATGAATGAGTGAATGAATAAATGAACAAATACATTTTTATTCCTCGCAAGATATTTTAGGATGAGAACAGTATTACCTAATCCAAGAGCAAAAGCTTATTCTACAATGTTTGAGAAAGTACAGGTGCACTTAAGTCTCCTGTTTTATTTTGCTCCCTTTCACAAGCATTTGAGTTCTCTGGAGGGAACTTTTCCTTGGTCCCTTCCTATCCTCCCAGGATCTAGGGTCCCCATGAGTTTTTGTGACATGAATAAATGAACCAGTGAATGTGTGAATGTCACTTCTCTGGTTCCTTCCTGTGAAAAGCTTGCGGTTCTAAGGGCCTTCAAAGGAAAGCATCACAAGAGAATGTCACCTTTCAACAAACTGTGAACTACTTTGAAAGAAAAATAAAATAGCAATCAAGATACATGTAAGCGCTCCCAGCACTAGGGGACATGTTGAAATTAGTGCTGGCCTGAAATGAACGCTTTTATTACAGATCTCAAAGTCATAAATCAACCAGGGAGTGAGCTAACACTCTGGGAATGGAAATCAACCCCCGCAGGCACAAGAGAGCAACTCCAGGTGTCTGACAAATATCTTTGCATCTGCAGGAAACTTGTCTATAATGTGGGAATATCATTTGGCAAAAACCTCTTATTTAGAGTTCAGCCTCATGTATGAAGTGACGGTATAATGCCCGCTGAGGCTGTGAGACTTTGGGCAGCTTACTTAAACCCCTGAGACTCAGTTTCCACATCCAAAAAATTAGGAGAGTGGGAATAGCAGTGCCTGCCATGTACAGGTTTTATAGGTGTCATGAAGACAGCACAGGGCTTGGTCGTTAATAATCAGTCAACCCCTTTAAACATTTAAACTGGTTTGATGTTTTCATGACTATCACAATAATTTGAACATTAGGACAAGCATATACCAGGGGCTTCACTCATTTTATACTAAATTTTTGCAACAGTACCAAATGGTAAATATTACTATTTTCACTTTCTTTAGGAGAAAACCAAGATTCAGGGCGTTCTGCTGTACACAAGATCGCACAGCGTGTAGCGGCTGAACTGGGCATTCCACTCTGGCGAAGTCACTACTCTGTGTACACACAGCTAAGAGCAGAACCAAGATGTGAAACAGGGTTTAGATGATGCAAAACCTCAGAGACCATGCCATCGGCTCAGAATTGGTTATGCCAATGAAAAAAAAAGCAAATCATTGTAATAAAATGCTCAGTAATTGTAGCTTGTAACATACATATTCAAGAGCAATCAATGAACTAGAATACAAATATAAATAAGCCTTTAAGAATCTCCCAGCCTAGTATGGAAGGCAAGGCAGGGTTATAAATAGCTACTAGGCAGAAAGTACAAAGAACGTGTTCCAAACATACTGGGGTTGGCAGGGAGACATGAGTTTGAATAAAGATGACCAGAGCAGACACAGGGAAATAGAGCTGGAAGGGTGGGTAGGGTTGCAAATGAGTTTGAAAATAAGGGAGGGGGGATTCCAGGTGAAGGGATCTGAGAACACAGGGATTGTGGAAGTCTGGTGGCTCCACCCTGGATGGGGAGGGGAGGATGCTGAGGGAGTAGAAATGAGTCAGGGACAAAGGCCATTGAGAGGTCAGCTAAGGGGCTTGGACCTCATGTTAGACCTGGGAGTCAATAGGCCGTAGGTGGGGCTTGCAGGGCAGCAAAACCAGGGAGCCAAGGAGAGTTTCATGCAATCTTCTTGAGCTAAACTTCCTGCCGGGTGGAGGCCCAGGAAGGAAGGAAGCCAAGGGCCTTGTTGAAAGTCAGGAGCAGTAAGAGGAGACCACAAGATCCATCTGCTGATTATAATGAGCCTCTGAAGTGCCCCTCACCACATCTGGAGAAGGCTGTGCCGTCCCCGTGCCTCCGCGCAGTGTAGCGTCTGGCTCTATCTTGGGAAACTGGATTTGCAGCTCCGTGAGCTGATAATCAACCTGCCACATGAACAGCGACAACAGCAGCGTGTAGTTGGCCTGAGGTCCTGCAGGCCGCCTGAGAGTGCACCACCCAACAGGAAGTCTCCCTGCAGGGACTCACTTTGTCACCGTCATGGTCACACAGGTACCTGTGCACGAGCCCAGCTGTGCATCCACACACTCCTTGGCTTGCTCATGCATCCCTGTGATCTGGGCTTCCTCCATTAGGTGACTGCAGTTCACATTCCATCCATTCATTTCCTCCTATGTGTATGTGTTCACACTCTCCTCCAGCTCTCCGTCTTCCCTCCGTGCCTCACTCACTTATCCATGAACTCATGGTTACAAACATGTGCTCCAGAGCCCAGCTGCCTGGCTTCAAACCCTAAATTGGTCATTGTGCATGCAACTTAGGCAGCAATTGAACTGTGCTTGGGTTCCTCATCTAGAAAGTGAGCATGGTCCTAGTACTTGACCCACAGCATTAAATGAGATAATGTATGTAAAACTCATGCTAAGCCCTCAGTGAATGCCAGCCTCATCACTCACAGGTCCCTAGTCCTGGCCCACTCTGTGCTCCAGTGCTCTTGGGGAGAGAGGGATGAAACTCAGGTCCTGCCCATAACAAGGGCTCAATCTTATAGAGAAGGTAAACCATGGATCAAAATCATCACAGAGATAGATATACAGAGTGAGGGTCCTCCTAGGTGAAAGGATAGGCAGAGGAGGTGGTGGGGAGTAAGAAGGCAGGGAAAGGGGGACAGCTTGAGCACTAAGGAAGTGACCTTGGCTGAGGTCAGGGAATGAGATGGGGACAGGATTTGGAGCCCCAGCTCTGGCACAGACTAGGTCCAGCCGAGATCAGACTGCAGTCTCAGTCAACTGGATATCATCCCAGTTGCCTACTTTTTAGCTTTTCTAGTTCACACAAACACATAGACATTTCTCCCCCAAGGTTCATCCACAGTGCCAGGAAGATGGGCTGAGACTGGTTGTGTTTTCAAGGGTGTGCCATGCACACTCACTCACTCTCTTCACCAGACTTAGTTAATTATCCTTGAGCCCCACTCAGGGCTCCAACACACCTGGGATAGACTGATAGCAAAAAGGGTCCCAACTGCTCCCTTTCCTGCATCCATGCCCCTGTGCAATGTGACCTTGAATCTCCTTCCATCAAAGGAGAAGCCTACTCCTCCATCCCTTGATTCTTGGCTAGGCTGTGATTTGTGATGGTCAATAAGATATGGCAAAAATGACCTTGTGCCAGTTATAAGCCTGATCCTCAAGAGGCATTGCATGTTTCCACTTGCTCTCTTGGAGTCAGCTCAAGCTAGCCAGCTGGATGACGAGAGGCAGGAGGCCCACACACTCCCATAGCTCAAGTCCACAGCCAGACTACCAGCAGGCATGTGAGAGAGGCCATTCTGGACCAGCCAAGCTCCAGCCAGACTGTCAGCTGACCACCAAAGCATGAGCAAGCCTAGCTAGGATCAGCAGATCCACCAGCTGACCTGCATCATGAGTAATAATAAATGATGGTTGTTTTAAGCCACAGTGAGTCTGGGAGTGTTTGTTACACAGTAATAGCCAACTGATTCATCTCTTCCAAGTAGCTTTATTGGGACTCTACTGCCCTTTCCTGCATTCTGATCTCAGCTGGACCTGTCAGAAATGATGTATGCAAGGGATGTAGCACTGGGCCAGGTATGAATAAAGGCTTCATAAATCAGAGCCACTGCCATCTGCAGTATTATCCCCATCAGTCAGTTTTTAGGGTGGGACAGTCTGGAATGCTATGTGAAGGGAAGGAAAAAAAGAGTGCATGAACTATCATGGCCTGGATGGCTTTGAGGAGGGTTCAGCCAGAGTCAGTAGAAATAGACTACTCAAGGCCAAGTTGCTTAAATCACCAATGCCAGGAGCATGGTGCACCATGGAAAGAGCCATATCTTTGCAGGACTTCAGGGGTGCAGACACCAACACCCAGATTCCCCAGCAACAGGCCTAGAGAACACAGGTTCTACCCCAAGTAGCTTAGAAGTGGCTGTTCTGAATCCTAAAAAATCTTTGGATGGGCAGACCTGTAGGAGCCAGCAGCAGGCCACATGGTTTTGAGGGACCCATTGCCCTGTGAGGCCACAGCAGCTGGTGAACAGAGACAAAGTCTGCTTAAAATCTCCAAGGAAGTTGGAACCACTGACAGAGAAAATCCATCAGCTTCCTTCCTGCTATCAAAGAGATCATAGCCATGGAAAGTTAAAACATAAATTCAAAGATCTCTAAGTTGTGCTCACAGGTAAATTGAAGTCTTCAGCACACAGCAGCATGTATGTGCTAGTGCTTGATAATGGGTATTTTTGAGGGAGTTGGTGTTGGGTGTGTATCTCTAACATCTTGAGACTGTTTTTGAGGGTAAGACGGTCCTTCTGTCTGCCTAGGCAGACTGTATCAGAGGGAAGCATTTTCTAAGACTCAGGCTTCCTTTACCTATAATTTCTCTAAATATCTTAATTTCATTTGTAAAATGGGAACAATATTCTTAACCGACAGGGTTGTCACGTGCCCCGAGTGGGAAAGTGGATAGGAAAGTGATGATCAGTCATGTGGACTTATCACCAAACCTTTTTAGTTATTAGTGTTATTATTAATATTATTATTATTAATTCATAATCTTTCTCTAGCTACAATTTTCCTCTAAAAGATGTTCTTGATTGTTCCCATAATAGAGAACAAAATAATATTCCAGTAATTATAAGGTGCTTTGAGATCGTCTGGCAAAGACATCCTTTTAGTAATTAGAACTCAAGCAGATTTACATAGCTGAGAATATTAAAGCACATTAAATTCCATAATGGTTCTTCTGGTGTTACTTAACATTCTCAGTCCTAGTCATAAAGCATTAAGACTTATGGCTGTTAGCGGCAGCAGCTCTCTCCCAGAACACGTGTTGAAAGTCTTCATCTTGAGAGACAAAATTCCATTATAAAGAGAAACATTCTTTAATCAACAACAATCTGCTGTGTCTCCTCTCCTGTCCCATCCAGGCCATAGGGTAGTTTGAAGTACAAACTACCAAGGAATTGCATCCACCCTCAGACCTCACATATCTAGGTTTAAGCTGCTCTTCTGTTAGCATGTACCCCCTGCTAGAGTGGGAGGGGTCAGACCCCACAGGGGTTCATTAACTGCTATAAGGACTTAATACAGTGAGAAGGTGGAGAGACAGTGGGTGCAGAAGGAAGGGAACTGGGAATCACTCTGCCCATGCAGCCACATGCTACCGGGCAGTGAAAACTAGATTCTAAAGTCTTAGAATATCTCCAGTTTTCACTCATTAAATTGATCAGGTATCTCTGGCACTCTCTAAGGTCCAGGTAATCTTTAGGGTGATGGAGACCCAACTCTGACCTCAAGGAGAGCACAAAGGGAGGAAGGGAGGCAGAGAACCCTCCTCAAGTGCCAAAGAGCTGTCTGGTTTGTGGGGGCATTTAAACAAGCCCCCTAGAAATAGGGAAATGGAAACCTCTGGTTCTGGCCACTCAGTGCCAGAGCTGGGAGCTCCCAGAAAGGGGGATCCTGCATTTAAGGCCTGTTATTCTGTGGCCATAGACCACCCTGGTTTTGTCATTTGCAGGTGGTTATAAATGGGACTGCACGCGAGGCCTAGCATAAGCCTTATCATTGTGGTTTTGTGGTCATGTGGGCAGCACTTACCCTGATCCAGCCTTCCTCCGATAGGCATGCTCCGGCAACACTGATGGTCTGTTTGAAAACTTGCAGGACAATGACCATCTAAGTTACTTAGGGTGGGCAGTAAACATTGCAGGTTTTTAAAGAAACAGACAGCTTCCCTTTCAAAAACCACACATCCCATCAGCCAAGGACATCTGAGTTTGAACTGTGACAGTCACTTCCTATCCTCATGCCATTGAGTTTGATGGTTTTATTCACCTCTCTGAATCTCAACTTCCTAATCTGTAAAGTGATGATAGAGTCACCAAGGAGGCAGGCCTGTTGTGGTACATTGCATGGAGAATGACTGAAATACAGAAGGTTCTGGAAAAGTGAGTTCCTTTGTGTCACTTTCCCTGTTAGTGATGACTAGCTCAAATGGCACACAGAAGTTCCAGATTCTTATTTCTCCCTCCCAAAGAGAACTCCAAATACTGATTCCAATGCAATCCAACCCTGAAAAGATTCTTCTTGGTTTATCCCATCTGACACTTGACCCTATAGTTTAGCCACAACATTTCCTGGTTCCTGAAAAAATTTCAGGTCACAGTGATCTGCCTGTTTTCCAGCCTTGATGCCTGGAATTTTTCATTTCAAACATGATCCAGCCCCATGACTCTGCTCATTTACTTTTATGCATACCCTACTCAGCACTCAGAGCAGGTACTGCCCACCAGCTTCTATCTCACTATACCCTACCCTGTTCACCTCCCACTCATTCCATTCTCCACCCTGACTGGGTGATGACTTCCTATAGCCTATATCTAATTCTGGGATTCACTAAAGAAAACAGACCACTTTTGTTTCTGCCTCATGCATGACAACAGCTTCCTTGAAAATTATCACGTGTCTTATTTAATGTCTTTCTCCCAGAGCCTAGATATGTGCATGGTATGCAACAGATATTCAATAAGTACTTTCATGTGAATGAATTAATGAAAATTAACTTAGGTTTTCTTACTAATGAGGGTCTTATTGAGATTCCAATTGCTACAATGTTTCTTTGTCCTTAAAATTCTGTGCCTCACCTGTCATAATCTGATGTAGTCTAACATGTTGTTAATTTCTTTATCAATAATTGCTTAAAGTAAGATACACATATCTTCAAATACCCTGAAGGAAAGCAATGAAATGAAAAATACAAAACTAGTAAAGCAAACAAATTTTGGAAAGAAAAAAGAAAGCAGGAAATATAGAAATCAAGAGCATTAATAAGTAAAACACCAATGATTACAAAAAATATAAATGGATCAAATCCTCATATGACAAGATAGAGATTTTCTGATTGAGCTTTTAAAAAAGGAAAATTTAAGAAAAATCCAGTTATGTCATGTTTATAAGACATGCTCCTAAAACAAAACAACAGGGAAATTTCTAAAAGCAGACAGATGGAGAAAGAGAAACTAACAAATGCTTAAATAAAAGAGGTGAAGAAAAATATGTATCAGACAACACACAAATCTAAGTCAAAAATATTAAATAGGATAAAATAAGGTTTCAATATTATTAAACATTACACTCCATCAAGAAGAATATTCACACATTTAGTAACAAAACTCCAAGTACATAAAACAAAACCTGTTGTAGATGAAGAGAAAAACTGAAAACTCCACAATTATACTAAAAATTTTAACACATCCCTCTCAAATCAAATGTCACATTAAGTAAACAGAATATGTGACTATATTAATAAATTAAACACACTATTAACATGCAATGCCAAACAGAAAAATACAAGTATTTTCAAACTTTTCTGATACAAGCAATAAAATTTACCATGGAGGATGTGTCAAGATATTAATATCTTCACAAAAGCAGGAAGTAAAATATCTATCATAGTATTTTTAAAAATAAGAACAATAGGAAAAATCAAACTAAAATGTTCTCACATTTTGAAAAAACACCCCTTTACATATCTCTTGAGTTAACAGTGACATTAAAACAGAAAAAAAAATACATTTTAGAAATGGACAAAAGTGATAAAAACTACATAAATAATAAATCCCAAAATATATGACCAAAGAGATACATTCAAAATAGAAAACTTCTAGCCATAACTACATTCATTATAAAATAAAGACTGGGAAAAGGTGAATTGAGATTTTACTTAAAATGCTAAAGGTACTATAAAATTAATCTAAATAAATTGGAAGCAAAGAATAAGTCAATTTAAAAGCAGAAATTAAAAAAAAAAAGCAGAAATGTTTTACATAGGAAACAAACAAAATTGAGAGTACAATCAATAAAACCAGAAGCAGACTATTTGAAAATACTAATAAAATAGCTAAATAGTTTTTGAGAAATCTAAAATGATGAAAAAATAAAATGAAAATAAACAAGCTCAGGAATAAGAGATTGTATAAAATTATAAAATCAGAGGACAATTTTTAAATAAGCTTATACACCAACTTATTTTTTTAAATTTGGAAAACTTAATGCAATGAATAGTTACCAAGGAAAATATAAATTGCAAAATTAATTTAGGAAGTGAAAGAAATTATCAGAAGTGTTAAAAAATATTTTAAAAATTCACCCCTCAAACAATGCTTGTCTTTCAGCAAAATTAAAACCTTTTGCTCTTTGGATGATAGTTAAGGAAATGACAAAGTAACTGACAGACTGGGAGAAAATTTCTCAGTACACATATCTGGTAAGTGACTTGTATACAGAATATACAAATAACTCTTACCACTAACTATTAAGAAAATAACACAGGAAAACAAAAGGCAAAGATTTAAAGAAATACCAAAAAAGATGTGCCAATGGCCTATAATAAGATATACAAAATGTTTAATACCATTAGTCATTAAGGAAATGCTAGTTAAAATCACAATTGTATATTCCTACATACCTGACAAAATGGCTAAAGTTAGAAAGATTGACAATATCAGATATTGGGAAGAATGTGAAGCAACTAGAACTTGCTGATGGAAATGCAAACTGTGGAAAACTTCGGAAAGAGTTTGACATTTTCATAGAAATTTAAGCACTAAGTTACCAAATGAGCTAGTAATCCTATTCCTGGGTATTTACCCAGAAGAAATGAAAACACATGTGTACAAAATCTGGCATACCAATATTTATAGCAGCTGTATTCATAATAACCTGAAACTGGCAACAACCCTAATATCCATCAACAGGGAAATGGATAAACAAAGAGTGATATATCCATGCAGTGGAATAATATTCAGCAATGAAAAGAAACAAACTACTAATATAGGCCACAGCATCAATGAATTTCAAAAATATTATGCTGAGTGAAAGAAACCAGACACAAAAGAGTATATTTTTTATTATTTCATTTATATGAAACTCTTTAAAATGTAAACTAAGCTATAATGAGTGGATGAGAATGGCCAGGTACTGGAAGATTAACTATAAAGAGGTGTGAGAAAGATTTTTGGAGTAATGAAAAGTTTTATTTTAATATTCATCTTGATTGTATTGGTGTTTATATGAGTATTTATATTTTCAAGGTTCAGTGAACTAAAAACATTGTATATCAATTGCACCTCAGTAAGGGTGATTAAAAAGAATCTCTTTGCCCAATACTCCATGGGTGAATAGTTCCTATCTTCAAAGAAGAGGTAATTATTGTGGTTTATTAACTATGCCAGACCAGAGAAAAAGATGGAAGTGTCCCAACTCATTCTACAAGGCAAACATGGAATTCTTCATTGAAATCAGATATGGAAAATAACTACAAACAGACTCATAAAACAGAATCATAAAAATCATAGACTGCTATCACTTATGAATCTATATGTGAATATTTAAGACATAAATGCCTGTAGAATAGTTACATATGTGATAAAAATGATATTTCAAACCAATAGTAAAGCAATGGAATAGTCAATAAATGGTTTGGGAATGATCACCATTGAATAAACAATGTTAGATCACTGTCTACTTTATGCATACAACAAGTAATTAATAGATTAGAAAGCCAAATGTGTGGTAATAAATTATAAGATGCATTAGTAGGAAATAAATCATATTTTTCAAGATTGGGATAGGGAGAACTTAAATAATGCCTGAGAACTAGAAATCATAATGTGAAAATTGACACATATGTCAAAATGAAAATTTAAAATAAAGCTCTGCATTTACAAAATTAAAAGAGAAATTTAAGAGTAAGAGAAATATTTGTTAAGACAAATAGCAAATTCTCAGTATCCATAATATATAAAGAGTCACTACAAATCAATAAGAAAAGTATTCATTTCCATCCAGAGAGGCTGTAATAATTAACATTCCCATCAGTAGTATAGAACAGTATCTACTTGACCACATGCTCTCCAACAGTGGATACCAACAGCCTTTTTAACATCACTAGTCATATGGGCAAAACAAAACAAACAAAACACAGCTCATTATAATTGTTTTAATTTCCCTAATTAGTAGTAAGTTACTTATATTTTTTAATATATCTATGGACACTTGTGGGTCCTCTATTGCTAACTGCCTGCTTATGTTTATACCACAAGTACGTTTTTCTATTGGTATAATTTACTTCTTTCTGTTGAGTAATATCAAACTAAAACATTTTAAAAAGAGCTATCCATCAAGAGAAAGGTATAAATGAATTATGGTACCTTCATATAGGTAAAAATGGTAAGGTAGATGCTTATACAGAAAGATTTGTAAGATAAGTGAAAAAGAGAAAAGAGATACAATAATTAGAGAATGACCCAGTGTACATGAAAATTTAACCTCTATTTTTATTCATGCTTATATGTGTGAAAAAATAGAAAAATATTCAGAAGATTAGTTTTAAGAATGTACATTTACTGAGGACTTATAATGTGCCAGGTATGCTTCTAAAGGCTTTATAATGTCTCTACTCTTCCCATCATCCCCATTTTTCAACTAAGGAAACTGAGGCTTAGGGTCAAGCACATCCCACAGCAGGTACATGAAGGAGCTGAGGTGAGACTCAGGTAGTCTGTGCTAGAGGGTATCCTCCCCCAACTCTGAGTAAGCTGGCTTCTGGGTCAGCAGAAGGATTCATTCATCTAAGCTATTTGAATTTTTAGAATGGCAATATAGCTGTGAAATGAACACTTTTAAAAAAATACATCAAAATAGGGGGGGGGCATCTTGTGGGCTGGAGAAGCTGGAGCATTCCAAAGGCCTGAAGGAAGGTGTCACATTACACTGCAGAGGAACAGAAACAGGTGAGAGAGCCCTGTGTTAGGCAGAGAAAGAGGAGACTCCAAGGGATATAAAAGCCACCTTAAAATGCATATGGAGCTGCATTTGGAGGGGCTCTTTGTAATCCCAGATGGCAGACTCAGGGCCACTGGGTGAAAAGTCCAGGGAACAGATGTCAGCGTGACACAGGAACGACCAGGTTCAGTTTGGACCTGCCAAAAAAGGAAGTGTGTGTCCCTGAAGGTAACGTGAGCTCTTGCAGAAGCTGAACCAGAAAAGGGAAACCATTTAGCCCAGAGCTGCCCGGAGGTTGGATGTATCAAAATACGGCTTCAAGAGACATGACTTCTGAAATACCTTCCAGGCCTGGAACTGTACACCCAGGGCACAGAAAAATGTTCTCTCCAACCACCGCTTTCTTCACAGTCATGAGTAGCAGGTTCAGAGGCAAAATAACTCTCCCCAGGAGAATGCTATAGATTAGAAAGAATCATAGTACTTGTGAGACTTCAGAGCAATTGTTACAAGAAGCTGTCACGGTGAATGTCCATCAGCTAGTGAATGTACTTAGGTAACTGGAGGCCATGCCTTCTTGCAATTTCTCTTCTCAGCCCCGCTGTTATGTAACTTCTGGCTGCTCACCTCATCAGGGCTCTTAACACATCACAGTCTTCTAGATATAGTCAGTTGATTATGGCAAAGTGATAGATTTGTTCAGATATTTACTCACTGGTCAGGGTGGATTGCCCTAGTCTGACTGAAGCCTTTACAGACTACGGAAAGAAACAGCAGACATTCTAAAATGACAAAGCCTACCACTAATCCATGAGTCATTACAGTGACTCAACTCTGATGTTCTAAACAAGAAGGTACCACAACTGCCATTCACAATTTGCTAAAGCCAACATGACCCTTTGCTTCCCAAATGTGGAAAGTTAAATAAATACCTGGGTTGAGGACAAGAATGTCAACAGACACAATCAATTGTCTAATTGGTTTGGGTGGCTATTACTCATGACGTCTTACCTTGAGTGAAAACATTTTTAGTTGAGAATTTCTTAGCAAAAAAATGAAAAATGCCATTGAGACTGAATCAAACTCCTTCAACAAATGTTCACAAATGAATTAAGTGGAATCTATGCTTTAATCAAGTTCCTTCTATCTCCATCAGATCTTTCTCTGCAATTCTATTATGCACCCACTCACCCTTTCACATATTTTCCCGCTAAATTATTCCTTAAATGTCCCTGGGTGGCAGACAAATGTGTCCTACTTCCTGACCACAGAAGTCCTATAGAGGGAATATCTTAGTTAATTTCATGTTTACTCAGTTCTTTGCACGTAGTCGGTACTTAATAAGTTTGTATTAGAACTTCTATTTTTAATAAAATTAATAAGGGGAGCAGAAGGAGAACAACAACAACAACAATTGTGGGTCAGAGTGAACCAGACCATTTGCGTGAACAGTTGTTTTTATAACAAGACCTAATGTATGAATCTACACACTCCTTCAAATGCATAAACCGATTCCATCAGCTCAAACTGGAAATTCAAACCAGATAAATGAAACTGAAAACAAGCTTCAGTATATTCTGTCTAAATTGCTGAATCACCAGACTCCAGTAAATAGTGCTTCCACCTCCAAATACCTTCACAGATCCAATGAGAAACAACGCCATTCTTTTCTGTAGTAGCAATAATTGTCTCTGCTCTGAGTCAAATCTTCTCTCTAATCAGGCTCTGTTACTTATTCCCTGTATGATCTCAGAAAAATCACTTAACATGTTTCTACCTCAGTGTTTTCAACAGTTAAAAAACAACAGGTTGACAATAAGTGTTCCCTATACCTCAAAAGGAAAGTCTTTTTAGCAATATTCCCAAATAACCAGATATCTATAAAAAAAAAGTAGCCTCAACCTCTGTCACACAACCATTTTCTCATACACAAAAATTAATCAAGACCAGTCATAGATGGAAACATACATGAAAGCTAAAAATTACAGAAGAAAGCATAGGTGAGGATCTCTGAGTTTAGCTTAGGTAATGATTTCTTAACATACAAAAAGTACTAACCAAGAAAAAAAAATGGAAAACTTGAACTTCAACATAATCAAAAACTTCCCTTCATCAAAAGACACCAACCACTCTGGAGAACAGTATGGAGGTTCCTTAAAAAACTAAAAATAGAGCTACCATATGATCCAGCAATCCCACCCCTGAGCATATACCTGGAGAAAACCATAATTCAAAAAGATACATGCACCCCAATATTCATAGCAGCACTATTTACAGTAGCCAAGACATAGAATCAACCTAAATGTCCATAGAATGGATAAAGAAGTCGTGGTACATATATACAATGGAATACTACTCAGCCATAAAAAAGGAATGAACTAATGCCATTTGTAGCAACATGGATAGACATAGAGATTGTCATACTGAGTGAAGTAAGTCAGAGAAAGACAAATATCATATGATATTTCTTATATGTGAAATCTAAAAAATGGTACAAACAAACTTATTTTCAAAACAGAAATAGAGTCACAGGTGCAGAAAACAAACTTATGGCTACCGAGGGGGAAAGTCAGGGGGGATAAATTGGGAGATTGGGATTGACATATACACACTACTATATAGAAAATAGATAACGAATAAGGACCTACTGTATAACACAGAGAACACTACTCAGTACTCTGTAATGACCTATATGGGAAAAGAATCTAAAATAGAGTGGATATATGTATATGTATAACTGATTCACTTTGCTGTACAACAGAAACTAACACAATATTGTAAATCAACTCTACTCCAATAAAAATTAATTTTACAAAAGACTCCATTAAGCAAAAGAATAGCCAAGCCATGGACTGGGATAGCATACCTGTATATGCAGTATATGTATCTGATGAAGCATCTGTATCCAGAAATATAGGGAAATCCCACAACTCAATAATAAAAATGGGCAAATGACTTGAGTGTATTTTTTGCAAAAGTAGATAACAAATGGCCAGTAGGCACATGACATCACAGAAATACAAATAAAAACCACGTGAGGTATTACTACATGCCTATTAGAAAGGCAAAGTTAAAAAGGCTGATAGCACTAAATCTTGGTGAGGATGTGAGAGAAACAGAGCACTCATCCGTTGGGGATAAAAGTGTAAAACAGCAGACAACTTTGGAAAACCACTTGCCAACTTCTCATAAATTAATCACATACTACCTCTCTTAGTCATTGGCTGCTGTGTAACAAATTATCGTAGACTGGGTGGCTTAAGTAACAGGCATTTATTTTGCACAGGTCTGGAGGCTGGGAAGTCCAAGATCAAGGTGTCAGCTGATGTGATGTCTGGTGAGGACCCTCTCCTGGTTTGCAGAAGGTTGCTTTCTTGCTGTCTCCTCACATGGCAGAGAGAGAGATCATCTCTCTGTGTCTCTTCTTTTAAGGCCATTAATCCCATCATGAGGGCTTCATCTTCATGACCTAATTGCCTCCCAAAGGTACAATCTCCAAATACCATAACATCGGGGATTAGGGCTTTAACATATGAATTTAGGGGTGGGGGACACAAACATTCAATCTGTAGTACTACCGAGTTGCTAAGCAAAACCATCCACAGGGTTTTACCCAACAGAAATTTACATAATGACATGCACTTGTCTTTATTCAAACAGCCAAAAACTAGAAACAACTATTTTGGAAATGAAAGTCAATAGAAAGGTAAACAAATTATGCTCTACTCCTACAATGGATTATGACTAAGCAATAAGAAAGAAAATGAAACCCTGACATGCAACAAGATGATAAATTTCCAACTCATTGTACTGAGTGAGAGAATCCAAACACACAAGACCACATACTGTTTGATCCTGTTTATGTGAAATTCTCCACCAGGTAAAAATAAGCAATGGTGAAAGAACTCCAAACAGTAGTTATGTCATTCATGCCAAAATAAGATTAGATTTAAATTTTTAGATGAACTGTTTCATTGGTAATTTTATATTTCTATAAGTATCTGGAAAATAATACTGCTTTTAAAGTTGTAAAAAGATAACATATCTACATTTAGGAAAATTTCACATAAGCTTCCCCAAACCCATGATTGCCCTAATAAAAATTTATTTTCTCAAAAAAAAAAAAGTTACTAGATCATACGGTAGTTCTATTTTTAACTTTTTAAGGAAATTCCATACTGTCTACCATAATGGCTACACCAAATTACATTCCCACTAACAGTGTATAAGAGTTCCCTTTCCACCATGTTCTCACTAACACTTGCTCTCTTTTGTCTTTTTGATGATAGCCCTCTGACAGGTGTGAGGTGATATCTCATGATAGTTTTGATTCTCATTTCCCTGGTAATTAGTGATGTTTCACTCTTTCATAAACCTGTTGGCCTTTTGTATATCTTGTTTTGAGAAATGTTTATTCAGGTCCTTGTGCCTATTTTAAAGATCAGGATATTTGTTCCAAAGGAAATGAACTCAGTATCTCGAAGATGGTCATAGCAGCACTATTTACCATAGACAAGGTACAGAATCAACTTAAACTTAAGCAGATGAATGGATAATGAAAATGTGACACACACACACACACACACACACACACATACACACAGAGGTAACTATATGAGGTGATGGCTATGTTAATTATCTTGCTTATGGTAATTATTTCACGATGTATACATATATCAATATAAGCATATATATATCAAAACATCACATTATGCACCTTAAATATATACAACTTCTATTTGTCAATTATACCTGGAAAAAGCTGAAAAAATTTAAATGATGGCTTCTGGGCTGGAGGGTCTTGGCAGATTTACTTGGGAATGTACATAAGGGAGCTTTCTGAGGTGATAGATATATTTAATAACTTATAGTGGTATGGGTTACACAGGTGTGTCAATTTGTCAAATCTCACAAAATTTTATACTTAAAATTTATGTATTTTACTGTATGTAATTCTATCCCAAGTTAAAACAAAACAAAACAAAGTAAAATAACCTCTTTAATGCCCTACCTCTCAGTGTGTTTGAGAGAATAAAAAAAAGGATTCTGCCTATAAACTAGGTTTGGTCAGGGTGTCTGGTTTATAGCACATATTTAATGAACTAGGTCTTTTATACACTAGTAGAAGGCTGATTAAATAAATAGAAACAAAGTACTATAAGCTGTCTATGAAAATGATAATTTTCATCAAGGTTTATTCCACCACCTAAAGAGCATGAAAAAGTCCAAACACAACCATTTCTAGAATTTTGATTCATCTACCAGCCTGGGCCTCCTACATTTACTCCCAATCATCTTAGCATCCCAGGTGGAGACCAGGTGAGCAGCCTGTGGGCGTGGCTTAATTCATTAATTTTTTAACTTTGTTTCTGTACGGATTTGTGCAATTCAGGTCCTTATGTCGCTCCACCGGTCACTCATTTTTCTCTGTAATGGGTTGAAAGTGTGTGCCTATATTTCTCCATTCTGCAATATCAGAGAATCAGGGAGACTTTAATTAATCCCTTTCTGCCTTCATGTCTAAAAGCTAAAAGACATTTTAATGAGAAGGCAGCAGCAGAGAAAAAAAATCAGTAATAAAATAAATAAAAAATAAAATCATGAGGCTCATAAGCAATCCCACAGATGGAGGCATTCAGCTCAATGAAATAAAAGATTAATTTATTTGACTAATGTAAATAGAGAGAAAATGAGGCACTTCCATGGTGCTCAAACCGACTATGAATAGATGAGTAATGTCAGAGTGTCAGACCCACGGTCGTAAACTCCCAGGCGCCAACAATGGTCATGCCCGATTTAATGAAAAAACAAATGAAATGCTACATATTACTGTTTGCTTCCCCGTCAAATGAGTTGTCTGAATATTTTATTCAGTAAGGAGTGTTTTATATATGAAAGATAATTAAATATTGTAGAAAAGAAGTGGGTTATATGACATTAAGTTGGGGAGCGGTGAGTGTATGGTGGGGCTGGGGAAAAAGCAACTAAGCTACTGTGCTTTCGACAGTGAGATTACAGTTAGGAATGAGAGCTTTCCACGTACCCAGCACTGTGCTAATTAAACCATCAACGATGGGATTCAACTGCAGGCACTGTGGTACACACCAAGAGACATAGAAAAAGAGAGCCAGGTACCAGGAGACATCACAGTCTCAATGGGAAAGTAAGACAAGGCAAAGTCTTGTATATCGTAGTTGTTCAACAATGCTTATCGAATGAGTAAGTGATTGAACATAAATAGTGGTAAAATAAACATGTCAAACACCTAAACGAGAGCATCAGTCTCTTAGATGCTACAGGATGATTCCCTGAGCTTGGGGCATCAGATGTCTCTACTCGGGGACGGTGGTTAGATAGAACAGAAAGAGGACAAGTTTTAGATCTGGGTTTCCCGATCTTGGCACTGTTGACATTTGGGGCTGAAAGATTCTTTTTTGTGGGGGACCAACCTGTGCACTGTAGGAGTTTAGAAGCATCCCTGACCTATCAGATGCCAGTATCATGTCCCACCCCGAGTAGCGACAACCAGAAATGTCTCCAGATAGTGCCAAATGTTAATGTTGCCTGAGGCTGACAATTGACCTGGCTGACTACCAGAGTTAGATAGACCTAGACCTTAACCCAGGCTCTATATTTTATCAGCCTTTTGATGTCAAGAAAGTCACCTCATCTCTTCTAACCTCAATTTCTTCATCCATATAATGAGTATAGTAGATTGAATACTTAACTCTAACTTTTCATTTTTTCTGCATCCCCAACCCTTGATTATGAGCTTGGTCATGGACTTGCTTTGGCCAAGTCAAGTCAACAAGGCATCTCATGTGGCTTCTGCTGGCTCTTTTGTGCCCCTGCAAAAAGCACCACAACAGGAACAAGTCTCAGCTAGGCTGCTGGTCTAATAAGGAGGAAACTCATGTGTTGTAGACCCAAACCTACAGAGCTGCAGCCTGAGGAAGAGCTGCATCAGTGTACTTGCAGACAGATGGGTATTTGCGTTATACCCCTGGAGAGCAGGAGCACTTGTTATGTAGCATTATTGTGACAAGGGCTAACTGATACAGTAAGAATAACTCTAAACAGACCCAGTCACTTATCAGATGATCAATGCATGTTAGATGCTTTTTTTCCCTCCTCCTTTCAGCTGCCTTCCAATATGAATGTGCCTGGCTCTCTTCTGGCTGCAAGCATGGCCCAGTTTTATCACAAGAACATGTCCTCCATCATTTGGAGGATGATTAAAGTAATAATGGCAATAACAACAACAAACACATTACAATAAAAGTTAGAAATTGATTTCCTACCTCCTGCAACGCAACTATAACTTGGCATGCATGTGTTTCTGAAAACAGGACTTAATTTACAATATGCTCCATCACTTAAACCAGATGCATGTTAGAAGAAAGTTTCTACATCTCTTTCATTTATGAAAAGTGTTATGTCCATGTTTGGGGTCCCAGTTGGAAACCAAGAGTGTATAAAACATGAAGAATCAGTCCAGTCAACACAGAGCTTGTGAACAGTTACATCAGTCTTACAGATATCATGGTGGAACACTCCTGTTCTCCTGGATTTCTGAGGTCCATGTCTCTGATCCTTGTGGCATGCCAATTCTGGAGGAAACCTTCAGCTTCAACTCTGACATTGCAACATGTTTGCTAGCTCAGCCTCCTTGTCATCTCTCTCCAACTGGCAGTCCAAGATGGTTTTCCAGTAGAAGAGGCTATGGGATATAATTGAGACTTCATTCATTCATTCCTCAAACATTTATGGGGACCTTGTATATGAAAGGAATGATTATAGGCTCTGGAGACATGACAATGACTCAACATTGTCTCTACCTTCAGGAGGTTATGAGTCCACAGGAAGAAAGCCAAAGAAAATTACAAAACAGTATGATAAAACATAAAAGATGTTAATATTCATTGATGAACCTAGAGATTATCATACTAAGTGAAGCAAGTCAAAGAGAAATATCATATGATATCACTTATATGTGGAATCTAAAAATATGATACAAATGAACTTATTTACAAAACAAAAGTAGGCTCACAGACATAGAAAATAAACTTATGGTTACCAAAGGGAAAAGGTGGGAGGGATAAATTGGGAATTTGTGATTAACAGGTACACACTACTATACATAAAATAGATAAAAAGCAAGGACCCACCATATAGCACAGGGAACTATATTCAATATCTTGTAATAACCTATAATGGAAAAGAATCTGAAAAAGAATATATGCATAAACGTATAACCTAAT
Organism: Delphinus delphis; assembly: GCF_949987515.2. Taxonomy (NCBI): domain Eukaryota; kingdom Metazoa; phylum Chordata; class Mammalia; order Artiodactyla; family Delphinidae; genus Delphinus; species Delphinus delphis. The sequence goes on along the minus strand of NC_082684.1, from coordinate 6,904,882 downwards.
CACTTTGCTGTACACCTGAAATATTATAAGTCAACTATACTTCAATTTTAAAAAATAGGAAGTATAAAATACAAAATAAATAAATAAAGATGTTCATTCTAATCTCTGGAACCTGTGAATGTAGTAACTTACATGACAAAAAGAACTTTGCAGATAAGATTAAGTTAAAGACAATGAGATGGGGACATGATCTTAGATCTTTGGGGTGGGCCCAATGTAATCACAAGAGTTGTAGTAAGAGGGAGACAGGGGAATCAGAGTAAGAAAAAAAAGATGTGACAACAGAAGCAGAGGCTGGAGTGATAAATCATGAGCCAAGAAATGCAGGCAGCTTCTAAAAGCTGGAAAAAGCAAAGAACATATTCTCTTCTAGAGCTTCCAGAAGGAATACAACCTTCCCTCTCAATACCTTAATTTTAGCATCATCAGATCCTTTTGTATTTCTGATCTCCAGGACTGTAAAGGTAATAAATGTGTGTTGTTTTATGTCACCATGTTGGTGGTAATTTGTTACAGCAGCAACAGGGAACTAATACAGGGGGAAAATATGTGGTAAGATCCTGACACATACTAGAAGGATTAAGGAGGGCTTCCTGGAGGAGATAATGAGAAAAGTGAAGGACATGAAGGAATGAGCCAGGGGAAGAGTTGGGGAAAGGGAATTTCATGCAGAGGGATCAGTATGGAAGGAAGCCTGGGAGAGTGAAAAATATTTTTAAAATCTGATTTGTTATGCTCAGGATTTGGCATATGGCAACCCTCAGTATTTATTGGATTATTTTTATTTAAACATGTACATAGACATGGAACTCATGGTTATGCAAGACAGAGTGTACACAGAAGATAGCAATGCTAAATCCAAAGTAAGGGACCAGCAAAGGCCCCATGGGGGATCAGTATTGGAGCTGAGCCCTGGAGAATTTTGAGGCATTCAAGGAGCTGCCCCTTTATTTATCCCATAGCCTATGGGAAGCTTTGAAACTTTTTGAAAGGTATATGGCCATGTTAAAGTTTGGGTCATGGAGTAGCCACTGTGGTATGGAGACCAGAGAGAGGTAATGTCTAAGTCAGGTGACCAGGTAAGTGGTTTATTGCAAGAGTCTACACAGGAAGGTCAAGGATTCTCATTCCTATCAAGGACAGAGCTGTTCACACTACTATTCATTCAACAGTTCCTATAATCAACAGTGTACCTTGGCACACAGGGGCTTTTGTGGCATGGCCTTTTTCCACCCTACATGTCATGTCTGAGACAGTTGAAGACTCACTTTTCTGTGCCAGAAAAAGCCTTTTTACACACCAAGTCAATCAGGTATCTTGCCATATTACCAACCTGCTTCCTCTACTGTCTATATAATTATGCAAGATCTCGAAGATGTTTTATTCATTTTGATAACCAGAATCCTTGGTTTTATAATTGACATATAACATTGTATTGGTTTTAGGTGAACAACTCAATGATTTGATATATGCACATATTGTGAAATGATTACCATAATAGGTTTAGTTAACATCCATTGCCTCACGTAGTTACAATTTTTTTTCCTGTGTTGGGATCTTGTAAGACCTACTCTCTTAGCAACTTTCAAATATACAATATAGTACTGTTAACTATAGTCATCATATTGTACACTGTATCTCAAGAACTTACTTATAAGTGGAAGTTTGTGCTTTTACACCCATTTTTCCCCACTCCAACCTCTGGCAACCACCAGTCTGTTCTCTGTATCTCTAAGTTTGTTTTTTTAGATTCCACATATAAGTGATATCATACAGTATTTGCCTCTGACTTATTTCACTTAATATAATGCTTTCAATGTTCATGTATTTTGTCAGAAATGGCAGGATTTCTTTCTTTCTTATGGCTAATATTCATGCATTATGCATATATATTATTCATATATATATAATATTCATATATATTTTTTTCTTTATCCATTCATCCATCAGTGGATGCTTAGGTTGTTTCCATATCTTGGCTGTTGTATATTGATGCAATGAACATGGGAGTGCATAAATCTTTTTGAGTTAGTGTTTTCATCTCCTTGACATAAATACCCAGAAGTGGAATTGTTGGATCATATGATACTTCTATTTTTAATTTTTTGAGGATCCTCCACTATGGAAACGTAGTGACTGCACCAAGTTACGTTCTCACCAACAGTGTACAAGTGTTTCCTTTTCTCCATATCCTCACCAACTCTTGTTATCTCTTATCTTTTTGATGATAGCCTTCCAAATCGGTGGGAGGTGATATTAAATTGTGATTTTGATTGAATAACCAGAATTTTAACATTCTGAAGTTACAATTTTAATAGTTACCATTTATTGAGCACTTTCTCTTTGCCGGGCACTAGACAGTAAACTCCAAGAGGGCAGAATCTGCTTCTACCTTGTTAAATATTTTACCCCCAGACCTTGGCATAGTGCTGGCATCAATCCACTACTTGTGTTAGTCAGGATAGGCAAGACTACACTTTGGTTACAAATGAACCACAGCATCTCACTGGCTTAACATGACAAAGATTACTATCTCACTCATAGTGTATGCTCAACACAAATTGGTAGGTGTTATGGGTCCAATTGTGGCTCCCAAAAAGTTGTGATGAAGTCCTGGCCCCAGTACCTGTGAATGTACCCTTATTTGGAAATAAGGGCTTTGGAGGTGTAATCAAGTTAAGTTGAGGTCATTAGGGTGGGCCTGAATCCAGTATGCTTGCATATCCGTATAAAAAGAGGAGAGGATTATATGATGAAAGAGGCAGAGACTGGAGTGATGCAGCTTCAAGCCAAGGAGAGCAAGGACTGATGGTTATCACGAGAAACTAGGAAGAGACAAGGCAGGATTCTCCCAAGAGTCCCAGATGAGCATGGCCTTGCTGACACCTTGATTTCAGATTTCTAGCCTGCAGAACCGTGAGACAATACATTTCTCTTGTTTTAAGCCACCTAGTTGATGGTACTTTGTTATGGCAGCTGCCCTAAGAAGCAAATATGACTTGGCTCCACATAGTGACTCAGGGACCCAGGCCAACCAAGGCTCTGCCCCATTGTAGACACACATTCCCATTTGTCAGAATCCAGGTGTGTGGCTCCAACTCAACTCCAAGGGCAGATGAGAAATATAAGGAGGCACATGGAGACTTGAACATCAATGGTCTCTGCCATGGTTTAAGTCAATATTTGTTAAATAATTAAGTACCTCCCTTTTCCATATAGATCTCACAATGACCCCAATGCAATTGGGACCTATTGAGTTCCACCTGTCATCAATGAGGAAACTAAGGCACAGAGAGATTAGTGACTTTTCCACTGTCACACAGCACATGCTTGTCTAATAGGGGCAAGGCCAGTGTTCAAATCCAGGGCAGTCAACTCTGAACTCTGTGTTCCGGCCTCTCAGTAAACGAGTCCTGAAGGAATGAAAATGGAGTCCTTACAGCAAGTGACCTTGTGCTACATCACTTAAAGGTGTTCCCCAGGCAAAAGGCTTAACTGTTTCAAAGAGTAGAAAGTTTTCCTTCCAATTAAGATGTGCCTTGTGTATAAAGCTCCCTTCCGTATGCTCAGAGATGGTCTGCTCACCATCATCTGAATTTAAAGCAGGCCATTTGGCATACCTCTATTTTATTGCCATTAATCTAGTCATTTTCGGGGGGAAAAGTCTATAGCCTTCGAGAAGAGCTCTATTTCTGACCAGGAAAGCAATGAGACCTGGAGGTCAGAGCCTGCAGTTCAGCCTTGTCCTGGATCTTGAGAAAGTACTTGTCATGTTTGATGTCGTTCTCATTGGGTGAGGTATTTTAATTCAAATTGTGCCGGCTGATTTGGACATCTCTGGTCGGTGAAGATCTATCATCAGAAACTGACGGAGGCTCCGCACTGCCACACTCTCTTTGACTTGACAAAAGAACGCTGGTCTGGTGGATGCTGCAGAAAGCAGTTTTGCAACTTAATGCTGATTTTGCCCAGACGTAATTAGTTCATTAACTGTGAGCACAGGAGCTCATTAAACGGGGAGGTGGATGATGCAAATCAGTGGCCTGTGTAAGTCCGTCAAAAATGAGAAGGAGCTGGAAATGGTCTGGCTCAATCTTCCTGCCCAACACCTTCATTAACCAAAGAGGTTTCTCAAAGCCTAAGAGTCTCTGGAGATCAGCGACATTTAAAGGCACCGGCTATGCTGGAAAGCAAGGAAGATGGTCGGAAGAGGAAGGGCAGAGGGAACCGTTTATGGAATGCTTTTCAGGGAGCCTACCTTATACCAGGCATCTCTACTTTCAGGATCTAATGCCTGCAGAAGCAACCTCACTGCTTTCTACACATGGGCGTATAGGCTCAGAGCATTTATGAGCCTAAGGTCTTGCCAAATGTCTCAGTGAATCAATGGCAGAGCTGGAATCCAGACCTGTGTCTTCATGAACCCCCCAAACCAATGATTTTTCCATCACATCAATACATTTTCCAGCCCAACTTGGAGACTCAGTCACATGATCACCTCTGGTCCTCTTATCTTCTAATCTCAGAACACATTTGGAAGCATTCCTGGTCAGTGCTGTATTGAATGGCAGTTTGCAAATGTTTATTTACAGGGGATTAATTAACTTTGCTATTTGCAAGTACTGAACTAAGGGGAAATTGGCTTTCTCAGAGTAAGTGTGGTGACATTCCAAGGTCCTCAACCCCAAGCTCAAAATGTCAAAATTCTTCTAGGCCAAACCATGAAGAAAAAAATGGTACATGGTGTGACAGGCAAAGAGAATGGCTGTAGGAGCTCAGAAAATGTGGGCAAATGCTGCAATTTCAAGTCTCTGCCTGTCACTGAAGGGCCATTGGGACCCCAAGCAAGACCACTTATTTCTCTCAGCTCTGGTTCTCTCTGGAAAGAAAAATAAGGAACAAAACATGTTTCCTGAAGTCCTGCATGGTTCTGAGACTATCTGAGGAGAGTCTGGGGGGTCTGAGTCCTTGTCCACAGAGAGAATTGAAGTGGGGCTCTTGGTAGAAGATGATAGATCAAGTCAGGGGTCATGAAGGAGAGCTTCCTGATTCCTGGACTCTGGCCTAAGCTCTCCCACCCCAGGGGAGACACCCTAAAGGAGAAGGGGCAGAGTTGCCTTCAAGAATACATCCCAGTACCCAGCAGTCTCATTCCAAGATGTCATAAATGTAGTAGTGAGGAAAAGGAAAGGACGCTTCCCTCTGCAATAAGAATAGTAGTTCTCCCAGGGCCTAAGAGGTCAGGAGCATCTAAGGAAGAGTGTGGGTGACCAGAGACACAGGAAGAGGACACCAAGAAAGGGGCAGATAGGATTATTCCAGTGTCTTACACAATCTGAGGATGAGCGTGCCAGCCTGCAGGACATGCAGAACAGCCATTCCCCCTCCTCTCACTCATGAGTCCACCCACTCCTTCATCCATCCGTCCAACCATTCATCCATCCATCCATTTATTCATTCAACACCTGGTCTATAGTGGGAGCTGTCCTTGGCCCCAGGAGATAAATGGTGAGTGAGAATACGCACAGCTCCGTCATCATAGAAGGTACAGCATAATGAGGCAGAGTCTTCTTTTTAGAGAGCGTTGCCCACAAAAGGAAAATCCAAAGGCTCAGCATGACATACATTGAAGACAGAGTCAGATCCTTTGAACTTCATGGCAAGCATGCTTCTAATCCCCTCCCTGCCTCCCTCCCTCCATCTGACTCTAGTGAGTCAAAAGACACATGGACTTGGAGAGCTGAAACCTTAGACTTGGTTTCACCCCCTTTTAACAGAATATCTTTGAGACCTACTTAACCCTACCTCTAAAATATGAATGATAATGCCTTCCTAGCCTGCATCATAGAGTGCGAGAAGCAAATGAGAAAAGGGAGGCAAAATAGTTTATAAACCATTAGTTTATGAACCATGAAGACTCCCTGCATGACTATTGAGTCTGTGGTCATAACTGACCTGGGACTGATCTTGGTGGAATTTCTAGAACCTGTTGGATCAGGGTGTCTGCTTGACTGTGGCTGTGCAGCATCCCACGTCTGGGTTTCATCAGGCCAGGTGTTGCCCAAGCAGCTGGAGACAGATGCTGCCCAGGGAGACAGGGAGGCTAAGCCTGCACCGGGGGGCTCCCTCCATCCAGGAAAGCAATAGCAGCAGTGGATCCCAAGGCCCCTGGGAGGCCTGGCTCCGAAGTCTAGGCACAAGGCCAGGAGCTGATGATCCCATGAACAGGTCAGAAAACACAGTTCAAGGTGAGAGGAGGGTATAAGGAGCCATGGATTGCCGAGGACAGTTTTGGGAGTCTGGAGGCTGCCCTGCTTGGGAGAGGAAGGTGTGGGTCAGGCTGGACTGTTGGTTTCCTAGATGCAGATCTGGGTCAGGAGCAGTGAACTCTCCATCCCCAGGTACAGGCTGCATGTCAGGTGACTGATAAGGCTGTGTCCTGCTAAACACCATGTTAGTAAGAATTGTAATTGGATGATCCCATCAAGTGGGGGTCCTTTTTCCCAAATTCTAAGTGAGAACTGAAGCCAAGTCAACTGTGAAACCCTTTGCTGAGCCCACCTAAAGCCTAGGTTGCCTGCAACACAAAGGTTATGCCCCTAAGATCGTGGCAATTTGTGAATATTGCCTGGGCAAACATCAGGTTCCTTTATAAAGCTCCTTGGATAGAACTCAGAATGACATGCCTGGGAAGCATGACTTTCCAGGAGGGGCTAGCCCTTGCCAGCATTTTCCCTCACACAGGCTCTGCTACCATAGCTGGTCTGTCATGGCGACTCTGCACCCCCGAGACATGGACGCAGAGAATTGTTATCCATTCCTCTCTCCACCCCGTTCCCTTCCAAGGATTCCGAGAAGTGATACATCTTTTCCTTGCAGCCATGGTCAGTGCAAAAGGAAAGAAGCACGGAATAGATGATCCCACATTTGGGGTAGAGGGGTGAATTATTTACGAAACATAGATAGAGTCTCCAGTGGAGTCTAGGGCTGGGCAAAGTGTGAGAGATTCTTTTGTTCTTGCAGCTGGCCTTTGGAGTTGCACAGAGCCAGGGCAGTAAATAATACTGCTATTGTCTGCCTGTGTCAGAGACAGACAGAAGGTACATTTGGCCCGCGTCCAAACACCGCAAGGGCCACTCGTAGTCACAGTGTCCAATTACTGCTGGCTTGACTATAAAATGCACTTCTTTTTTTTTTTTTTTTTTTTTTTTTTGCTGTGCTAATTTAAGAATGGGCAGTGTTAATGGTCCCTGCACAAAGAGGGGTTTTGCTGCATCTTTCAATGGGGGAAAATAAAGTTACGTTCAGAACAGAAACCAAACTGGCATGGGGTGGAGATTGTCCAAACAGCAATCTATTGATAGCAAGGTAAACTATGTTTGGGTTCCCCTTTAAGAAGAAATAGAAAAAAAATAAAACTGGGCTCTGAGTTTACTTACAGGGTATATTCAGGATGTCAAAGAAGATGTAAAAAGGAACAAGGGGAAACCAAAGAATTGGACAGCTCTGGTCCATTCCCACAGACACCACAGGATGCAGGAGAAATGTTATCCCATCTCTCAGTGAACAGATTACGATGACAGTGACCATAAGGTCATGATAAGAGGTAGTGTCTGATGGGTTCTAACTATTTGCCAGGAGCTGCAATAGCACTTTTTTCTCCTTTGACATTCCCAACCATCCTATACAGGTTTGCAAATATTTTATATATGAGGAGAATCTGAAGTTTACTTAGTTCAAAGGACTCCTTTAGCTTCACAGAGTTGGTAAGCTGGTCCCTGGGATTTGGAGAATTTGTCTGACTTCAGATTGTCTGCTTCCTTAAATACCTTAAAATGCTTTCTCAGGTTCCCACAGGCTCCCAGGCTGACAGCCTACACTGGGTGTCCAAGGATATGTTTTTACACCCAGCCCTGGTTGGGACCTTATGCTACTCACCAGCCATCTGGTGATGGTTAGCAAACAGGAAAGTTCCTTAGGAAGAAGCTGCTGAGAATCCAGGCAGCACCTCCCAATGCAACATCTCTGAAGAGATAGTATTCATCCATCCTTTGTAGGTTCTGTTGATCTGAGGCCACTGTCCCTGCCTGGATTTGTCCTTGGAAATCTTCAATTCTAGCATCATCTACTTAATGGGGCTTCCGAGATCAGTAATTGTCAATAATCTCCCTTTGTCTACCACTTTCCCCAACAGGGAAGCATTCATTTGTGTTTTGGATAAAGAAAGGATGGGGGAAAGGGTGCTATTACATTTAAAAGAAAATTTTTTTTTAAGTGGAGCTTCAAAACCCTCTGTCTCCATCACCAAACCTGTCACTTGCACACTGAAATGTCAGAAAAATAAACCTAGGATTTATGTTCGGGAATGTTAGAAAACTGTACACAACTTGCTCTTTCCTTCCTTGTAGGGGGAAAAGCAGATGCATCTTTCAGATATATTCGCTCCAAATTTCAGAAGGTTTTCAAATACGCGTGTCTATGACACAGCAGGGTTATCAATCAAAACGTTAAATCCTCGATAGGCTCACGAACGGTGAGTTCGACCACTGTCCCTTTCATCTTGAGATGTCTCACCGAGGGCTTCATTTGGAAAGAGACTAAAAAACCACATCAGTGTAATGAGGAGGGATAAAAAGGAAGAACCGTCTATTCTGATTTGCCGATCAGCAACATGGAGAACACAGCACATCATCTGTCAAGGAAAATGCGGGCATTTTTTCTTGCCCCTTTGAATCCTGAAAAGATACACGTGCTTTGGGAAGAGAAAAAGTGATGTCTCAATTCTTAAGGCAAACTTTTCAAAGAGTTGAAAGTTGGATAGAGCCAACACTGATCCTTGTGAATTATTGGCTTATGGGCTGTCTGATATCTCAGAGAAGGGGAAACGTTGAAGACATTGATCTTCTAAGTGATGGCTATGGATGGTGAGTCCACGCAGAGCGCTGCTCAGTGACTGACAGCAGGGCTGAGGGTGCCGCACTGGGGAGCTACCTGGAAAGCTGGCCAGATTCATTGAGGGCTTCTTCTCCCCATTTCCCTAAAAACACCAAGATCCATTTCTGCCTCTCCCTCATCTCGTTATAACCTCAGAGTCTTTCCCAAAAGCCCTGTAAGGTCGACTTTTTCCCTATTGTGTTCATTTTAATTAATAATTTTTATCCACTGAGAGTCAGGCAGACCTCTTAAATCTATACAAAAGTAGGTCAAAACGTCTTGGTTTGCTCTGAAGCACCCCTAGACTTATCCATTAATTCATTCCTTTAACAAAAGTGTCTGGCATCCAGCATGTGCTTGGTCCTGGGGATGCCCAGACAAATGAGATAGGCATTCACCTCCTGGAAACATTGTGCAAAGAAGAAAAGGAGCTACCATTTTAACAAGTGGTAATAAGTGCTCAGAAAAGACAAAGACAGGGTGCCCATCCCAGTCTGCACAGGCCAGAGGAGGCCTCCCTGAAACAGGCATGAAAGATAATTGGAAGTCACCCAAGAAGATGTGTAGCATCTATGTGGGTAAGGGTGTATGTATGTGTTGGGAGGCACAGAAATGCACCCTATAAAATATTATACTTATTCTTTGTAAGCATGGCTCAGATGATGTCACAGCCCTCACGGTAGACGTATTAATATTATAATTAATATTATAATTCAGACTCTTTATTGTACCACTCAAGATCCAATCATGCTTTCTCCCTTTGCTTTATATCCCCCCTATACCTGCCCATGAATATCACAATATGATTTTGTCACATCAGGTGCCTTGCCAGTCACAGAACCTGTCAGTTCAGGGGTAATACAGGCTGTTCTTAAACATTCCATGTTCTGTCACTTTGGTCTGGACTGTTCTCTACACCCACCTCTTCTGCCCGTCAACATCCTCCTGACTTATATTAGTAGTCCTTCTCTTGAAATTTCTTTTAGCCCTGGTTGCAGAATAAATCTCCTGCTCATGTGTGTGCATGCATGTTTATATGTGTATGTGTAGATTTTCAGAAAACTTGTAAAGATAGTAGAGAGAGTTTCCGTAGACCCTCCTCCCAGTTTTTTCTGCAATTAGCATCTTGCATTACTGTGATACATGTGTCATAAATAAGAAACTAGTATTGGCACATTACTATTCATTAAACTCCATGCTTAATGAAGATTTCATTAGCTTTCCTGCCAATGCCATTTTTCTGTTCCAGGAGCCAATGCAGGACAAAACATTGCACTTAGGTACCCTTGTGTTTTCATTGAATTTTGCTTGTGCCTCTGATTTAGCACTGGTTACAACTGCTTTCTGTTAGGGTTTAGAAATGAGAGTCCCAAAACTGCTCAATGTGGAATTCTGGAATTCAGGAATATCATCTCATGTTATTCTGTGAAAAGCAGCATCTCTTTCAACACTAAGTTCCAGTCATCTGGAAGACACACTTTGGAATTGCCAGCTGGTCTTATGACCAAGACTTTCAGAGAAAAGGAGGATGATAACCTGTCAACAATTCCATGAGTCATCCCATTTGGACACAGACATCACTCTGAGGTTAAAAGAAGCAAAATGCATCACTAGTTATTAGTTACCAAAGGTGGACTTACTTGACTACTACTCTGAATGGCATCATCCCAAATAATGGTGTACAATTGACATTTTTGATATCAGGGTGAAAAGTAAGACAGATATAAAAATGTTGAAATCAAGTCAAATGAAAGACATATGCTTTGTGAGCTATAATCCTATTTGTCATTCTTGTAAAGCAATTTCAACTCTGGTAGAGAGAACTCCCTTCCTTCTTACAAGGAAGGGAACAATAAACAATGGGAGTCCCCAATACAGCGTCATTAAGACCAAAATTGCATGAGGCTGATATCAATATTTGTCTAAAATTTTTCTAGATCAGCCCATACTGCATTCAAGAATGACAGCATGGCAAGAATGACAACATGGCAAAGGGGAGAACATTGCCATCTGTGTACATCTCTGTATGCAAGGGGAGAGCTTCTGAACCATCTCAGAACCTTGACCGAGGGTTCAAGGGTCTTGCATGGACATTGGGAAGAATTCAGAACAGGAGACAACCATTACTATCTCTCACACCCATGGTTGACCACCTCCTATATTGGTTATTTCTTGCTATGTAAAAAATCACACAAACTTAGTGACTTAAAACAATAAACTTTTATTAGCTCACAGTTTTTGTGGATCAGGAATCCAGGAGTGGCTTTGTTGGGAAGTTTTGACTCAAGATCTCTCATGAGGTTACAGGTAAAGTCAGCTGGGGCTGCAATCATCTCAAGGTTTCAATGGGATAAGATTCATTCTCAAGCAAATTCATCAACTATTGACAAGTTTCAGTTCCTCACCACATGGGCTGCTCCATCAGCTACCTGAGTGTCCCTATGACAGAGTGGATGGCTTCCCTGTCACCTGGACCTGACTGCCTGCTGTATGGCAGATGGATTCTCACAGAATAAAGGAGGTGATACACACACACACACAGATAGAGAGAAAGAGAGGAGACCCAAGATGCAAGCAGCAGTCTTTTTTATAAATTTATGACATCCCATCATGTCTGATGTATTCTGTTTTACAGAAGTGAGTTACAGTCCAGCCCATACACAGGGGAGGTGTATCAAAGAATTTGAGAACATATCTTTAAAACCACCACACTGTCCTTAACGGTGTAGACAAAGGGGATTCATGTCTTGTAAACATTAATTACACATCTTCTATACTCCAGGAATTATACCAAGAGAGGATAACAGGACTAGGTAGACATAGTACCAAGTAAAGATATGAAGAATAAGCTATAACCTACCATTTCTATTAAAGTAGAATAAATGTGAACTAAAAGAAAAGAAGACAACATTTTTCAATCACTGTGCATCTCACACTCACTGCACCTAGAACCTCTGTGCTTTTTAATTCTTTATTCCCAAAATACCTTAAACCCCTTTCTTCAGGGAGGCAAATTTGAGATTCTCCTATTGCTTGGCTACCTTGTAAATAAGCCCTCTGTTTGCTGCAAACCTTGGCATCTCAGCATTTTATTTGCTGCCCATAAGGCAAAAACAAGCTGGTACGGTAACACTAGGACCTCAGGAGTTCACAAATTGGTCTTGGTGCACTGGCCAGGTGTCAGGCCTAGGCCTTAGAGGTGGAAGAGCTGAGTTCAGGACATTGGACCACCAGAGACCTCCAGGCCCCACATAATATCAATGGGCAAGAGATCTCCCAGAGATCTCCATCTCAATGCTAAGACCCAGCTACACTCAACAACCAGCAAGCTCCACTGCTGGACACCCTATGACAAACAACTAGCAAGACAGGAACACAACACCACCAGTTAACAGAGAGGCTGTCTAAAATCATAATAAGTTCACAGACACCCAAAAACACACCACGGGACTTGATCCTGCCTACCAGAAACACAAGATACAGCCTCATCGACCAGAATACAGGAACTAGTCCCCTCAACCAGGAAGCCTACACAACCCATTGAACCAATCTTAGCCACTGGGAGCAGACACCAAAGACAATAGGAACTATGAACCTGCAGGCTGCCAAAAGGAGAACCCAAACACAGTAAGTTAAGCAAAATGAGAAGACTGAGAAACACACAGCAGATGAAGGAGCAAGGTGAAAACCCACCAGACCAAACAAATGAGGAGGAAATAGGCAGTCTCCCTGAAAAATAATTCAAAGTAATGATAGTAAAGATGATCCAAAATCTTGGAAATAGAATAGAGAAAATACAAGAAAGGTTTAATGAGGACCTAGAAGAACTATAGTGCAAAAAAAAAAATGATGAACAACACAATAAATGAAATTAAAAATTCTCTAGAAGGAATCAATAGCAGAATAACTGAGGCAGAAGAACAGATAAGTAACCAGGAAGATAAAATAGTGAAAATAACTATCACAGAACAGAATAAAGAAAAAAGAATAAAAAGAATTGAGTTTCAGAGACTTCTGGGACAATATTAAATGGACTAACATTAGAATTATAGGGGTCCCAGAAGAAGATGAGAAAAAGAAAGGGGCTGAGAAAATATTTGAAGTGATTATAGTTGAAAACCTCCCTAATATGGGAAAGGAAATAGTCAATAAGGTCCAGGAAGTGCAGAGTCCAATACACGATAAATCCAAGGAGAAACATGCCAAGAAGCATATTAATCAAACTATCAAAAATTAAATACAAATAAAAAATATTAAAAGCAGCAAGGGAAAAGCAACAAATAAATACAAGGGAATCCCCATAAGGTTAACAGCTGATCATTCAACAGAAACATTGCAAGCCAGAAGGGAGTGGCAGGACATATTTAAAGTGATGAAAGGGAAGAACCTACAGCCAAGATTACTCTACCCAGCAAGGATTTCATTCAGATTTGACGGAGAAACTAAAAGCTTTACAGACAAGCAAAAGTGAAGAGAATTCAGCACCACAAAACCAGCTTTACAACAAATGCTAAAGAAACTTTTCTAGGCAGGAAACAAAAGAGAAGGAAAAGGCCTACAATAACAAATCCAAAACAATTAAGAAAATGGTAACAGGAAACATACATATCAATAATTACCTTAAATGAAAATGGATTAAATTCTACAACCAAAAGACATAGACTGGCTGAGTGAATATAAAAACAAGACCCGAATATATGCTGTCTACAAGAAACCCACTTCAGACCTAGGGAAACATATAGACTGAAAGTGAGGGGATGGAAAAAGATATTCTATGCAAATGCAAATCAAAAGAAAGCTGGAGTAGCAATTCTCACATCAGACAAAATAGACTTTGAAATAAAGACTATTACAAGAGACAAAGAAGGACACTACATAATGATCAAGGGATCAATCCAAGAAGAAGATATAACAATTGTAAATATTTATGCACCCAACATAGGAGTACCTCAATACATAAGGCAAATACTAACAGCCATGAACGGGGAAATCAACAGTAACACAGTAATGGTAGGGGACTTTAACACATCACTTTCACCAATGGACAGATCAACCCAAATGAAAATAAATAAGGAAACACAAACTTAACATGACACATTAATAGAGATGGGCTTAACTCGTATTTATAGGGCATTCCATCAAAAAACAACAGCATACACTTTTTTCTCAAGTGCTCATGGAACATTCTACAGGATAGATCATATCTTGGGTCAAAAATCAAGCCTTGGTAAATTTTTAAAAATTGATATTGTATCAAGTGTCTTTTCCAACCACAACATTATGAGACTGGATATCAATTACAGGAAAAAAAATCTGTAAAAAAGACAAACACATGGAGGATAAACAATACACTGCTAAATAACCAAGCAATCATTGAAGAAATCAAAGAGGAAATCAAAAAATACCTAGAAATAAATGGCAATCAAAACACGATGATGCAAAACCTGTGAGATGCAGCAAAAGCAGTTTTAAGAGGGAATTTTATAGCAATGCAACTCTACCTCAAGAAACTGGGAAAATCTCAAATAAACAACCTAACCTTACACCTAAAACAATTAGAGAAAAAAGAACAACAACTAAAAAAAACCCAAAGTTAGCAGAAGAGAAGAAATCATAAAGATCAGATCAGAAATAAGTGAAAAAGAAATGAGGGAAAAATAGCAAAGATCAATAAAACTAAAAGCTGGTTCTTTGAGAAGATAAACAAAATTGATAAACCATTAGCCAGACTCATCAAGATAAAAACGGGGAAGATTCAAATGAACAGAATTAGAAATGGAAAAGTAACAACTGACCCTGCAGAAATACAAAGGATTATGAGAAATTACTACAAGCAACTATATGTCAATAAAATGGACAATCTGGAAGAAATGGACAAATATCTTAGAAAAGCACAACCTTCCGAGACTGAATCAGGAAGAAATAGGAAATGTAAACAGACCATTCAAAAGCACTGAAATTGAAACTGTGTTTAAGAATCTTCCAACAAACAAAAGCCCAGGACCAGATGGCTTCACAGGTGAATTCTGTCAAACATTTAGAGAACAGCTAACACATATCCTTCTCAAACTCTTCCAAAATATAGCAGAGGGAAGAACACTCCCAAAATCATTCTACAAGACCACCATTACCCTGATACCAAAACCAGAGAAAGATATCACAAAAGAAGAAAATTATTGACCAATATCACTGATGAACATAGATGCAAAAATCCTCAATAAAATAGTAGCAAACAGAGTCCAACAACACATTAAAATGATCGTACACCATGATCAAGTGGGATTTATCCCAGGGATGCAATGATTCTTCAATATACACAAAACAATTAATGTGATACTATCATATTAAAAAATTGAAGAATAAAAACTATACGGTCATCTCAATAGATGCAGAAAAAGCTTTTGACAAAATTCAACAACCACTGATGATAAAAATTTTCCAGACAGTGGGCATAGAGAGAACCTATCTCAACATAATAAAAACTGTATATGACAAATCCACAGCAAACATCACTCTCAATGGTGAAAAACTGAAAGCATCTCCTCTAACATCAGGAAAAAGAAAAGGATGCCCACTCTCACCACTATTATTCAACATAGTTTTAGAAGTTTTAGCCACAACAACCAGAGAAGAAAAAGAAATAATAGGAATCCAAATCAGAAAAGAAGTAAAGTTGTCACTGTTTGCAGATGACATCATACTATACATAAAGAATCCTGAAGATGCTGCCAGAAAATTACTAGAGTGAATCAGTGAAGTTGGTAAAGTAGCAGGATACAAAATTAATGCACAGAAATCTCTTGCATTCATCTGAAAGAGAAATTAAGGAAACACTCCCATTTACCACTGCAACAAAAATACCTAGGAATAAACATCCCTAAGGAAACAAAAGAACTGTATGCAGAAAACTATAAGACACTGATGAAAGAAATTAAAGATGATACAAACAGATGAAGAGATATACCATGTTCTTAGATTGGAAGAATCAACATTGTGAAAATGACTATACTACCCAAAGCAATCTACAGATTCAATGCAATCCCTATCAAACTACCAATGGCATTTTTCACAGAACTAGAACAAAAAATTTCACAATTTATATAGGAACACAAAAGACCCCAAATAGCCAAAGCAATTTTGAGGAAAGAAAAAAAAAAAAAACAGAGTTGGAGGAATCAGGCTCCTGGATTTCAGACTATACTACAAAGCTACAGTAATCAAGACAATATGGTACTGGCACAAAAATAGAAATAGAGATCAATGGAACAGGATAGAAAGCCCAGAGATAAACCTATGCACCTATAGTCAACTTACCTTTGAGAAAGATGTCAAGAATATACAATGGGGGCTTCCCTGGTGGTGCAACGGTTGAGAGTCTGCCTGCCGATGCAGGGGACATGGGTTTGTGCCCTGGTCTGGGAAGATCTCACATGCCGTGGAGCGGCTAGGCCTGTGAGCCATGGCTGCTGGGCCTGTGCCTCTGGAGCCTGTACTCCACAACAAGAGAGGCCACAACAGTGAGAGGCCTGCGTACCACACACACAAAAAAAAAAAAGAATATACAATGGAGAAAAGACAGCCTGTTCAATAAGTGGTGCTAAGAAAACTGGTCAGGTACATGTAAGAGAATGAAATTAGAACACTCCCTAACACTATATTCAAAAATAAACTCAAAATGGATTAAAGACCTAAATGTAAGGCCAGACACTTTAAAACTCTTAGAGGAAAACATAGGCAGAACACTATATGACATAAATCACAGCAAGATTCTTTTTGACCCACCTCCTAGAGAAAGGGAAGTAAAAACAAAAATAAACAAATGGAACTTAATGAAACTTAAAAGCTTTTGCACAGCATAAGAAACCATAAACAAGATGAAAAGACAACCCTCAGAATAGGAGAACATATTTGCAAATGAAGCAACTGACAAAGGATTAATCTCCAAAATATGCAAGCAGCTCATACAGCTCAGTATCACATAAACAAATAACCCAATCCAAAAGTGGGCAGAAGACCTAAATAGACACTTCTCAAAAGGAGATATACAGATTGCCAACAAACACATGAAAAGATGCTCAACATCACTAATCATTAGAGAAATGCAAATCAAAACTACAATGAGATATCACCTCACACCAGTCAGAATGGCCATCATCAAAAAATCTAGAAACAATAAATCCTGGAGAGGGTGTGGAGAAAAGGGAACCCTCTTGTACTGTTGATGGGAATGTAAATTGATACAGCCACTATGGAGAATAGTATGGAGGTTCCTTAAAAAACTACAAATAAAACTACCATATGACCCAGCAATCCCACTTCTGGGCATATACCCTGAGAGAACCATAATTCAAAAAGAGTCATGTACCACAATGGTCATTGCAGCACTATTTACAATAGCCAGGACATGGAAGCAACCTAAGTGTCCATCGACAGATAAATGGATAAAGAAGATGTGGCACATACATACAATGGAATATTACTCAGCCTTAAAAAGAAACAAAATTGAGTTATTTGTAGTGAAGTGGGTGGACCTAGAGTCTGTCATACAGGGTAAAGTAAGTCAGAAAGAGAGAAAAAAATACCATATGCTAACACATATATATTGAATCTTAAAAAAAAAAAAAGTTCTGAAGAACCTAGGGGCAGGACAGGAATAAAGATGCAGACATAGAAAATGGACTTGAGGACATGGGGCAAGGGAAGGGTAAGCTGGGAAGAAGTGAGAGAGCGGCATTGACATATATACACTACCAAATGTAAAATAGATAGCTAGTGGGAAGCAGCCACATAGCACAGGGAGATCAGCCTGGTGCTTTGTAACCACCTAGAGGGGTTGGATAGGGAAGGTAGGAAGGAGATGCAAGAAGGAGGAGATATGGGGGTATATTTATATGTATAGTTGATTCACTTCGTGATACAGCAGAAACTAACACAAAAATGTAAGCAATTATACTTCAATAAAAGTGTTAAAAAAAAAGAGAAAAAAGAAAAGAAGACCTCCTATCTGCATTACACCAAAGCTATGTGAACTGAATATACTAATTCATGCTTATTTGTGGTTTATTGAGGTAGCTCCTAAGCCTTTGAAATTCTAGACCAGAGGTTGGCAAGCTTAGTTAAAGGACCAGTGAATCTTTTCAGCTTTGTGGTCCATACATCTCTGTTGCAACAACTCAGCTCTACCACTGTAGCACAAAACAGCCATAGATAATTCATAAATGAAAGAATATGGTTGCGTTCCAATAAAACTTTATTTACAAAAACAGGTGTCTGCCGTGTGGGCCATGGTTTTTGCTCACCCCCCTTCTAGACTGCGAACTTCTTAAAACTGTTAGATGCTGAACTCCTTGAGCATTCTTCAGCAGAGGCTGTGCCTTATTTCACCTTTGCATCCCTATTCCTAGCACAGCACATAAATGATTAGGCAGGCACAAATGTATGTGAATGAATAAATGAACTTATGCCCCAGGCAGCATTAAAAGATAGAGTCAATGTAGTAAAAATTTTTATTTGAAACTTTTAAACTACATGGTTGATGTATACAGTGCCTTTTGAATAACTTCAATTCGCTTTCTCAGCTGTCAGTCTGACCTACACAACCCATAGGCCACATTGGAATACCAAGGCCTACTTACAACAAAGACCTGTCATGTCTAAATTATTGGCACAATAGACCATTGTAACTCCTCTGGACTCATTAGGCTTAATTATGTCAAGGTCTCATTGAGGACTCTTTAAATCTGAATATTCGTGAGATAATAAAATATAATAGCTCCATCGGAGCCATAAAGGTCTTTTTATGCCATGGGCTATTTGGAGATTCAATATTCCATAAGATTAATAGCACAATATTGTAAAAATGACAACAATTACCACACCCTCAATGTCTATCAAGTGTAATTTAATAATCAGGATCAAGTAGGCCCACTTCTCATTCACTCTGAGGGTTTTTGTCAAGGAGGAAAGGTGACTTCATTGTTACCCACTTTCATCATGCCTACTCCCTGGTACACACATCCTTCTAATTCTGGTACACGGCCCCATCTTGGTACTTCCTGGCACAAAGCTCCTCTTCTTCTCACCTGGGGGAGACGTGACCAGGTGAGGCTACTTAGTCTTTGCTGTTTAGATACTAGACATGCAATAGATTGTAGGGAGAATCAACAACCTTAGATAGGATATTATAAGTAATGGTCATTTTCCAAGACTACCTCAGAAAATGCTGCTAATGACCTCAACTGAAATCATGTGCTTTTTCAATGACAAAAGCAGAAACGAGAACTGCTATATTATCTAACATAAGTAATGGAAAAATAATGAAATTCAAGGATAAATGATTGTTTAAAAATGAATTACTGCATCCCTGAGAAAAGATATATTTAATAAAAGGTAAATTAGTTAGTTGATGATCAACTATGGCACTTGAAAGTTAAATTATGTTAAATTATAAGCATAACAACTTTACAACAAATATTTTGTCAATAAAAAGCAGAGACAGGAAAGTCACCTGTAATGCTCCAACCCCCAACAAGTTGCAGTTATTTGGTGTGGTGGACAGATTTTAAGGTGGTTCCCATAACCCCTGCCTTCTGGTTCACACCCTTGTAGAGTTATTTCTCATTGTTGAGTGTGGGCAGTGCTTAGACTTGCTTCTAACCAGTAGAATATGGTAAAAGTAATAGGGTATTACTCCCATGACCATGTTACATTACATGGCAAAGATGAGGAGACACCACTCCTATGGTTATATTTACATTACATGGCAAAGGTGATGGGATGTCATCCCCATTGTCACATTACACTATATAAGACTCTGTTACTAGAACACTCACTCTAAAATCTGTCTTTCCTTGGTACCTTTAAAAATGCAACCTGTTATGACCCCTTCAGCAGCAAGAAAATGAATTCTGCCAACAATATAAGTGAGCTTTGAAGCAGACCCTTCCCCAGTTGAGCCTCCAGTTGAGTATCCATCCCTACTGAAACCTAGATTGTAGTCTTGCAGAAGACCAAGCTAAGCTGTGCCTGGACTCCTTACCCACAGACCCGGTGAGACAATTATTGTGTGTAATGCTTTAGGCCACCAAGTTTATAGTATTTTGTTACAAAGCAATAAAAATACTAATATAATGGGGTATTTTGAATTCAGTCATGTTTTCATCTGAAAATTAGAATCACGGTGTTAGAATCTATTTTCTATACTGTTTATTTGTGTAATGTTAGATCGTTTAACATTACAGTTTTGATTTAGAATATAAATCCAATGTGGGTAAGGACTTTGTCTGTCTTGTGTACTGTTTATCCAAAATGCCTAGCACAATGCCTGGTACTTATCAAGTGAAAAATAAATATTTGTTTAGTTAGCAAATTAATAAATACAAAGATATTAGAACATGGATAATATTTCAAAATGTTGATATACCCTAGTTCACTTAGCTAATAAGAAGTTGATCTGCTAATTAATTTGGTATGTGACATTATAAATGCATTCATCCATATAATATGAGTCAAGTGGGTATTATTTCCTTAGGATATATACCAAAAGTATAACTAAGATCCACGAGAAAAGAAATTGTTCCTGTAATCAACACTGTATCCCCACCTATTTAGCATAGTGACTATTATGTGATAGATCCTAAAAAAAATTATGTTGAGTGAATGAATAAATGAGATTTTTCTTGCCCTTAATTAATATGGTTTGATTATTTTCAGGCTGCATTTATTTATACATTATGAAAACCACTTATCAATGTCCTTATCATGGTGTGAAAGCATAATTATATGGTCCATTTTCCAGCATTGAGTATTAAAACTTTTTAAAAAATTAGTCAATTAATACACACACAGAAAAACATAGTTATTTTATTTTATGTTTTTTTGGTTACTAGGAAGGCTTAGGATGTATCCTTATGTTTCTTTACCAGTTGAATTTTCTCTTTAGTTAATTGTCTTTCATGTTGTTTATAAGTTTATATATTGAGATTTCAATGTTGTACTTCTCTATTAACTTTCATGAATTCTTTAGAAATAAAACTGACATTTCTTATTGGTTGTCATATTTGCTACATATATTTGTTTCTGAACACTTTCAAGACTTTAGATAATGATGATAGTATAAATTTTAATTAGGTTTAATTTCACACAAAATGTATAACTTTTTCATTTTCTCAATATTGGATATGAATGTAGCAACAGAGCTTTAAGGCACATAATGCAGAATCCCAAAGAATTAAAAGCAGAAATAGATAAATTCACAATTATAGATGAAATGTTTCACACTGATCTTTCAGTAATAAAGTAAAAAAAAAAAAAACCCAAAAAACTTAATAAACATATAGAAGACCTGACTAACACTACTAACTAATTTGATTTATTTATCAATTATAGAACAATCCACTCAATAACAGCAGAATACACTGTATTTTTCAAGTGGACATGAAAATATAGTAAGATAGACTATATACTGGGTCATAAAACAGGTCTCCATAAATTTAGAGTTTGTTGTCTAATCACAATGACATTAAATTAGAAACATACAAGGAAAATATCATAAAACAATTCAAATAATTGAAAATTGAACAAAACACTTCTAAGTAAACCATGGGTTAAAAAAGAAGTCATAATAATAAGAAGAAAAGATTTTTTTAAATACCTAAATAAATTAAGTGAAAACACAGCATATCAAAACTTTTGGGATGCAGCTTAAATTATTCTTAAAGGAAAATGTATACTTAGAAAGGAAGATTCCAAACCAGCCAGTATTCTTAGTTTCCATAGTAGGAAGTTTAAAAAAAAGAGAAAGAAATAGAGAAAAAGAATTAAGAAGGCAATACCAAATACAGTGAGAAATAATAAAAGAGCAATAATTGATTGAAAAAATAATAAACAATAAAGTAAATCAATGAAACAAAAAATTAATTTCTAAAACAGAATCAATAAAAATTGAAAGAACTCTACTTTGATGAAGGATAAAAAAGAGAAAGGACAAGTTTCAGGAATGAAAATGAAGAACTTACTACAGATCCAACAGACATTAAAAGATAATAAAAGAATATTATGCCAATAAATTTAACCACTTAGATTAAATTGAGAAATTTCTTGAGACACAAATTATCAAAATTGACCAAGATGAAAAGGAAAGTACAAGTAGTCCTATATCTATTTAAAAATTTAAATTTGTAATGAGAAAATACCCCCCACACAAAATGTTTTTCCCCAGATGCCTTCACTGATGAATTTGATGACACATATAATGAAGAAATGATGTGAATATACTTAAATTCCTCTAGAAAAACAAACAAAGTAAGGGAGAATACCTCCAAATTCATTTAATAGGGCTAGGTTAACTTTGTTACAACAACCAGACCAAAAAAAAAAAGATGTTACTACAAAATAGAACTATAGATCAATATCTCTAAAATAACCCTTCACAAAAATATTAGCAAATTTGTTCACACACATACATATGCATACACCCATACTAACATACATATAATTTAATGCATATGATATATAACAATATATAATATTAATATAATTATTTAATATTATTACATTATATTGTATATACATAAATTGTGTATAGAAATACCACAAAATACAGTAAATTCAAAGACTGCAATGTTGATTTAACATTAAAATCAAAGAGTGAAATTCACTATACCAATTGATTAAAAAAAATTAAAGATCATCTTATTAAATGCAGAAAAATCATTTATAAAAATTGAATACCCATACAGGTTAAAAGCTCTCAGCAAACTAGAATTAGAAGGAAATATTCTCAACTTGATAATGTAGCTAAGATTATACGTAATCACAAAAGATTGAATATTTTTTCCTCTGTGATAGGGAACAAGGAAAAAATGCCCACTCACACCATTTATATTCAACATTGTACTAGACATTGTAGCCAGTGCAATATTATAAGAAAACAAAATAAAATGTATGAAAATTGGAAAGAAAAACTTAAACCATCTTTTTTTACAGACAGTCATAGTGTACATAGACAATCCTAAGGGATCTATAAAAATTTTTTTTTCTAGGACTAATAAGGGAGTTTAGCAAGGGTAATACACAAAAATTAGTATTTTTCTATACAATAACAACAAATAATTAGAAATTTAAATAAAAATACTATTTTAATAGCATTCCAAAACATGAAATAACTAGAGATAAATTTAACAAAACACATACAAGACCTATACACTAAAAATTATAAAATACTGCTAAGAAAGTAATGAAGACATAAATAAATGGAAAACTATACTATGTTTATGCCAATGTCAGTTCTCTTCAAATTGATTTATAGATTCAACACAATTCCAAACAGAATTCAGCTGGTGATTTTGTAGAAATTTACAAGCTACTTCTAATATTTATATGAAATGTAAAAAAACTAAAATTGCCAACAAATTTTGAAAAATAAGAAACAGTCAGATGACTGAGATGTCTGATTTTAAGACTTGTTATAAAGGTAGAGTAATCAAGGTAGTGTGCTACTGGCATGAGAAGAATGTTTGAAAAATGTACCAAAACAACTCAATGGGGAAAATACTATTCAACAAAGGATAGGGGAATAAACAGGCATCCATGTGAAAGTAAACATTTTGTATGTAAAAATGAACTTAAAATGGATTTACAGCTAAACACAAAAGCTAAAATTATAAATGTTTTAGAAGAAAACATAGCGGAACACTTTGTGAACTTGTAGTTGCTGAAGACTTCTTAGAGGGAACACAAAATTAATGAATAATAAAAAATAATTAATAAATTGAACTTCCTTATAATTGAAACTTTCAGCTCTTCACAAAGCACTGCTAAAACAAACAAACAAACAAAAAAACTCTGCTAAGAAAATGAAAAGGCAAACCACACACAAGAAAAAACTATTTTATATATGCATATTTGACAAAGGATTTATGTCCCTAATATATAAAGAACTCTGAAAACTCAATAACAAGAAAGAAACCCAATTTTTAAAAATAGGCAGAAGTTTTAAATAGACACTTCACTAAAGAATGTACACAAGTGACAAATAAGCACAAGAAAACAATCCTTAAAGTTATTAGTTGTAAAGTAAAACTACATTGAAACTCTACTACATACCCACTAGAATGTTAAAATTGAAATGATAAATAATGCCAAGTGTTGGTGAGGATGTGGTATAACTAGAATTCTGATATATTGCTGATGGAAATATAAAATGATGTAAATGCTTTGCAAAAATTTTGAGTTTGGTATAAATTTAAAACTACTGTTACCATATAACCTGGCAATTCTCCGTCTAGTTATTTACTCAAAAGAAAGGAAGACGTATGTCCACATAAAATTGTATACAGAAATGGTCATAATAGATTTATTCATCAGACCTCCAAATTTGAGTCAACTGAAGTGTTCATCAACAGATGAATGTATAAATATATTTTCTTATGTCCAAACAATGAAATACTACTCAGCAATAAAAAGGAATAAATTGCTAAGATATGTAACAATGTGAGTGGATCTTAAAATCATTTCCTAAGCAAGCACAGAAAAATAAACACAAAAGTGTCTATTACCTAGGCTCTGCTCTCAAGGAGCACAGGTGCTACTAGGGAAGATTAACTTGTAAGCAGATAGAATACTAGTCCAAAATGGTGAGCACTAAAACTGAGACATGCCTTGTCTGAGGAACATTTATGAGAAAGCTACTGATCTGACCCAGCATTCAGTTGGGTGTGAAAGAATGGGGAAGTTTGTCAGTGAAGAAAAGAACGAGATACTTCCTATGAAAGTGCAGGGCACTTTCATAGGAAGATGATGATAGTGTATGATCACCATGCAGAGAGCAGCATGGAGACATCTTTACTGATTCTTGGTCTCTGCCTGCCTCCTTCACACTCCTTCACACCCCTTGCCCCATTGCTCACCAGGCTGGAGGCCTCCAAAGATGTCAGGATCTTTCCCACTCCCAGGCCTTCTTATCTACTTCTCATCCATTTGACAAACATATAACAAGACCTTACCGTAAACCAAGTGCTTTTATCGCCATCTGAAATCGAATAGTTAACAAAGCTTCCTGACTTTATGAAGCTCATATTTCGGTGGAGAGAGACAGAGAAGAATATATAAGTAAACAAATAAGCCCAATAATTTCAGGTAGACACAAATTCTATGAAGAAAATAACAACAGGGTAAGATTAGAGCTACACTGTCCAATACAGCAGACATTAGCTCCCTTTGACTATTGAGCACTTGAAAAATGACCAGTCTAAATTGAGATGTGCTCTCAGTATAAGATACACACTAGATATCACAGATTCAGTATGAAAAAAATGAAAATATTTCATTAATAATTTTGCATTAATTAACATATTGAAATGACATTTTGGATATATTGGGTTAAATAAAATATTAAAAAATAAATTTCAACTATTTCTTTTTACTTCTTTTAACACGACAACTAAAAAAATTTAAATTATCTATATGGATTGCATTATGTGTCTACTGGACAGTATTTTTTTATAAGGATGGTTACAAAAGACCTCTGCCTAAACAATGTGTTCCCCCAGGATTTTCCTAGCTAACTTGTACCTGTTCTGCAGATTTCATGCTCAAAAAGACATTAATTCATTTTTTTGTCTCTTCTGTTATCAGGAAGCTCTGTGGACACAGGGATTATTGAAGTGTGAGAGAATTGGCAGGAAGTTCAGTGTACTTGGAGGTTAAGCCATGAGAAAAGATTGGCTTTCAAGCCTTAAGGATGTGAAAGTGTCTGAAAAACAACAGGGAAAAACTGTAGGGTCTTCTGCAAGGGGACAGAATCAGCAGGGCACTTTCATAGGAAGATGATGATAGTGTATGATCACCATCAGAGTAGGGAAGGCATGGTGGATGGAGGGACCAAGTAGGTTCTGATGGAGCCTGTTGGGTAATGACAAGCTATTTCTGCAACTGCTGTGTATCCAGGCTTGAAATATAGATGCCAGTCAGAGAATTTACCTCCAGAATTCCAAAGTATTCATACTGTATCTTAGAATCTACTTAGTACTCACCTGTCATTATTGTTTCATTGTTTAAAAGAAAATAGCAATTGTTAGAATAACCTCTGTATTTTTCTGAATGCTTGAAATATTTCCCAATAAAAATAATATATAGATAAGTAGTTAAGACTTAGATAGATGATAGCTAGATAGCTGTTAGATAGAGATGATAGATAGATGATAGATAGATAGATAGATAGATAGATAGATAGATAGATAGATAAACAACAAAATCTCTCTCAGAATATTCTACCCTGTGTGAGATGATCACCCCATATTATCATAAACTTTCCTACTTGGTGCATTAGGTCCTCATTGATTTTTCATGCACAATTTTCCTGGAGCTGCTTGCGAATGTAGAAATAATACAATAGTCCTTAAAATATGTGAAATTATGTTCAGGTGCCATGCTCCTGCTATCACTCCCAACATTGGTGCACTTGAATCAATTATCTGTTATTCTTTTATGTTCATCTTTCCAACTGGGAAACATCTGTATCCCAATCACTGATAGGTTGACCCATTTTCTGATCAAATTTGTCTTACTTATGGCACCATTAAGTAGAAAAAAAAATCAACATCAAGGGTTTCACCTCCTCACAATCTCCCACTCACACATTACATGGTATTTATATCTTGTATCAGGAATTGCAAACCCCAGTTTGCCATTAAGGAACCCCGGTTCCTTAATATGCATGGGAATTTCTGGAATGACATGATTGCATGACTTTTCAGTATCGGTTTAGAGTTTTCACTCCCAGTGTTAAATGCAAGAAGAGAGTTTGAAAGTCTCAGCACTGAAGAAAGAATGTTAAGCCATCCCTAACCTTTCTGAACTCATGATTCTTTGCTTCCCTTTACCTAGCCAAGGAAAACCTACATATGCCGCCATTAAAAATGTGCTATGTTATTTCCCATCCTTACACATTTGCAAACACTTTCACCTCCAACTGGAAAATTATATCTGCACAAAAGTATACCTGAAAAATCCCATTCAATCTGCACAGCTCAGCTTGAATGTTGCATGTGATCTGAGACTTCTCCACTTCACAGCTTATCCTCACCCATATATGTGCATGATCATGCAATATTTGGTTTCCAAATCTTGTGCAATATTGTTAGGTTTCAATGTTATTTTTGTAATAGTTATTTGTAGCAAGGTTCATGTGGTCAGAACTCAGTAGCTGGACTGCACATGTTCAAACTCTGGCTCATCATACACTAGCTGGGAGCCAGAGCCATGTGTAAGTTAACCTAACTTCTCTTTGCATTTAACAACTGGGAAATGAAACTGTGGTGCCAGCCTTGCTGGGTTATTATGGAGATTAAATTAGTTAATATTTTAATATCTGAAAAGTGCTTACAACAGGATCTGGCACATAGCGTTTATTTAAATTTTAAAACATTCACATGCCTATAGTCATTCATGCCCTAGGAGACCTTTAAAAGTAGGACATATGCCTTACATATTTCTGTCTCCTACATACCTAACACTGGGCCCGAAACAGTTGGCACTCATTAAAAGTAAAAAGAAAGAGGAAAAATAATTTAAAAAAACAATACTTCTCTGTCATTTTCTATAATTGACTGCTATATGTCCCAAATCAAGGGCACAAAAACTTTGGCTACTAAAAATTTTAAAAGGTGATAGACAAATATAATAATATAATAAATAATGGAATAATAGTTTACAACCATAAATTGGATGACTATAAGCCATACAATTACATTTATATAATTTCCTCCTCACCACAAGAAAGTTATAGGCATTATCCCCAGTACAAAGAAACAGAGGCACAGGCTAGTAGGTGACCATCAGAATCCAGAACTTTCATTTAAGTCCTGCCCTTTGCCTCCCTGCTTAACTGCAGACACTAATTCCAGCCCAGGGATATTCCCATTTCAACTCAGATTCCCAGATCTCTTCTCAAAACTGTCTAGTTAACCATTGTCTGTAGGGTTCAACTTCAAATGAGAATTAGGTTGTGATTTTTATTTTATCCAAGCTAGGCAATGATATTCTAGGTAGCTATTTAGTTGAACTTTTGAGAGAGACTGACTCATGCATGCACTAGATACTATCATTAAATTCCTTAGACCTGAAAGACCCATAGTTTCTAAAAGTTGTTGTTGCTATTGTTGGGGGAGAAACACTGAAATAATCAGGCTATCCAGTAGCACTGTTCCATAAAGATCTGTCCGTGTGTGTGTGTGTGTAAGTGTGATTTCTGTGTATTTTCTGAAACAGCAAGGACATTGGAGGCAAAGAGATCCACGTTCAAATTCAGGCTTTGTCACTTATTATCTGTGTGACCCTAAGGCAAGTAACTTATAATCTCTCAACCACTAGCTGATTATCTGTAAAAGGGGAGAAATAATATCTCAGAAGAGTATTATAAGTAAACAAAAATATGCAGGCTAAAAGTTTAGAAAAAATAGTTTAGGACAGAGCCTGGCACATACTAGATGTTGAATAAATACTGTTTATGATGTTGGCTGTGATTTATCTTCATTTATGTTATTAACTTAAAAATAAATTGCCTGGTAATAAAATTGTTAGTATCACATAATAATCAGAAAATGCATACATTGGGAACTTACCATATGCTGGGCATTGTACAATTGTACAATGAAACTAGGCAGTACAATTGAAAAATGAAAAATGCCTTTTTTCTAAATACATTACATATATCAACTCATTTACCTCTCAGAACAATCCTGTAAGGTGATATATTTTAGTAGTAAATGAGGAAACTGAGACACAGCTTCATAGACAAGAGGTCTCTTAAGTACTAAGCCAGGTTGTCTTTGATACAAATATTTATTGTGTACCTATCATGTCCTAGATGCTATTCCAGTTACATAGGATTGGAATGAGAAGAAAGGGTTCATGTCTGTGTCTGTTAGCTTTGCTGTGTAACAAACCAACCCAAAATGTAGTGGCTTAAAACAGCAATCCTTTTATTTAGTTCACAATCCTGCAGGCAGTTGAATGGTTTTCAGGCTGATGGCTTGCTGATCCCTTTCATGCTTCCCCAGAAAACTGGCAGCTAAGCTGGTGGTTGGATGATCTGGGTGATAACCTTCTTCACATGTCTGATGGTTGGCTAGCTGTCTGGAGACTGGCTAAACTATCAGCTGGAGCACCTTTGTTCCCCTCAGTGTGGGCTCTCAACCTCCAACAGTCTGGCTTAGACTCATGCATGTGGTGGTCTCAGGGTTCCAAGTGCAGTAGGAAGAGATTAAGCTCCAATGTGCAAGCACTTTTCAAGCCTCTCTTGTATCTCATTTCCTACTGGGCAAGGTCAGTCATGTGACCAAACCCAGTGTATCATGGGAAGTGACTACCCAAGATGATGAAGAGAGACTCCTGTCTCATTAACACTGCACATTTGGTCAAGTCATTTAACTTCTGTAAGCCTTAATTACCCTTGCAGTAATTATCCTTGAGTGGATAAATGAACAAATAATTAAGTGACCGTTTTGTCATAGTGTTTCTGTGAAGTTTGGATAATAGATTTATAACTAATGGGGAAAGTATGTGCAAATTTTAGTTATTGTTATTAAGAACTGGGAAGCTGATTTTCGTTGTGTATATTACCTATAGTTCACTTTTATGTTGTCTGCAGAAAGATCATTGAATGACTGCCTGTTGATTTAGAATATTCTTTTCAGTTTTTTTCTACAGATCAGTAATCCTAGCAACTGATCTACAAAAAGGTAGTATTTTTTCAAAGTATTTTGAGTCTTAGTTGTGGTATAATATATATTTTTATATATATATATATATATATATATATATATATATATATATATATATATATATATATATAATTCTAGGACAATTCTAGGATTAAATTGGCATTTTTTTTTGTCCAGAATATACCAATCCCTGACCTGACATTTCTGAGCTCAGGACAGGGAAGTGAGCAGGGAATTTGGAACTGTTTTTATCTTTTTTTTTTTTAATGTATGCCATGAGAGCTGATATCTAAGTAACTTAACAATAATGATGCTACAGGAAGTAATTTCTTCATGCAAATTTATGCAAAGTAATGTAAATTTCCAATGGCCCACAGGCCAAAGCTTCAAAGCCTTCATGTTGTGGACAAGTAAAATTTTGAATAAAAAAGGAAAGTGTGAAATTTATAAAATTTGTAAAATCCAAATTATATGAAAATATTTTATGGTACTCTATCAGAGAATAATAAACCAAGAAAACAAAAATGAAGAGGAAAAAAATGATTAAAAAAAATTGTAATATGTTTAAATGAGTGTTCTTATGGGAAATGGACAGTAACACAATAATAGTGGAGGATTTTAATACCCTACTTACACCAAAGGATAGATCATCCAGACAGAAAATTAATAAGGAAACACAAGCCTTAAATGACATGTTAGACTAGTTAGACTTAATTGATATTTATAGGACATTCCAACCAAAACCAACAGAATACACTTTCTTCTCAAGTGCACACAGAACATTCTCCAGGATAGATCACATCTTGGGTCACAAATCAAGCCTCAGTAAATTTAAGAAAATTGAAATCATATCAAGCATCTTTTCTGACCACAATGCTATGAGGTTAGAAATCAATTACAGAAAAAAAAAACTGTAAAAAATACAAACACATGGAGGCTAAACAATATGCCAATAAATAATCAAGTCATAACTGAAGAAATCAAAGAGGAAATCAAAAAAATACCTACAGACAAATAACAATGAAAACACAATGACCCAAAACCTATGGGATGCAGCAAAAGCAGTTCTAAGAGGGAAGTTTATAGCAATACAATCCTACCTCAAGAAACAAGAAAAATCTCAAATAAACAACCTATCCATACACCTAAAGCAAATAGAGAAGGAAGAACAAGCAAAACCCAAAGTTAGTAGAAGAAAAGAAATCATAACAATCAGAGCAGAAATAAATGAAACAGAAATGAAGAAAACAATAGCAAAAATTCAAGGAAATTAATAGATGGTTCTTTGAGGAAATAAACAAAATTGATAAACCTTTAGCCAGACTGATCAAGAGAAAAAGGGAGAGGATTCAAATCAATAAAATTAGAAATGAAAAAGGAGAAGTTACAATGGACACCACAGAAATACAAGAGATTCAAAGAGATTACTACAAGGTAACTATAAGCCAGTAAAATAGACAACCTAGAAGAAATGGACAAATTCTTAGAAAGATACAAACTTCCCAGACTGAACCAGGAACAAATAGAAAATATGAACAGATAAATCACAAATACTGAAATTGAAACTGTGATTAAAAATCTTCCAACAAACAAAAGTCCAGGGCCAGATGGCTTCACAGGTGAATTCTATCAAACTTTCAGAGAAGAGTTAACACATAGCGTTCTGAAACTTTTCCAAAAAACTGCAGAGGAAGGAACACTCCCAAGCTCATTCTACAAGGCCAACATCACCGTGATACCAAAACCAGACAAAGATATCAAAAAAAAGAGAATTACAGTCCAATATCACTGATGAACATAGATGCAAAAATACTCAACAAAATACTAACAAAACAAATCTAACAACACATTAAAAGGATCATACACCCCGATCAAGTGGGATTTATCCCAGGGATGCAAGTATTCTTCAAACTATGTAAATCAAACAATGTGATACACCATAATAACAAATCAAAGAATAAAAACCATATGATCATCTCAATAGATGCAGAAAAAGCTTCTGAAAAAATTCAACACCCACTTTTGATTAAAAAACTCTCCAGAAAGTGGGCCTAGAGGGAACCTACCTCAACATAATAAAGGCCATCTATGACAAATCTACAGCTAACATCATACTTAGTGGTGAAAAGCTGAAAGCATTTCCTCTAAGATCAGGAACAAATCAAGGATATCCACTCTTGCCACTTTTATTCAACATAGTTTCAGAAGACCTAGCCATGGCTATCAGAGAAGAAAAAGAAATAAAAAGAATTCAAATTGGAAAAGAAGAAGTAAAACCGTCACTGTTTGCAGATGACATGATACTATACATAGAAAGTCCTAAAGATGCCACCAGAAAACTACTAGAGCTCATCAATGAATTTAATAATTTGCAGGATAAAAAATTAGTGCACAGAAATCTATTGCATTCCTATACACTACAATGAAAGATCAGAAAGAGAGATTAAGGAAACAATCCCATTTACCATTGCATCAAAAAGAATAAAATACCTAAGAATAAACCTTCCTAAAGAGGCAAAAGACCTGTATTCAGAAAACTATGACATTGAGGAAAGAAATCAAAAATGACACAAACAGATGGAGAGACATACCATGTTCTTGGATTGGAAGAATCAATATTGTGAAAATACACTGCCCAAAGCAATCTACAGATTCAATGCAATCCCTATCAAATTACCAAGGGTATTTTTCACAGAATTAGAACAAAGCATTTTACATTTTGTATGGAAACAAAAAAGACCTTGAATAGTGAAAGCAATCTTGAGAAAGAAAAATGGAACTGAAGGAATAAAGCTCCCTGACTTCAGACTATACTACAATGCTACAGTAATCAAAACAGTATGGTACTGGCAAAGAAACAGAAATATAGATCAATGGAACAGGATAGAAAGTCCAGAGATAAACCTATGCACCTTTGGCCACCTAATCAATGACAAAGGAGGCAAGAATATACAATGAGAAAAGATAGTCTCTTCAGTAAGTGGTGCTAGGAATGGACAGCTATATGTAAAAGAATGAAATCAGAACACTGTCTAACACCATATCAAAAATAAATCCAAAATGGATTAAAGATCTAAATGTAAGACCAGATACTATAAAACTCTTAGAGGGAAATATAGTCAGAACACTCTTTGACATAAATCACAGCAAGATCTTTTTTGACCCACTAACTAGAGTAATGAAACTAAAAACAAAAATAAACAAATAGGACCTAATGAAGCTTTAAAGCTTTTGCACAGCAAAGGAAACCATAAACAAAATGAAAAGACAGCACTCAGAATGAAAAAACAATATTTGCAAATGAAGCAACTGACAAGGGATTAATCTCCAAAATATACAAACAGTTCATGCAGCTCAATATCAAGAAAATAAACAACTCAATCAAAAAATGGGCAGAAGATCTAAATAGTCATTTCACCAAAGAAGACATACAGATAGCCAAAAAGCACATGAAAATATGCTCAGCATCACTAGTTATTAGAGAAATGCAAATCAAAACCACAATGAGGTATCACCTCACACTGGTCAGAATGGCCATCATCAAAATACCTACAAACAATAAATGCTGGAGAGAGAAACCTCCTACACTGTTCATGGGAATGTATTGTTATCATAACTTGCTTTTCAATACAGTAGTTTTTGAAATTCTTGAAGGACCCCACCCCCTATGTTTTACCTGGTTCTTCTCAAGATTTTGTTCTGCAGATTTGTTCTCAAAATCTCAACTTCTCCTAACAGTTCCTGCATGACTGTGAGCACCCTGATGTCCATTGCAGCACTATTTACAATAGCCAGGACATGGAAGCAACCTAAATGTCCGTTGACAGAGGAATGGATAAAGAAGATGTGGTACATATATAAAATGGAATATTACTCAGCCATAGAAAAGAATGAAATAGTGTCATTTGCAGAGACGTGGATGGACCTAGAGATTGTCATACTGAGTGAAGAAAGTCAGAAAGAGCAAAAAAAAATATTGTATAATATCGCTTATATGTGGAATCTAGAAAAATGGCACAAATGAACTTATATGCAAAGCAGAAATAGAGACACAGATGCAGAGAACAAACTTACAGCTACCAAGCAGGGAATGGGGTGGGGGATGAATTGGGAGATCGGGATTGACATATGTACACTACTATGTATAAAATAGATAACTAATGAGAACATACTGTGTAGCACTGGGAACTCTACTCAGTGATCTGTGGTGACCTGAATGGGAAGGAAATCTAAAAAAGAATGAATATATGTATACATATAACTGATTCACTTTTCTGTGCAGCAGAAACTAACACAACATTGTAAAGCAACTATGCTCCAATTTAAAAAAAAAATGTTTTCGAATTGATTATGGAAGGATTTTTTTCAGAAAGAAATACAGTTCAGAATTTTCAAAAAGAAAAAGAAGTGAATATAATATATTTCAGCATAGAAGGTAATATGGAGTGAATGTTTATGTCCTCCCCACCCCAGTTCATGCGTTGAAATCCTAGCCCCACAATATGATGGTATTAGGAGGTGGGGCTTTGGGGAGGTACTTAGGTCTTGAGAGTGTAGTCCTCATGAATGGAGTTAGTGTTCTGGTAACAGGGACCCCAAAGAGCTCACTCACCCCCTTCATTAGGTTTAAGGAACAGCAAGAAGACGGTCTTCTGTGAATCAGGAAGTGGGACCTCACCAGACACACAACCTACCAGTGCCTTGATCTTGGACTTTCCAGCCTCTAGAACTGTGAGAAATAAATTTCTGTTGTTTATAAGCCACTCAGTCAATGACATTCTGTTATAGCAGTTCCAACAGACCAAGACACTATGAATAAATAGTGAATACATACCAGGAACAAAACACTGAATACTATAAAACTTTGCAAAGAGAAATTAAAGGTGACCTAAATAAATACAAGGCTGTCAATGCTAGCTCAATACAAATCTTTTCAGGCTATTTTATTTTTTTAAAATTTTACAGGCTTCCCTGGTGGCACAGTGGTTGAGGGTCCACCTGCCGATGCGGGGAACGTGGGTTCATGCCCCAGTCTGGGGGGATCCCGCATGCCGCAGAATGGCTGGGCCCGTGGACCATGGCTGCTGGGCCTGTGCGTCCAGAGCCTGTGCTCCATGATGGGAGAGGCCACAGCAGTGAGAGGCCTGCGTACCACAAAAAAAAAAAAATTTTCCAACTCATTTTTTAAATTTATATGAAAAGGCAGAGAACCTAGAATAAGCAAAATAATTTTGAAAAAGAAGAACACGTAGAGGAGAAACCTTCAAGATGGTGGAGGAGTAAGACGTGGAGATCACCTTCCTCCCCACAAATACATCAAAAATACATCTACATGTGGAACAGCTCCTACAGAACACCTACTGAAAGCTGGCAGAAGACCTCAGACTTCCTAAAAGGCAAGAAAATGCCCACGTACCTGGGTAGGGCAAAAGAAAAAAAAAAACACAGAAACAAAAGAATAGGGACAGGACCTGCACCTCTGGGAGGGAGCTGTGAAGGAGGAAAAGTTTCTAGACACTAGGAAGACCCTTCACTGCAGGGGATGGGTGGTGGTGGGCAGGGAAGCTTCAGAGCCATGGAGGAAAGTTCAGCAACGGGGTTGAAGAGGGCAAAGTGGAGAGATTCCTACACAGAGGATCAGGGCCGACCAGCACTCACCAACCTGAGATGCTTCTCTGCTCACCCGCTGGGGTGGGTGGGGGCTGGGAGCTGAGGCTTAGGCTTTGGAGGTCAGATCCCAGGGAGAGGACTGGGATTGGCTGTGTGAACACAGCCTGAAGGGGGCTAGTGCACCACAGCCTGTCGGGAGGGAGTCTGGGAAAAAGCCTTGAACTGCCTAAGAGGCGAGAGACCATTGTTTTTGGGTGCTCAAGTAGAGGGGATTCCTGCTCCGTGTGCCCACAGAATGCAGAGCAACACCTAAGCAAGCTCCAGAGATGGCATGAACCATGGCTATCAGCTCAGGCTCCAGAGACAGGCATGAACTACTAATGCTGCCGCCGCTGCCACAAGAATCCTGTTTGGAAATGCCTGTCACTATCAACATCCCACCGGGAGCCTGTGCAGCCCGCCACTGCCGGGGTCCCACGATCCAGGAACAACTTCCCCGGGAGAACACACAGTGCCTAAGGCTGTTGCAATGTCACGCTGGCCTCTGCTGCTGCAGGCTAGCCCTGCATTCCAATTATGACAACTGTTCCACTCCCTCTCCCTGGCCTGAGTGAGCAAGAGAGCCTTAATCAGCTGCTGCTTTAACTCTCTCCTGTCTGGGCAGGGAACAGACGCCTGAGGGTGACCTAAACGCAGAGGTGGGGCCAAAACCAAAGCTGAACCCCAGGAGCTGTGCAAACAAAGAAGAGAAAGGGAAATTTCTCTGTGCAGCCTTAGGAGCAGCAGATTAAATCTCCACAATCAACTTGATAAACCCTGCAACTGTGGAATACCTGAATAGAAAACAAATGTTCCCAAAATGGAGGAGGTGGACTTTGGGAGCAAATATAGACTTGGGGATTTCTTTCTGCATCTAATTTGTTTCTGGCTTTATGTTTATCTTAGTTCAGTTTGTAGTGCTTGTTATCATTGGTGGATTTGTTTATTGGTTCATTTTATTTTTTTCTTTATTTTATTATTTTTTATTTGTTTTCCTTTTTTCTCTTTTGGTGAGTATGTACATGTATGTTTCTTTGTATGATTTTGTCTGTTTAGTTTGCTTTTACCATTTGGTTTGGGGTTATATCTGTTCATTTTTTTCTTCCTTTTCTTCCGAGCCATGTGGCAGGTAGGGTCTTGGTGCTCTGGTCAGGTGTCAGGCCTGAGACTCCAAGGAGGGAGAGCCGAGTTCAAGACATTGGACCACCAGAGACCTCCCAGCCCCACATAATATCAATCAGCAAGAGCTCTCCCAGAGATCTCTGTCTCATCACTAAAACCCGGATCCACCTGATGGAGAGGAAGCTCCAGTGCTGGATGCCCCATGCCAAACAACTAGCAAGACAGGAACACAACCCAACACATTAGCAGAGAGGCTGCCTAAAGTCATACTAAGTTCACAGACACCCCAAAACACACCACTGGATAAGGCCCTGCCCACCTGAAGGACAAGATCCAGTCCCACCCACCAGGACACAGGCAAAAGACCCCTACACCAGGAAGCCAACACCAACAAAAGCCACAGAACCAACCTCACCCATGGGGAGCAGACACCAAAAACAATGGGAATTATGAACCTGCAGCCTGAGAAAAGGAGACCCCAAACACAGTAAGTTAAACAAACTGAGAAGACAAAGAAACATGCAGTGGACGAATGAGTAAGGTAAAAACCCACCAGACCAAACAAATAAAGAGGAAATAGGCAGGCTACCTGAAAAAGAATTCAGAGTATTGATAGTAAAGATGATCCAAAATCTAGGAAATAGAATGGAGAAAATAAAAGAAACATTTAACAAGGACCTAGAAGAACTCAAGGACAAACAAACAATGATGAACAACACAAGAAATGAAATTAAAACTTCTCTAGAAGGAATCAATAGCAGAATCACTGAGGCAGAGGAATGGATAAGTGACCTGGAAGATAAAATAGTGGAAATAACTACCACAGAGCAGAATCAAGAAAAAAAGAATGAAAAGAATTGAGGACAGTCTCAGAGACCTCTGGGACAACATTAAATGCACCAACATACAAATTATAGGGGTTCCAGAAGAAAAAGAGAAAAAGAAAGGGTCTGAGAAAATATTTGAAGAGATTATAGTCGAAAACTTCCATAACATGGGAAAAGAAAGAGTCAAGTCCAAGAAGCGCAGAGACTTGGAGAGTCTCATACAGGATAAATCCAAGTGCAGAGAGTCCCATACAGGATAAATCCAGGGAGAAACATGCCAAGACATATATTATCAAACTATCAAAAATTAAATACAAAGAAAAAATATTAAAAGCAGCAAGGGAAAAACGACAAATAACATAAAAGGGAATCCCCATAAGGTTAACAGCTGATCTTTCAGCAGAAGCTCTTTAAGCCAGAAAGGAGTAGTAGGACTTATTTAAAGTGATGAAAGGGAAAACCCTACAACCAAGATTACTCTACCCAGCAAGGATCTCATTCAGATTCGATGGAGAAATTAAAATTTACAGAGCAGCAAAAGCTAAGAGAATTCAGCACCACCAAACCTGCTTTACAACAAATGCTAAAGGAACTTCTCTAGGCAAGACACACAAGAGAAGGAAAATACCTACAAAAACAAATCCAAAACAATTAAGAAAATGGTAATAGGAACATGCATATCGATAATTACCTTAAATGTAAATGGATTAAATGCTCCAACCCAAATTCACAGATAGGTTGAATGGATACATAAACAGGACCCATATATATATTGTCTACAAGAGACCCACTTCAGAACTAGAGACATATACAGACTGAAAGTGAGGGGATGGAAAAAGATATTCCATACAAATAGAAATCAAAAGAAAGCTGGAGTAGCAGTACATATGAGACAAAATAGACTTTAAAATAAAGACTATTACTAGAGACTAAGAAGGACAGTACATAATGATCAAGGGATCAATACAAGAAGTAGAAGATATAACAATTGTAAATATTTATGCACCCAACATAGGAGCACCTTAATACATACGGCAAATGCTAACAGCCATGAAAGGGGAAATTGACAGTAACAGAATAATAGTAGGGGACTTTAACACACCTCTTTCACCAATGGACAGATCAACCAAAATGAAAATAAATAAGGAAACACAAGCTTTAAATGACACATTAGACCAGATAGACTTTATTGATATTTATAGGACATTCCATCCAAAACCAACAGAATACACTTTCTTCTCAAGTGCTCATGGAACATTCTCCAGGATAGATCATATCTTGGGTCACAAATCAAGCCTCAGTAAATTTAAGAAAATTGAAATTGTATCAAGTGTCTTTTCCAACCACAACACTATGAGACTAGATATCAATTACAGGAAAAAAAACTGCAAAAAATACAAACACATGGAGGCTAAAGAATATGCTAATAAATAACCAAGACATCACTGAAGAAATCAAAGAGGAAATCATAAAATACCTAGAAACAAATGACAATGAAAACACAATGGCCCAAAACCTATGGATGCAGCAAAAGCAGTTCTAAGAGGGAATTTTATAGCAATAAAATCTTACCTCAAGAAACAAGAAAAATCTCAAGTAAACAATCTAAACTTACACCTAAACCAATTAGAGAAAGAAGAAGAAGAACAAGAAGAGTTAGAAGAAGAAAAGAAATCATAAAGATCAGATCAGAAATAAATGACAAGGGACTTCCCTGGTGGCACAGTGACTAAGAATCCTCCTGCCAGTGTGGGAGACATGGGTTCAATCACTGCTCCGGGATGATCCCACATGCCATGGAGCAGCTAAGCCCATGTCCCACAACTACTGAAGCCCACGCCTAGAGCCCATGCTCCGCAACAAGAGAAACCACAGAAATGAGAAGCCCGTGCACCACAATGAAGAGTAGCTCCCTCTCACTGCAACTAGAGAAAGCCCATGTGCAACAATGAAGAAAAAATGCAGCCAAAAGAAAAAAAAAGAAAGAAAAGAAAAGCAAGAAATGAAGGAAACAATAGCAAAGATCAATAAGTCTAAAATCTGGTTCTCTGAGAAATAGACAAAATAGACAAACCATTAGCTGGACTCATCAAGAAAAAAGGAAGAAGACTCAAATCAACAGAATTATTTTTTTTTAACATCTTTATTGGGGTAAAATTGCTTTACAATGGTGTGTTAGTTTCTGCTTTATAACAAAGTGAATCAGTTATACATATACATATGTTCCCATATCTCCTTCCTCTTGTGTCTCCCTCCCTCCCACCCTCCCTATCCCACCCCTCCAGGCGGTCACAAAGCACCGAGCTGATATCCCTGTGCCTGCTTCAGGGCGGCTGCTTCCCACTAGCTATCTACCTTACGTTTGTGTATATATACGTGTGTATATGTCCATGACTCTCTCTCGCCCTGTCACAGCTCACCCTTCCCCCTCCCCATATCCTCAAGTCCATTCTCCAATGAAAAAGAAGTAACAACTGCCACTGCAGAGATACAAAGATCATGAGAGATTAGTACAAGCAACTATATGCCAATAAAATGGACAACCTGGAAGAAACGGACAAATACTTAGAAAAGTACAACATTCCAAGACTGAACCAGGAAGAAATAGAAAACATGAACAGACCAATCACAAAGACTGAAATTGAAACTGTGATTAAAAATCTTCCAAGAAACAAAAGTCCAGGACCAGATAGCTTCACAGGTGAATTCTATCAAACATTTAGAGACGACCTAACACCTATCCTCGTCAAACTCTTCCAAAGTATAGCAGAGGAAGGAACACTACCAAACTCATTCTACAAGGCTATCATCACCCTGATACCAAAACCAGACAAAGATGTCACAAAAAAACTACAGGCCAATATCACTGATGAACATAGATGCAAAAATCCTCAAGAAAATACTAGCAAAGAGAATCCAACAGCACATTAAAAGGAACATACACCATGCTCAAGTGAGGTTTATCCCAGGAATGCAGGGATCCTTCAATATATGCAAAACAATGTGATATACCATATTAACAAATTGAAGGATAAAAACCATCTGATAGTCTCAATAGATGCAGAAAAATTCAACACACATTTATGATAAAAACTCTCCAGAAAGTGGGTATAGAGGGAACCTACCTCAACATAATAAAGGCCATATATGAAAGACTCACAGCCAACATCGTTCTCAATGGTGAAAAACTAAAATCATTTCCACTAAGATCAGGAACAAGACAAGGGTGTCCATTCTCACCTCTATTATTCAACATAGTTGTGGAAGTTTTAGCCACAGCAATCAGAGAAGAAAAATAAATAAAAGGAATTGAAATCAGAAAAGAAGTAAAGCTGTAACTGTTTGCACATTACATGATACTATACGCAGAGAATCCTAAAGACTCTACCAGAAAACTACTAGAGCTAATCAATGAATTTGATAAAGTAGCAGGATACAAAATTAATGCACAGAAATCTCATGCATTCCTATACACTAATGATAAAAAATCTGAAAGAGAAATTAAGGAAACACTCCCATTTACCATTGCAACAAAAAGAATAAAATACCTAGGAATAAACCTACCTAAGGAGACAAAAGACCTGTATGCAGAAAACTATAAGACATTGATGAAAGAAATTAAAGATGATACAAAAAGATGGAGAGATATACCATGTACTGGATTGGAATAATTAACATTGGGAAAATGACTATACTACCCAAAGCAAACTACAGATTCAGTGCAATCCCTATCAAACTGCCAATGGCATTTCTCACAAAACTAGACCAAAAAATTGGACAATTTATATGGAAACACAAAAGACCCCGAATAGCCAAAGCAATCTTGAGAAAAAAAAACGGAGCTGGAGGAATCAGGCTCCTGGACTTCAGACTGTACTACAAAGCTTCAGTAATCAAGACAGTATGGTACTGGCACAAAAACAGAAATATAGATCAGTGGAAAAGGGTAGATAGCTCAGAGATAAATCCATGCACATATGGTCACCTTATCTTTGATTAAGGAGGCAAGAATATACAATGGAGAAAAGACAGTCTCTTCAATAAGTGGTGCTGGGAAAAATGGACAACTACATATAAAAGAATGAAATTAGAACATACCCTAACACAATACACAAAAATAAACTCAAAATGGTTTAAAGACCTAAATGTAAAGCCAGACACTATAAAATTCTTAGAGGAAAACATAGGCAGAACACTCTAACATAAATCACAGCAAGAGCCTTTGTGACCCACCTTCTAGAGAAATAGCAAAGGAGACCATAAACCAGATGAAAAGACAACCCTCAGAATCAGAGAAAATATTTGCAAATGAAGCAACTGACCAAGGTTTACTCCACAAAATATACAAGCAGCTTATGCAGCTCAATATCACAGAAACAAACAACCCAATCCAAAATGGGCAGAAGACCTAAATAGACATTTCTCCAAAGGTTTACAGATTGCCATCAAACACATTAAAGGATGTTCAACATTACTAATCATTAGAGAAATGCAAATCAAAACTGCAATCAGGTATCACCTCACACCATTCAGAATGGCCATCATCAAAAAATCTACAAACAATAAATTCTGGAGAGGGTGTGGAGAACAGGGAACCTTCTTGCACTGTTGATGGGAATGTAAATTGATACAGCCACTATGGAGAATAGTATGGAGGTTCCTTAAAAAACTAAAAATAGAGTTACCATATGACCCAAAAATCCCACTACTGGGCATATACCCTGAAAGAACCTAATTCAAAAAGAGTCGTGTACCATAATGTTCACTGCAGCACTATTTACAGTAGCCAGGACATTGAAGCAAACTAAGTTTCTATTGACAGATGAATGGATAAAGAATATGTGATATATATATATAGATAGATAAATAGATAGATAGATAGATAGATACAATGGAATATTACTCAGCTATAAAAAGAAATGAAACTGAGTTTTCTGTAGTGAGGTGGATGGACCTAGAGTCTGTCATACAGAGTGAAGTTAAGTCAGAAAGAGAAAAACAAATATAATGTTAACACATATATATGAAATTAAAAAAAAAATGGTTGTGATGCACCTAGGGGAAAGACATGAATAAAGACTCAGATGAAGAGAATGAACTTGAGGACACAGGGCGGGCTTTAGGGGAAGCTGGGACGAAGTGAGAGAGTAGCATTGACATATATATACTACCAAATGTAAAATAGATAGTCAGTGGGAAGCAGGCATATAGCACAGGGAGATCAGCTCAGTGCTTTGTGACCACCTAGAAGGGTGGGATAGGGAGGGTGGGAGGGAGACGCAAGAGGTAGGGGATATGGACATATATGTATACATATAGTGGATTCACTTTGTTATACAGAAGAAACTAACACAACATTGTAAAGCAATTATGCTCCAATAAAGATGTTAAAAAAATTGAATAAGAAAGTCATAAATAAAGGGAGCTAAAGAACAGAAGTGAGCTGCAATTACTAAAAATTGGTATAAATATGGTTAAAATTCTAGGAGAAGCTACATATTATTAAAAAGTAATGATTTATTTATTTATTTTTATTTTATTTTTTAGTTTCCATATCTATGTGTTTGCATACGGTATTTGTTTTGATCTTTCTGGCTTACTTCACTCTGTATGACAGACTCTAGTTCCAGCTGCCTCATTACAACTAACTCAATTTCATTTCTTTTTATGGCTGAGTGGGAAGGAGGCTCAATAGGGAGGGGATATGGGGACATATGTATTCATATGAATGATTCACTTTGTTGCACAACAAAACTTACACAGTATCATGAAGAAATTATACTCCAATAAAGGTCTTTTTAAAAAAAGTAATGATTTAAAACTAATACAAATACTAATCATTCAAAGTCTATAACCTTAGAGAGCGTTACCAAGAAGTGGATGCAATCAGTGACTGGAGACAAATTTTAAGCATATTCGGAGCACAGTTCATACAGCGTAGCAAGGTTAGAAAGAGGAATGACAACACACTTCCTTATTTTGCAGAGTGCTGTTGTATGTATGGTGTCATTCGGACATGATGTCATTTGGATTTCACATGACGCTGGGAGAGTTGAGAGAGTTAATAATATCAGCAAGCACATATTTCTCATCTATACCTCTGGAAAAAACAAGGCTGAGGGAGCTTTAACAGATCACCTCATATTTAGCCACTAGCAAGTAGCAAGATCTTGTCTCCAAGTTCAGAGGGCAATTCCAGACTAAAGTGAGGTGTTTCTGTTGGATTTGTCCAACTCTCAAATCCAGTTTATTGCTAACTAAAAGGTCAGAGTAGCCACTCCCACTCAATATTTGTTGGTTAATTAACATTTTTTTCAGTCATTTCAACTGATTATTGATTGAGTTTCATGTTCTCTTTCATATTCTCCGGGGTACATAGAAATGGTGTGAAACATGACATTTGTCTTCTAGATTTAAAATCTACTTAGAGAGCAAACTAACATACATGGGACAACCTGAACACTTCAGGGGAGGGCTAAGTTTCTGAGCCAGAAAATTACAAAATAGTACTAACACAATGCTTCTAATTTTCCAAATCTATATATTTTTAGTTACACTGAGGAGAAAAACATGGAATACTGGGGAGTTTTATTTTCTTCTCTGTAATTTTCTGTATTTTCCAAGTTTTCTACAGGGAATAGAAAATACTTTGGACATCAAGAAAAAGCATCTTGTTTTGTTGAGTTTAAAGTAGATATTTTACAGAAGAACAGAGCTTGGAAATGTTGCCTT
The DNA here is from genome assembly GCF_949987515.2 of Delphinus delphis. NCBI lineage: Eukaryota > Metazoa > Chordata > Mammalia > Artiodactyla > Delphinidae > Delphinus > Delphinus delphis. Next base: position 6,860,895 of record NC_082684.1, on the reverse strand, counting down.
CTAAAAGGTTGTAATTCCAGACCTGCATTATCAGATATGTGGCTGTTGACACCTGAAATTCAGCTAGTCCACATTTCCAGGTGGTGTGAGTATAAATTACACTCCATATTTTGAAGACAGTACAAGAAAAAGATGTCTCAATAATTTTTACATTGATTACATGTCAAAATGATAATATTTTGGATATATCGAGTTAAGCAAAATACTTTATTGGGTCAAATAAAATAAAATTAATTTAAAAAAAAAGAACATGTGTAAAGTATTAAACTTCCTGATTTCAACACATTCCATGAAAGTTCAATAATAAAGATGATGTGATATTGCTATCAGAATCTGTATATAAATGATTTAAATGGGATTGAGTCCAAAAATAGACCCACACTTAGATGATTATATTGTGCCAAAGATGCTAAGATTATTCAATGAGGAATTGATAGTTCTCCAACAATATGAATAACTAGATTATCTGTACAAAAAAATTAACATTGACACATCTTACACCATACAAAAAATTAACTTGATTATAGACTGAAATGTGAGAGCTGCAACTGTTAAGTATCTTGAAGAAAGCCTAGGAGAAAATCTTTGTAACAATGGTTTAGACAATGATTTCTTAAATAGAAGAGCACAAGCCATGCAAGAAAAAATTAAGAATGTCTTAATCAAAATCAATAACCTTTGCTCTTTGGAAGACACTGTAAAAAAAAATAAAAAGCTATGCCACACACCAGGAGAAAATATTTGCAAATAATATATCTGACAAGGAACTTAATGCAGATTACATAAAGAAGTCTTATCCCTCAACAACAAGAAAACAAACAAATCAATGAAAAAACATTTGAAGAGATACTTCACCAAAGGAGATGTATGAATAAATAGTAAGCACATAAAAAGATTTTTATTGTAAAAAAACGTTATTGTAAAAAGTGAAAATAATTGCAGAATGATTTATTTATAATATTTAATAAAAACATGTAAAGAATGCCACAAGTAAAATTATATTTATGGAGTCATATCAACATATAAATGTAAACAAATACACTTATATATGCAAATAAATGCATATATGTATATAATAATAAAATACCTGTGGTATTTAAATTAACATATGTTAGCAAAAAACTTGTATGGAGATAATAGATACCAGTATTCAAAATGGGGATTTTTGAGGAGGAAAGATGGAGAACATTAGGCTAGTAGAGTGGTATAATATATCTATATTTAATCTATTTCTCTAATATTTAATTGCTTAAAGTCTGTTAGAATTTGATAGACTATAGGGCGTACCCATAGGATCTGTATACTAATATACAAATCCATAATCTCTTGGCTGAAACCTTTGGGGCAGATGACTTCATAATTCAAAACTTCTTAGATTTTAGAAGAGTAATCTGTATATGACTTAGCCACAGCAGGATCTGAGGCAGTAACCTGTAATTAAACACATGAATATTTCTGCTGCAAAAGATGAATATTCACACAAAGAGGGCTGTGATCAGGATTATAAATAGCCTCACTTCCCTTCAGGTCAGGATCTGCTATCAAATAAGTCGGCCACAGACTTAGTAAGGAATGTGGTTTTCAGAACTTTCTGGATTTTGGTACTGCTGTTAAGAGTTTGGTCGAAAAAGATACTTGATACAATTTCAATTTTCTTAAATTTACCAAGGCTTGATTTGTGACCCAAGACATGGTCTATCCTGGAGAATGTTCCATGAGCACTTGAGAAAAATGTGTATTCTGTTGTTTTTGGGTGGAATGTCCTATAAATATCAATTAAGTCCATCTTGTTTAATGTATCATTTTAAGCTTGTGTTTCCTTATTTATTTTCATTTTGGATGATCAGTCCATTGGTGAAAGTGGGGTGTTAAAGTCCCCTACTATGACATAAATCACAGCAAGATCCTTTTAGATACACCTCCTAGGGAAATGGAAATAAAAACAAAAATAAACAAATGAGACCTAATGAAACTACAAAGCTTTGCACAGCAAAGGAAACCATAAACAAGACCAAAAGACAACCCTCAGAATGGGAGAAAATATTTGCAAATGAAGCAACTGACAAAGGATTAATCTCCAAAATTTATAAGCAGCTCATGCAGCTCAATAACAAAAAAACAAACAACCCAATCCAAAAATGGGCAGAAGACCTAAATAGACATTTCTCCAAAGAAGATATACAGATTGTCAACAAACACATGAAAGAATGCTCAACATCATTAATCATTAGAGAAATGCAAATCAAAACTACAATGAGATATCATCTCACACCGGTCAGAATGGCCATAATCAAAAAATCTAGAAACAATAAGTGCTGGAGAGGGTGTGGAGAAAAGGGAACACTCTTGCACTGCTGGTGGGAATGTGAATTGGTACAGCCACTATGGAGAACAGTATGGAGGTTCCTTAAAAAACTAAAAATAGAACTACCATATGACCCAGCAATCCCACTACTGGACATATACCCTGAGAAAACCATAATTCAAAAAGAGTCATGTACCAAAATGTTCATTGCAGTTCTATTTACAATAGCCAGGAGATGGAAACAACCTAAGTGTCCATCATTGGATGAATGGATAAAGAAGATGTGGCACATATATACAATGGAATATTACTCAGCCATAAAAAGAAATGAAATTGAGTTATTTGTAGTGAGGTGGATGGACATAGAGTCTGTCATACAGAGTGAAGTAAGTCAGAAAGAGAAAGACAAATACCATATGCTAACATATATAAGGAATATAAGAAAAAAAATGTCATGAAGAACCTAGGGGTAAGACGGGAATAAAGACAGAAACCTACTAGAGAATGGACTTGAGGATATGGGGAGGGGGAAAGGTAAGCTGTGACAAAGTGAGAGAGTGGCATGGACATATATACACTACCAAAAATAAAATAGATAGCTGGTGGGAAGCAGCCGCATAGCACAGGGAGATCAGCTCGGTGCTTTGTGACCACCTGGATGGGTGGGATAAGGAGGGTGGGAGGGAGGGAGATGCAAGAGGGAAGAGATATGGGAATATGTGTATATGTATAACTGATTCACTTTGTTATAAAGCAGAAACTAACACACCATTGTAAAGCAATTATACTCCAATAAAGATGTAAAAAAGAAAAAAAGAGTCTGTAGATCTCCAGTAGTTTGTCGTAGGCCTCATACATTATGAACAATTATAAGGAATGGGAGACCGGATGCTCAAAACTGGGCCCTCTTCATTTTCCTACACAATTAGGTTAGGCCTAAAAATAAACAATTATTATCTGCTGAACTGAGTTTTGTAACCAACTTCTCTGTTCTCCCTAAAGAGCTGCAGGGAACCCTCATCTGACATCTCTGATTGTGTTTTCTTTGGGTTCAGGTTCAAGGTCAAGTACAAGTGTGCTCTCTGTGGCCCTCCCCCCATTCATTCTCACCCCACAGTGTTAGGATTCTGGCAGGGTTTTCTAATTTCATGACCCACACTTCTGAGTTCTTATCCTTACATCTGCAAATGGTCAAAACTAAATTTAAATTTAGCTTGCTCTACTTCCTTCCAATATGCTTGGCAAAATACTGGCTGCCTGTTTAACTCTTTAACTTACAAGTGACTTTAATCTGATGCCTGTTCTGGCAGATTTCCCTGTAACCTGCATGTGCTGCTCTGCCTATAGCCTCTGTTGTCATCAACAGACTCTGGTTGCTGTGGTGATAAAGGGAGCGTTGGAAGTCCCTTTCACAGTAAGAGTCACTTTCTGCTTGAGCCACATTTGCCATTAGACACTGTGATGATACTTCCTGTGTAACATCATCAAAAGTCCCCAAACAGCAGCAGTAGCACAGGACACAATTGAATCACTTCCTATTCATTCTATGTGGGTCAGTTGTTTCTAGATCTGGGCATTTCATAGACCTGTAAAATTTCATGAAAAGTTTTTGAGGGTTGACAATTTTTGTATTTTGCCAAGTTAGGCATTAACAACACACAACCAGGCACCTCCTATCACCATAATTTCCAAGTAGGGAATATATTTGGCTCTTTGGAATATATATTACTTTGGCTTCATTTTTCTCCTTTTATCAAGGACCAATGAAAATTGGTCACAGACAAAGGGTCTTGGTGACTGGACTGCGTTTATGGACCATTAAACAAATGCCCAGTTAAAAGATAAATGTGTGTCAATCCATAGATTCAGAGTTTTACTCTGAAACGGCCACTAGATATTCCCCTGCTAGAAGGCAATTTGTTGACAAGTTAGAAAATATATAGCAAAAGACAAACATTTATAGAACACTCAACACCTTTTCCCTCTGAGGTGAAAAGAAGAAATAGCATTCACACCAATGATCCAAGTTTTTAAGTAACTCTGATTTCATTCCTGTGAACCTCCTTTTAGTCTCTTGTAATCACCTTTTTGTAACAGGAAATAATCAGAGATACAAGAAAAGATTTATGTATAAAGCTGTTCTTTGCAATGTTCTTCACACACACACACACAAAGAGCCAGTTTCCTCAATTGGAAAATTGGGTAAATGGATACATAAAGTAATGGGACATTTTATTGCAAGAAAGTATGCATCCATTAAAAATCATACTATCGGGGCTTCCCTGATGGTACAGTGGTTAAGAATCCGCCTGCCAATGCAGGGGACATGGGTTCAAGCCCTAGTCTAGGAAGATCCCACAAGCTGTGGAGCAATGAAGCCCGTGTGCCACAACTACTGAGCCCACGTGCCACAACTACTGAAGCCCACGTGCCTAGAGACCGTGCTCTGCAACAAGAGAAGCCACCGCAATGAGAAGCCCACGCACTGCAACGAACAGTAGCCCCCGCTCGCCGCAACTAGAGAAAGCCCAGGCGCAGCAACAAAGACCCAACACAGCCAAAATAAATAAACAAACAAACAAAAAATCATACTATCAAGGAGTATTTACTCATATAAGAAAGTGGTTATGATTGACATAAAGTGAGAAAAGCAAGACACAAAGCTATATATATCATTGAGGTCAATGTGGTGAGGTTTATTCATATATACACTCAGGTAACAGTGCTTCCTTCTAAAATACAATTATCATCTATACACATTTTTTCCAATTTTTCAAAAATTAACATGTATTACTTTTAAAGACAGAAAAGATACATTGGTATTTATTTTTTATCAAAGAATACAATGATCGGAAGCCACCTCAGCTGTCTCTTGGTGTGTCTCTATCTGCTATACCTGTCCATTCGTGCATATAGTCTCAGTATTTAACTAAATAATATTGTGGCAAATCTCACAGTCACTGATAAATGACAAATCAGCTAACACCTGATTGATTTAAAGCCACGTCTTCAAAATCTGAAAGAATTCAGATTATTATTCACATTGTTTCTCTCTATAAGGGTTTGCTAAGGAAATTAACAGTAAGAATTCATAGGGAGACCTATTTCAAATATTTTGGTCAGGTCCTGGCAGGCAACTCTGAAGCCAAAAGTAATATTTTAAATGCATATGGTTCTCCTCTATCCATTAAAACGGGTCCCCCATGTAGGCCTCCAGGGATGGCACTTTCCTAGCCAGTTCAAGAAGAAATATAACAGAGTAATTAAGTCCATGAACTCAGGGGTCAAGTTGCTTGGATCTGAGTCTTGGTTCCATGTCTTACTGGCTATTCATCTTTCACAAAGTTGCTGCAACTCCCTATGTCTCTGTTTTTCACTTGTAAAATGAAGGTAATAAGAAAAGCTTTCTGTCCAGGTTTTTGTGAGGCCATGCATTCATTTATTCCTAATCCAGAATAAAAGGGTCCTGGACAATTTGCCAGTCACTAGAGGTAGCACAGCGAATGTGACAGGTGAATTTCCTGCCCACATGGAACTTAGCATTTCATTTGGAGAGAAACACAGTTAACCAGCAAGCAATAAACAGTCTGGTTTGAAGTGCTGTGAAAAGTCATAAAGAAAAATAAAGCAGGATAAGGGAATAGAGAATTTCAGGGTTGCATGCATATTTTAGATAAGGGGGTTTATGAAAGCATTTCCAGGTGCAACTGAGAGCCAGAGAAAAGGATCAGAAGAGAAAGAGGGAGTTTAGTGAGTTTATGAAAAAGGAAGGAAACCATTGTCCAGGTGCAGATCTATTGCAATAATGCAGGTGAACCACTGTGACAGTTTCCCTACAGATGTGCAGACAGGGTCTAGGAAGTCATTGACTTAGATGCAGTTGGAGAGAAAAGCTATGAGGAAAAATAGGCAAGAAAGATAACAACCAGGTTTGGGGCTGAGCAATAGGATCAATGGTGACATCATTGCTGAGCAGAGAAGATGAGTTGGAGTAGGTCTGAGAGGGAAATTGAGTCCAGATTTGACCTTATTAAGTTTGAGAGATCCCTTAGGCAGCTGGGCGGTGTGTTGAGCAGGCAGTTAGACACACACACCCATCCTGGTGTGGAGGGCATTTAAAGTCATGTGATTAGAGGAGATGACCTAGGATGTCTGTGCAGGGAAGATGAGGGCTGAGGAACATGTGAACCCATGGAGATCAGGATACAAAGAAGCAGTCAAAACATGGGACTGAGAAGGAACAGACACAAAGGAGACTTGGAAACCGCAGAGTACGGTGTCCCAGAAGCCAAGAACCTGAAATAATGGGTGAAATAATGTATATTACAGAAGATACTCTGTATATATGAGAGTGCCCTTGGGCAAGTCACAACCTTTCTGAGCCTCAGTTGTCTCAACTGAGAAATGGGGATAAAGCTCCATCATAAGGAGGTTCATATAGGGAGTGGTTTCATAGGGAGAATTCACAGAGGTAAAGGATGCAAAGCATTTGGCACACTGCCTGAACATATTATGTGCTCCTTACTCATTAGGATATGGTAATATAATAATAATCAGCAAGAAAATTTTTAACTGAATGAAAAACACAGCTTTCATGGCTTGCCAGCTACCTGTCTCAGAAGGCTCTTCTGGGGATACCCATCTCCCTCCCTCCCTCCTTCCCCCCTTTTTTCCCCCCAATTTGTATTGCATGTTTCCTTCCTTCCTTCTTCTCTCCCTCTCTTCCCTCCCTCTTTCTTTCCCTCCCTCCCTTCCCTCCCTCCTTCCCTTCCTTCCTTCCTTCCCCCTTTCTTCCTTCCTTCTTCTTTCTTTCCTTCCTTTTTATTGGCATCGAGTACACATAACATAACTAAATTAATTATCATTTCGGTTCAGGACACACTTTCATTTATTTAGTTCAGTGTACAGATATTTTTAATAACATGCAACATAAAGCCAACTTTCAAAGTGAAAGCCAGGTCCTTGACTACGTCTAACCCTATGTCCCCACCCCCATTCCAATCCCTGCCTGCTCTCACCCATGGTGATCAATGTCCTCAGCCCTCAGCTTATCACTGACTTGCTTTCTTTGTTTCATAGATTTATAGCATCTACGAGGATTCCTAAAAAGTACTTCTAATTTACTGGTTTTAAACTTTATAAAAAGAGTGTCATGTTACTCAATGTATTTTGGACTTCCTCCATGTAATGTCATATTGTTAATATTCAGCCTTTAGTTGTGGACCATTGTAGTTAATTATTTCTGACTGCTGTCTAGTATTCCCTTTTTTGAATATACCATGCTTTGTCCTTTGACTCTCCCACTGATAGGCAATGTTGTTGTTCTTAAATTTCTCTGTGAGCAATGAGGTTATGACCTGCTTACATATGTCTTCCACTCTGTATGTGTAAGAATTTCTTTCAAGACTATGCTTAGAAACAGAATTATTAGGGCTATTGGTTTTGTGAAAACTCAACGTTAAGAAGTAATGCCAAATTGATCTTTAAAGCATTTGCATCCATTTTCCTTCTCAACAGTGGTGTGTAGAAGATCCTATGGATTCTTTAATGTCCATCACTTGGAATTTTTAGAATTTAAAATTTTTTCCAATTGAAACTATATAATATATGGCTTTGTGGTCTTCGTTTAAATTTCCATATCCCCAAGCATGTTGCATATTGTTTTATGTGTTTATTGGCTTTATTGTTCACAGGTATTTTGTCCATTTTTCAAAACGATTTTTTAATTTTTATATAAATTCTTTGTTAAGTGTATGTATTGAAAATATCTCCTCCTAGTTTATAACTTGTCTTTTTACTTTCTTTAAAGGATGTTTTCATTAATTTTACTAAGGTGAAATTTTGTATCCTTTATTTCATAGTCAATACTTTGTCTCAATTCTCTAAATCTAAAGCATATTCCCATCTATTTTCTACAGAGCTTTTAGTGTTTTGTCTTATATTTGAGACCTTAACCCATCTAGAATGAATTTTTATACATGATGTAAGGTAGCGGTCCAATTTTCTATTTTTGCATATAGATAACCATTTTTCCAATTGATTTTTTAAGTCCATTCTCCCCTCTGTCATCTCACATGCTACTCTGATGTTTACACAAATCCCTGCACATGTAAGATGGATTTCCCCCTTATACCCCTTTGGTCAATATGTCTTTCTATTTCCACACTTCTGTGATGTCTATAGTTTCATAATAGATGCTAATTTCTGGTGTCACCTCTTCCTACTTTTCTCCTTCAGAAGAGTCCTGGCTAAACTTGCAGTTTAACCTTTACTCTCTAGTATATTTTAGAAATCACTTTTAAAGTTTCATTAACTGTAACCATTAGCTGGAAAGATCTATTTAGGTAAAACTGATATCTTTATAATATCGTTTTCCTATCTATGAAGATAGTATATCTCTCTCTTTATATAGATGTTCTTTACCATCATTAAAGGTTGCCTAGGTTTTCTTACAGTTTTCTCTCTTTTTCCTTCTGTAGCTCCTCCAGAGTGTTCTTGGGGAAGAGATTCAGCAGTTGTTTCTTCAGAATTGTGCTCATAAGCAAACCCACAAGTCTTTCCATCTCCCACTCTGCCTTTTTGCCTCTAATAATGATGTTTGTCATTGTCAGCACACAGCATGCAATTTCACACCTTAGTTTATGTTGTTTTTCTCTGCTTTTAATGTCCTGTGTTCTCCTCTCATCTTGGTGAACATCTACTCATTTGCTAACATTTAACTCATGCATCACCTTTTCCATGAGAGATTGTCTGAGCCTGGGTGAGCTTCCCACAATTCCTTGTGCTTAAGTCTTACACAAGCCTTTCAAATTTCAATTGACCCACTCTATGTGTTTGTCTTACCCATTATGCTATGAGCAAGGGGACAGTATTTTATTTGTCTTTGGTTTTCCAATGCCTAACATAGAGTCCTTCATATACAAAATATTTCTTAAATGTTTGTTCAATTAAGCTCCAAAGTCATCTTAATAATGTAGAGGTCATTGGGCTGGGGCCTGGGATAAGTCAACATCATTAAGTAAAAATTATTCCAAAAAAACAGTCAAGGAACCTGAATCTTAGTTCTTCTTCATCCCTAAAACAATTTGAGACCATTGATGGACATTTCTCTCTGAGCATCAGTCTTTTCATTACAACTCGGGTGTAACTCCTGGCCTCCATAGCTAGTTGGAAGCTCTTTGAAATGTAGAAATGTTGAGCATTTTGAAAATACAAGGATGAATGCTACACCCGGCTTTGATTTTACTAATCCTACCACAACCCTCAGACTTTCAAAGAAGCATCAGGATGTATTTCGTAGCATGAATGCTCTTGCTAGGGCATAAGTAAATTTTCATATGCATGGCACAGTGAATCTCTCTCTCTCTCAATATATATAAAACCTTAATAGTCAGGTAGCCTTTGCTGAAGAATCATTAAAAAATGATAAGACACAAAGGCTGTCCTTTTTTATTTCAAGAATGTAACAACTACTTAAACAGTAAATTAAAGATTCATTGTATTCTATTATTTAACAACATTTATAAGGAACTCTATATTGCTTCAATGAAACAACTTTTAAACTATACATTAAAGATTCAATTCTATTTTATTATGTCCTTAATCCCATTTGAGGGGTTAAATTTCCTATCACTAAGTATCATTTAACATTTTAATGAAACACTTGATTATTTTGACAGAACTGGCTCTAACTACAATGATCACATTTTCCAAAGAAGGAGATAGTCCTTAACCTGGGGCAGTAGATTCAAAACTCAGCTCTGGGAAATCCTTCAGTCTCAAGGTGGTGACTTGGGGTCACCATAAAGAGTGAGGGGGGCTAGGCAGGCAGGGACAAAAAAGTGTTTGTGCTCTTTTTAATAGTTAAAAAGTATTTGAGTATACATAGAAGTAAAGGTATTAAGTTCACAAATGCCCATGTGCCTAACACCCCAGTGTAGCAAATGAACGGATACACCACCACAGCTGCTTCAGATTTGACTAACATATCAGACATAAAGTTGAGATCGCCTTTGTAAATTTCTCGTTCCTCTCTCTTTTACCCTAGAGGTCATTGGCATTGTGAAGTTGTTGTGTATCCTTCCTATCCATACTTTGAACACTTATACTACATATCTTTTTATTTATGAATAACAAACGGTATTGTTTGATGTATATTTAAAATTTACATGAATGGTGTCATACTGCATATATCCTTCTGTAATATTCTGTTATCACTCAAAATTGTTTTAAGATTTGTCCATGTTGATACGCACGGATCTGGTTCAATCGTTTTAACAGCTGTGCATCTGTAATTGTCAAGGGTCTTGTTTGCAAACAACAGAAAGCGACTCTCATTAAATTAAGCAGAAACGGATTTAATGAGAAGGATTTTGGGGGATTGATAGAAGAAATAGAGAGTCTCAAGAAACTTCAAGGAAAGGGCAGCTTGGGGGGCAGGTCAGGCAGCTGAAATCACAGTCGCCATCTTATCAAAGGAAGTGGGGTCAGTTACCCTGCTGGCGCCTCTGGACTGTGCATGACACCAGCATGTCCATCACTACCAGTGCCATTGAATTATGCATTTCACTCAGTCATAGCACGGTTGCTGGTATGGCTGAATTGTGCAAATCTCCCCTGCGCATTCATTGCTGCTAACACTGCTGCACTGTGCATGCCACCTTGCTGGCACTCGTCACTAGACAGTGGCTCCCAGTATGGTCACTGTCACCGTTGCTGATGCAGGCTGCTGCTAACTCCTTCTTCAATGTAGTATTCTCTTTATTCTCTTATTTCTCAGGCACTGTTTTATACCCTGAGAACAGAGCACTAATACCACTGAGTATTTGTCCTCACAGGGCTTATACACTTGAGCAGAAGACAGATAATAAGCAAATTATATTTATCTCTGCATCTGCATTTATATCTACATGACTGGTGACACTCACTCAGGACTCAAAGTCCTCAGCAGAACTTTGGGGGAACGTGTGATTGTTCAAACTCAGATCTGATCAATGCTATACCTGTCAAGAAGACAGAAGAAGGAATTTCTACTTCTCGTTTGCAGCCAGGAGTAACAAACTTTGTTTCTATTAAAAGAGGGCATGGGGTCTGGAAATTGCCATCTTTTAAATTTTAGCCACTCCATCAGGAGTGAAATGATATCCAGTGTTGTTAGTGAGAAACTTGTTCACTACCCACTGGAGTTTCCTCCTCTATGACCTGCTATTTATTTCTCTGCCTGCTTTTCCCCTGCTTTGTTCTCTCTTTTTATTATATTGTAGCAGAAAATCCATATTCTGATTTCAGTGTACTAATCCTGGATAGGTGAGTGTGTTGCAATTATATTCTCCCAAACTTTGAATTGTCTTTCAACAGTGTTTATGCTATGTTTTTAACCAGCTTTATTGAGTTACAATTTACATAAAATAAAACTCAGCAGTTTTAGTGCACAATTTGAAAAGTTTTGACAAATATATATAGTTACAATCATGGAATAGAATATTTCCATCACCCCAAAAAGTTCCCTCATACCTATTTGCAGTCAATCCCCTGTTTTAATTGTAGTTTTAATTTAGTTTTCCTTAAAGACAAATGAATTTGAGTGATTTTCAATGTATTTATTTGCTATTCCTATATTTTCTTTAGTAAAATATTTGCTCAACTCATATCCACAATTTAAAAAATCAGGTTGTTTTTCTTTTATTTTTCAAGTACCATTTATTATTGAGCTGTAAGAGTTCTTTATATATTCTGAATATGAGCCCTTTGTCAGATAAATGTTTTGCAAATATTTCCTCCCAGTTCATGGCTTGCCTTTTCATTTTCCTGTCTTATCAAAGAAAAGGTTTTAATTTGTGTAAAGCTGCACTTTATTTTAATTTTTATGATTTATGTTTCTTGTGACCTAAGAAATTTTTGCCTAGCTCAAGGTCACAACTATTTTTTCTACCTTTTTATCTAGAACAGTTTTAGTGGCTGTTATATTTAGGTGTATGATTCCTTCCTAATTACTTGTTTGCATAGTGTGAGGTAAGGGTTGAGCTTCACTGTTTTCCATCTGGATGTCCAATTATTCAAGTACATTTTGTTGAAAAGACTATTCTTTCCCTTTTGAATTACTTTCCAGCTTTGTTGAAATTCAACTGACCGTATATTGAAGATGTACTTGTTCACTTTCCATTCTTTTCCATTTATCTATTACGTCTGACTTTGCACCAATAACACAATGGCTTGATTACAGTAGCTTTATAGTAAGTTTCAATTCAAGTACTGTAATTCCCCCCCAAAACTGTTTTAAGTACTTAACATTTCCATATAAATTTTAGAATCTACTTGCCAATGTAAAAAATAAAATCCTGCTGTGATTTTATTTGGGACTTTTCTGACACTTGAATTTTAAAATATTAAATTGAGTGATACTGAATCTTCCAATCCATAACATGTTTATCTTTTCATTTATTTGGATTTCTTTCACTCAGTTGAGCAGTATTTTGTAGGTTTAGTGTACAGATCTTGCAAATATTCTGTTAAATTTTAACCTGTGTGTGTCATATTTTTGATGTTCTGGTAAATGGCATGGTTTATTTAAATTTCTTTTTGTAATTGTCCGTTGCCAGTATGAGAAATAAATTTGATTTTTATTTTCTGCGGTACTCGGGCCTCTCACTGTTGTGGCCTCTCCTGTTGCGGAGCACAGGCTCCGGACGCGCAGGCCCAGCGGCCATGGCTCACGGGCCTAGCCACTCTGCGGCATGTGGGATCTTCCCGGACCAGGGCACGAACCCGTGTCCCCTGCATCGGCAGGTGGACTCTCAACCACTGCGCCACCAGGGAAGCCCTAAATTTGATTTTTGTATTCTGATATTGTATCTTGTGACTTTGTTAAATTAACTTATGAGGTATAAAATTTCCTTTATATTTTTCTTTGAATTTACTTAGGCAATCACATTTCTGTGAATAAAGATAGTTTTACTTCTTCCTTTCAAATTGTGATGCCTCTTATGTCTTTTTTCATGTCTGATTGCACAAGCTGGGACCTCCAGTGTAATATAACATACAAGTGGTAAGCATGGACATCTGCACCTTGTTTCTGATCTTTAGAGGAAAACATTCAGTCTCTTGCCTTTAAGTATGATGTTGGCTCTAGGTTTTTCCCAGATTTCCTTTATCAAGTTGAGGAAACTCCCTGCATTCCTAGTTTGCAGAGTTTGTTTCATTTTGTTGTTTTGTCATGAATAGGTGCTACATTTAGGAAATATATTTCTACATCTATTGCAGTGATCTTTCTTTTTTTAGTCTTTTATTATCGTGAATTACATTGATGGATTTTAGAGTGGTTAGCTGAAATTACACTACTAGAATAAAGTTCTTTTGTTATGATGAATTATGACTTTGTGTGTGTTGTTGGATTTGACAAAAAAACTTATGAATTTTTACCTCTATGCTCTTGAGAGATATTGCTCTATAGCTTTCTTTCAGTGTGATAAAGATGTCTAGTTTGAGAATAATAGTGTATGACTCATAAAACAATTTGAGAAGTAGTCCCTCCTCTCCCATAGTCTGCAAGAGTTCCTATAGAATTAGTTAGAGGTCTTCTTTAAATATATGATAGAATTCATCAGTGAAATATATATTGACCAGGAGTTGTTGTTGTTTTATGTTTATTTTGTTTAGGATTTTTCTGTGTGTGGAAAATTTTTTAACTACAATTTTGATTTATATAATAGATACTGAAATTTTCAGGTTATCATCTTGAGCTAGTTTGGTGCTTTGTGTCTTTCAATGACTTTGCCCATTTTACCTAATTTGCTGATTTTCTTTTGCCATAAAGTAGTTCATAATATTTCATTATTGCCATTTTAATATTTTTATCATTGTTTGGGATGTCACCTCTTTCATTCCTATTAAGGATAATTTGTGTCTTCTCTCTGTTTTATCTTGATCAGCTTGTCTGGAGATTAACCAATTTAATTAATCTTTTCAGAGAACTAGATTTTGGCTTCATTGATTTCTTTCTATTGTTTTTCTGTGTTCTATGTCACTGATTTCTTTTATCTTTTATTGTTCTGGATTTACTTTGCTCTTTTTTCTGTTTTAAGTTTCTTTTGTAGAAGATTAGATCATTGATTTGAGATATTCATTGTTACTACAAGCATTTACTCCTAAACATTTCTCTCTAAGAACTACTTTAGCAGTATCCCACACATTTTTATATATTGTGCTTTTATTTTCATTTCATTTACGGTATTTTCTAGTTTTATTGCAATTTTTTATTTGAAGAGTTTTTTAGAAATAGTTTAATTTTCCAGTATTTTAGGATTTTCTAGGTAAATTATATTATTAATTTCTGGTTTAATTTTGGTATGGTTAGATAACCATATTATTTTATTGTATTATTTAAATCCTTTTAAATTTATTGAGACCTTCTTATGGTCAGTATTGATAATAGACACTCTTCTTAGTTTTTCTAATTTGTTTATCAAAAGTTTAAGATAAAAGTTTTGATAAGTTTTACCAAAATGTCTGCATCACTTGAGATGATCATATGTACATTTTTTCTCCTTTAATTTCTTGATATGGTGATCCATATTAATAGACTTTATGATTTTAAGCAAATTTTGCATTTCTGAGGTAAATCCAGTATGTAGCATTTTAAAACACAACTGACTTGGCTTGCTAATATTTTACTTATGATTTTTTGCCTACATCTCAGTAAGAGTCATCTATAACTTTTCTCTTCTTGCCCTATCCTCCAGTTTTGTAACCAAGCTAGTACTCGCATTATATAATAAGTTGGGTAGCTAGCTTTCTTTTTCTTTTTTCAGAAGTTATTTATAAAAGACATAGTTCATTTTTTCCCTGATAGTTTGATAAAATTTATTCATAAAATAATCTACATCCAGTATCTTTCTAGAAAAGACACATTAATATAATCTATATGTCAGAAAGTTTATTTTGTAATAATAATTGGTTTATTCAGATATTTTATTTCTTTTACTTCAATTCTCATAATCCATGTTATTTCAATAATTATCAATTTCATATAAATCTTCACATTTTCTACAACAAAGCTATTCATAAAATCTCCACTATATCTGTTATTAATCTTCTTTGTTTCTAATATCTTTATTTGTTACTTTTATCTTTTTTCCTGCAATTAATCTTACCAGAGATTTTTGTTTCAATAATCTTTTAAAGAGCTAGCTTTGATTTTGTTGATTCTTTCTATTTTTTTCTAATATCTGCTCTTATATTTTATTATCTCTTTGTTTCTAATTTCTTTGGGTTTACTCTATTGCTCTTTATCTAATTTATTGAGTTAAGCAGTCACTTCATCAATTATTTAAATTTAATATTTCTTCATATATACCTTTAAAGTTACAAATTCCCATCTAACTCTTCAATTTTACCTGACAGATCTTTATGGATAATGATTTTGTTATTATTTAGTTTTAATATTTTTTTTACTTACATTATGCCTGCTTATTTGTTCCATCAACTATTGAGTTGCCCTTTTTTCTTTCTTAGTGTCTAAACATATGGTGGGCTTGAGAGAGATTATTTCATTAATCTCTGCTTTTTCTGAAATGTATTTAGAGATAATGGTCTATTTTATATAATTTTTGGTATTGGTTGAAATTTCCATTACAGACATTACTTGGTCAATGTTTGGGAACAACACATGTATATTCTTCAAAACTGTATTCTCTGTATTTTTTAAGATTTTATATATAGCTTAAGCTTTTCAGTATGTTGTTCATATTTCTTACATCTTTATTAAATTTTTAATCTTCCCTTTATAAAGTTTCAAAAGAGGGTTATTAAAATACCTCTAATGGGGGCTTCCCTGGTGGCGCAGTGGTTGAGAGTCCGCCTGCCAATGCAGGGGACACAGGTTTATGCCCCAATCCGGGAAGATCCCACATGCTGCGGAGCGGCTGGGCCCGTGAGCCATGGCCACTGAACCTGCGCGTCTGGAGCCTGTGCTCTGCAATGGGAGAGGCCACAACAGTGAGAGGTCCATGTACCGCAAAAAAAAAAAAAATACCTCTAATGACGGATTTGCCAATTTCTCCCTACAACTCTGTTAATTTCAGTTTTATACAGATTATGGTTCTGTTGTTAGTTGCATTAAGTTTCATGATTATTATATAGACTGATAAAGTATTCATTTTATTATAAGTTACAACTTCCAAATCTCTACTGTCAATTTTGACTTGAAATTTATCTTTCTGATATTCATTTAGAATATCTTTATTTTTATTTAACATTTGCCTGATATATCTTTTGGCATTCGTTCACTTTCAAACATCCTACATCATTTTCTTTTTAGATGTGTCTCTTACAAACAGCACATAGCTAGATATTGTTTTGGGAGACACCACCATTCATGTTTACCATTTCCCAGTTCATAAGCTAAATAAAGTTCTTGGCATACAACAGGCACTAAATCATGCATATTTAATGAAAGACTTACCAATAGCTACACCCACACGTATAAGTAGAGGCAAATTTGACTCTACAACTCAGACTTCCCACATTTAATTCACAGGGCTTTTCCTTTATGCTATGTATGTTTGTATGTAGAAGGAAGAAATACTTCAATGTGGAGAATATATATATATATATATATATATATATATATATATATATATATATATATATATATAATGGAGAGGCCACTTGACAGAGTAGAAAGAGCTAATCAGGCAGCAGGGAGCTCAAGCCCTCCAGACTTTGCCAGTTATTCGCTGTGTGAACTCAGGTAAGGCATTGCCCTCTCTAGTCCTCACTCAATCTGCCATGCTGCTGGATCAACAAAAACATATATATCCCTTTCATATAATTATCACTAAATCCATTTTAAAGTTGAAGAAATTCACAGATATGTACACAAGGAGATGCCATGTGAAGATAGAGGCAGAAATTAGGGTGATATTTCTATAAGCCAAGGAACACCAAAGAGTGTCAACAGACCCCAAGCTAGGAGATAGGCATGGGATATATTCTCCCTTGCAGCCCTCAGAAGGAACCGAACCAACTCTGCTCAAACCTTGATCTTGGACTTCTAGCTTCCAGTACTCTGAGACAATAAATTCTTGCTGTTTAAGCCACTCAGATTATGGTACTTTGTTACGGCAGCCCTAAGAAACAAATACAGCATCTTTATATTGCAAGTGGAAAGCTTCTTGCTGAATATCCATGTCTGTCTTCTGTAAATACATACATACATATCTATGTACTATCTTGCAGACATACCATGGAGAAGGGCTGCCTTATATGTGACATTAGGTAAGAAAAGCTCACCATCTCCTTGGAAGATCATGCAGGTAGTGGACTAAAAATGGGTAAGACCCTGGGCTAGGTCAGAAAACTTGAGTTTGAACACTCATTTAGACAAAAACCCTTCTTGCTAGGTTTTGGTGTCATTTACACAATGAGAAGGTTACCACTCTAATCAAGCCTTACTTGACTGAACTTCACATTTTCAAAATATTTTGCCAACAAATCTGCATTGATGATGACATAATTAATTTGATTGCCCAATGTTTATTAATCAAAGACATATATAACAGGATATGCAATAAAATCACTTCTCCCAAATTCCTATGATGTCACTGGCAGCCAATCAGAGCTGAAAGGGACATTCTTGTGGATTAGTTCTAAAGCTCCTGCACAGCTGGGCCAGATGAGTGAGGTCCTGGCAGGGTGGCCCTGTGTGGCTGGGGGCCAACATCTGCCCCAAACACCCCGTGTGGCCTTGTGAGTCGAGCCTGGCTGTAGGGAAGCTCTCCCATCTGGCCCAAGTGTCAGGCATTCCCTGGAAAGGGGCATCTGAGAATGGAATCCTTTTCTCTCACTGCTCCAGTCTGAATGTTCTTTCCCATGGAGGGCCTGGGAGAGGGGAAAACTGGACCAGGACAGGGCAGGTCCAGAAAACACAGCCATTGTCTTGGCCACATGTTAGCATGAAATTCACGTCCCCACTGTGGCCACCACGAGGAGAAGAGAAGCAAAGTAGGGCTGAACCGGTGCCGATTTGCTGTCACCTTCATCACCTTTGCACAAGCAGTGGACCCGAGCATCAGGCCATCCCCAGCAGTCACTGTTATTCTGTCCCCAGCTCATCAGGGGGTGTTTGAAACATGTGCTTAGTGTTCCGTACTTCAGCCAACACGCTCTGAGCATTCTGAGTTGTTCATCTGTGCAACCAGCAAAGATATACTGAAGGCCTACTGTGTGCCAGGAAGCAAACCAGGTGCCAGAAACATCAAGATGAACGAGTCGACAGTCTAACGGGGACAAGAAACAACCACACGTGTTAGGATAGGGACGTGCTGAAAGGGAGAGGGTGCCCTTTGGGATGCAAGATACCTCTTTCAACTTCTGGCTAGTCGGTGGGGCTGTTTAAGGGAAGCACCACCAAGGCAGGCATCTTGGCTTGCGTGGGATCCTGAGGAGGAGAACGAGTTCTCTGGTGGAGGCGAGGGGTGGTAAGGTGGCTCCAGGCTGGGAAGACCTGGAGCAAAGGAGTGGAGGCCTGAGGAAATGCAGCAAGCCCAAAGAGGGCAGAGTTCTGTGGCTGTCCAGAGAGTCAGAGCAGGCTGGAGAAATGTATTCTTCCCTTCAACAAGTTTAGAGGAGGACAGTAAAGCAACATACTTGAGAAACCCCATTTCTAAACGTTAAAATAAAAAGTTATAGCTATTGGGCTTCCCCGGTGGCGCAGTGGTTGAGAGTCCGCCTGCCGATGCAGGGGACACGGGTTTGTGCCCTGGTCCGGGAAGATCCCACATGCCGCGGAGCGGCTGGGTCCGTGAACCATGGCCGCTGGGCCTGCGTGTCCGGAGCCTGTGCTCCACAGCGGGAGAGGCCACAAAGGTGAGAGGCCCGCGTACTGCAAAACAAACAATGACAACAACAAAAAGTTATAGTTATTTTCCCTGGGCCACATGAGCAATGGTATAGTGAGTCTGAGGGCAGAGAGATTGTTCCTTGCTTGGGTGCAGGGGCAGGGAGTAGGTCTGGATTTCTGAGTGACAGAAGATTCTGGGAGGCAGAGGCTGGGATCCGCAAAGCAGAAGAAAGAGAGAAGCCTGGGCAGAAGCGTGAGGTCTGGAGGAAGTCGAGCCTGCCTGAGCAATGTGAAGCAGGTCTGTCAGGTAAGCAGTGGGCAGATTGGGGCCTGGAATGACACGGGAAAGAGATGGCAGGAATCCATGGAGGAAGGACAGTGTGCTGTCACTCAGCCTCCAAAGAGCATCATGGGCATAGGTCCCCAGCATAGGAGGAGTGACCACTGTGGAGACCAGCAGATCTGGCTTTGAATCTGGCTCCATCACTCACTAGCTAAAGGTCACTGTGAAAGTGGATGCCTCTGAGCCTGAGTTTCCTCAGCTGCAAAATGGCCTGTGGGGCAGGGGGAGGGTGGCAAGGCCTTCGGAGCTCTTGCCAGCAGAGCTCCTACTGTGGAGGAAGCCTGAGCTCCACCCTTCAGAGGAGATGGCTCTAGAACAGCGGCTTCTGACCTTGCTCTGAGCAGGAGGGACGACCCCTCCTGGGGCCAGACAGCTGCCTTCCGTCAAACCTGCCTCTGCTGACAGCGTCATGGACAGGACAAAAAGACCAAGCTGTGACTCTACGTGAAGGATGCTGTCCCTGTTAGGTAGAAGAAACTGTTGACTGTTCATCCAATTCTGTAGAAAATACAGCAAAACAAATTAAAAAATAATAATAATAAACTAAAAAATAATGAAAACCACGAAACTTCCATCATCATTTTTGTCAGTTTTCCTTGGGGCTGCTAGCATTCAATCTTCGGGATATTTCTAGAAATATTGAAAAAGCATGTTTTGCTCAACCAGAGTTTTAGGCCTTGGTTCTTCTTTCCCCCTTAATTCTGAAGTCAGAAGTTTCCCTGGGTCCCAAAATGCCTCTCACCTGCCCTCAATTTCTCCCTAGATCTATGTTTATCTCCTCCATTTCCTTTGCTTTACACCTATATAGAAATAGAGACTGGAAAGTATGCAGCCAGATTCACCCCCAGATATGGAAGGGAAATGGAATATTTTTAATCCAACACATATTGGCTTTGGGTTGTAAGATCCAAATTTCCCAAGCAGGTGCGCCCTGCTCATGGAGCTCCTGTAGGATGAATCTCCAGCAGATGACAAGACTGAGATTTCTCCACCATCTTCCTAGGACCCACAGGCAACTGAAGGGTACAATGAACCCAAGGAGGAAAGAATGAGAGCATGACCCTTTGTTGATGAAATCTCCCCAGTTTGCCTATTCGTTCCATGGCTGGCTGTTCTCTTTCAGCCCGTGACCTCATTCAGTAGCACAGGTGGGGATCTGTTATTGGTCCCATTTGACAGATGAGGAAAGTGAGGCTGTGTGTAGGTGAGAGGAGACTGAAAAAAGGATTTTCGGTCCAAGCAGACCCAGCTCCATCCAGGCCAGCCAGGGGCTCCCTTGCCTTAGAACATCAGGCACTGTTCACCATGCAGGGAAACTGCTCTCCCTCCCAGGGAGTAGGGAGGCTTGGCTCAGTTGGTTGAGGAGATAATGGTGCTTGGGATCTGTTTATCAACCATCTTTGAATGGCAGTCCCAGAATTCCCAATTAACTAACGTCCGTGGTCCGGTAGCTCTTCTAAGAGCCCAATTGTGTCAAATCACTAACATTCTCCATGCGTCTGTCTCTCCCCAAAACCTGTGCTCAGTGTCTGATAAATAGAAGTTTCAAGAGGCAATAATGAACGAATGGTTGGGGAGGAAGGGGCAGGCTTTGTGGAAGACCCCAAATCCCCAGAGCTCCCAAGAATTAAAGTTGATTTTCTGCCAAAAGGAGGCCTCTGTGGACAACATGCCATGAGGAAAGGGCCAGGGATGCTCAGCTGTTCTGAATTTACCCAGGAACGCAGGGGCCGCAGTCCTGGGCCACCTGGCACCCAGCTGTTCACAGCATCAGAGCCCCTGAATCCTGTCCTGGTGGGGCCCCCAGAGACCAGCTAACAGCCCTTCATTGTTCATCTTTTGCTGGGTCTGCCCAGCTCCTTAGTGACAGACACAGGACAGAGACCCATGTCATCCTGGAGGGGCCTGTCTCTCAAGTTGTTTTCCCTGACCCGTTTTCCAGCCAGAGCTGACACTATTGTATCATCCTTTTGGACAGGTCACCGTCCTGCTCGTACTGTCCCGTCCACCTAAACCCTCTTCCTTCTTTTCTCCTCTGGGAGAATCCCAAGTCAATGGTCCAGGTTCAGCCCAGGCTCCCTGGCTTGGAGAAGCCTTCCTTGATTCCCTCCTTCTTGGTTCCGAGTAGGTGCCTTCCTCCACGCAGCACTTTCTGGCTGCACTGAAGTTCTCAGTGTCTGTGTCTGAGCTACACACTAGACCCTGAGCTTCTCAAAGGCCCCATCAGGCTCCTGTCTATTTCTATCGCCCCAGAACCCAAGGCAGAGCCTAGCAGAAAAGAATCGGTGCCCAGGTCATTCCTGGTGAATAAAAGAATGGGGGAATGAACAATGAGTGAGTGAGTCTTTTCTTTTTTAAAAAGATGTTTTAACTCTCTAAGGGCAGGGATGCTAATTTGGTTGTAAATAAATGATCTCGTGGGGCTTGACTCTTGAAATCAAGCGAGTTGTAAAGAGGTATACAGGGGACTCTCCTGACATGCTTAAGGCAGACTTCAGAATGGCCCAGATGGCTCAGGGGTCAGCGAGCCCAGCCTGAGTGACAGCACACCCTGTCCGATGGACGCGTATCTCTGAGCACTCAGGAGGCCCAGCGAGGGGTCCCTGTCCATGACCCGGGCCTGAGGAGGAGGTTAAAATTTATTCCTCCCACTAGAGCTCAAAAGCCACACCTCTTCTTCCACAGCAGCAAAGGTTAGCTGCTGTGTCTGTTTCTGCTGAAACACAAAAGGATTCTCAACGTGGTTGAGAGGCTCCAGGCCTAGCTGGACTGGAATGTTTTCCTCCCTCGGATGAGAAGATCACGGCGTGTGCTTAGGTCCAGACACAGAGAAGTTCAGACTCATGTATGGGGTGCTTTCTAAGGGGTGGTGTTTTACAATAATGCTATGGGGTGAGTGACTCAGACCACCTGGGCCTCAGTTTCTTCAGCTAGAAAACACATTGACAGCATCTCCTCTGCAGGGGACAAGAGGTGCATCAGGCAGGGAAAGGGTTTGATGCCATGTCTCAAGTCTCCCTGGACTCATATCCGCTGCCTTTTTCCAGGCTGGACTTGGGGAGACCAGTGAGGGACAAGGGGCCGTTTTCTCCCAGACATACCTCCTTAAACGAGCTATTAGCTCCTACCTGCCTGGGCTCTCAGCGGCATTAAAGGTGTGGGTTTTTTTCCTTGAAGGTTCACATGCAAGATAATAAAACATCCATCTCCACCAACCTATTACCAAGCAATAAGTATTTGAATTCAATCCATCTTCCTGGTATGAAAATCACTGTACCTCCTAAAACTCAAATAAGGTTAAGTTTATCAACTTCCTGTCTGTTTCCATGTAGATATTCCTAATATAGAGTTCAATAAACGTCCTAATGCTGCAAATATATTTCAAGCCAAAAGGAGCCTTCTGGACATCACAAGAATACTTTGGAGGCCAACAGAAATAATCATGTTTGGGGTCGGACTTTTCTCCGTGTGCAAATCTTAATGGCAAATCTCACCTGCCACGGTCTGCTCTTCCCAGATCCCGTCTTGCACTGGGCCAAGCAGTGCGAGTTCTTGACTGTTGCCCACATGGGGGAGGCACACACCCAAAGGCTCAAGAGTAATATAAAGAAGGGAGCCTCAAAGATGTAAGTGACCAAGAGTAGGGGGCAGCTGGTGAGCCATTCGTTTGTTCACCTGGCATTTCTGAGGGCCCTCTGGGTGCAGGCACTGTTCTAGGTGTGGGGCTCTTTGGTGAGCGAGTTGAAAAGAGTCAGTGCTTTCACAGAGAGCTAGAGTGTGTGAGGGGCCCAGGGAATCAGCAAACCCAGATCAGTCGTCGTATAACAAAGACAGGCAGTTATATGACCCCTAAAGCAGTTTTAGGGCATAGAGAGGTTCGGGAGCTTCTGCTTTAGTTAAGCCCAGCTTGGCAGGCCTCTCTGAGGAGCTCCCATGGGGGACCACGGAGATAGTGACATTGTGAGCCCCAGGCAGTGCAGCTGGGCACGCTAGGCAGGGCAGCTGCAAGAGCAAAGGCCCAGAGGCAGGACTGTGCTGGGCGTACCTGAAGAGCCAGGGGATGGGGACCACAGCAGATGGCACTAGGGACAGGGCATGGTGTGAAAGGTATGGGTTTTTATCAGACAGGAAGCAGGGGGACTGGAACATCAAGACCCGGGAAACCACCGAGGTGATGACTTTGGCTTAGAGGCAAGTCATGACCAGATGTAACTTAGATTTTTAAAGTTTGCTCACTTGGGGAGGAAAAGGCTAGGAAGCCAGGCAGAACCAAGCCAGAAAGCCCAACTACATCATTATTTAACTGAAGGGAGAGCTTCATAGGCTATTGTGAGGATTGAATACCCAATGTATCACTCAGCTCAACCACCAGGAGCACAGAGAACCTACCTACCAACGCTGATTTCCTTCCCAGTGTGTTTTCCCAAACCCACAGCTCCCAGCACTTATGCAGCTAACAGTATGTCTCCAGAACATATGCAGTTAATAGTGTTGCGGGAAAAGAGCCCTTCCTTCTGAGGTGACCGGCCTATCCTGTGTAGCTCTTTAAACCCCGATATTTAACATTCGGTACATACTCCCTTTGGGTTCCACACACAGCCATGATAGGGACCATTTAAATTCCCGTTCCCATCCACGCCCCTCAGTCCAGAAACACAGAGACATCCTGAGAGTTTAATTTTCCTGGATGTAGCTGGCATGGACCATGCATTTACTCAAAATAATACTAATAATACTAATACTAATACTATAATTACCTGGATACCCACTGAGTCTCTCCCAATGCAATTTTCATAATACTAAGATAATGCAAAGTGTCTCCTTTTGCTGCTGCTTCTCAGAATAAAAGTTGTGGACAAAACACTGAAATCCTGGAACAGGGTTCAGCCGGCTCGGCTTCTGATGCTTCCCTTCTCACTGCATCAGACCCTGTTTCAGAAATTACCTTTGTGCTATACAGTAGGTCCTTGTTGGTTATCTATTTTATACATAGTAGGATGTAAGACCAGCCTAATTCAACAGAGGCACCTGGCTCAGGCCACACAAAAGCTCAGGCTGCCTTGTTGAGGGGTGTTATCAGCAGTTCATTCTACTGCTGTGAACCCCGTGCGTCACAGGCCTATGATTTGTCAAAGTAGCAGGTGAGCCAGGAGCCTGGGCTCCAGAGCCTTCCAAAGAGCATCACCACAGCTACTGTGCACTGACTGCCCACCCCATGCCAGGTGCTGTCTGTGAATCTGGTCCAAATCCAGAGATATTCCTGCAAGGATTCTCATCTCCAGGGGTAAACGGAGGCTCCAGGTAGATACAGAACTTGCCCAGAATCTCAGCTAGCACGTGTCTAAGCTAAGAACTGGGGCACTCCCAACTTACATCATGCACCCGTCACAAGGAGAACTTGTCGTGGAATCTCAGGCTTGGTTCGGGTTCCTGCAGAAGCAGAACTTGACACAACGATTAGCAAACAGGGAGTTTATTTGGGACTGCGGGAAGCACAGGTGGGGGAGGTGGACATGAGACAGTGAAGGGAAGACAGCCAAAAAGGGGTACGCTACCCAGGCAAGGCCACCTCAGAGAGCAATGGGGCTTTCTCCCACCCAAGACTCCAGGAGACAATGTACAACATGCCTGGAAACCACCCACACACAAACCAGGGCCTAGGGAGCTGGGGTGTTGATCCACCCTCTTGCCATCCATTGCTGGTTGAGGGTTGTTTCCAAGGGCATTAACTACGAAGCATCTTTGACTTCCCACACCTATGGGCTTCCTACAAGGAAGAGAAACCCTCAGGCAGACGTTAACCACAAACGGCCAAAGGAAGGCAAGGAGATGGCATTTTTTGAGTATCTCCTACATGCCAAGCACAGGGCATCTATCTCCGGACCTCATATAGAGAGAGGCAACGCCTAATTATGATAAGGAGTGTGGGTAACTGGAATCAACATTTATAAGCTCTATGATCTTGAACAAATCTAATGTTTGCAGCAAGATGGGAAGGGTTATAATGCCCACCACGCAGAATGAAACTTGGATTGAAAGGGATTATGTGTATCAAGCAGTCAACGTAGTGTCTAGAACACAGTAAATTCTCAGATGGGGTGAACTTATGTGAAGACCATAATATCCTTAGGTCATTCAATCCTCACACTGACCTGTGATGACAGTGAGTCTCACGGGGGTGAAACAAAGTGCCCAATGTCCTCCAAACATCAGACAGCAGAACAGTACTTGATCCAAGGCTAGGAGACACCAACGCACAGAGGGGAGTGTGGTACCCGTGAGGACCGTGTCATGATGAAGATCAGGGTGCCAGCTCCTGTCTCCCTTTGTGTGTCTTCTCCCCGCTCCAAGGAGCTCACAGCTCAGAGTAAGGGTGAGCTCCGCACCTTCTGTCTTCGCAGCGTGGATCCGGAACGCAGTGAACTTTGCAGCTGCCTTCCTCTCCAGAGGTATAATATATCCATTCCCCTAAGTGCTTGACATAGACACATTGGAGATTTGAAGGCATTCTTGAAAGCTCAGTATTTCTGTGATTAATGTTTTATTGGATGGTGGGCAACACAAATGCTACCCAGGCGCAAAAGAAATCATTTAAATAGGGAACATGGTCCTTTGCATAAAACCTCCATTTAAAAGGTTTAAAATTTTTTTTTCTTTATTTTTTAGAAGTGACTTCTGAAGAAAGCTTCAACCTGAGGAGAAGGATTAAAAGTAACACTGATGGCTTCAGGGTGAAATTTTTTTTCCTTCGGTAATTTAAGTGTCCGGATAGAGATAATGATGTCCACCTGTCAAGGCGAGAAAGCAGGAGACACTGCAGAGAAAGATAGCGGGGACCTTCACAGAGCCTGTGCGGCTCCGAGAGCTTCGTTAAGGGGCTGGGAGGGAACGAGCAATTGCCCTCTCTCTGTCCTTATGCTGCCCTCTTTCTCCAAGCCTGAGAAAGGATCTGAAGGCTCCTATGATCCCCAGGAAGCTGATGAGGGCACGGGGCTCCCAGTCCTGCATGACTCATGAACCATCATCCTCTGTGTCTGGCGCTGTGCAAAGCCTCTCACCTAAATGAAACCAGGAAGCTTCCCGGGACCCATGAGGATGGCTCCCAACATCCCTGCTTTACAAATGAGGAAACCGAGGCCCCAAGAACTCAGAGTCACTCGACCAAGATGTGGCAGAGACTCGGTCAGTCTGAGCTCCCAGCCACTGTGTCACACTGCCCCACATTCCCAGTCACCCATGATCCTCAGCACGGTGCTGCCAGAGTTTGAGCTTGTGGCTCATTTCAGAGTAAAGGGATCCAGAACCAGAGAGGGGCAAGGACTTGTCCAAGGTCACACAGCCTGACCTTGAATCAGAGTAGTCTGACTCCAGGCTACTTCCCAGCTGGTGGGAGTGTGGAGGGCTTTAGCTGGTTGGCTTTCCTTCATGGCTCATTTTAGTTAGTAAATCAGATTTTTTAACAGTTTTTGTTATAATTAGCCTCTTATGTTTTGTGCTACTGTATCAATAAAGAGTAAAATATACTTGACATTTGTGTTAACTTTGTGTTTTTTTCTTAAAAAAAAATGGGGGGCTTCCCTGGTGGCGCAGTGGCTGAGAGTCTGCCTGCTGATGCAGGGGACACGGGTTCGTGCCCCAGTCCGGGAAGGATCCCACGTGCTGTGGAGCGGCTGGGCCTGTGAGCCATGGCCGCTGAGCCTGCGCGTCTGGAGCCTGTGCTCCACAACGGGAGAGGCCAAAGCGGTGAGAGGCCCGCGTATCACAAAAAAAAAAAGAAAAAAATGGGACTGCTAAGTCACCTTGAAAACAGTTGGTATTATAGTTATTACCACATAGCAGGTATAGACAAACCTGCAGGTGTATCTAATACACATAAGTATCACTACATACATGTTTCATGTATGTAAATATATTACATACGTATCAATTCACACACTACTCACCTCTTTGTATTGCTTAGAATTACTGACAGTCATTGAGTATGTTGATCTCTGATGCTACTCTTCTTGAACATATTGTTGCCCCATAATAAACAGGTTAGATCTCATTGCAAAGCAAGACTTGAATGACATAAAGTTTTGCCCTTGTGACTTACAATGCGGAACTCATCCTCAGAACCGCTGCTCATCCTCTTTGTCCACAGGATATTCATACTATAGTCTACCTTTCCTGATAAGCCATCACATGTACCTCTCATCAAATCTCAAGGTCAGAGAGTGCTGCCTGCCTTTCTTGTGGAAAAGCCATCAAGGCCCCCGAAATGAATGTTACCTACACCCTAGGCACAAGTTTAACATTCAGCCAACCAAACCCAGAGTGCAGAAATCTGTCCAGCCATTTTGGTTTGATATTGTGACAAAGAGAAAAAGATGTTACATGTATTATATGGTTTTATGTACACCTCAATTTATTCTGCAAAGTGTCAAAGGTGGTGTAAGCAAGATGTAGATCTGGATGCCTAATATATCATCTCCATTCCAGAGGGCTTCATGTTTCATTCAGTTTGAAACTAGACATAATCAGGTCATTATGTAAATAATAAAATGTGATCTGTAATTTCTTTAAAGAATAGCTGATAAGTTATCTGTGATCATTTTCGTTTTGGTGTTAAGTTCATATAGCAAGCATTACTTTACTATGAACCCCACATGTTAATAATCTATCTTAAAATATGAGCCAGGGTCTGATGAAAGTTTAGCTCTGGTGTGGTGGGCGTGAGCTCATGCTGACCTCAGCCTTGCTTCTCAATGTGGAAGAGGCTGAGAACATGATACCTGGGTGGCGGGTCACTGTTCTGAACAGCAAGTTCATTGCCTACCATTCTTACTAACTCAATGAAATTTCCTTTGAAACTCACTGGTATCAAAATGACACTCTACCATGTAATAAGTAAGTTCAATTATATTCTCTAGTTGCATTTCAGGTCTAACCCTTCAAGAGGTTATGCCCCTTTCTTTATATTAAACTCGTATTTCTAAATACATTTGAAACACTTAGGCAGAGTCGTTGCGTGGTCTTCTTTTTATTTTCCACGTGTATGGGGAGAATGGCTCATTTGAATGGCTGGCCCTCATCTTTCTCAAAGCAGAATTGATGTTTGGTGGGTCTTAAATCCAGTAGCTTTATTCCTTCCCTCTAAATCCTTTAATTCATAGAAGTTTCAAACATGAAGATCCTTACATCAAACTCTTGTTTTTAAGATGGTCTATCTGAAGATCAGAGAAGGAAAATGAATTAACCAAGGTCACACAGCAAGTTCATGGCAGAGCTGAGACTAGATCCAAGCAATCTGAGAGTAGGATGACCGTTCACTCCACCACACTACTTCACCCTAACTCAGAAATATTCACATTTTATGAAGAGGGTTGTGCCCCAGGTACTGCCTGTCTACCCATCTTTGGCCATGGGTCCATATTGCCCAGTGTGACTGTCCACACTTTCACCCTCCAAACTTCACCCATCAAGAATTTCTCCACCTCACCATTGCAAACACTTCGTGGATGTGTCATCACAAACCAATTTTCACTATGTCCATGTCTAGAAGGGCTGCCAAATCAGACCCCATCTTGGAGGAGAGGTTGTACTTTGTATCAGTGCATTTTCAGAGGGATGAGATGAATCTGGGTATTGCTCAGGAAAGGGGGTTAAAATAATCACAAAATAAAAAATAGGTACACTGAGCATTGTTGCCAAATATCTAAAGAAAAGTTTGTGATATATATGAGGAATTAAAATTTTATCCACAGCATGAAACTAGGGCCATTCAAGTGTTTGGTCCCTTTGTATACTAATCAAAGACCTTTCTGTCCATTACAGTTGACCAACAACAAAAAAATAAAATAAAATAAGGAAGATGTATTATCTCATGAGGAAAGAGTTTCCCAATCTAAGAATTACAAGGAAAAGCATCACAGCGGTCAAAGCAGTTCTGGGTTCATGTCTTAGCTCTGACTTACAAGCTGTGAGACTTTGTAGCTACACAAAATGATGAGCATGCCAATGATGGTCAAGAGGATGATGACAGTGATGAAAAAGCGGTGATAAGGAAGACACAAAGATGATAACAGCATAAATAAAAGCTGCTTCTGGGAAAAATGTTAAGAGATCATTGCATTGGGTGGAAAGTGGGAACCAGGTGACATCTAAGGTTTCCTACTTCCCTATGATTCTGTGCCTTTTTAGTGAAATAAAAAGAACAGAGCTTTAGAGTCAGATCAACAACAGGACAGATTCACTAGGTATGAACCTATGATTTTGGTCAAATTATTTATGTTCTTTGGGCTTTTTTTTTAACCCTGGAAAATGGTGATAAAATATCTACCATGCAGAGTGGTGGACAGAATAATACATTTTAATTTTATAACGTACCTGTTGCAGGCATATGAGACTCGCCCAATAAATACCAATTTCTGATGAAGGATGAAAGGAAATGGCGGGTATTGGCCTAAAGTACTGATGGTTCAAAAGCCAAAACGACTGGACTGATGTTTATCAAGGACATTTTGAGAACCACGTTCAGTAGCTATGCCTTGGATCTTTAGAAAACCAAGTAATAGGGAAGGTATCTTTGTTATCCTTGTAAGATGCCAGGTGGACTTAGGTCTGGAAATTTCCCCCCCAACCCAAATAAGCCTGGACTTCAATCTGCCTTTGAGCCTTTTCAAACTTTTTCCGATTTTGTCCAAAGTTGAATTCCAACCAGGCTGCTCACTCATTCATTTGTTCAACACATCCTTATTAATTACATACCATACACTAAGATCTGTTAAGCATGGAGGATGGATAAGTGAATATGACCAAGCCCTGACCGTGCTCTGGTGATGGGATGGAGGATAGAGACCTGCGTGCAAGCTGTCACAACATGGCGCATTAAGTGCTGAAGTAAAGATGTACACAGAATGCAAGGATGGTGTGGCGTAAAGTCTGCTGAATTCTGCCTGGGGCAGCAAGTGGAGGTGAGGATTCTTCCTGGAGAGGATATGTCAATTTAGGAGAACTGGGTGAAGGGAGTAAGCAGCACAGCCCAAGATTAACTTTTGTAAGTACTGAGGGTTCTTTGTATATTCAATAAATATTTATTGAAGACCTTCTAAGGGGCATGTATTGAGGGAAGCACCAATGCAGGGAGAGCAAGACAGACACAGAGTCTGCTCTGCACTATTTCTGAGGGAGGAAGCAGGAACTTTAAGCATAGTTAGGAAAGTAAGTGGATGGATGGATGACACAGGAGGGAGGAAGACAAGGCATTTTTCTTTAATAATGTCAAATAGAAGGAAATCAAGACGAGAAAGCAGGGTGATGTGATGGAGAGAGATCAGAGGGGAGGGCCTCATCAGAGAGGCCTTTGCCTGTGCTTGTCCTGGAAAAGCTGTGGGCCATGACCCATGCAAAGCCCCAGGCAGCTTCTGCCGACACATACCAAATGCTCATTGGAAATAGTTCTTATCCCGGACACAGATATGTAGGGGTCTGGAATGGGTCCCTCTGATCACTGGCTCCAGAAATACAATGAGGTGGCCTGTGGGGGTGAGTGAGGGAAAGGAACTGGAAGCCTGGGCACTCATGAGTAACGATGCTGTGCTGAGGGCTGTGCCCACATCCCTGAGCCCCTTTTGCTCTCCTAGCCCCATGGGGGTGCACTGGTAGTGTCCCCACGACATGGCATGCTTCATGGGGTCCTGCTTTGCATTCTATTCCCTCCTTCCCATTGAATTCCCTGCATACAGCACACAGCCTGCCACAGAGAAATGAGTAATGATAATTGAATGAATGGAGGCACAGATGAAAGAGTGTAATTATGAGAACGGCAGTATTCCTGCTTTTCAGATAAGGAAACTGAAGCTCAGAGAGGTTATGTGATTTGCACAAGATCACAGAGGAAGAAGTTGGGAAGATGGTGTCAACCCACAATTTATCCATCCATCCATCCATTCATTCATTCAATCATATTTGTAACAGACTTTGTTAAGAGCTTTGACTATGCATCCATCGGCCACTCTCTTCTGCCAGCTGGTGTTGTAAATACAGACAAGGCAGGTCACTGTCTTTAAGTTGCTCATCAAATGGAGAAATGATTGGGTTGTCAAATTCCAGAGTCCAAATTTCAAATATGTCTTCGACATGAGATGAATTCGTGGAAGTTACAAGAATAAAAGTGTTGTTATAACGTAAAAAAGATCATTTTAACATTTCTGTGTCTGGGGATGCTTGTTCTGGCTGGGTGACTTCCTTCTCTCTGGAATATTCAAGGTAAGGCTGAACGTTCCTTGGTCAGACCCAGGAGAGAGGTTACCCAAGCTCAGGTTGCGTGTTATACTGGGTGGGCCATCAAGGGTGGGTCCCTGCCTCCTGCAGGACCCAAGGACACAGAGGCAGATCTGCAGAGTTGTGCCCTGCATGGCTCCAGGCACTGAGTCCTGGAGCAACTGGCCGGCATCCAGCTTTCCGAGCAGACAGGCTCCTGCATCTGCAGCTCTGCCTAGAGGCACCCATTCCCTGAAAGAGCAGTTGGTGCACCATCTGGGACCGGCAGAAGATTTCCATCCACACTGCCACTCTCTCCTGTTTTGTTCTCTTGAGTGGGAAGAGTTACAGGAACCAGTGGCGATTTAGTGAGACTCTAAGTGGAGCTTCTCAGAGGTAATGAGGTCAGCTTCTATGGAGGTCATGCTAGAGAAAAGAGCAAAAGTTAGAAAAGCAGTGGGACAAAGACGTCTCCAATATCTCTGGTCCCACAGCAGTAAGAACGCACAGGTGGCAGCCAATGTGTCTGGTGCGGGATGCCTGCTTCTTGTCACTCTGCAAGTTGACCCCTTAGGTGTGGGTGGGACTAACTGGGGTCATGACTAGCATTCAGGGAGGACAGGCTTTCATGGGCCAGTGCTTCATACATACAGGCGTCCAGAAAGCTTCTGAACACCCTGGCAGGTTGTTCCCCATTTCACAGAAGGAACCATAGGCTCAAAGAGGTGGGATAACATATCCATGGTCATGTAGGTAGTGAAGGCCAAAGTCACAGGCCTTTCACTGCCTCACTCTCTCGTCTTCTTGGTGTGTTTATAGAAGTCAAATAAAAGAGACAACTTCAACTGACAGATTAGAAAAATCACTGGCCCGTCTTCTTCCACACAAGGTGGTCTAATCCACTTGGGCAATCTTCACTGGGTTAGATTTGACGTGCCTACATGTATGTTTCTCCCAACAGACTTAGCTCATTTGTGGTAAAGAAAATAGTTAACCTATGGTTATATCCCAGAGCCTATAGCAGGGACCTGGCACATAGCTGAGTCTTGAGTGTAGGCAACACAACGTATGAGATGGTGATTGCCTGAATCATTAGCAGGGCCTCTAGCTTCTAAGCCATTCCCCCTTGCCTAGACCAGTCCTAGCATGGTGTGCAGTGCCCACACCATGTCCAAGGTCACTAAGCTATTAAGCAAAGATAATATTCAAACTCTGTTATTCCATTTCACCTTGCCACCAATACTACATCATACTACAGACAGACTGATGTGGTAACCAAAGCCATCCAATGGGCACTGATCATGTACTTCCTATAAGCCACCGGGCAGTAGGTCAGACTGGAGAGAAGATTCCCTTACAGACAAGTAGGGGACAAATACCTTAGCATGGAAACAGTAAGCTGTCAGTTTCCACCAAGATGCTGTATCAAGGTAAATGCTGGCTGCAAAATGCCAGAGGTACCATGACGTGAAGATGTGACCCTGTGTGGGATTGGAGAAGGGGATCATGTTGACAAGGCCCTGAGATAGGCTATACCCCCGTCATAAGCCTGCATGACCCTTTGACGTCCCTGCGACAACTCTGTGCTAGAAGACTGTGCGTTTGCAAGGCCCAGAGCATGAGAGGAGCTAATGGCTGAAGAGATGTTTCTAGAAGCCCCCAAGAGCCACACAAGGACCCGAGAGTCCTCATCTGGATCCTGGGCATGGGGGGTCTTGGTTTAGAAATGGGAGGAATACACTCAGAAACACTTAGTGGGGGGCAGAGCGGGTGTCTATTGCAGAGGGACACACAGATGGTCCACTGCTGGG
Source organism: Delphinus delphis (assembly GCF_949987515.2). Taxonomy (NCBI): domain Eukaryota; kingdom Metazoa; phylum Chordata; class Mammalia; order Artiodactyla; family Delphinidae; genus Delphinus; species Delphinus delphis. The sequence continues at coordinate 6,827,356 of NC_082684.1, read as the reverse complement.
AGACACTGGGAAAAGCTTCCAGAGAATGGTACTCTGGAGCTAGATGTTTGAAATGCAGAGATGGGGGACGGGCCTGGAGGCTGGGGTCACCGAAGGGACAGAGGCAAGGAGATTTTTTCTGGGGAAACAAGCGTTGTCCCAGAAAACCTTGCTGGAGCGCCTGTCACGTGTGAGAATTTGTGTGAAGCTCAGGGAGGACATGTGGAGAGGTGAAGAGTCAACTTGTCCAGTCCTCCCCAACCTCCCAGTTCACTGGGCCAAGCCAGCAGTCACCTCTCACAAGGCAGATCAAGACATAAGGCTAAAAAGACAGATCGGAATTGTAGGTGAAGAGAAGTGGGAGAGATGAGGTCCCCACAGCTGGATTTAAGCTCTACATCAGGACGTCATTCAGAGCTAGAATGCTTCTGCGGAAGAATCAGAAGTCCCCTGATTTAAAACAAAAGCAAAGAAACAAAAAGCACACAATAACTTAGCAAATTTATTCGGGGGGAGGGGTGTCAGGTAGGGATGTTCAAAATGCCATTTGTTGCCTTCCTGGGATGGCCCCAGACTTTTACAATTCCTCATCTTCCCTTGGAGAAGGCAGAGGAAGCCCCCGGGGACCCCAGGGCCCTTAGCAGAACCCACCAAAAAACGTTGTGTCTTTGCATTCGGAGGATGGGCTCTTCTGGAGAAGATTACTTGATGAGCTGTCATTAACATCCACAGGGAATTAAGGGAGCTTGGAGAAAGAACAACATATACATAGGGTATTATGGGGAGGGATTATCAGGTTTCAGTCAAATGCTGTGTCCTCACCTGTTATTGATTTTCTTCTCTGTTTGAAGATGGAGCTTTAAACTGAGGGAGGGGAACAGACACTGAACTGCCCTTTCCTCTCAAGGCTGGGAGGACCGGAGCCACATGGGGGCGGCCAGATGACAGCAGAGGGTGCGGAGACGGAGGGAGGATTTGCTCATCTTCTGAGGAAGCACCAAATGCCTTTGGCTCTGTGCCTCTCCTTCCTCGCTATTTTTGGGCCATCGTAGCATACAAATCTGAATCTCCCATCTTGAAACCTCTCTCTCTGAACTCTGGGTCGACAGCTTATCCTCTTCTCTTCCGGAAACTGCCCTGTTCCTCACACCTGAAGCTCCAAACAGGAAGCTCTCACCTCCAGCAATTCCTTCCCCTGTGGTTTGGGTACCCTCCACCACAGTTGCTCAAGACAGAAAGTGGGGCCCCACTCCCTCTCCTGAATTCCTAGCATCCTAAAGATCTTATCTCCTCAGGTTTTCTTGATTCATTTCCTACATCACTACAATTTCTATTCACCCTCAAAATCATCCTGCACCTAGAGGACACAGTCCCAGTTCCTTAGCAAGACTTAGAATGTCCTCGATTTGACTGGACCTCTCTCTACGTCCTCGTGTCTTTCAATTCCAACAACACCAAAGAGCTTGCGTCTCCCAGCTTAGACTGTGCACCAGGTGACTTCACACTTTCCACTTCCTTGATCTGTTCATGACTTTCCTGACTCATATGAGGCTTCAGCTCCTCCAGGAAGTCTTTGCTGATTCCCCCCAGGCTGGGTTGGGTACAATTTCCATCATGAGTAACCATGTATTCGTGGTTACGCCCTGACCCAGTACGCTACAGTTTGTCACTACTCAACACTGTCACGAGTGACGTTGTGTGTCTGTGTCACCCACTGGACCGTGGGCTCCTTGGGCTAAACCTCTCTCTACCCCAGAACCCACTTCAGTTCATGCAACTGCCTGTGCTCACAAAGTATGTGTCCAAAGAATGCATAATGAATTTCCTTTCCCTGGAGAACAGAGCTGCACTCGTTGCTCAAGAACTTCTCCCTAAGATCAGCTTGGTGCTTTGTGACCACATAGAGGGGTGGGATGGGGAGGGTGGGAGGGAGACGCAAGAGGGAGGGAATATGGGGATATATGTATACATAGAGCTGATTCACTTTGTTATACAGCAGAAACTAGCACAACATTGTAAAGCAATTATACTCCAATAAAGATGTTAAAAAAAAAAAAGAATTTCTCCCTAAAGAGTCTCAGAACTGGAGGGAAACTCTTCCCACCCCCACTTCACAGATGTGGAAACTGAGACCCTGGGAGGGAAAAGCTCTTTGCCACTCCTGGACTGGCCTGGGTGCCCGACACTGGTTCTGGACTCCTCTGCTGGCAGCAAACCGTCTCTCTCACTCTCCTCTCTGCTGATGCTGACCCCTGGGCCAACCAGAAGCAGCGCTCAGGACCCCCCACCTTACTCTGAATCAGCTTCAGTTACACTAAGAATTGGAGTCAGATAGAGGCAGAAATAGGGTTGAAAAGATGCTTGAAACAGTTGTCAGAGACTATATCCCAGCTTCCTGAGAACCCCCGCTGTCAGTGATTTCTAGAGGCCAAGACAGTAATCAGAGTCTGCCCAAACTCTGACGTCCCATTCAGCATGTTCTTGTGAAATTCCAATTCTGTGATGTGTGTAGACCTATCCTTGACTCACCTGCTAGACTATAGGATCCTGTAGGGCAGTCCTGGGGGTCTCATTCATATACCTATCGGCCCCCAATACCTCGAGTCAAAAGCCAGGCAAACAGTAGGTGTTCAGGAAAGAGTGGTTGAAAGAATTTAGTTCTCCCGACTCTCAGAGTAGGGCATCGCCATCATCTCAGGCAGGTTAGAACCCAAGCCAGCAGGAAGCACCAGCAAGGATGTGGTGCTTATGCACCTGGCCCTGGGCTATGCTTTTACATCATTGCCTCATTTCATCCTCAGCCCCATCACAGGAAACAGTCACTGCTATGGTTCCCATTTTAGAGATGGGGAGACTGAGGTTGTGTAACCTGCTTATGCATTTAAGCCCTGGTTCACTTGACCCCATAGGCTTAAGTCTCTCAATTTGTGATAAAAAACAAAACAAAACAAAACAAAACTGGATGACAAGAAGGAGAAACACCTGCAGCCAATGTCAGGATCAGTCAAAGTGTCGAGTGAGCCAGAAGCCAGGGTGGTGACCCAAGATCCGTTTGGATCACATCTAATTAAGACATGTTCTTTTTCTTTTATTCTTTTTCTTTTGTCATGGCTGCACTATTGGCTTGTGCTGTCTAAAGAGAAAATAGTTAATTGGTTTATTTAGCCAACTATAGATGTAGTCAGTATTATTCTTCATTGTGTGAATTAAATTAAATAGTTTATTTACCCCCATGCATTTCATTCAGTTCATTTAATTTAATTTCATAGTTATAACATGGGGAACAAACTAACTAGATTTTCCCCTTTGGGATGGAAATGGGCAAATATTTTGGTTCTGAATTAACAGGCAGCAAAGCTGATATTTATAATAAATCATCCATTGTTAGTCATCCTGATAATTATTCTGTGAATGGTCTAAAACAGACATGGGCATGTAATAGACATATTGTTGGCTTTTACTGCAGTTTAGTTCTTTGTGTTAATGAACAATCTAAACTGGAAACTGAGAGATGCCTCCAGAGCAAATTGGTTTGTTTCACAGGCAGGAATTGAATACCTACTATGTGCCCACCCCCCTGAAACAGCTTCATATGTGTTCTCCATCACACCAGCTCCTGCTGTAAACATGTCTACATCTTCCGTCTCCCACAGGAAGATGTCCAAGCCCCTTAGCAAGACTTGCAGGAGCCCCATGACCTGGCCCCACTCGCTTCCCACCCTCAACTCCAGGTCCTTGCCCTCTGTACCCCACTTTCCCCCCAGATTTGCTAAAGGCATTATCAATGCTAAACTCTTGGCACTCGTGCTAACATGCTGAGCTGCACTGGGATGGTGGGTCTTTGTTTCCTCTGTCCTCTCCCTGGTGAGCTCTGATTAGTCCTTCAAACGTTGGCTTAGTGTCTACCCTGCTCTAAGCACTGTGCCCTATAACATCAGCAGCACAGTTGATACCACCCTCCTTTATCCTTTAAGCAAATGAGCATCACATCCTAATGCAAGTGGTCCCATCACCCACCGTAAGGGTGTGGCCTTTGCCATCGTGGATAAAGGAGGAGCCCCGTCTCTACCTCCTCCTTTCTCATCTGAAACCCTCACATCCCTAAAATAGGCTGATAATAATACCTTCCTTGTACAGTTGTTTGTTTTCAGGACTAAATGAGGTTACAGTGTGTAAAGGATTAAATGACAATGTACGTAAAAGTAAGCCTCTAATAAACATTAATCGTCACTATCTGATTATATATCACACGTTGTACTAGACTGTGAGTTGGTGGTGAACCAAGACGTTGTTATTCACGGTTCCCTGTGACTAGCACAGTGCTTTGAATAGAACTGTTTTTCTTTGATAAATGAATATTTCATAATTGATGAAGATTGCTAGAGAATTTCAGGTGACAATTAAGATTCATCCAGGCAATGAAAAAGGAGAGAAGAAAGGGGCCCAGAGCTCTGTAATTTGAGGGGCACCAAAAATTGCAGACAAAAGCTCCCTGCTCTTCCATAGGGTCTGGAACCTCCCATGGAGGATGGAACTGGATATTAGGAAAAGGGTTGATTTCAGGAGCAAGCAGAGAGCCTGCAGCCCAAAACTTAAATCAGTTGGGAAGCTTTGAGCAGGTATAAGTTCCCCCTGAAAAAAACACAGCCCTTTCATCTTTCTTCCCCTAATAATGAATAAACTCCTGAGCAGTCCTCTGGGGACAATAGAGCAGAATTGTAAGGAGTGTAGGAGACACTTTCTTTGAATGAGAGGAACAGATTCAGAAAGAAAAGAAGCTCAAAGCTGACAGATTCACGTTTGGCTCTCATCTTGGTCCATCATGAGGTGTGTCATCTGGGGCCGATCACCATCTCCTGGGGTTGAAGATCCCTCACCTGTGAAAAGGGGAGACAACAGGAGTGTGGCGGGGGTGAGCTGAAGTCAGGGAGTGCCCGGGAGAAAGTTGGGAAGAAGTGGAAGTGGTCACAGGCGGCATCACTCTTGCCCACGCCCGGCACAGCAGCCCTGCGATACCCGCTTTCCACGCACTTAGGGCTGCGTATCAATTAGTCCCAGGCCTTAAAGCTGAATGCAATTAATTCTATAACGTGCTGCTCTTCCTGCTGCATTCCAGTGAAATCACATCATGAGATCAGGGTACGATGAAGGATTTCTGACAAAGGGAAGGCAGTTCTGAGTCAACCCTCCATATGGCCTTCATGTAAGGGTCTGGTCCAGGATGCCTGAGCCAAGTGAGGACCTTGGATGTTCTGCCACATGCTCTGCAAAGGGGAAACACATGGAGGTCCTGAGTGATGGCTCCTCATTCCAGGGGAGTGCGACCAGAGCTAGAGAAAGAATGAGAGAGAGGCAGGAAAGGGCAATCAGGGCCTGGGAGTGGTTTCTTCCTCGAAGCCTCATCCAGCTGCTTTTCCCTACATCCTCTCCGCAAAGATGCTGGGAAATAGGAGTTTTTATATTATTTTTATTGTGGTAAAATAGACATACCCTAAAACTTACCATCTTAATAATTTTTAAATATACTATTCGGCGGCATTAAGTACTTTCATGTTGTTGTGCAGCCGTCACCACCATCCATCTCCAGAAATCTATCATCATCCCAAACGAAACACATCCTCTCCATTCAAGAATAACCTCCTCGTGTCCTCCCACTACCAGCCCCTGGAAACCACTATTCTATTCTCTGTCTCTATGAATTTGCCTATTCTTGATGGCTCGTGTAAGTGGCATCGTATATATTTGTCGTTTTACACCTGGCTTATTTTACTCAGCACAATGTCCTTAAAGATCATTCATGCTTTATCATATATCAGAATTTCATCCATTTTTAAGGCTGAATAATATTTCATTCTATAGATAGAATGTTACTTCATTTTGTTTACCCATTCCTCTGTTGATGGACATTTGGGTTGTCTCCACGTTTGGCTATTGTGAATAACGCTGCTATGAACACTGTTGTACAAGTATCTGTTCTACAGTGGCTGTGTCATTTACATTCCCACCAGCAATGCTCAAGGATTCCAATTTCCCCACATTCTCAGCAACTCCTTTTGCTTTCTTTTGGGGGGGGGTATCATTTCTAGATTAGGGGTATTACTCCTTCCAATAACGTAGGGATTCTGCCAATAAGGAAGGCATGGGGAATGGACCTTGGGAGGAAAGAAAGTTGTTTTTTGTTTTTGTTTTTTTTTTCGTCCTGGTACCTAATAATGTAACTACCAAATTACAAAGACTAAAAATTTGATTGAACTACCAGAAAAACACAGGTAAACCCCCAACCCAAATGAGCTTCTCTGACACACCTAAAGCAAAAAATGATAAAACAGGTGTAACACAAGTAAAAGATAGAGTGGAGTTGAAATTCACTATTGAAATGCTGAGGTACCACACACATGTAAGTACATAGGTGTAGTATAACTTATAGATATACTGCTAGAGGCAGAAAATGTGTATACCCAACAGACAGAAAATGTATATCTTTTACATTTGGTACATATGGAAAATTACAAAAATTGATCATGTTCTAAGTCTAATCCTCCTCTCTCCTCCCAAAATATGTATCATGCAAATCATGGTCACAGTACAATTAGAAATCAACAGCAAAAAAAGATAACCAAGAAGAAGGACAATGCACTTTGGAGTGAGGAAATAACAGTGTCTGCAGGCCCTGGACCAGGATGAGGGGGAGCTGGGACTCCAAAGGCAGGCTTCACCCACCACCCACAGCACCCCTCTCCACCCAAGCTCCATTGCTTGACCACCTCTGGGTTTATACTTTGGGTTAGTTCTTGTGTTCACAAATGGCCAAGGAAGACTTACATCTAAAAATTCCAGCTGGGTGAATCTTTGTCATGAGGATTAGTAAGTAGAATTTCAAGGATCTTTGCTTGTCTCTGTGGATCGTGGTTCAGGACCCATGTTCTCCGTGAGCTGAGCTCAGATCACAGCCTCCCAGCTAAACACCCAAGTGCAGCCTGTGCTCAGAGGTCAGAGCATGTCTCACGCCTGCCTTTCTTCTGGTACCCTTGCTCTCTCCCAATTTTCTTTCTTTCTTTCTAGAGAATGAAGATTCTATGACCTTGCAGCCCAGTGGCAACTTTGAGCAGGTGGCCAAATCCAGACCACCGGACTGTTTCTGTAAGGCCTGCAAATCCCAAATGGTTTTTACATTTTTAAGAGTACCACTAGTTCATAACCTATAAATTAGTCATTTTATCATCAAATAGCATCTTCTTTGTCCTTTTTTTGCCAGGTATTAATATTGACATACCAACTTTCTTTAAGTGAGGGTTTTGCCTGAATGTCTCTTTCCATCTATTTTCTTTTAATTGAAGTATAGTTGATTTACAATGTTTTGTTAGCTTCAGGTATACAGTACAGTGATTCAGTTACATATATATTCTTTTTCAGATTCTTTTCCCTTATAGGTAATTATAAAACACTGACTATAGTTCCCTGTGCTTTACAGTAGGACCTTGTTATTTATCTATTTTACATACAGTAGTGTGTACATGTTAATTCCAAATTCTTAATTTATCCCTTCCCCCCACCTTCTCTTTCTCCTTTGGTGACTGTAAGTTTGTTTTCTATGTCTGTGGGTCTGTTTCTGTTTTGTAAGTAAGTTCACTTGTATCTTTTTCTTTCTTTTTTTTTTTTAGCCATTCATTTTCAATCTTTGGAACTATTTGTTTAGCAAGATCTCTTGCAAACAGCATTTTGTCATATTTTGGTGGGTCTGTTTTAGGTGAGTTTAACTTCTTTTATGTTGGAGTTACTCAAATTTGGTGCTTATTTCTACCTTCTCTATACTTTCTACTATGTTTTTTGTTTTCTTCTTTTTCCCCTTTCTCTCTTTCCACTTGATGATTGAGGTTTCTTTAATACTTTTTATTTTACTCCAACTAATGTAGGAATTGTACATTCTCTTTATTTTTTAATGTCTCTCAAAATTTTTCAATATATGTATGAATTTTTTTTCCTGAAAGACACAAATATCATCTGTACCACCATGTCCTAAGCAAGACAATCTGCATAGGTTATTTGCTTTTTCCCCAAAACTCCCTATCTGATTGCTTTGTCGTCTGAAATTTCGTTCCATCTTGTTTTACACATTTAAATTTTTTTCAATGGTGATTATAATACTATTATTATTAGTTCACAGTCTTTACTTAGAGGTCTCAACTTTTCTAGCTTGTCCTCTCTTTGAACTGTTACGGTGTTGGAGGTTTCCTTCGTCAAGCACATGTTGTAAGGGACATTTTATTTTCAAAAAAAAGTATTTTTGTACATGGAGGTTAGCATTACCTTTTCTATCCTAACTCCCTGTTATTATTTAAAAGTCTCTTTTCCTCCACAGCCATCTTTCCTTCTCTTGTGGCTGCTTTGCAGCCTTTATTTTTTTCAGGATGTGAAAAATACTTTAAGTTTCTTTTCAGATTTCTTTGTGATCTTTTCTTTTCATCACACGACTATTCTTCCACTCCTTGCAGTTTTGTGTGTCTCCCATGGGCTTCAGCTTCCTTCAGTGTTTTGTGATTCTTGGTTATGTGGTCATCATCGCCCTGGGGGATTTCTATTTTTTGCATCCTGGGATTCTCAGGGTGCATTGTCATGGCTTCCAATCATGGCCTGTGTCTGAGTTTGGACCCCATGCTCTATGTTGCACTTGTCTCAGGACAGACTTTACCCTTTGGTGGCTTTGGGCCCTGCCATGGGCAGAAGATACTGCTCAAGTCTCCAGACTAGAGAGGGCTTTAAACCAGACCCCTGGGTAGACAGACAGCAGTGCAGACTCTAGAAATGGGGGTCAGGTAGCAGATTTCCAGCCCTCACTTCAGATTCACAGATTTAAGTGCAGTCTTCAGCCACACCCAGATCCCAGATGTAGCCCCAGCCCTTCCTAGGACTCAAAGCCATGACCAACCTCATACTTGGAACTGGACTCTTCCCAGCACTCCCTTGGGCCTCAGGGATTCAGACCCTCCTAATCACAGCAAGAGCCTTCTTTTTCAGGAAATATTTCCATGTCTGGTATCTGGAGACTCCCCTTTCTTATTTTAGGTCACTGTTATGTGTTTAGTACACCTTGCCAATATTTTCCCCATCTTCCCCATGTGTGCACAGAAGTGGGGTAAAATGACAGCATTTATTCTGTGTACCGTCTTGAGTTAAAATTCTCATTGCTATGTGAGTATAATGGAGTAATCATAACCATCTCTCAGGATTATTTTTGAAGCGAAGAAAGATAAAAGCTTTGGAAACCATGAAGTGCCTAAAATATAACAGTCCTTATTCTTCGTTTTACATTTTAGCAAAACCCCACAGATTCAGTGTCAATGAGAGAAAGTCAGATTAACTGGGGGTAGCACTGATTTCTGTGGATATCAGTGCAATGATAGAACGGTTCTAGGGCGAAATAACTTTGGAAAAAGCAGCAAGTTATAGCACCCACTTGGAGGTTCCAAATATATATCTGTGTATTACAGGCTTTGAAAAACCCTACTGAAAGGACACTAATGTAGATTCGTTTAATCTCATATTTCCAAAGTGCATTGATCATGAAAACCTTTTTAATATAGTGACGAAGATATACATGAATGATTGAATCAGGGCACACAGTAAGGAATCCTGATTTTGTGAAAAGACCAAATGATCTAAGAGTGCTAAATGAGGCTTTACTAATATTAGGCACAGAACTAGCAAGAAATTTTAGACAGTACCAAGACATCATAGGAAGTAATATATTGAAAAAACTGCAATCCAAAATAGGTTTACCTTAATTAGTAATGTATCAAATACAAGAATTTGATCCATACCTCAGAATGTCCTGAAAGACCAATAAACTGAAGGCCCACTATGAGGATGCTTAACGAGACTGGGGCCCTTTAAGTAGAATGGGCTCATATCATAGATATGAGTTTGAATATTAATTTCAACCTCCCTTAGCCTCAGTGTTATCTTCTGTGAAACGGGAATGATATCAACAACAGCAGCATGTTATAAACATCCAACACACAGGGACCACTGGATAAATACACATTCTCTTCTGCTGTATCCACAACACACACCCCCACGGTGAAGAGGACATTGAATGAAAACCATATGCATCAGTTTGCAAAGTTGTGACTACTGGTGGTGAAAGAAATTCTCTTATTTTCTAGACCCATATTATGTCTTAAATATTAGAGAGCTGGCAGATTATGGAATTTTAGACCTTACATATTAAATATTAGACAACTAATAGACTGTGGGATTTTAGAGCTGGAATGGGTCTGATAGTTCATTTATTTAGATCCTCTCAATGCTTAGAAAAAGAGTCTAAGGTTCAGAGACAACCCATGACCTGTCCAAGGTTAGTGACAGGTGGCAATTCGTACCTTGTTTCCCTGGCTGTCTGCCCAGTGATCTTCTAGGACTCTACAACGCCTCTCTATCAGTGAGACAAAAGTTTAGCCAAGTCCAGGCAAAAAACCTAGGGCTTTAAAGAGGGGAAAGTTTCCAAACTTCTTATTTTTCTTGAGCAGACCTTACAACACAAAAGGGGTGAATCACATTCTACTTTCATTTAAGGCACATTCCTCCTGATTTCTACAAATAAATGAGAGTTCTGCATATTTCTGATGGCCGGCAGAGAGGGTGAATTTTTGCTCCATATCAAACACAGCTGCTACTTTCCTAGCATCTTGTCTGGAAGACTGAGCCAGGAGTTGTCCGTGCTGGTCCCCAGGAGCGATGTGCGCTTGGGTTGTGTTTCTGTCACCTGGAAGGCAACCGTCAAAGCCAGCCATGTGTGCCTGTGAGATGCCTCTGTGTATTTTTAGAAAGTTTTTAAGAGGGAGACAGCCAAAATATTTTTACTGCACAGCAGGCACTGTGTCATGCTGGAGTGTTGGAAAGAAAAAGAGGAAAAAAGAAAGAAAGGGAGGAGAAGATTTAAAACTGGCGCACAGATTGAAATGGTTAATGGCTTCGCGGGCCTGGAGCACAATCCCTCTGAGCTGGGAACACTCTGTCACAGTTTCCTTTCCTCCAAATGTCCCCACACAGATTCCAGTAACCATATAACGTAGGCACAGCCCACCACGTGTGAACCTTGACGATCAGGTAGGACTCGAAGGCAAGAGGACACAGGGAAGAGCACGTCAGCCAAGGCAGGGTGAGAGCAAAGCTCTGTGGGGTGGACGTCATGTGGAGAATCACAAGGAATGAGGCGGAAAAGGAAAAGGGGGACAGCCTTCAAAGCAGGCTCTGGGGTATGGACACTGCCCATGGACAGAAGAGTTATAAAATAATCTCACACTTGCGATTGTGCTTTGCAGCTCAGAGGGCATTTACACACCGCACAGTCGTTGGGCCCCTGTGGGTTGGCACTATGACTAACTCCATGGCACAGATGGGGAAACTGAGGCTCGGGAGGGATTAGGATTTGAATCCAGATTTTCTAATACCACCTCCAGGGTGCCTTCCTTACAGGCAGTGTGTTTTAAAGATTTTTGAGCAGGGTAGTGACCCAATGTGTTGAGTTAGGTGGGGGAGGGGCCCTTGGAGCTAGAGGAAGATGGAAATGTTACAAAGTGAAGAATGGTCCAGAGCAAGCGTCAGCAAGAGGTATCCGTAAAAGGCCAGGCTGTAAATAGTTTAGGCTTTGTGGTCTTCGTTGCATCTCCTTCTTTGTTCTTATTGTTTGTTTGTTTGGTTGGCTTTTACAACCCTTTAAAAACTGTAAAAATATTCTTAGCTTCAGAGTCATTAAAATAGACCCAGGGCTGGATTTGGTCACTGACTGTGGTTTGCTAACTCCTGGTCTAGAGTCTCGATAAAGAGGACAATTTGGAAGGCTGCCGAAATTACCCCTGGTGAGGGATGGTGAGGAGTGGGTCGGGATGGAGAACAGAGAGACCCAGCCCTACAAAGAGCCAGCGTGATGCAGGGCTCGGGGAAGGATGGACAGCAGAAGAGGGGGCAGCTCCAGGACCTGGCTCCCTCCTCTGTGCCCGCAGCAGGCAGACTTACCAAGGCCAGTCTCTCATGGAGCACTCTCCCTCCACACCTTTGCTAACCAGGGCATGGAAGCAAGAGCTGAAGGCTCAAGGCCGTCAGTGGGAGCTGGAGTAGAATCACTTCTAGAAGCCGGGGGCATCAAAAAGAGCCTGTGGCCAGTTTGGGGCACATAGAGGACTCAGCCAGGCCATGCAAGCAGGGGCAAAGCCAACATTTGCATTCCACCACCGTGGGGACAGGAGACATCAGTGATGTTCCAAGTACCGCCTCAATATGAGACGTAACAAATAGCACAGCCTGACACTTACACGGCCAGCTGCTGGCTAAGCATTTTACCTGCACCACCTTGCTCAATTGGCCATTCCATCCCCACAAGGTACTGTTAACTCTAATCGCTCCTACACCTGCCGACTAAGGTGGCAAAGGCTTAGAAAGCTCAACCATGGTGGTCAGGAGTGACAGTCTGGTGCCAGACTCCACTGTCCCAAGGATGTTTCCAGCAGTGGGATCCAGGACAACAGGTTTACTTCATTCTGTCTCAGTTTCTTCACCTGTGAAATAAAGATCGTGATCATAACGTGAAGGGGAGTGAAGGGACCACGAACCCTTAGCCTAAGGCCCAGCAGGTGCATTGTGTTTTTGGTGGCGTCATGGGGGTTGTTCCCACATCACACAGCTAGTAAGTAGCAAGGTCAAAATCTGAATCCAGAAAGATCACTAATTGATCATAGGAAAAGACCCTGACCATTCTAAGTCTCTGAATTTCCTCCTATGGAAAATGAGGCTGTGAGCCCTGCCAATCTTAGAAAAAGGAAGAAATAAGATAAAAGTTAGAGTCCTTTATCAAAGCAAGGATTGTTACTGCTTGGTTCAATGATGACAATAATACAATTTAAAATCTGCGAGCCGGGGTGACCTTGCCGTCAGAGCAGTGCTGGCCCTTTTGGACGCCGAAGTTTGACGTACACTGGGCAGAGAGGGCAAGGGAAGAGCAGTTCCCATCCTTTGGGGGGGGGGGTCTCCCTGTGTCCAGTCCTTTCACGAATTTCAATCCCCCTCCAGGTGAGCATTCTGCCTATTTTTTTTTTTTTTTTTTTTTTTTTTACAGAAGAGAAATGTGAATTCCAGAGAAGGTAAAGAAATATATGCAGGGTCATGTAATCACCAAATGAGGTCTGATCTGACAATCCCTGCTCTTTGTGTGACACCACGATTTAAGCAGCTCTTCAAAAGAACAGTGGAAGAGAAGTCACAGCTGAAAATATCCTTGAAGGAAGTCAGATCTCATAGATAAATACTGGCCTTCTCCATTCACCTCTTCCTTCCCTATAACTTTGGATAACGGGGGTTTTATTGTCAGCGAAGCTTATGCATGTGTCAGGAGAGTGCTGGAGGAGAGTAATCTATGTGGCAGACCCCCCGGGATAGGAAATAGAAAGTCTGCTCATGCTGACAGTTCTGGAAAATTCTCCCCTTTTTGTGAAATATGTGCTTGTCAAGTGGTCATGAGATAGCTGGAAATCTGAGCCATGCAGTAAGAGCTGAGACCCTGAGGAGGGAGAGGCTTCTGAGGATATTTTGAGAGTTTGTGCCCCAGTCATGAACTCCCCATCCAGAAGCCCTACCTCTCTGCCCAGCTAGGCTAGGAGCAGGGAGTCCTCTCCTGTTCTGTGGGCCAAGCACTCATGGCAACAGTACTCCAACGTTGCTGTGCTTAAGAATCATCAGTGGATCTTGTTCAAAATATTCATTTCCAGGCTCTAGTTCCTAAGAATTCCAATTAAGTCTGAGGACACCCAGGAATTTGCACTTTTACATGTTTATTCCAGACCATGCACAAAGAAACATTCACCCTGGGATCCATTGTATCCTGGAATTAACTGAACAATTACAAGCCACCAAGAGCTGATAAAGAAGACCCTGGATGGCACAGGAGTGTAAACCAAGGGTAGGCATTTAAGGACACATCCCCCAAGAAGTTCCTGTTTCAGTGGAGACCCGAGAACAAGTGAATTGGAAATATTGGTAGGTCAGAGGAAACGGCTGGAAGAAAGATTGAGGGTACAGGGAGATCACAGCATGGCAGAGAAACTCAAAGAATTTTGACAAGTCTAGTCGGGAACGGAGGAAGAGAGAAGCTGGAAACATGTTGGGGATATAGGTTGGAGTTGGTGGGCAGAGCCTTGTAAGCCGTGTAAAGATGTTGGGTTTTAGCTAAGATCCATGGGGAGCCATCAAAGAGTTTTAAGCTGGAGAATCACATGACTAGACTTGTGTATTTAAAGCTACTCTCACTGCTCTGTGGGAGATGGCTGGGGGAAATGCAGGGCTCCAGCGAAGGGCTGTCTGCCGCACCATCCGGGTGACAGATGAGAGTGCTTTTAAATAGGTTAGAGGTCATAGAAAGAAAGGAAGAAGCAGACATGAAAAGTAGTGAAATTTTCAGAAAGCGAAATCCATAGGACATGCTGGAGGCTTACATGCAGGGGAGGAAGGCGTCCAGGTGAATTCCCAAATATTGGACCAGGGCCACCGGTACGTTGTTGGTGACACTTACCAGGATCAAGGGTGCCTGAGACCCACCAGATGTGAGCTCCACAAGCTCAGGACTTTGTCAGACTCTTGCTGCTGCCTCCTCAGCATCCTCCACGTGGCCCGGTGCATGATAGAGGCTGCAATGAATTGTTGAACCAGTGAGGAAAGATAGGGGGGCGTGTCTGGGAAACGTTGAGCCTGAGACCCCTTAGTGGACATGTCAGGTGGATGGTCTATCTAGATATGGATACTGGATATCCAGAAGGGAGGGCTGGAGAGAAGCATCATTTGGAACATCAGTGTACGTAGATAGTAACTGAAAGCAGGAAGCATTTAAGATGATTAGGGAGTCTAGAATGATAGAAAGGCAGGAAGGGAGGAAAGCCAAAGAGAAGAGGGGAGAGAAGGGAGGGGAAGGAGGAGAGGGGGGTGGGGGGATTATTTATTTTGGAGCATCATCTACATTGTCCCTTGAATTAACACCTCTGAAAAGACTAAGGGTAACTTACAGAAGACGTACATTGTGTCACACTTCTTATACATATTAACCATGAAAATAAAACTATATTAGATGATTTCCATAAGCAAGGCATTGCACTAAGTATTTCACATATATTATCTCATTTAATCCTAATAGCAGACCTATAAGGTAGGTATTACTATCCTCAGTTTTCACATAAGGATGCAAAAATGCTAGAGCCTTTAAGAGACTTGTCCAAACTCTCCAGCCATTGAGATTCAAACCCAGTTCACCACATACCTTCCTCTGCAAAGTTCTGTGAGCAAAGTAAAAAGGCAAATTCCCAGTGAAGGCAGATTGGAGAGAGAAAAATTCAACTATGTAAAGTCAGAGGTGTTCATTACTTTGTGGCGAATAAATGGGGCCGCTGAGCTCTGTCCCTCCCTGAGTGTTGGTCAGAATACAGCCCAACCAGGACCCCATACACGTGACCTCTGCTGAGAGCTAGAAAATGCAGCGTTGGATACCTGACAGCTCTCTTGGCCTGATTTATGGGTGTGTTTGCTGTGCTTACATCATAAATCTCCACCCCCAGGACTTTTCAGTTCTGATATTTATTGACCAAAGACAACTTGTGTTAAAAAATGTTTTGAGGCTTCCCTGGTGGCGCAGTGGTTGAGAGTCTGCCTGTCGATACAGGGGACACGGGTTCGTGCCCCGGTCCAGGAAGATCCCACATGCCGCGGAGCGGCTGGGCCCGTGAGCCATGGCCGCTGGGCCTGCGCGTCCGGAGCCTGTGCTCCGCAACGGGAGAGGCCACAACAGTGAGAGGCCCGCGTACCGCAAAAAAAAAAAAAAAAAAAAAAAAAAAAAATGTTTTGAGATTTTGCCAGATAATCGCTATGAAATATTTGAGAAAACATGCTGTCCTCAGGTCAATGAAATTCTGCAGGTAGCTGATTTTGCTACTGGGGCAAATACCTTCCCTGTCTACTATTTTATTGCCTTTTTGTAAAACTTGTTTTAATCAAAGAGGCAGATTCTTCATATGTGTCACTTTATCACCTCACCAGTTCATCAAGGGAAAACTGAGGGGAATTATCAAAAGAGATTTCCCTCAGGGCCTGGGAGAGTTTTGTTTCTTTTGAACAAGAACTTTTGGCCAAGTGTGTCTCAGAAGCATTCAGGTGGCAAAACACCTGGAGAAAAACTGTGACATGTAGATCCTTCCATGGAAAAAACCAAAGATAGAAACGTGAGCTAAACCTGACATTGATGCCAGATTCTAGTATAAACAAGCTGAAGACTTGAGAGAAGAATTCTGGAGAAAAAGTAAAGAAAACTCCCAATAATCAGCTTTGCTTACTGTAAGCGTGTGTGTGCTCTTTCAATGAATTTGGAAAATACCCTAAATGATCGATATTATTGACCACCTTATCCGGTTTAAAAAGAAATAGTGTCCTAGTTGGAACACAGTCAACGATTGTTTTCAATCAGGAGTGCCAAATTCTAAGTCTGCAAGGCTCAGAGGTGTCAAGGAGGAGTGACTGGTGTAAGAAAACACAGAGACATTAAGCATCACCCGAGGATCTTGGAGAGCAGGTGCCTCTCTTAAAGGAGACATCCACTCCTGGTGTCCAGGAGGCTGTGGGTACATTGTGATCTGAACCCGAAGTTTGTCAGAGCTTCTGTTCTCTCAGTAGAATCTGAAAAGTCTGATTTTATCATGGAGGATCCAAGCTTTAAATGTGAATTGCTAATTTTGATTTTGAAACAGTGTGTGGGCCAAATGGAACACATCTGCAAGCCAGACGGTGACAAGGGCCACCGGCTGTGGCCGATGTTAAGACTATTACTGCGAACTCAGCGTCATGGGACAGTTGAACAATTGCTGTTGCTTGTAGTAAGATATTGGCCCTTGACTTTCTATAATTATGCAGATTGGGTGTTTGTTGTTGGGCTCAGAAAACTGAGTGTTTCGAAAAGCAAAAGTAGGGAGGGTTGCTGAGTCTCTGCCCCTGGCCGAGACCTTTACTGGTCTTTTCTCCTGATACCATTTGCCCTTGGACCCTTCTGTGAATGACGTCCCTGCTTTTTGCCCCACTTGGGTACTGAGCTTGCTATTTCCTCTACTGGTGGGAATAATGACAGTAGAGGTTAATGACCTGTCATGTGGGAGTTGTCAGTTCTCCATCCCATCGTCCCATCCAGTCTTCACTTTGAGATAGACGCCATCCTCACTCTCACTCCACAGAGAGAGGCTGAGCGGGTGAAATGCATATCCAAGGCCACTCGCCTGGTAAGTGTCAGATCCAGGATTCAAGCCGAGTTCCCTGTCTCCACACCCACCTGTGCTGCTTGTAACCGGCTCCCACCATGCCTACTTGGGCTCCATATTTCTTCTGCAGCCCACCTGGGCTTCTGTGCATTCTGATCTCCAATCTCAAGGCCTGTCCTTCTTCTTAGCCTTGAGTTTTCTGCCCCAGCATCAGTGACTTGCATCAGCCCTGCTCTCCATGGGCATGAGGGTCCCCTACTCCTACGTGATATATCCCCACTTGGGAATCAGAGGGCACACACTTCAAATTGCCTTCCAGACTTAAGCAGACTGAGGCTGACTCTCTCAGTGGTTGTACAAAGTTTCAAAACAACTATCCTGATCAATGCACCATCCATCCAGCAACAGAAGCTACACCCTAGGAGTCAGATTTGGACAACCTTTACCCCCACCCCAATCTAATCAATCAGCAAACCCCGTGGGTGGATGCCTCAACATCGCAGATATCTGTTAGCTTCTCTCCATGAACACTCCTGCCTCGGCAGCCTGAGCTTACACCGCTCTCACCTGAAACACCAGAGCTTTCCACCTGGATTCTGCTCATGGGATCTTGACCACTCTCTATGGGTCTTCAGATAAAAACCACAGCCTCCTACTCTCCGCATGAGCTGATCCCTGCCTGCCTCTCCTGATTCTTGTAGATTTCAGGCCGAAGTCCTCTTTCTACACCTGTCACAAGTCAGGCCCTCTTTCTTTGTATCTTACTAAAGTTCCCAGTATCTATCTCCATTTAAATTAAATAACTAAATTCATAACTAGGGTAACGTCTGCCTCCCTGAAAAGAATGTAAGTATCATGGGGAAAAGGATAGAGTCATTACTCTTGGATTCATGGTGCCTACATGGTGTCTGCTGAGTGGTAACCACTTCATAGATCTTCATAGAGATAAAGAGAGGAAAGGAAAAGAGTGAGGAAGGAGATGTTCCTTCTTCGGGACACAAGTGAGAAGTAAAGTCCTTTCGTGGCCAAATGAATTGCTTTGGCTGGTAATTCACTGACTCACCCATGATCCATCTTGTCCTTTTCCTTGAAAGGATAACAGTCTCACCATATCCTTCTGCCCCATGTCCAGGATCATCTTCCCTCCAGCCAAGCTCTAGTGGCCTTTTCAGATTTAGAATCTTAATCTTTGGAAGAGTAGACTATTTCCTTCACTTGAGGATTTTTAAAAATTTCACTTGCTAGCATCATCAAATCCACTTCCTCTGAAGATGGGGATGACATCCTTTGGGCACAACACATCTACTCTGCCCAGAGCATATTCATCAGGGGTGTCAGAAAGGACCACCAGGCAGCTATGTAGTACCCACCCCCACAATAGATGCATGTTTCTCATTGCCGCCACTTTTTAAAATGAATAAGTGAATCTAGATCGCTTGCATAGATTCTGGTCTCACAGAAATATGGGATCAAAGGCTTCTCAACCTTTATCCCAGATCGCATTCCTGGGAACTCAAAATCGCAATGATGTAAAAGCAATTTGCTTGAGGATTACGAAGGGGGATGCCAAAACATGCCCGCGTGCAGGTGGTTCATCGGGTAAATAGCACCATCCTCTTCCATTCTGTAGATGCTATGGCTCTGATAAGTTTGTGCGGCAGGAGAATTGGGAAAGAGACTAGCATAAATGCAATGGGGTGGGAGCCCAGGGAGAGAGACGGAACTGTTCATCACCCAGAAAGTTTGCACATATGGGCTCTGCCATTACCAGGAGATGTGTGTAATTATCCAGCAGCTTGGGAGAGGTCTCTGACTGAAACCCGCAAATAAAACTCTCCAGTTCCTGGTGAAGACGGCCTGATCCCTTTCCAGAGGAAACAATGACTCTGAGTAACCTTTTAACGCATCTCTTCTTCTCTCCCTGATACACTGGCTAATTATTTATTTTGTCATCTAATCAGTTAATTAGGCTGGCATTGTGTTTTAAGTCAAACATCCTGTTGTTTAGGTACTAGGAAACGGCTTTTTGTTTGTTTGGGGTTTTTTGCAGGGTAATGGGGACTTATTAACTGAGTGGCTGGCTCTGGGCGAAGTTGCTCAGGGACACAGTGCAGACTTTCTGGGAGTAAACTGATGCATTAGCAGCGGAAGGTTGTGTTCAAAACAAGAGCACCTGGGTGCGGGCAGAGTCTTGGTGGATGGTTTCCGTTGTCATTTCACTTCCTCATGTTTATGTGGCAATTTACAGTGTGCAAATCCCGTTCACTTAAAATAGCTCATTTAGCCCTAAGGAAATCACCTTTGGAATGCATTTTATTGCTCCTAATTTACAAATGGGGCAACCGAGGGTCTGACAGGCAGTGGCTGGCTCCCACCTTCTCTGCCCTGCTCTAGAAGCCATCTGTTCCGTAGGGTGATAAAGAGGAAATTAAAGGGGGTGGGCTCGGGAGGGGAAGATCCTAGGTGTGAATCCAAGTTCCTCCACTTTTTAAATTTTATCCAACGTTTGACAAACCTTAGCCAACATCCCTCTAGTCGGGCACAGTGCAAGGTGCTAGAGATACAAATGTGAATAACACAGGCCCCCTCGCTACCCTGGACTAGCTTACATGACTGACATCCTTCTATCAGACAGGCAGGTTGCTGTTGACCCTGAAGGACTGTGATCACGTTGAGAGATGGCCAATGTAAAGCACGAAGCCCAGATTGTGGCACCTCACAGGTGCTTTAGGACGGGAGCTATTCTTAATTTGACTCCAGGCCCATCTGTCACTTTATTGAGTCACAGGCTTAAGCTCCACTTCTGGAGGAACTGTCCTTTAGCAGCGCCCCCTTGCAGCGCCCCCTTGCAGCCTTTCCATCCAATTCTTGCTCTGACTCAGTACACCTTGCTCTCCGTGGCCCCCTCCCCTCCCTTCCCACGGGCTAAAGTGACTCTCAGGTTCTCGCCTCCAGAACTATCTTCCTCCCTCCGCTGGTAACTGGGTCTCATGAGGCAGGCCCCATGCGAGTGGTTTACCCTCCTGGCCTTCATACGATTCCATCTTATTTCCCTACAATTCCATAAAGTGTGTGTTTGAGTTTGCTAGGGCTGCCACAGCAAAAGACCCCAAACTGGGTGACTTCAGCAACAGCAATGTATTGTCTCACAAGTCTGGAGGCTGGGAGTTCAATATCAACGTGTCTTCAAGGTTGGTTCCTTCTAAAGTCTCTGAGGGAGAATCCCTTCCATGCCTCCTTCCCAGCTTCTAGTGGTTGGCTGGCAATCTTGGGCGTTCCTTGGGTTGTAGGAGAAACACCCTGACCTCTGTTTCCATCTCATTTATGTGACGCCCTCCCTGTGTGCCCGTCTGTGTCCAAATCTCTCCTTTTTACAAGGACGCCAGTCATTTTGGATTAGGGGCCACCCTGCTTCCGTATGACTTCACCTTAACTCATTACATCTGCAATAACCCTATTCTCAAATAAGATGAACTTCTGAGGTACTGGAGGTTAGGATTTCAAAATTCAACATGAACTTTGAGGGGGGACACTATTCAACCATGACAGTGGGTCTTAATTTTTCCATTTCTCGGTTAAAGACGTGAACCTCAGAGAAGCAGTAGGTACAGGTCTCAGAGCTAGTTTTCGACACAACCATTCCAAAGCACGTCTCCCAAACAGCTCTAAGGATCCATCTTCTTTTCAGCAAGTGACCTCTCTAGAAACAAGAGGTGCAAGACAGGCCTCAGTCTGGAGGTGAAGAGACCAGCAGATATTCCTGTGGCTGCTGTTTGCCACCCCCCTTGCAGGTTGCCCCTGCGCAAGCCTGAGGCTGTTTGGGGAAAGCATCCTCTGAACAGCAAAGAGGCCAGGACCACCTCATTGACTCCTGTTTTTATTAGAACTCAGACATGCAGGGACGAGCTAGCCCCTGGAATCCAGGCCACCTGGCCAGCAGGTGCTCATCCAGTACCTGGGCCCTCTGAGCTCTCATCACACCTCACATTCGCACTTCATCCAACGTGCTCCTCGTTGTCAAGACCCTGGGCCACTGCTCGGGCTGTTCCTCTGCCCACTGACGGCTCATCTGCCTACGAGTGCCACCTAAATGCCCCCTTTTCTCCCTGGAGCTGCTGCCCGCTGCTCCACAGGCAGAATCAATGCTTCCTTCAGCTTTCTTTTTGCTAAAATGTGACTTTGTTCACTCTCTCCATGTATCACCTTAACATCATTTTGACTCATCTTCTGGCTTCCACCTTAGATGATGCCCTGTTTGCAGAAACTTGACAACTTTGAATTCGAGTTTTAAGTCCCTGCTAGGAGGTTCATCTCTGTATTTCCAGCACCAGGCAGGGGAGGCCTTGGGAATAGAAGGTGCTGAATAAATGTTACTGGAGAATTGTTCCCTCCGTTTCAGGGCACTGGCCCTCAAGAGGGATATTGAAAAAAAGAAATGGGTCTGATTTAAATCCGTGGTCTACATCTGATCTAAATCTGAATCTGAATCAGCATTATCATAGTCATAAAAGAGAGAATTCAAACTTAAGTCAGTGGAAGGACAGTTGAAGGAACCATCAGAGTTCGCCGTAAGGAAGAGGTGATTCAAAGGACCCAAGATCACTGGTTTCCAATCAGAAGGGCTGTGTTGGAACAAGCAGAGAGGATGTGACCTTGTGTTCTCAGGGTGACCACAGGGCTCACACACAGAACCTACAGGGAATCAGGTTTTATTTCAAGTTGAGGGAGAATTCCCTCATGGGAACTGACAAAAATAAACTAAACTAATAAAATAAAATAAAATTGCATAAGTAATAAAATAAAACATGAAGACTGTGCCACTCCATCCCCAGTCCAGAATGAGTTCTCCAAGTCTAGGACAGTGGCTCTCAACCAGGGGCAATTTTGGCCCCCTTGGAACGTTTGGCAATGTCTGGGAACGTTTGGGCTTGTCACACTCGGGGGAGGTTTTGCTCCTGGCATCTAACAGGGAGGAGCAGGGATGCTGAAAAACACCCCACCACAAAGAATCATTTGGCCCCCAATTTCCATAGTACAGAAGTTGAGAAACCCTGCCCTAGAGGTGTTTAAACCCAGGTCAGATGACATAGCAGGATCATGGCATGAGGCAGTAGAGTTTATCATGCACAAAAATCATCAGATAAGCTGATTAAAAGAATTTACTCTTGGGTCCCAGCTCTTAGAGGTGTTATTCTAGTGTGTCTAGGGTGAGCTTGGGACTGGGTTTCATGTGAACAAACACTCCTGGTAAACCTAAGTAGGAATTTGGAGCCCACCCTCTGAGGAACATCACACTGGATGATCTTTGAGGTACACCCCCATCATCTCCTGACTCCAGGAGAGAGGCAGCAGAAAGATAAAAAGCCTTTACTTCCTCACCCACCTTTAGAAAATACTAGTGGAGCGAGGGGTCCAATTAGTTAGTATTTTTAAAAGAACTTAGAGATCTGTTTTTTTTTTAATAAGGAAATGAACATAAGTGCAAAGCATCATGACTACTCATTATTTAATTTAACGATTTGTGAAGATTCTGTTGCCATAGTGACTAAGCACTATTTATAAAAATTAAGAACATAAATTATAAATAATAATATTATTACATGCAGAAGGGACTCGAACCTCTCAATCAGAGAGCAATAATTTCCAGATGGGAAAAGAGAAACCAAACATAGTTTGCATCACATATGGGGAAGAGTTCTGGCGAATTTACATTTGCACAGTGTTCTAGAGGGAAAAACAGGTCAGGATGACGATTTTATGTCATTTTCATGACAACCTGAGTCTTTGTATTCCATGGGGTGCTTTTGATTCAGGAGAGCGAGGGTGGGGCTGGCAATGGTGTCAGGGCGTAGAAGCAGGGGTTGGGATGTCAGCTCTGAGAAAGTAGAGCCACTCCCCCATCCCACACAACTCCCAACCACCTGGTGGTACATGCCAGCATCCCAGTGGTTTCTAGACTCAGGGAGGGTCAAGCCAGGATGCCTCCACTCAGTGATGTCAGGCAAGGTGGCTCTCAGTCCCATTAGACTCATTTGGATTTGATCAACATGTTTGAGCATCTTACTGTAAGGCTGTTGAAGCCAGGGAGACAGGGCAACCAGGGAGACTGAGCTAGCGGTCAGGGGACAAAATTGCTGCAGCCAGACCCTACTGGCACCCTGTTAAGTGTGGGGTCCCGAGTTGGGAGAGATTTCAATCTCCTTGTTCCACCAAGGAGACACAGGAGGGGAATTGAGTCCAGGTGCTCGGCCAAGGCCCCCACACAACAAGCTGGTAGCAGAGCCAGTATCAGAACCCAGATTGCCTACCTCCTAATCCAAGTGTCTTCTCCCAGGTCACCGTCCTCTTCTCGAATCCTCCCAGGGTCCTGGGCCAAGAAACTACGGCCATGGATGACTAATTGACACTCCTGTCACCATCCTGGTGTTGTCCTGACAATAACCTACAAATTCTGGCTAGAATCAGACTGGATTACCCTAAGAGGTTAGTTCAGGGGGCAGAGGGAAGGGACAATATGATGTTGGATCTGGTTAAATCACTCGTTTCCCAGTAGAGTTGACTATGGATTTGATTATTAGTTGCGTTTATACTAGGGACTTCCACTTAAATGCTGTTCTCCTTACCTATTGCCCGTCCAAACCCTGTCCATCCCACAAGGACTAAAATAAGTGACTACTGACTCCAAGAATCCTTCTCTGACCCCCCACCCACCCCTCATATTTTGCAGCAACGTGATGAAAAGCAGAGAGCAGGCATGCAAATGCCGACACAACACCCATTGTGGAGGGAACAATGCCCTCAGGTTGGTCCCAGACTAGTCTTGGCTCAGGGCAGGGAAGTGGCAGTCAGACTCTGCCAGCTGTCAGCAGGAACCCCGAAAGGGTGGACCCCAATATAATCCTCTCCTCCATGGAATTTCTTCAAATTTTTAAGGTGCTTTTAAGGATGCAGGGTTAACCAAGATAAATTCTAGGCACTGATAGCAAATGGAATGTTTACAGAATATAATTGCCTTTCCTTGCCATGACAAAGGGAATTAGGTCTCTACAGAGCTGGTGCTAAGGTGAATACTTGAACACTTCATGAACGTAAGATAAAATGCACCAAAGAAAGTGTATATTAAAGAGGAAAATGCTTAAGCACTTGAACTTTTACACTCCATAACTTCACCCCACAAAAATGATTATCTGATTTTTTAAAAATAGCTAAGTTGGTTACCAGTGAAACTGTGGTATATCC
This sequence comes from Delphinus delphis, assembly GCF_949987515.2. Classification (NCBI taxonomy): domain Eukaryota; kingdom Metazoa; phylum Chordata; class Mammalia; order Artiodactyla; family Delphinidae; genus Delphinus; species Delphinus delphis. The sequence continues at coordinate 6,802,862 of NC_082684.1, read as the reverse complement.
TGGCCAATAAAAACCTAACAAACATGTTTCTGCATATGGGAAGGGTGGTTCCATTACAATTTGATTCAAGAGGAGAAGGAGGAGAAGCCTCTAGAATCGGAGGAATGGGATTTTCTCTAAAAGTCATGTAGTCAGCAGTTGCAATGGATGTGCTACCTCTCCTGCGGGGAGCGCCAAAGACCAGGGGCAGCTGAGCATAGCATTTGCGCGGAGTTGCATTCACCCTGCTGCCTTCCTTCCTGCCCCTCTGGTTGTAAAGGTCAGAAAGAGTACTGCTTTGGATCCAGATAATCTCCTTGAGGCTTGAATGGTTATCCTCTCTCATTGCTCATGAATGTACTCTTTTTCCTGAAGAGGAGAAAAATGTGGTTCATCCACACGACTTTATAAATTGGAGGCACGTGGCATCCAGAGAGGTCAGAATTACATAGAGATTCACGAGTCTGATTGTGTTCCTCACGACCTACAACCTGGACCTGATAGCGCTCCTCCATCCAGGGCCCCCAAAGTGGGACAGCCTTCAGCACAGTGACCTTCCACATCTGTCACCACCTCCTGCTTTGCAATCTGCCTCCCGACCTGCTGGATTTATCTCTTCACCTCTCATCTAAGCAGTGGCCTGATGGGGTTCTCTGCTGCATCCTAAGAGTTATTGAGGAATGTGACCCTCCCTGCATGCACAGATTGTGGGCTCCCAGGGGTTACATTCACCTACACTCACCCCTGAAAATGCATCATCGCTCTGTGCCCTCCAGACCACAGCCTAAGCCAGGTGTCGTTCTGATGACTGTACCTGCAATCCAAGCAGGTCTGACCCGAGATATAGCAACCGGACCACTTGTTCCAGGTCTGCTTAAACCTGTGTGGAGAACATGACTGCCTAAGGGTCTCCACGTCAGCGTGAGACCTGGACAGTCCGTGTCTGTAGCCTGGGAAACTCCAAAAAAATAGTCCTCTGTTCTCATATACCTGAGTGATTGACACTCTGTGATCAGAAACATTTTACGATGTTGATTATTTCTTCCAAATGAGAGAAGGTGGAAGTAAAAAAAACAAAAAAGCATCTATACTTGGCTAGTTCTAGGATTAACTATATAGCAGGTATGGACATCTTGCTTGGAGGACAGCCCGGGAGCCCCACACCCACGAGGGAACCTGACAACACGGAGTGTGAGGACAGGAGGGCCGGACCTTGCTGATTTTCCTCACAGGTTTGGTCCGAGTCCATCCCTCCACAGGCTTTGTTGATTGACACCGAAGCTGCCACAGCCTGTACGCTTGTTTCTTAGGATCTGGCTTGGGTGGACAGTGTGAGATTTGTTTTTATTTTTCTTCCAGGGGAAGAGGGTAGGTGGGGGATGGGAAGAGGAGGGTACCTTCATTGGCTTGTTTGAGTCCCATAAATAATAATTCATCAAAGGTTAGAAAATGATTCATTTTCCACGGAGACACTGCAGGCTCTTTGCCCAACATTTGTATAAACATTTATTTAGGCAGATAGTCTATGAATTATACAGTGCTTTGTAAAATGGGGTGGTGGGGAAAAGAAGGATAGCCTCCTGAAGAGCTTTCCTTGATTCCTTCAGAACTAGAATGAGGAGTTCCAGTCAAAGAGGCAAGGATCCCCACCCCGGCCCTGCCTCGCTGACCACTCTTGGTCACCCTCTGCCTGCACAGTGGTGGTAAAGGGCTCTGGATCCACAAAGTAGAGAAATGAAGTGGGCTATTTGAAGATGGAAGAAACCTACAGGCCGTTCCCAGTAGAATGAGTGTGTGATACACGCCCAACACGTTTTTCATCATCTCCAATATGCACAGGCTACCTGAAGCCCTCCGAGAGCACCCTGAAGGTCCTAGGATCCAGTTAGAGAGAGCTCCTATAGCCCAATTTTATAGATGTGGAAATCCAACAGAGCCAGGAAGGGTCCGGTCAGGTAATAAGTCTGTGACCCTGTCAGATGAGCCTCAAGCCTTTTTGACTCCTGACCCTGCACCACATAGAAAACAAGAGAATCAAGGCAGAGGCATAGCCAGTGGGGCGTGGAGGTACGTCCAAGATGGCAGTTCCCAGAGATCTCTGTCTGAGAATCTGAACACGCAGGTGTTTGGTGGTTGTTATGAGACCAGAGACATCTGAGCATCCTTGCTGCTTAATGCACACTTGCAGGGCTCACCTGTGTAATATCAGGTGCATTAACAAAAATATGCTGATTTCTACTCTGCATCAGGAGTTAAAGACACAAAGATGAACAAAACAGAGTCTGGTGAAGAAAACAGAAGGAAAAAAGAAAAGAAACTAAGTGTCATGTGGTTTGTAATAAAAAGAGAGACACATTGAATAGAGGACATGATAGAGTAATGACGGGTGATTTCTGTGGGAGATGCCATAGAACGTTTCAATCAGGAAATAAGATTTGACCTGGATCTTGAAACACAATGAAAAGGTCACCATATTTATTAGGGTTCAAAATGAATTTAAATAAGGAGAGAAAAAGAAGGCAGGTTAGGAGTGAGAGAGGAAGGAGGGAAGGAGAAGGATCCAGTTGGGAAAATAGAAACTACACCGGGTGCTTCAACTAGAGGGAGTCCAATCCTGGGGATTGGTTATATGGCCCTTGGAACAGCTGGGGATTAAATATGAGAAAATCGAGAGAATCCAGGGATTCATCACAGCTGGAAGCCATCACCATCACCACCAAGAAAGGAGGTGGTGCTATCACAATCCAGAAGCTGGAGTGCTGTTGGGTCAGGGGAACTCGGAACTAAGGTGGATCAATTCCTAACAAGGGCACAGGGAGGCAGCTTGGGCTGCCTTCCCCACTGTCAGATGAAAACTGAAACTCAGAGCCCTTAGCCATTTCCCCAAGATCATGTAACTTGTAAGACCTGAATGGGTCTCTCTTTCCCCAGAGACTTTGCCCTTAACCATACTTAATAAATGCCTCTCGTATTGAGCCTTCACTAAATACTTGCTCATTATCCAATTTTCAAAGTGCTTTCATGTAGTTCCTATTTTTCAAATCAGATTTCTTTCTCAACCAAACTTTCCAGTGTCTTGGTGCTAATCCTAGATGCTATCCAATGGCAACTCCTTGCTTTCAGGAAGCATGGCAAAATTTTATTCTTCTTGTAAAAAATTAAAAACAATTATTATTTGTGAAACTTTGCCAGATAATTGAGTAATTAAGTTTTTATCTTAAGTAATAGTTTTTGTCTTATTATGAGAATTACATTTCTGGCACCAAAATCAGAGGTCTTATGAAATCCCAGCATCAGTGATCTTTGGGAAGCATTTAAGGATGGTGACCCCAGACTGCAAATATGGGACCTCATGTTAATCTAAGACACTTTCTATTGACAAGAGTTAAGCTGTTGCCAGCACCCCAAATCCAGATTGTTCCAAACCCCTTTGGCAAAATAGGTGCCTCTCTTACAGGCAATTTTTGCTTCAAGGTTTCATCTTGGTCATTACTGTTGCTGCAGTTGATTTAAATATTTTAATGAATGATGTTATTGTGTCTGTGCCTGGGGGTCTTTTCAGCAAAGGTCACAATTTGAAGGAGAAAAAAAATACAGAAAAATAGCTCTAAATAAGTCAGTGACGATGGATGACTCACTTCGGATGTGTAGCGAAACTCAAGCTTGAGGTTTCGGTGCTAATGAAGGATGCCCCCCTGTCTAGCAGAGGAGGGGGTTCTGAGGCATAGAATTGTGTTATTGGAGGAACTAGGACCATCTTCCAAGAGCATCGTCACCAGATTTTACCATCAACCAAAACTAAGGGACTGGATGGAGGTGACTTCAGAAGAGCTTGTACGATGGAGTAGCACTATGGACAGTCATTATAAGCATCTGGGGTTGGGGGGTGTGGGGAGCAGGGTGGAGGGGAAAGTGAATCATTTAAATATTGTGGAGAATTCTGTCTCTTATTCCACTCAAAGAGAATTTTTGCCCCAATTTTTGCCCCTGAGCATGACCAGGAAGTGTGACTTCTATATTCTTACACTAAGTAGATCCCAGTTCCAACACGTGTGAGTGTCTCACCGTGGAGGGTGTGATTCTAGCCTTTCAAAATGGGCATTTCAACATGGATCTGAAACTTGGGTCTAGTCCTGCCTCTGATGTGCTACTGAAGAAACAGTAGCATGTTCCACCACAAAGGGAAAACTGCAGGTGGGTGGGGGTTGATTGAGAGATGGTCCATCTCCTTTCAACATGGCAGCCTCCAATGGATCTCAGGAGCCTTGGGCCTTGTACAATCTTCACCGTCCGTGCTGACTTTGGACCCTTATGGTCACAACGCCCATTCATCCATTTAACTATGCACTTAACTGCTTTTATTGAGCACTTGCTCTGCTCCAGGCAGTGATCTGCAGATACAGTGATGAGCAGTCAGTGGTGAGGGAGATGGACAAGAAGCAAGACCACAAATCAGTAAATAGCATGACTTCAGGTAGCGGTCATAGTTCTAGAAAACAATGAAGCACAATAAGTAAGTGGGGTGGGAGTTGTCATTTGGGATATCGGGGACCCAGAGTCAGCAAGCACTTCTCTGAGGAGGTGACAACTGAGCAGGTAACAGTGATGTGAAGGGGAGTGTTGGGGACAGATCCAGAGAAAGAATTCCGGAGAAAGAAGCCTCAAGTGAAGAGTTGAGCATGTTTGAGTAATAGCTCATACCGCTATTCACCAATCTGTGTGACTCCTCCCAAAAAATGATGGGGTGGCAGGTGAGATGTGATTAACCCCATTTTAGAGATCAAGAGCCTGGGTTGTGAAGTTTCTGCTCAGGGTGTGGCCAAGCCCAGCAGAGCAGACAGAGGCAGATGTGACCAGGGAAGGCATTTCCAGGCAGATCCCAGGAACAGAGCTGACAAAAGTACAATCCAGTGGAGGCTAGGCCAGAGAACCAGAATCTGTGGTCAGACAAGGGTCAGGCCATGGTCATGAACACAATTACCAAGATAGACCCAAGGTAGAAGCCCAATTGCCAGGAATCAGTCAGTGCTAGGGAGTCTCTTTGTGGATGATCTTGGGTCAAGAGTTAGTAAAAGCACCAAGATAGGGTGTAAAGTCTTTCTCAAGAGGCTTCTAGGAGCCTGGCTTCCTGAGATTTGATCTTGCCTATTTCTAAATCTATGTGCAACAGGTGATGATGTTTAGATATACATGGAATTAATTTGTTAAAATAATGCTTAAAAAATAATACTCAAGGATCATTTGAAAGACGAAGGGGGAAGGCAAATCCATAGAGGCTCTTGGATGAAATGGTTGCCGTAGTTGTCTGGGGCTGAGTGTTGGGTCACTGACAGCCAAAGCCAGGATTCTGTTATGCAATTGTCACAGAGAGAAAAGAGGGACCTTTCCTGGGAGATAATTTTCCAGCTCCAAATTTATTTTTTGGGTCCTCACGTAAGAGACGCCTTTCTGAACAGAATTTTTATGGACAATACCTAGGTCAGCTTCTACTGGGAAGGTATGCTATATCTTGTGTATGTTTGTCAACCACCACTCCGGAAAATTCCAGGGCATGGGTAGGGTGCTGGCTAGTTTGGGGGCCCCACCTGTGTAAGAATCCTGCCTATTTGTCAGCTTTCAATTCTCCCCTAAACAATTCCCAGAGCGTAGCTAGACAGGGCGGCAGCTTCCATTGCCGTGAAGCCCTTGGGCTTGCTGTGGCCAGTGTAGACATGGAGAATCCAGGAGCCAACAAAAGAGGTATCACCCACCGCCTACACCCTCGGACTTGCCACAGAGATTTCCTGCCTTGGGGATCTGGTCTTAAACAATGCAAACAGTGAGAGTCCATCATAATTAAAGTTTTCAAGATTTCTGCTTCAGTTATTTTGCTCAAAAAAACATAATCTCTCGGAGGTTAAAATGATGAAACTTGTATTTACAAAGTCTAAATGGCCTCAATCCCTGGGCCTTGGCGGGGCAGATTGGGAGGAGGAGGAAGGCCAGGGGAAGGACAGGAAATGCTTTCTGCTTTGAGGCGGTTCTGGCAGGCAGCCTTCTACAGCTAACAGGAGCTTTGCAAGATTTACTGCACCACCCTCCACCCAGCCATTGTGCCCCCATATTCCCTTCTGGGCTAATCCAGAACGTGATCCAATGAAAAGGTTTAGAAATCTCACCTCCATTTTCAGACATCTTAGCTGCTGTAAGGAACTCTATTCTCCTCAAGACCTCCCACTAGAAATATGTATGTTTGCCTGCAAACATTCATCTCACATCAAGGTAAGATCAGCATCTCCAGTCCATTGAGGTCAACATGTTGTTACCAGAACTAATAGGTATTATGGTCAAGAAAATCACATGCATAAAAATCCATAATGATTAGAAGGAGGGGATGCTCAGACAAATTCAATTCATTTTAATAAACATCAGTTGAGTATCTTCTATGTAGGACCCTTCATACCTATGTAGTACATCTGTGTTGTTACCTCGATGCTGGGCAGCAGGCTAAGTTCTAGCAACAATAACGACCAGTAACTTCTGTGAAACTACAGGTTAATAAGCCTTTTACAACCATTGCCTCATTGATGTATACCACAAGCCTGTGAGACTCTAACTGTTAAAATAATTTGACAGAGGACAGCAAGGCTCAGAGACATCAAATAACTTTCTCCGGGTCACACCATTATTTAAGCAGCAGAATTGGGCTTGAAACCAAGTTTTCAGACTTTCAATTGAGTGTCCCATTCTCCTCATGGGGCTGCCAGTGTGGATACAGGGCCATCAGAAAATTGGAAGATTAATACCTTGTTTAAATATGATGGAAATATTTCTTATTGATTCACACCTGTCTGTATTGGTCTCATATAGCTCATTTTCCATCAAAGCTGTAGCTCTTAAAATTGGCAATCAAAATTATCAATATACGTTGCCATAATCACATACACACACATGCACACACACTTACCTGTGCTAAACACTTTATACCAATCATTTATTTCACCTGTACACAATCCTATGGGGTAAATACTCTCATCATCCTTATTTGCAAAGGCTTAAAGAAATGAAGTAACTCGTCCAGTCACATAATTGGTGAGAGTCCCATAACCAACCTTGGTTGTTCTGTCTCCAGAGTTCAAACCATGACACTATTTATATCTATATTTATTTTCTATGGCTGCCAAAACAAAACGCCTCAAACTGAGTGACTTTACACAAGAGAAATTTATTCTCACATTGCTGAAGGCCAGAGGTCCCAAATCAAGGTGTCAGCAGGGCCATGCTTCTTCTGCAGGCTCTAGGGAAGTATCTGTCCTTGATTCTTCCAGCATTTGGTGGCTCCAGGCATCCTCTGGTGTGTGGGAACCGAAACTTCAATCTCTGCCTCTGACTTCCACGACCATGTTCCCTCTGTGCTGGTCTGTGTCCTCACGTCTTCTTCTTATAAGGACACCCATTCATTTTATTGGATTAGAACCCATCCTAAGTCAGCATGCCCTCCTCTTAGCTTGATTACATCCTCCAAGACTGTAATTACAAATAATGTCACATTCACAGATACCAGGGGTTCAGGCTCCGATAAACCTTTGGGGGTGGCGGCACAATTCAACCCATATGCTACTCATTGTCTTCCTCTTCATCCTTCTTCCAAGTCACCTCTGTCTCATTTCATAGAAGGGTCATCTTTCAGCTGGGAATTATAAAGTGCTCAAAGATGACAGAAGGCAAAATTGACCCCTAGGGAAAGAATTGCAGAGTGCAATCTGAATCATTCCCCCTTCCTACGATCCACCAATCCTCGCAAATTTTTTTTCAGAACATAATGAGTTTCACCTTCCAAATCAGGATGTATTGCTGAGAAATGGAACTGAGCATGACTAAATATTTGTTAAACCTGACTCCTGAAGCTTCCGTCTTAAAAAGTATCAACAAAATATTTGTTACTGTAATGAAAAAAGAAAAATCTTCTATTTACTCAGTACACATGACTCCAATGGTCCTAAAAATGATTAAGTACTGCATCCAATGTCTCGTGTGATTAATAGAGTTGTTGTCCATTCTAAATGTTGTTGTTTTTCTTGTCTGAGATTATGCTAAAGTCATCGCATGGACGGCCAATATCCTGATGTATCAATAAATGTGGAGAAAAGCTTTCATTTCATGCCCTTCATGGCTATTTAAGTGTCTTGCAATGATAAGTTAGTGGGAAATCTCAAAGTGTGCACAGCCCAAATGATGTGAATATTCAGAAATGAGTCTGAGCATTGAGTTACTCAAAATCTACACTGCCCAGGCAGAAGCCTGCATTTTCAAAATAAATTACTTGTAAAATGCAATGTCTCGATGAAATATTCAAGTTTAAACCCATTTTGTATTCCCAATTTTAAATACAGACACAAACTTAGGCTGTAGCTTCTCCGGCTGTATCTGAAAGTGAGCAGGTGCATTGAATCAATCAGCTGGAGCTGGAAGAGCGAAAAATAATCCCCCCGTCCAAAGGCAACTGAAAAAATCCATAAATAAAAAACAGAGATACAGAAAATCTCAGTTATAAAGGAAAGTTTGTACATGTGCATTTAAAGACAACTTATTTTCTCCCCCAGCTTGGAGATTTAAGGGTCCTGTTTTAATAGGCAAATATGTATGAACTTGACTTTCACCAAAAACTTGTCTACAGTTGCAGATGTTTTTAACCAGAGTTACACTTGGGAGCAGAATATTGTTTGCACAGCAATGAAAGAGGAATTTAAAAATCTTGTTGAATCAGGATTAGCTGTGTGCAGGAAGAGGAAGAACAGAAAGCCGATTTCCATGAACTCTTTGCCTCCTCTTCCAGGAAGCCACTCATCTCCATGTGCCTTGGGGCATGTGCAAATCTAAGGAAGAAGGGGGAAAACCCACACAGCAGAGGACCCCTAGCATGGGGGTCCCTCTGATCTTAGGATTCACCTGTTGAGTTATTTGGCAACTGGGGAAATGAAAATTGGGAGCATCTTGTTTGAGATTTTGGGGTACCAGAGCTCCACAAGCCACGTTCAGGTCCTTTCCTTTCTGGAAGATTCCCATCCCTTCACATCAGAATGACTCAGCTCCTCAGGAATCTCACTCTGTTCAGCACATATAACTCTTCGTACTTAAGGCTGTGCCCTCTGATTTTCCCAGGCCAACTCTGCCACTTTTAGCAGAATGAACCTTGGATCATCAATAGCACCAGAGCCCACCTCTGCTAAGACAAAACAATATGCAAAAATAAACAATGATTTAAAGTTGTTATAAATAGACTCACCTTTCATACAGCAAAGATAAGTTATGAGACCCTTTGCTTCATATTGTCCCCTGATCAATACTAACAATCAATAACAAGCAATAGCAGTCAATACTAACAACAATGGCAGCCCTGCATCTTAGGCATGATTTGCCCTACTGTTTTGTTTATAATTTTTGCAGTTTTCCCCTCTTTTTTTCTCTTCCTCATTTCCTGTTGACTTCCTTCTCACCCTCTTGCTTTAACTTATTGGTCTCGTAATTTCCAGCTCAAGTCTAGAAGCACCAGCTGTGTTCATGACATTCTGAGCCAGGAGGCAGTTTAGAGAGAAGGAGTCAGGCCAGAGGAGGCATCTCAAGCTAGGGAAGCCCAGGTGGGGAGGAACGGGGAAGACCAAGCACCTGGTGACACCGCCTTCCTCTATCTCCCCTATGGCTCACTCCCACTCACTCCAGATGTGCTAAGGTAAGTCAGCAGGTCATTGTTCTGGACAGCATTACTTGTGGATGCTATCCAGGTCAAGGATACGACTGCAGCCCGTGCAACCCCCAGCTCAACCCCATTATCATCCCAGAAAAGCCCCCCATCCCGCCTCCTTGTTAACTCTGTTTGCAATTATCGAAAAGGATATATCTGAAGGAAAACTCAAGACTAGAGGAGAAAGTGGTGGCGATGAAGCTTAGCACACAAAGCAGAACATGTGATGATTCCAACTCAAGAATCTGATCTGAACACCCTTCCCTAAAAGCCTCCAGCACCTCCCCCATCCCCAAGATGATGTCCCACCCTGCTGCCCTCAGCCCCTGTGCTCCTGAGCTGCCCAGGCTGGCCTCTCTGCTTCCATTTCCCCGTTTACTGTTTCAGCCTCTGAGCTTCAGACTCCCCCAACATGCTGGGTGCTCCAAAGCTGCTACACTTCCTGGATGAGGAGACTTCTTGGTCCTCATCTCCTCTTCATTAAATACCACTTGATCAGCCATTAGCTGAGACATCACTGCTCCAGGAAAGGTTTTGGTTTCAGCTACAAACACGTACACACACACACACACACACACGCACGCACTCTCCTCCCCCTAGACTGAAAATTGCACAAGTATAGAGGTTATAACTATTGTGTGAAGGTATGTCTGTCTGTGAAAGTCTGTATGTCAGAGAGATGGGAGAGAGAAAACATCATTTATTTTGGACTTGATCCCATGGAACACCTCAGATTCCCTACCACTGTGATAAATGTTGGGTGCTTGATAGATATTGAAGGAATGAATGTCTTGCCCCACCATCTCCACCCTGGATAAGATGCCTCTTCTGAGTCCCCATAGCATCTTCTTCTCACTTCCACCCTAGGGGCTACCAAATCTGACTGTTTCCACATCTGTCTCCCCTCCAGACTGTGAGTGCTTTGAAGACCGGGACCACGTCTTGTGGGTTTCTCTGTCTTCAGCATCCCAGCCAGAGACTGGTAAAACAAAACAAAACAAAACACCTCAGACTATCTATTGAATAATGAGCACGAATGTGTACAAGGCTCCAACTCTAGTCTTTTGCTCTATAAGTTTATAAAATCTTCTTTTAATGTTTTCAAATATCTTTTTGGTTGAGAGGAACCTGGAACACTAGGTCCTCTCAAACCCTCCTGCTGCATCCGTATTCCAGAGATGGTCCCCATCATCCCCAGTCCGACCAGATATGACCAAGCTGGCAGGAGCTGAAGATAACACACCTCCGAGGGCACCTGTGAGGGATGAGGTGAGCAGAGCCCCTGCCGCTGCCCTCGGCAGGTGATTTTTTAGCTCTAAACATAATGTAATAAGATGTAATAATAAACACACCACGCAGGGAAACAAATCACTCCTGCTCTCTACTGCTGTCTTGCTTGCACAGGCTGCGTAAACCATGAAACAAATGTAACTCTGTTCAACCAAACCACATTTCTAAAGCTAAGTGAATATTTTTTAAAATGCTAAATGATGCTACTGGATAGAGAATATTAGCATTTTTCTCAAAATAGCCAACAGCAGCTGCTTAAAAGCCATCAGGTCCATTTTAAAAAAGAAGGAAGGGAAGAAAAATAATAATAAAAACCAGAAGGAGCAGTGAAAGCTAGTTGCTTTCCCTGGAAGTCCTGAAAAAAGAGCCTTATTTTAAGTCCCTCTCTAGAATGGAACTAAGCTATTTTGCATCCAGTTTTATGAACATTAAAAATAAAGTTAGATGAGTTCTCACTTCTTTTTTCTCTGAAGGCCCTCAAGTGTCTCTTAGGCCAGGTATACAAGATAACAGGTAACAGGTCATAACAATTTTTGTAAATACAGTCCAGTCAGCACCAAATAGGGGAAAAATAAATCAAAAGTATGGAAGGATGGGAAAACAAACAGTACTCTTTGCCACGATGGGCTGTTAACATTATTTATTTAACCACAGTTCTCTCCCTGAGAGGGGCCTCATTTTCAAATAAACAAGAAGCCTTTCTAATAAACAAGAAGCCTTTCTTTTGGCAAATTGCATCATAAAATAGTCCTGTCTCCTTTAGCCTTCCACCAGCTAAAACCAAAACTCAAGGAGCTTCCCCATTCATTGTCCCCTGTCTTAAGGAGAACAAAGAAAGTGACCAGACTTATTTTTGACAAGAAGCAGGCTAAGGTGACTTTTTCAAGATCACATAATGTCAGGGTTGTCTGGTCCAGGGCTTTGCCGCTACAGCAGCACCCACTACTATCAAAAGTGTTTGGGGTTTTGTTAAATGAAGCTCCCGATTCTTAAATCTTGATGGTCAATTTGATACTGCCAAGACTGTGGGGCTGAAAGCCCATAGAGATATTTCCTACTCAAGATCCAATACACATAGATACATGTATATGTATAAGTGAGTCACCTTTCTGTACACCTGAAAGTAACACATTGTTAATCAACTATGCTCCAATATAAAATAAAAATTTAAACATAAACGTAAAATGAAAAGATCCAATATGCAATCCAGTCTGGAGATGAAAACAATGCCCAGGGCCAAAGGGAGCCCTCCTGATCTTCCAAACCCTCCTCCCATCACACGTAGCCCACAGTTTACTCCAGCAGACCACCATCTCTTCTGTTGGATCTAGGTACCAAAATCACGGTTGCCATTTCAGGCTGGGTCTAAATATATCCATCAAAACGTGCTCCCAGGCACTTTACAAACACAGCAACAGGACTGCTTATGAATGAATGAACTCACAGTCCAGGTGTCCCCCACGAAGGTCAACCAGCATCGACCTCACCAAGACCTGAACCACGGACCCCAAAGGAGTTCTTCTGGCTCTTTCTCCTCAAGCTCCTTCTTCAATGGGCTCTGCTGCAAGTGTCATAGGGATTTCTCTGTGTGGTGGGAGTCCCGTGCATCTCTACTGGGGTCGCCCATGTTCTTACCCCTTGTTCTCGGCTCTGACATGCTCTTACCCTTGGGTCAAGGTCCTCAGTCTGTTCTGCAAAACATCTGGGATCATTTGTATCCATCAATGAGATAGTTCCCTTTCAGTGCTTTGTCTTCAGCAATTGTTTTCTCTGGGGGATTCTCTCTCCGTGAGAGTCTACAAAAGTCTACATGAACATTTATCGTTAACCAGGGGCTGGTCCTGTCTTTCATGTCAGCACTCTTTGCCCCATCCTTCACCTCAGCTTGCTACTACAAAGGGAGGAATGCCTTAGGGACTTTCTGTGCGCAAAGATTATTCAAGCCTGAGTTCAAGCCTGAGAATAACAGGATCATGTCTGCTCCTATCTCTCATTTCAAACCACAGAGAACATGGCATGGAGAGCCTGCCACTGGCTGGCTGAGAACCCCTGCCTGCCTGCTTAGAGAGTGACTGCACGGCCCAGTTCCATACAGGCGTCATATTCCAAAATAGAAACGAGGGTCTAGCCGAACACTTTGTCTTGCCTTCCCCCAGCACTGTCTTGGGAGACCCTTGACAGGAAAGGTAGACAAAGGAGACCAAAGATAATCTAGAGCCACAGTCAAGCTGAAGGTACCTACACCCCTTCTCTTTGAAGGCCTGCAGCTCTCAAGTGAAAGCACATGAGCCTGAGACCCCAGACTCTGGTCAGCCCCAATAACCCATATCTTAATCCCCTCCTTCTCCTGTTGTCCAAAAACACATAATAAATGTCATCTTTCTTGATGCAAGTGGACTTCTCATCCTGCCCATTTGGGAGCTTTTTTCCTTCTCTAACCTACTCATAGATAACCACACCATCTCCATGCTTGCACCACACCATGTACATGCCCAAGTGTGTCCTACTGACCAACTCCCCTGTCCATTTCCCACACTGGCATGTGAATTTCTTGTGTCCTCTGTGTCTGTGTATAGGAATTTCCTGTGTTCATTCTCTCTCTCTCTTTCCTCTCCTCCCTCCCTTCTTTCTTTCCTTCAATTATTCATTAAATAAAATTAAATTGCTATCCTACATCTTGCTAGGCACTGTCTGGGGCATTGGAGGTAGAGTAGAGAAAAGGGAAGATGGGATCTGCCCTCATGGAACCAATATTTAGTGGAGGGAGAGTTGAGGAGAGAGGGAGGTATGGTGAAAAGAGACTGAGCTATGGACTCAGAAAAAAATAAATGCAAATGCAATCCTTAATCCCACAATTTACTAAAAACAACATTGGGGCAAATTGGGTGACATCCTTCATTCTCAGGTTCCTGATTAATTAAAAATGGTTGTGCTTACTCTGTAGGGTTATCATGAAGATTTAATTGAATAATGCTTGCAAGCAACTTATACGTAGTAGGTGATCAATAAATGTAACCATTATATAAGGACCAACTGTATAGCACGGGGAGTGCTGCTCAATATTCTGTAATAACCTAAATGGAAAAATAATTTGAAAAAGAATAGATACATGTATATGTATAACTGACTCACTTTGTTGTACACCTAAAACTAATACAATATTGTTAATCAAATATGCCCCAATAAAAGATTTAAAAAATTTAATAAAATAAAAAAATAAATGTAATGATTTTTATCATTGTGGCCATTGTCTTAAGTAGTGGTATCAAAACGTTTCTTGTAAATACTAAGCATGACTTCCCAATATATGTCTATGTATGATATAAATTACACATGTGTAAATATTAGCAAATATGCATATTGTTTACATAGAGTTTAATTTTCACTTATATTTTTAGATGACAATAAATACAAATAAAGTATGTTCTAGTATATTTTCTCACACCACAATAAATCATTCTGGGTACCCCCCATGAGCAAACACCCCACTTTGAAGATCATTGGTTGAAAATGTGGGTTTCCAGGGAATTTATGAGTGCAACTTCACAGGAAAAAAATATTTCCCCAAATTCCATGCTTTTTGTAACTCTCCTAGGAGTGTCTTGTTAATAAAGGTATTGCCCAATTCACTGAAGAGGAGCTAAAATGGCCAATAAACATTTGAAAAGAAAAGCTCAATGAAATGAGGAATCAGGGAAATGCAACTTAAAATAATGAGATACTCTTTCTCAATCAACAGATTGGCAAATATGAAAAAGTCCTCAAATACCAAGTGCTGGCAAGGGTGCGGGAAATGGGAATTCCCATATTTTGCTAGTGGGTATGTCAAGTGAACGGTAAAATCTTTTATTAGAGCACTTGTCAATGTCTACTAAAGAGCAAATTGGGAGCACCATGTGCCCTAGAAATTATATTGTTAAGAGTATTCACCTTGGAGAAGGGCTTATTTATTTATTTTTGTCATGGACCTTGTTGACAGTCTTGTGATATGTATGTACATATGCATATGCATTATTATAGGTATACTATGTTATATATGTATATGTATGCATATAATATGTGTAAATATATTATACAATATGTATATTATATACATTATAACATGTAATATTATAATGTGTACAATAAATGCATACAAAGATTTTAAAGAAACCAATTATATGGAAAGCAGCTATAAATGTTTAAAAAACAAAGTTTTGAGATTGTAATATGTGTTCTTTCTTAACTCACTAAACTAAAATCTACTAATATTCTCATAATTACTGTAAATTTGAAGTGTTGATGCTCATCAACAATATTTTTAGGTAACTTCAGCAACTGTAACGTGATCTTAAACTGTGATTCCCATTGGCGACAAAGCCACAGCACTACCAATGCTACTAGAGTTTGTTGTCTGCATTCACAAGGAAATGCTAAGTTTCAGGTAAATGCCAATAAAAATAAAGATTAACTTTTTTTTTTCTCTTTCAAGTCCTGGACCCCTAAATTTTCCCCACATGTTTACAAGAAGACATAGTCAAGGATGTGCATTCCAGCACTGTTTGTGATAGCGAAAAATGAAAAATAACCAAAGGGTGGATAAATAAGTGCAATATGCTCATCAAACCGGATATTACAAAGCAGGTAAAAGAGATTAAGTGTAGGGAGAGCTCTCAAACTCACCGCTGAGTATAAAAAGCAGGGAGTAAGACAAACAAAACCACAGTGTTCTTCCATTCAGGTCAATTATTTTAATAGCAAAAAATAAGCTGGTTACTAGCTACTGTAAAAAAAAATGTATTTCTGGTGGATTTACATTCAATAACACATTAAAGCATGAACTCAAATGATTCACAGAAAATGCCTGATAATAGTTCTCTTTGAACAAGGAGAGAGGAAAATGGGGTCATGGAGGGAAAAAAAGTGAGCTCAAATTGTATACTTGTAATGTATTCCAGACAGAAAGGCAGAGAGAGAGCGAGAGAAGGAGGGAAGGAGGGAGGGGTAGAGGATACATAGGTAGAATTCTAGATGTGTGGTGTATTTTACCATCTTCAAAATATGAAACATATATATATGTATGTGTGTGTTTATATGTGTGTATATGTATGTATGTGTACATCTATATATAGAGATAGATGTACCCAGATATTTCTGTTCATCAAGAGGTCCAAGGAGATCTTCTCTATGGCAAATTTTAAGACTGTATTTAAACAATAACCTAGAGCTTTTTTAAGTTCCAAAGTCATGAAGGAAGAAAAGAAAATGAAAATAAACATGCAAAGTTCATTGGTTTGCCATTCAGTTTCTCAATAATCCTGACATCATTTTTGGAAGAATATTAGAAGGCAAAATTATTGGCACCAATATTTTGTAAGGTTCATTTTTCTAACTCTGTGATAAGTTAGTTGCACCTTTCATAAAAATTGTTGCTTGATGGCCGGATGTGAAGATTCAAGTTAGGAAGAAAGTAAAAGACCTCTGCATATAGTGATGCCCCAGAAAAGGGCAGGTTCAAGTTTTATTAAGAATTTATTTGTCATTTTGTAAATGGCATCAACCCCAGGAAATGACATGGTGAGCTCCCTGGTCCATCACTGCTGCCATGCAAGGCAGTGTCTCTCTATGAATTGTTCTCATTACTTTGTTTCAAAGCAGCATTTGGCGTTTGCTGTTGCGGAGGTTGATCACCAATGTCTCAGAAAGCACACAAGATAATGCAGGTGAGGGAGAAATCTTTGGAATGATACAACGTGGGGAGATAAAGTAAAAGCTCTTTCCAGTCCTGAAAATAAAATCAATCTGAATAGGGAGCTGTCTCTGGGTGGAACATTACACACAGTGCACATGTGCTAGTTTTAAGATATTCAGCAGGCTCTAAAATGGTGACTATAACCAGCTGTGCCAGTCTTTTGCAATGTGCAGGTTCACAAAATCCCGGTGTTAGAGGAGAGCTTAACTATCATATGCTCCTTACACACCTCTAACCCTTGAATTAAGTCAGTGACGATGATGATGACGATAACAGCTAAAGATTGCAATGGACGAGGCACCGTTTAAGCATCTTCCATTTCTTCAATGACCTGGAGGCCATTTCGTCTCTAATTGCATGTCTTCAGTGACAGAGAGCTCATCACCTCCTGATGAAGTCCATTCATCTTTGGAGAGCACTGGTTGGACAGCTCTATATCAGCCTGAAAACTGTGTCCCTTGGATTCTACCCACTGGCCCTAATTCTATGCCTAAGAAGGGAAGCCCTCCTTTCTTATCCTTATTTGTATATTTGAAGGCAGCTCCCATGTCTTCTGCAAGACTCGCCCCACAGCTGTCCCAGTGACCAGCCTGTGGCTTGCACCAACTTCCCTGTAAATCCTATTACTACCTCCATGACGCTCCAGTGAATTCCAATGGCCAACATGTCATTTAAAATACCCACAATGAATGCGATAATCTTGATGTGTTCTGGTAAGCAGGACAATCACTTCCCTATTTAAGAAACTACTTGCATCCATGCAACCTGACCTCAGTTTTGTATTCTTGCAAACTCTGGAATGTTACATGAAGAAGTAGAGGCCATGTGAAAGAAAATTATGGGGAAGGATACTAGCGAATGTTCTTAGAGCCTCTAAGATGCCCGCTGACTTGTCTGGACACTATCCTAGAGGCACGGGGTTCCACTGAGTTTTTTAAATAAATTTGTATTGGAGTATAATTGATTCACAACGTGGTGTAGTTTCAGGTGTACAGCAAAGTGAATCAGTTATACATATACATATATCCACTCTTTTTTAGAGTCTTTTCCCATATAGGTCATTACAGACTATTGAGTAGAGTTCCCTGTGCTATACAGTAGGTTCTTATTAGTTATCCATTTTATATACTATTAGTTATCTATTTTATATACAGTATTGTGTGTATGTCAATCCCAATCTCATAATTTATCCCTCCCCCCACATTTTCCCCCTTGGTAACCATGAGTTTGTTTTTTACATGTGACTCTATTTCTGTTTTGTAAATAAGTTCATTTGTATCATTTTTTGGATTCCACATGTAAATGATATCATATGATATTTGTCTTTCTCTGTCTGACTTACTTCACTCAGGATGACAATCTCTAGGTCCACCTACATCACTACAAATGGCATTATTTAATTCTTTTTATGGCTAAGTAATATTCCATTGTATATATGTACCACAGCTTCTTTATCCACTGACTTTTATAACTCGAGAGCACCAACATGACTGAATCTTGAAAAGGGTGCAAAGGTGGTCTGGAGAAATTCAAAGTGGGGAGCAAAGAGACCAGGTGGACCATTAGGAAAATAAAACTAAAACTATGAGTGCTTAGATGGGGTTCATGAGAGGAGGACTAGAGAGTTCTCATGATCTAGGATGCATCAGAATAACCTTGGGAGTGTGCTTGAAATATCCATCACCAGACTCTCTAAATGGCCTCTAAATGGGGCCAGGGCATCTGCATCTTGAGAACCTCAGGCTCCTGAGACACAAGATGTCATGGTGAAGAAACTCACTGATAAAGGAGGGAGAGCTTGCAAATGAATTCGGTACATCAACCCCTGGAAACTGGACAGGACAGGTTGTTAACACAAGGAATAATGGCACACAGGAGGCAAAATAAAATTGAGGGGAATAGAAAATCATTTTTCTTTTTCCATGCTGAGTTTGCATGGTCCATGGGACTCCCATATAGAGATACCCAGCAGATTCTTAGAAAACAAAGTTAGGACTCGGCTAGGTAAAATCTACTGGGGGGTGAATTTCTTTCAAATCTATAGAATCCAGCCCCTTATTTTTTTGTTTTTTTCTTTTTGTACTTAAATTCAAAATAGCATCTTTGAACTATTTAGATCTAGATGCTCAACTGGGGTGAAGGTTTGAAAAAAAACACCTGTTTACGTCAGATGCTAAAAGGACTAATATAAACTCACTTTTGATTTTAAACTTTTAAATAACTTTCTATTTTTTAAAAAAAAAAGTCGCCTTCATGGAATGCAAGTGCTCTCACCCAACAGGCAGTCCGCGAGAGTGGTTACTGAAATATCAATGTGTTCTTTCACAGGTACTGAAAAATAAATGCAAGTCATGAAAAAAGTAATGAATCGACTTGAAAACCCAGTGGGATGGCAACCTCTTGGAGTAATAATAGCACACTCTCTGTCAGGACGGATGGCGCCTTAGAAAGGTGTTTGCACCCAACTTTGTTCCCGTGAAAACCTAGAAGTACTCAGTAGTAAGGGCTGCTGGCAGGATCCTGACAATCTTTAAAAATATCTATCATCTGAAAGAGCTTGTCACACCAGAGTTATCTCCTGTACAGAGAGACGTTGAAAGCATGGATGGGTGCAGGCTGTATAGAGGAAAAACCCAGAGTAATCCAGAGGGAAGAGGTGTCAGGTGGGAGAGGGGGGTCTTATCACAGTTGAGGCAAATCTCCCTATTAAGAAGCTAACGAGGGGCTTCCCTGGTGGCGCAGTGGTTGAGAGTCCGCTTGCCGATGCAGGGGACGCAGGTTCGTGCCCCGGTGCGGGAAGATCCCACATGCCGCGGAGCGGCTGGGCCCGTGAGCCATGGCTGCTGAGCCTGCGCGTCTGGAGCCTGTGCTCTGCAACGGGAGAGGCCACGACAGTGAGAGGCCCGCGAACTGCAAAAAAAAAAAAAAAAAAAAGGCATCAAACTAGCCGCCTCAGAGAGAATTTCCTGCAACCTCTTACTACAGTAATTCTGAACACAGAATAATGGTAAATGCAAAAAACATTTTAGAGCCCTGCCATTTTTGACCCAGATGGTGTGATAAGGGCTTAACACAGTTTTTCCTTAGTACTCCCCACCACCCTCCAAAGGCAGGACTATGAAAATTAACTAGTTTACTGATGAGAAATCAGAGGCTCAGAAAGATGGAGAACAAAAGCTCACTAAATCAACACTTAAAAGGAGGCTGGACAATCAGCCCAGTGCAAACATCTGGCCAGAGCAAGCCTGGGTGCATAACTCAGGGGACAGGACAAAAGACTGATATTCCTGGCCTGGCCTGTCCTGTCATTGCTGAGAAAGTGAGCCCACCTCTCTGAGATAGGGAGAAGGACCCTGCAGCCACCATCAGGGGTCCTCTAGGACAGAAATGTAAGATGCAGCCAAAGCAGGGATCTAGGAACTCACTTTCTCTCATTTTAATTGCAGCACCTCACCCCTGCCTCCCCCTCTTCCTCCAGCAGCCGTCCTTACTGCGTAAGGGGTAGAGGCATCAGGACAGCTCTGACTCCGTGTTTTTAGCTGTAAAACAGGGATACTAACTAACAGCACCTCTTTTCCAGGGATTCTATGAGTAATCATGGGATTAATACAGGTAAAGTACTTCACACAGTACAGAGCACATCAGAGACCCTGGAGAGGTCACCTGGTTCCATTCTTACTGCTCATCTCACAGTTTTCTAGTTTTTAAGAGATTGTAATAATCAGAAAAGAAGTGGATCAAAAGTCAACAAGGGCACCCAGTGGTGGCATGACAGGTCTTGGATGGTGTGGTCTCCGTATCTGAGGCACATGAAGCAGAAACAGAGGCAAGAAGGTCTTGATAGCGGCTCCTGCTGGAAATGGCAGTTTTGCACAAGTCCCGCGTGTTCACTGAGTCTGAGCCTGAACCTGAGACCATGAAAAGGGGCACCTTGAGTGCACAGAGCCTCCTTCCATGACCCCACCAGACCTATCCCATATTACATGGTGAGCTAAAGGCAGGATTCTGCTGTCTTGGCTGGATGGACAACCTCCGTCAAGGTGTGCACTTTTCTAGCCCCCCAGTGTTCTCATCTGTGAAATTTACTACAATAGATAATGCAGGGTCACTGGGAGAATAAATGAGCTCATGTATGAATAGCAGTCAGCAAGGGCCCCTAACCTCCCGGCCGCAGACCGGGTACTGTCCGTGACCTGTTAGGCACTGGGGCACAGCAGGAGGTGAGCGGCGGGCGAGCGAGCGAAGCTTCATCTGCCGCTCTCCATTGCTCCCCATCTCTCGCATTACTGCCTGAACGCCGCCCCACCCCCAACCCATTCCTCCGCAAAACCGGTCCCTGGTGCCAAAAAGGTTGGGGACCACTGGCACTCAGCATATTGACGGCCATGTGCTAATCCTTAATCAGAATCAGGTAGTGTCACCATTTCTATTGTGTTTATTCACACCATTATCATAGAAGATGTTTGCATTGAGGAGCTCAGAATATGTATAATCTATAAATGGCCAAATGAGAGAG
Source organism: Delphinus delphis (assembly GCF_949987515.2). Lineage (NCBI taxonomy): Eukaryota > Metazoa > Chordata > Mammalia > Artiodactyla > Delphinidae > Delphinus > Delphinus delphis. Next base: position 6,781,625 of record NC_082684.1, on the reverse strand, counting down.
AGAGCACATATGGGAACGTTGTGTACACATCTCAGCTTTGGTCAACACAGGGTCAGGAAAGCTCTCTCCTCACTTGAGGATGAGTCAACAGGGAACGGAGCTTATTAGAAAGAACAACACTGCAGAAGAAAAGGAGGGGAAAGACAACATCAGCTTGAACAGTTCCTGAAAAACCAGGACACATAGAGTGATTTAGTGCTGATTTTTTTTAAAGGAAAATTGTCTACATGATTGGGCATCATCAGTGGGGACCAGCTGGAAGTCATGAAGAGAAACAGTGCCAAAGCAAACAACTACACCAGAAGAAAAAGGAGAGGAGAGGGGTGAGAAAGGATTTGAGCAGCTCTAAGATGCCCCAGGTCTGCAAAGAGGAAAATTGGCACCATGAAAAAATAAAATCAGTGACCAGGAGCAAAGGGTAATAGATCTTTTAGAATTCAGAACAACAACAACAACAGACCACAAGGATCTGAATGTAATTCAGGAGAAGATGAGAGAAAGTAACGAGAATGAGAAAAATGTTGACTATCTGAGTTAAAGGAGATCATAAGTAAAAAGAATAATCAGAATAGAAGTAACAAGTAGGTTGAAAGGAGACCAGGGTATTTTTACCATAAATGCTGATCTTATTTAGGGGTGGGGGGAGGATCAAAGAAAAAAGAAGCAAATACTAGCAAAATTGATGTTATTACAAGGAGAAAGAAAAAATAAGACCTACAATACCCAACATATAATATAGATGACTTAGAAAGTAACAAAACTCAGGATAGATTCTACCTTCTCTGAGATTAAATGATAGAAGATCATGAAGAAACATCTACAGAAGTTTGAGGAGCAAAATTCGTGCCCCAAGAGAATTAGATGCAGCAAAATTATCTTTCATGTATGAATGCAAAAGAAAGTCATTTACTCTCAGCCAGACAAGAGGTCAGAACATATATCTGTCCTCAAAAGTCTGTCTCCAAAAATTTAGTTGAATATGTATGCAAAACCACTGAAATCAATCAATATTAGGAATTGAATGATGGTATTTAGAAACTGGCAATGAGCATAAAAGCCAGGAATACTTGAGGTTAAACCTAAACTGCTATTGAATTTTGGTCTCAGACCTAATAAGACATTGTAAGATGAGCACTCTCACTGCCGAAAATTTTGTAAATTGAGGCAATTTTGCAGAAAAATAATTTGGTAATTTATTTCACAAGCCTTAAAATAAGTATACACATTGACTTGATTAATCTAAATCCAAAATTTTATTTTAAATAACCAAAATTGCCCTCAAAGATTTAAGTTGTAATATATTTATTTTCTCTTTGTTAATAATATTTAAAAGATGAATATCACCTAAAAATGCCCAATGAAATAAAAATTAAAATGGCTTAATGAATTATACAGCCATATAATGAAGTGTTAATTTCCTTTAAAAACAATACTTAAGGGCTTCCCTGGTGGCACAGTGGTTGGGAGTCCGCCTGCCGATGCAAAGAACGCAGGTTCATGCCCCAGTCCAGGAGGATCCCACATGCCGCGGAGCGGCTGGACCCGTGAGCCATGGTCACTGGGCCTGCGTGTCTGGAGTCTGTGCTCCGCAACAGAAGATGCCACAGCAGTGAGAGGCCCACGTACCGCAAACAAACAAACAATACTTAACATAAGAATATGCTCAGAATATAATGCTAAGTTAAAAAAAATATTAAACAAAACTGTATAAATGTTCCTATTTCATTTTTTGAATGGACTGATAGATATATTATTGATTGGTGGGCAGCTATTTAGATAAATGCAGGGGAAAGTATTGAAAACAATATCAAAATATTAACTATTTTAATCCCCTGTTTAATAAAATAGGGCTAATTTTTTTCTACACATGTCCATTTTTTTAAAAGTTCTAGTGTATTAGGATGTGTAGAAATGTCTACACACCATAGAAAGTAAAAGAAAAATAAAGAATATAAAGAAAAATAATTTTTTTAAGGTAAGAATACACAGCAGTCTTCAAAATCTATAGGGAAAAATAACTAGGAAGTGTCAACTTTACCTCTTACCTGCATTCATCCACTCATCCTTTCTTCCACCCACTCATTTACCTGTTCACCACAGACCTATAGATTCCTAACTCCCACCAGATTCTAAGCTAGATTCGGGGCACACAGAGGAGAAAACTCCAGATAAGACCTTGGCCTTCATGGAGTAAACAAACATGCAACCAGCTCTAAAGCAGTCGCAGTGGAAAGTAAACACAAATGAGACTGGTGGTGCCCTGGGAGAATGAAGGACTGAGTCCGTGGGTTCGTGGAGAAAGATGAAGGTACTTTCCTTGCATGGACCTGAGGTGGTGCCCTGGGGGCATAGCTAGAGGAGCTCTCACTAGACCTTGGGCACATGGGCAGCATGATGGACTTTTTGAAGCATTTTCAGTCTAAGATGATATCAGTTCCTTTTTCTAACCTGAAGTGGGAGAGTAAGAGGATGGAGAAACCAATGATAATGAGTTTAACTTTTCCCCCTTCAGGTTTAATATGAGTCTTACAGGGCAGATGGAGCTAGAAACCAGGTCTGGAATCTCATGATCCTGACCAGGCCCTACCAAAATATCCTCCTCCCACTCCTCTCCTCCAAGACCCAACTCAAATGTCCCTTCCACTGTGAAATAGTCCCAGTTACCCCACACATGTTGGTCATTATCCCTCTTGACTCTTCGAGAACTGACTTCTAATTGTATACTCTCGACATTGAACCCTATTATCTTTCATTTAAACTATTTGGAGAGGAAACTCTTATGATTGTCTCCCAGCTACAGTGGGAGATCCCTAGGTCAGGCTGGATCTTCTTCTATTTGTTTGTCTTTTGTTGATTCTCATCTCCATGTGTCCAGACCATTGTAAAGACCCTGATACATAGGTCTGAATTCAGATGGATTCACTGGAGTTAGTGGTGAGACTAATACATGTATGACTCTATGCAGCTTACACATGAATTATTTATAATTACACACAGTAACAGGCAGAATATATTCTGGGTGTCTTATCCTGAAGCCAGCAGAAAGACTCACATACAAATCACCCCTCCCAAGGCAGATGACCAGAGAGATAGCAGATCTCAAAGAGCCCTACCCTCCCAAACTAATCATATCTCTGTCCTTCTGCACATCACCAGATGCAGGCTCTGCCTCCCTACATCAGTCATAAATCTGCCCTTGGGCACATGGCTCATCTGTCAGCAGCCTTTATTACTTTTGTGAAACTGGGACACTCCATCTGGGATCACAGGACAGGACCCAGCCCAACACACTATAGGGCAGTGGGGGAGGTCCATCAGGGGTTCCCTCTTTTCTGTTGGAAGAGAGACCCACCCACCATCCTGCCCTCCTGCCATCAGGCACTGAGCCCTCAGAGGCTGGCCTGGGGGGTCCTCCATCCACAGGCATGCCTCCCATTCCTGTGCATGACTTCAGCTTTCACTTTATTTTAAATTGAACTATAGTTGATTTACAATATTGTGTTAATTTCTGGTGTACAGCAAAGTGATTCAATTATATATATGTTATATATATATTCTTTTTCAGATTCTTTTCCATTGTAGTTTATTACAAGACACTGAACCAGCTTCTGATGCCTCTTCCACACAGATACGCTGGGCTCAAAGTGGTACCCGGTCTCCCTTTCTGAAAGTTCTGCTTCCTTGATTCTCCTTTAAGAACCTTCTTGGATCTCTAGATTCAAAGGTACTTCCCGGGATGGGTGGGGACGAGAACGAATGTTCATTAAATGCCTCCCAAGTGATGGGCATTGCAGCCTTGCAGCCATGCTGTCGTGGAGAAAAGAACTGTCCTTTATTTAAGACCACCAACAACACCACAAAGGCTAAGAGATTTGGAATAATTCACTCTATGTCACACGCTAGTAAGAAAAAGCAAACCTGGGGTGAAAAACCAGGGCTGCCTGTCTCCAGAGCTTATGTTCATTCTATTACATGAGGGCCTGACTAAGAAAGGGTGACCCTAGCTCCACACTGCGTCCCTCACTGTGTGTGTTAATACAAAAGGAAGGTGGAAAATGAAAGAGGAGAGAAAGAAGTTTTATAGCTCATTTACTCCTCCCACCAGGGCAGCCTCCACCCTGACCCCGCCAACAATCAGGCAGCTAGGACAGGTGAGCTCTGACCCCTCCTGGCCCCAGGGAGGGGCTCAGCTCTGCACCCTCTCAATTTTCTCATTTCTGTTGTATTTACCTTGCCAGGGCCCTCCCTGAGAGTGGGGTGGGTCAGGGTGCTGAGAAAGTCAGGGTGTGGAGCCATGGCAGTGCCTGAGGGAGTCCTTCCCACCACACACCTGTGAGCCCTTCAGCCTCCTCCTACTGACAGCTGCTTTAGACCTTCAACTCTCACCAAAGCCTGTTTTTGCTGAACTTGCATTAAACAAAGACCTGGAAACACGGGTCAGCAAAATCCAAACATTTGCCTCCTTCAAGAAGTTGTCTGAGGAGCTCCATCCCTTCTGTGAAACAACGTTAGCAAATACGGCAAAGGGAGCCATGCCTCATTCTGGGAACCGCCACTCAACGAGCCCCAGACCTCAGATAAAGTGGAAACTCCTTACCTCGATTTGTCAGGCTCTGTGACGTCTTGCCCTCGCTGCTCTCCTGCCTCATTGCCATTCATCCCAGTTAAGCCTTTAGTTCACTTTCCTCCCTCCCTTCCTTCCTTCCCTCCTTCCTTCCTTTCCTCCTTCCTTCTTTCCTATCTCTCCTTCCTCCCTCCCTCCCTCTCTCTTTCCTTCCTTTCTTCTCTCCTTCCTTCCCAATAAATACTGAGCACCTATTTACTCCTGGGTGATGAGTCAGGTGCTGCAGACACAATTCCCAAGGCAAACAGACTCAATGTTCTTTCTCCGTTTCACGTCCTTGTGCCTGCAGTCCCCTTCACATGGAATGCCCTCACCTACTCTACCTGGATAAAACCTGCTCATCCTTCAACTCGCAGATGAAATATCAATTTTGTTTTGTTTCCTAAATAATCCTTCCCTATTCCCCACCTATTCCCCTCCTCCAGGTGGGGTCGGGTGCCTCTCTGTCTCCCTCTTTTCCTACCCTTCCCATTGCACTCTTCATCTTTGGTGCCATCATCTGCTCACTTGCCTGTACCCTCAACTAAACTGCAAGATCCTTAAAGGCAAGGGTGCTCAGTCTTTTTCATCTATGCATCCTCCTGAGCCAGCTCTCACCACATACCTCTAGGCCTTCCAAGATTCCCAGGCTCACCAGCAGCAGAAAACTTGTTCCTCTTAGAGAAAATACAAACCCTCAGATAAAAATACTCAACTTCCAGCTTCCAAACCTATGCTCACCTGTATATGCTCCCACTGTTTTCTCTGGAGTCCCAGATCACTACACCCAACTGTCTACTCAGAGTCTCTGCTGGGACAGCTGGCAGTCAATTCCAACTCAGTTTCTCTAAGACAAACTCATCCTCTTCCCTTCCAAACAGACGTCCCCCATTTTCTGTAGGTTCCCCAAAACGCAGTCACCTAAGCTAACACTCGGAGCCAACTCTGAGGCGTCCTTCTTCCTCATCCCATGCATACAAATAGCCACTTATTAATGTGGAATCTGGACCCTAAATATAATCCATCTACATCTCTGCCACTCTGTTCCACACCTCCGTCATTTATCTCCAGGATTTCTGAAACAGGCTCTGGACTTGTCTTTCTGCCTCAGTCTTGCCTCCTGACAATCCATTTTCTACAATGAAGAGACAGTAATCTTCTTAAGACATAACATGATGTCATTTGCTAGCTTAAAACACATAAACGCCTTCTCATTGCTCCAATGATAATATCGAAAGTCCGTCACTTCCAGGGCCACTCGGATCCCAGCCTCTACCTTCCCATCTTGCTCACCTCCAGTCAACCCCCTTACCTCTGTCACACAGTCTCCAGAAAGACTGAGCCTTCAATTACTGAAAACCCCTTGCCCTCTGTGGCCTCCAGGCTGTTATGATCATGGTTTTCTCTGCCTAGAATATTCCTCTCCTTCTCATTGCTGGCCTGGATGTGAATGTCACCTCATCCTCACGCACCAGTCAAGCTTGCCAGGCAGTGCAGGGACAGAGACATCTCTTCACGTCCCTTTGGCCTCATAGACACCTCGAGTGCCGTGGGGTGGCCTCCCTGGGCCCACTATAGCCCAGATGTTCCCCGAGATCCCCAGCGGGAGCTCCTGCTGCACCTCATTATCACCGTCCCTGTAAATAACAGCAGCACTGACACCAGTCTGCAAAATGAACACATGCATATTTGATCTGTATAAACAGTGCATATAATATGACATTTCCTTTCAAAACTCCCTCACCACTCGGAAATTCAAATGAGAATCTGCACTACCCTTGGACTGGAGACTAATGAGGGCGTCATAAATATTTGATTAAAACCAGGCCAAATTCTAGGGGTTTTGCCTCACAACATTTTGAAGCCACTGCTGAAAGATGTCTTGAATATCTTAAGTACTTTTGGGGGGCAGCAAAAAGTAGCATCCCTCTCGAGGAATCTTCCACCTGCTTCCACTCTTGCACAGGGTGCCGGCTGCTATTTCTCTTGAATATTGGCAGGCATTTGGATCTGTCTTGGCTTTAAAATCACCTTCCATTTCGGAGTGTCGGTCAGTGAGCTTGTGTTCATCACAAAGAAACAGTGACAAGAGAAAGGAATATTGGGCTACATTTCAGAAAACCTGCCCCTCAACCCGGCTGGCCAATGTCTGGCTCTGTCAACGTGGGGAGGGGTGTTGAACATCCCTTGGCCTCAATGTTTTCCTCTGTAGTTGATGAGAAAATAAGTGGTTGCCAAGATGAGAATAGATGTTGCGTACTAGAAATTGTTAAAGAAAACATGATAGATTAGGATTACTAGTTAACAAGCTAGGCTAAATATTTGGTCATCATTTTCCTTGTTGAGACTCTCCAAACAATACTATTTAGATGACAAAATAGGAGAACCCATTTGGAAAGCCATTCTAATATTCACAACTTTGGACCTATTGGTCATACTTTTCATGGGAATGAAATACTACACACTATGAAAAAAGTACTTATTTGGAAGAGTTTTTGTTTCTTCTCATTACCAAAAAATACTCTAAAATAATAAAGACCTTGAGAGCAATCTAAACAGCCAATAATAGGATCAAATAAATTATGATGTATCCCAACAGATTATTGTATAGAAAAATAGTCATTACAAAAATGCCTCTAATAATAAAGTTATATGATTAATAAATGAACTTATTTACAAAACAGAAGTAGAGTCACAGATGTAGAAAACAAACTTATGGCTACCGGGGGTAAGGGGGAGGGAAGGATAAGTTGGGAGATTGGGATTGACATACACACACTACTATATATAAAATAGATAACTAATAAGAACCTACTGTATAGCAAAGGGACTCTACTCAATACTCTGTAATGACCTATATGGGGAAAGAATCTTAAAAAAGAGTGGATATACTCACTTTGCGGTGCACCCAAAATTAACACAATGTTGTAAGTCAACTATACTCCAATAAAAATTTAAAAAAATACAATGTTGAGTATGTAGAGTACAAAATCAAAAAATCAAATAGACAAGTCTATGTGAAATAAAAAATAAAATATTTTTTTAAAAAGTCAAACTCAAAAATCTAAAAGAAATCATTGAATATTGCCTAATCTCTGAATAAGGAAGAGAGTTCTAAGATTAAAAACATAGGATAAGTTATTAAAACTGTTTAAAATTAATTTTACTATATAAAAATTTCAAAATTCTAAAGTAAATATACCATAAATAAAGTTTAAGAAAAATAACATTATAACAAATATGACGAAGATACCACTCTGTTTATTAAAAGAATCATGAAAATTAATAAGAATATAATCATTCCAACAGATAATAGGGTGAGAATATGGACAGATAATTTAAGCACACAAAAGAAAAAATCATTTTATTTTTAAATAATCAAACCTACAAGTAAATAAACAAGTTGAATTTACTATAATTTTTGTCACATGATCAAGAGCTTTTTTTAATACACTAGTCAATGTTGGGGGAGGGAATTTATGCAGTGAGGGCATTCTGCTGCATTCTGATACATTGTTGGAAGAAATGTAAAGAAAAATTTATAAATAGCAATTTTAAAATATAAATCAAAGGTCTTAAAAATGTTCAAATCTTTTACCCAATAATTTCATTTCTAGAAGTCTGCCCCCAAAGAAACAACCACATAAGCAGATAAAACTTTATACCCCTAAGACTATCAGAGAATTATTTAAAGTACAAAAATTAAAACTATGTAAGTTGTTATAAGAATAATTAAACATCAGAAGGAGAATATCAATTTTAAAAGTACATAGTAGATGTGATACATACTCTTCTATCCATACTATTTCTAAGACAAAAACAAAACAAAGAGAATAAAAAATTTAAGAAAATTATTTCTTTCACAAAATCAGGAGATATATTCTGAAGTGAAAACTGATCTAACATTAAGTGAATATGTTGAAAAAGGATACCCAGTATGGCAAAGTCAGGACACCATAGATTCTTCAAAAAATAGGCAGATGATGGTGTAGCAGAGAGTCTCCATGGACAACAGACCAACACACAAACTTTCTCCCCACCACAAGTTGCCTCCTAACCACCCTTTCCTGGCCTCTCTCTTTCACATAGTCCAGCAGCATAGAGCTCATTGGAAGGGACTCCCCCATTTACAGATGAGGGAAGACTAGGAACTAACAAAGGACCATCAACAAAATTCTAGTTTGAGAGTGTCAGAAACACAGCAAAGCAAAAGGAGATGATAAACATACCTCAGAAAAATTTTGGTATTCAGTAAATCAACAGCATGCCCTAACATTGTCTCATTGAAAGGAATAATAACCTCTGCAAAACAAAAGATCAAAGCAGAAATCTAAGAACCCAATTTTTAAAAAAGACAACCAAATGAAATAAAAATAAATTGGCAAAGAGCAAGAAAAAGTAGAAGAGAAAAAAATAAAATTATCTAATAAGTAAAGGTCATTTTAGAAGCAGTAAATAGGAAATAGACTCTGCCACAGTAATGATCAGGGACATGGCAGACAGACTTGAGAAACTTGAACAGATTAAAATAGAAAAAAATAACAAAAAGTTTACAATTATAGAAGAGAAATGATGACTGTGAAAGATGACAAAGAAGATCCAATGTATGCAAAATTGGAGACTGGAATTAATGAACAAAACAGATAGAACATACAAATTGTTCAAAGATGTAAGATAAGAAAAATATTTTTGAGATAAACACTTTACTTATTGAAATGACCAACAGTTCCCAGATAAGTCGAGGCAGTTCTGTATGCAAAGAGGTAAATTTTATTAGTTATTAAACCTCAAAAATAAAGAAGAAATCCTATAGCCAGGGAAAATAAGTCAACTCATCTACAAGAGGAAAAAAATCAACCTGCCTTTAGACTTCTCCCTGAGACACTCAGTGCTACAATATAATGGAAGAATGTCTTCAGAGTCCTCAGGGAAAAGGTGAGAAAATAATTTTATACCCAGCTAAAATGTCCTTTTAGAATAAGGAACAAATAGTTATTTTCAGGCATTCACAACTCAAGAAGGGGAGTTTCCATGATCTCTTCTTAAAGGAAGTATTAAAAGTTCCTCTGTTGCCATTTCAGGAATAAAGGAAGAAGATACTGTAAAAAAGTTAGTGATAGTTATTATATTTAATTTAAATGAACTAATTTAAACAAATATTACACAGCTGTGGGAAAATATTGCTATCAGATAAAATGTATATTTTATCAGCTACCACACCAAACCTATAAAAAATCAGAAGAGGAAAAAAGGGAAAGTTATGATATGAATGCCAGTCTCTTTGTCTCATGTAATGAAAGCTGGAAGATCAATATCTGTAATATTTAAAGCTGATAAATAAAGAAAAATATTTAAGTATATTATTTAAAGGTGTGAAGTATTCACTTGAATAAATAAAAATAATAATGTAACTAACCAAAATCAGGTGGTATGGAGAGGCTGGAGAGAGAATAAGTGGGAAGAAATCAAGAACCTTACAATGCATGCATTTCAATAAATACGGTCTGAAGAAGTAAAGATTACCTATATTTTATAAATTTAGTAATAAACATAACTACTAGAAGAAGTGAAAGTAAACCCACAATAGGCCTTCCAAAGTGCTAGAAGAAAACAGAACCATATACATATGCATGCAAACACACACACTTCAAAGTACATACAAACCTTAAAATGTCATACAAGGATAAATTCAAGGCACAGAGTTTTAAAGGAGATCTGTATGATCATTTTTAAAGAGTAAACAAGCTACCATGGAGATATGGCAGTCCTGAATATTTATACAACAATGCAAGTTGTAGTAAATGTAAGAAGAAACAGAAAAAAAAGAAACACGAAATAATGTTAAGATATTTAATGCACCTCTCTCAGCCCACGAAAATAATAATTTAAATGAGATAAAGTAAAATAAAATGTGAATCTACAATTATATCAAAATAAAAAGGTTTTAGAAATATAAAAAACAAAATCAAGACATAGACAACCTAAATAGTATAAGACAGAACTAATTTAGGGATATTTAATATATTATATACAATTACATAATATATAGAATTGATTTTTATGCTTATGTAACATTCTGGGTTTGAAGTTGCCACAACAGAAGTTGTCTGTGGCTGATTAAGCACAGAAATGGAATTCATCAAAGATAATTAGCAATTCACAGAAATATGACCACGTCTGGGGAGCCACGCTAATGGACACACCCACAGGAAGAGTCCCCAGATCATGATTATAAAGTGACCTGATGAGGGCATTTTCTTCACTGCCAGGTCAAAGCCCCTTCTGTCCCAAAAACTCAACCCTGCTCTACCTGTTGGTATTAAATCCCTCAAATTGCTAAATTCTGTTTCTCTGCTTCTATACATTTCTCAGGATGCTCACTTCCCAACAGAAGTATCACTGAGATGAATGGGATTAGTGGAGTTTGAGCCAGATGCAGGAGTTTTAACGGCAAAAGCAGCCGGGGGAGTAATTTTATGAGTCCCACCATGGGAGCCTTTGAGTAAGCCTTGGGCTTAATCCACCCCAAACACAACAAAGGTGTCCTATAAAGTCTTGGCAGCCTCAACACCTGGCAGACACCTGCCCCAGGTCACTCCAAAGCTGATCTGCAGGAGGAGGCATTGTGTCTTCTTTTCAAGGTCCCGTGGAATATTTACCAAAAAAAGTGAATAATAGATAGGCCACAAAGAAAACCTTACCAAATGTTCTCAAATAGCTATAGCTCAGATATTTTCCAAACACAAAGTAATAAAAATAAAAATGTCAGGGTGGTAAGGATTGTACCCCACCCCTGGAAATTAATAAAATAAGACAAGCATGCACACAAACTCCCTCTTAAAAGGAATTCTTCTTAATGGTAGAACATCTTCCTAACATAAAATTACAAGTATATGAACACTAAGCATCTAACCGATATTGTTAAAGCCACATTTCAAAACAAAATGTTTAATTTTTTTTTTTAATTTTATGTTACTAGGAAAAATGAATGAAAATATAAGAATCATTTAACTAAAGAAGTAAGAAAAAGATCAATGCAAGAAATGTGAGATAAGCAGAAGCAGTCAAAAGGAGTACAAATGATAAAAAAAGAAAATAGTGAATTTGAAAACAAATTGGTAGAAAGAATAAATTCAAGAACTTAACAACAACGAATAATTTTTTTTAAAGCTTAGATGCGCTAGTCAAAAAAATAAATCTTTGAAAGTACAAATACCTAAATAAAAATATGAGTATCAAATACAATAAAATAAACAGAAAAAATGGAAAATAAAAGAAAGGAAGAGAATAATGTGCTCACTGCTGGGCAAATAAACTTAAAATTCTTGATGAAATTGATAATTTTTCTGAGAAATCATAAATGAACACACTGATCCCAGATGGATAGATTATTTGAATGAAATTGGTGTCATAGAAGAAATTGAAGATAAAGCCATTCTTCCAAAAGCCCTGGGCTGAGATGGTTCCATGGGTGAACTCCTTCAAATCTTTGACGAATGGATTATTTCTATGTCCTTTCATTCCTGGGCAGCATAGGGAAAGAAGGGAGCCTTCTAAATTCCTTTTGTGAAGCCATCCTAATGTTGATTTTTAAACCTGACAGAGAGCATAAAATAAAACTACAGACCAATCTTGCATATGAATATTGATGAAAAATCCTAAATAAAATATTAGCAAATAGAATCCGGCAGCGCATTAAACCGGTTTGAAGATGACAATCTAAGCACAAACTGAGCCTCCCTCTTCCTGTACCCAATCCATAGAAATGATAGTAAAGCTATTTTTAAAACAAACAAATAAATGCACACACTCAAAAATAGAATGGAGGTACTCTCAGAATGTCTGAGCAGCAAGAAATCCCTGAGAGAAAGCAAAAGGAGAAAAATGCATCTGAAACATGGTGGCTTGAACATGTTCCTTCCTGAAACACCACTCACTCAGATGACAGTGAAGTAATATTTTTAAAGGTATAAGCCCACAGGAACAAGGGAGACACGTATTAGTTTTATTGCTGTACAGCTAAGCCTCCAAGTCTCATGACTCAACACAAAAGAAGTTTATTTCTCAATCGTGAAAAATGCTGCCCATGAGAGTGTGATAGTGGGAGAATCCACTCCCAGACCTTCAGGGACCAAGTCACAGCCATCTTCAACCCAGTGGCTCCTCAGGTGGCCCCAGGCATTGACATTCAGTGGGCAGGTGAGGGAAGACAGAAGGGAGAATCACAATGGGAAGTTTTATGAGCCACCCATGGCAGTGGTGTGTATCTCCTCTGTTCACATTCTACTGACCATTACTCACCCTGAGGCTCCAGTTACCTACAAGGAAGGCTAGAAACATACATGCCCAGGCAGGAAGTGTGGTGAATACCTGCTGAGTCCCAGCATACTCCACCTTTCCAGTTAGCAAACACCTATTTCACTTTCTTTGCATAAAATAAAGTATACTCAACCATACATACTCCTAGGACAGCAGCTCCCAATCCAGTAAACTCAATGTAGCCACTGCATTCAGCCCAGAGTCCAGGATGTATGTTTCAGGCTTAGTTTCCCCTATTACCAAGTTCAGATGTGGGAAACTACAGAAAGCCAAGCCCCGGATATGTGGGGAGGTCATCTTCAAACAATGACTCAGAGAAGGATAAGAGCAACGATTAAAAATCCCCATTCAAGGGACTTCCCTGGTGGTCCAGTGGTTAAGACAGCATGTTTCCACTGCAGGGGGCATGGGTTTGATCCCTGGTCAGGGAACTAAGATCCCACATAACACGAGGCAAGGCCAAAAAATAGAAAAAAAAAATCCCCACTCTAGAAGAGTTTACAGATGAAAATTTCAAGCCACATGAGGAAAGCTGACATCATACAAGTTACATAAATACAACTAAGGGAAGGTGGATTTTTTTCTAAGGAAATGGAAATAATTATGCACTTGGGAAAAGACTAAATATAACAGTAAAGTTCTCAAAGTGATATAAGAATGAATTGTAAATATAGAGCAAGATAGGAGACTAGTTAAAAAAAAAACATTGGCAAGTATCAAGTACTAACAGATATATATTAAACTAATAGATATTAAACAAGAAACCATATCATTGTAAAATACAGAATGGTGACTGAAAATCTCAATATTGAATCTGTACATGGGGCACACTCACAGACTGAACTTTTTAAATAGAATATAAGACTGGGGAATTTAACCAGGATGTAGTACAGAGAGATAAAAAGATAGAAAATGTTAATGGGAAATTAAAATACTTGGAAGAATTCTAGAGATGTTCCAACCTATGTCCAGTAGGAGTTCAGAAGAAGAGAAAGCATGATGGGGAGAAATATTTAAAGAGATGATAGCTAAGAATTTTTCAAACATAAAGAAATATGTGAGTCCCAAGATAGTGCATACTGAGTGCAGAGCAATATAAATAAAAGTCTACATTTGAATACGTTGTAGAGAAATAGGAGAATATCATGAATAAAAAGATCTTAAAGGCAAACAGAGAGAAAAGAGAGATGACCTTCAAATAACTGCATTCTCAGCAGAAACAATGGAAGGTAGCAAGCTGAGGTAACTTGTTAATCACTGGTATTTCCTAAAAGAAGACTGGTTACACTGTGGCATCTTGGTGTATTGAATGCCACAGGGCTATTTAAAGAGTTAAATCAATCTGAATGTCCCATCAGGATGATCTCCAATACTGAATGGGAAGATAGCAAAGTAATAGAAAATAGGTCTATAGTGTACCCAAATGTGTATAAACAAGCAAACAAAAAAGAGACGCAAGAGGGAAGAGATATGGGGACATATGTATACGTATAACTGATTCACTTTGTTATAAAACAGAAACTAACACACCACTGTAAAGCAATTATACTCCAATAAAGATGTTAAAAAAAAAAGAGCAAGATATATATGAAAGATACAGGAGAAACACTTGACTGTGCAGAGGTTTCTGGAAATTTACAGAACAACTTGTAATGAAGGTTGCCCCTGGATAGGTGAACAGGCTGGAGTCTAAAGAAAGAGAGATTTCTTTTTCACTATACACTCTATACACTGTCTGAACATTTAAAATGTGTTTATACAATGCTTTCTCAAAAATAATTTTAAAACTTTCCCAAATTGCATTGCAGACATCAGTGAAATAGAATGACATCATAATATTGAGGGATTATGGGTGTTATTTTGTTCCCCTTGCACTTTGCATTCTAAATTTTCTGCAAAGATTAGATAATGATTTTATAATCAGGGAAAATAAACTAAAATAGAAACAACTTTAATGTAAGTGGAAGTGCAATTTTTAGATAAGTGTCCTTTCATGTAAATAAAGGAAACTAAGAACTCCAGCCTCGGGAGGCATAAAATCGTGGTACCTCTCAACTCCAGTGGGGGTCACATGGAGAATTGCTTGTGAAATAATAATGAGAGGAAAGGAAGAGAAGCATGTAAAATGAAGAATATATTGTTTTTTTAAGAAGTATTTAGTCACCTTTATCCCTCTGGACAAGAAGTGGTTGTTTTTTCTCTTTTATAAATACATAGAGACCCTTGCAGAGAAGCTCATATTTTTTACAGTGAACGTCTCAGAAAAGCTTCTTGGCCATAGATGCTAAAAGGAGAAATGGTCAGATGTCTAAATAGCATCTCACATGAAGTAAATCCTCAAAAGCTATTTCTTACCTATTTTTCATCTCCCAGTTTCTCTAGACCTCTAGCTTTTCCCCTTCATGCTGCCCTTTCTAGTCTTCCCATATCAATGAACAGAACTAGGTGCTCCAACAAAAATCGTCCATTTCTCTCTTTCCCTCACTACTCACATGGAATCCGTAAGCAAGTTCAGTTGATTATATCCCCAGGTATATCTGGAATAAGTTCATCACTTTCCACCTTCATGGCTACCACCCCGATTTGTGCCACTCCTCCCCCAGCTCCCGCCTCAACAATCCACATCGTGGGTTAGCATTCCCTGCCTGGAAACCTTCCCAGTAATATTTCATGGCAGCCCCCTCATCACTGATTTCTCAGCATCAATCCTTGCTTCACCAACTACTCAGCTTCTATCCCATTCCCTTTCTTTAAGGTTTTCTCTGTAACACTTAACTTTTCTTGAGTGATTGATTGATGGTTGATTAATTGTCTGTCATTCCCATTAGAATTTAAGCACAATAAGAGTGGGGTCCTGAGCTGTCTTGTTCACCAATAACTTCCCAAAGACAAGACCGGGCTGGCACATGGTAGGTCTTCAGTAAATTCTTGATGGATAAATGAACAAATGTTCTATGTATATTCTCTGCCAGACTGTGAGCATCTGGAAGATAGAATCAGCGTCGTGCATGTTTGCGTCCCTGTCATCTGGTACACACAGTAGCGCATCTATAAAGCATGTTGGGTTAATGAGAACTGGGGCACACACTGCCTGAGATTTTACTCCATACAGAGGTAGGACCAATACACAGCCCACCCCCAACCCCTCCCTCTGTAAATAACTACCCTAATTATAGAAGGTATTTACAAAGGGTTATGTGTCAGGTACTGTCTTACCTGCTTTACACACATTAGCTCACTTAGTTTATTTTTTTATTTCTTTATATTGCCGAGGTAAACGTACTTGACCTGAGATCCATCCTTAACAGATTTTTAAGTGTAGCCTGCAGTATTGTTATCTACAGGCCCACTGTTGTACAGCAGACCACGTAATTATTTGAACAACCCCACACATAGAGCGGGAGCTAACACCATGCCCCCTTTAGAGATGAGAACGCTAAGACACAGACAGGAAGAGGGCTAGAGCAGAAACTGAATTCAGACTCCTCATTCCCAGGGCTGCCGGGAGCCCATCCACTTTGCCAACCTGACCCAACCACCACCTTTCTGTCTACATTCTGTTTACCTTACAATTACCTTATCCAACGCCTCTAGCCCTAGGTGACACTCAGATTTAAATCAATTACAACTACATAGATAGGACATTCCCGTTCCTCAGTGACACTAGCCAAGTTTACCTCTCAATAGCCACATGCGGCTAGGTGCTCCTTCATCAGAGAGCACAAAGAATCTCTCTTTTGTCACAGAATGTTCACAGACAGCACTGCCTTGGAACATAGATCCTTCAAGGGCAAAGATCACATCTCTACATTTATCATAATTTTTTGGTGGAGTGAAAGGGTCAGCTCCAATAATTACCATAGCAGAAACCCATGATGAATACTTGACATCCATTCCTGAGGTGCGTCTTCACCTCCTGGTGGCAAACTGGAATACCTTGAGACGAATAAGTAAGCATTCGTCTAAATCGCACCCCCCATTGCTGGCTAACGGGGTGGGGGGGGGAGGTTTAAGTTCTTCTGTTCTCAGTGTTGCTCACCGCACCCTACGCAAGAGTCAGCTTCCTTTATCTGCCGATTCTCCTCCTAAGTGGGGATGTGTATTGTGTTCTTTGTTCATTTGGATTTTTCCTCAACAAATATATTTGACTCTTTAGCAGTTCTGAACTTCCAAAACCCTGGAGAGAAAGCTTGAACTCAGGATCTATGAAAGGTGTCTGCCACACTCAAAGCAAAGTCTTCCAAGACTGTGACTCTATTTTCTTACTTTTTTTTTCAGTAGCTGTTTTCAAATTCCATAACATTCTAACGGGTTTTCAGAAGCATGTTAATCAAGACCTTCTGCTTCATTGGCAAGAACCAGAGACATCTGCAACAGTTCAGTACAAGAAGCATACATTAAGGTCCTACTGTGTGCCCGCCTTGTGTTAGGCATTGGGAATTTGGAAAGTTCCTACTATGTCTCTGGTCTGATGCTAGGAACTGGGTGTTTGGAGGTGGTCCCTGGACATCCAGGGGCAGCTGCTTTGCACACTCCTATATACCACTGCCTAGCACAATGTCTGGCGTATAGTAGGTACTATAAATACTGATGGAAGAAATGAATGGGTGTTTATATGTCCCAATTTTCCATAAGTTGGGAAGTCCCTGGATGTCCTGTCTTTGCAGAAATTGTAGTGGGAAAGGCAATCCATAAACAAATAATATACAAATATATAATGTGACACATGCTGATAAATAATAGTAAGAATATTAGGCAGAGAGTAGCGGTTGAAAGCGGGATTTTAGACAGAGAGACAGAAGAGGCTCTCTGATTAGATGATGTGAATAGAGAGAGAGAGGGATCCATGAGGGCAGAAGGTGTAAGGAGTCACAGCTTTGCCATGGGAGGGGCTCAGCATGCCTGGGGAGAGACTGGGGAGTCAAAGGAGGAGTGAGTGGCAGAGGTTGAAGGCAGAGATGCACCGGGGCAAAGGGAGAGAGGATCTCACTGGTATCGGAAGGACTTCTGATTTGATTCTGAAGGTTCTGAGCAGAGTTGTGACTTCACAGACTCATATTTTAGAGAATATTCTCTGTATGAAGAGCAGATGTAAGTGGGCAAGGATGGAAACAGGACACAGTTGGAGGAGAACCACAGTCATAACCGAAGGGAGAGGCAACGGGGCCTCGGGTTAGGGTGGTGGTAGCCACATGATCTGCTGGAGAGGAAGAGAAAGGAGGGGAGGAGGACCGCAGGGTCAGTTGGGATTGTGTGAGAGTCTGTGATGGGGACGTGCACAGGCCTTAGGGATGCACAGAGGAGGACACCTGCTCAGGATGACCAGAGATTCCTAGTTACATTTGAATTTCTGATAAACAATCAGTTTTTAGTATAGGTATGCCCCACGTGATATTTAGAACATACTTACATTAAAAAAGTATTCATCGTTCATCTGAAATTCAAATTGAACAGGCTGTTCTGTGTTTTATCTGGCAATCAGACCAGAGGGCGTGAGACCCAGGCCTGATGCTCACAGCTAAGCTAGGTATTGAAGAACAGGCAGGTCTTGGCCGTGTGAGTAAAAAGGAAAGGAGTCCCAGGGGAAGGGACCCACTCCCATCCCTTCTCTGAATTTCTGTGGGACTTCAGAGAGCAGGACTCAAACATCTGGCAGGTTGTATGTATGGAGTGGGGAGTGAGGCAGCACAAAGCCCACTTCCGGCGTCTCTAGAAGTCAGAAGTCTGACCAACGAACAAAGTTCTAGGGAGGCGCCTTTTAACTTCGGTTTAGGAAGAGTTTTCTCCTAAAGCCTGGAGTGTATAAGTTTCATGTTCGTTGCTCAAGGGTGAGAGGCCAAGATGCCCATCACTGATTCCTTCTGGTCTAAATGTCTGTCTTGTATAACTTGAGCAGGAGCTTGAAGGGACAGGATTTAGAGATACATTAATTATCGAAACCACCCTCACTGAATGCACAAACATTCAGTGAGGGTCTACCATGTTTCAAGGGCTGCATTCAACGTTCTGTACAAGTTCATACCCAGGCCCACCCAGCTTCAG
Organism: Delphinus delphis; assembly: GCF_949987515.2. Lineage (NCBI taxonomy): Eukaryota > Metazoa > Chordata > Mammalia > Artiodactyla > Delphinidae > Delphinus > Delphinus delphis. Next base: position 6,762,661 of record NC_082684.1, on the reverse strand, counting down.
GCACTGCTGTCTTTTTCTACACTGTTTACTCCCATCCCCACCCCCTACACCCCCACACACACACAAAAATGGCCCCAACAAAGTGGGAAGGGAAGAGCTTGTTGAGCTGGGCAGATTGCTTGAGCAAACACGTAAAGGTAGAAATGCACGTTGTGATCCTGGGGACAATGAAAAAATCAGTCTGATTTGAAGGGATACAGGAGACGACTGAAGCTTTGTGTGAGCTTGAGTGCTGGCCACCCACCCGTCCACTCTGATGGGAAGTTTGGAAGACCCTGGAGATGGAAAGAAATAGACAGCACAACAGGAGGAAAGCCAGAGAAGCATGCCTCTTTCCAGAGCCTATTCACAGAAGTAGCCAAGGGTGAGAATGAGAAAACACCCTGCCTGTATGAGATTTTTATTAAGAAGCAAATTAAGACGGTAAGTAATGGCCTTTTTGAGTGCATATCCTCGGCAGGGAAACAGCCAATGATTTTGGAGAACTGTATTACTACTTTGTGTTTGCTTATCTTTTTCTCTCCTTACCTGATAATCATCTGTAGCTCTATCTGTCTTTTTAAGTACATGTGAGAAAATAGAAAAGGTTACAGAGGACAGTCAAAGAATTGCATATTATTACCTGGCTTTCCAGAGCTGATTGTGCAATTGTTTGTTTTTGATGAGATAACAATGAAGATAGAACTGTTCAAAGCAAATGGTGTTCAAATTTCATTCAGCCAGAACTCACTGCCCCACTCATGCATGGCTGCTCCCTCCCACCACTGAAGAGTCTCCCGGGCACCTCAGCGACTGCCAATGGAACAAAGGATAGAAGGTAAAACCCCTTCTCTTCGACCTCCATGCCCATTGGGACCAATAAAATTCCTATGTTATTGGAATGGTGCTAATTTCTGGATACCGGGTTCTTACATACAGTCTGCCAAACAAGCCCTTTTGCCCACCCTTCATATCTTGCCTATGTTAACTCTTCCCAGTTAAACACCGTCCTGCTTTTTCCAATCCACCTGCACTCTGTAAAAGTGCCTTTTTTCTCTGTGATACTTTCCCCCATCACCCCCAGCATATTTCATCACAGTGCCCTTTGTTCCAGGGGATGCAATATACTTCACACTTCAAGGAGGTGTTCCTGCTTCTTTTTTTTTTTTTTTTTTTTTTTTTTGCGGTATGCAGGCCTCTCACTGTTGTGGCCTCTCCCGTTGTGGAGCACAGGCTCCGGACGCGCAGGCTCAGTGGCCATGGCTCATGGGCCTAGCCGCTCCGCGGCATGTGGGGTCTTCCCGGACCGGGGCACGAACCCATGTCCCCTGCATCGGCAGGCGGACTCTCAACCATTTCTCCACCAGGGAAGCCCCTGTTTCTTTATTTACAGGTCTACCTTCCCATGGGTCCATGAGCTCCCCAGGGCAGGGATCATAGTATGTGCATTTCTGGAACACTGTGCCTGGCACAGAGCTACCTATCCTTGGATTTTTGTCCAATAAATGAATACATAACAAAATGTATGAATTTACCAGGAGTAGAAGGAGAATACTATTTTAGGAGTCTTCTACAGGCTGTGTGACAGACTGCATTTATTCCTATAATGCTACTGGATGCCTTTGCATTTCAAAAGAGAATCATGTTGATTTTTTATGAGTGAAATCACAGATGAGACACCCGTACCATCGATATAACGAAGGCAGCATCACTGCATGAGATCCGCCCTCTACATTGTCTTCGATCTCACCTGGAAGGTAAGACAAGCTCGTGTGAAAGACTCTGGGCTCTGGAGTCCAAACACTGAATTCAAACTCAAACTCTATCACCACAATCTTATGCAACCTTGGGGAAGTAATCTTGCACTTCTCTCAGCCTCAGTTTCTGCAGCTGTAGAAAAAGGAAAACAAAATTATCAAACACATAAGAATGTTGTTAAGAGTAAGATGAGCCAATACAAGTAAGTCTTAGCACAGCTCCTGCTATAGCAGTATTAAAATAAAGTAAGTCCCCTGCATATGAATGAGTTCTGTCCCAAGGGCATGTCCATAAGTCCAATTTATTCATTAAGTCCAACAAAGATAGCCTAGGTACCAACTAACACAATCGGCTATATAGTACTGCACTGTAATAGTTTTATAATACTTTTCACACAAATAATACATAAAAAACAAACACAAAAAATAAAGAAAACATTTTAATCTTACAGTAGTACAGTACAACAGCTGGCATACAGGGACTGGCATCGAGTGAACAGGCAAGAAGTGTTACTGACTGGAGGAGGGAGAGGAGGTGGGAGATGGTAGAGCTGAAGAATCATCAGCAATAGGAGATGGAGGGCAAGCTGCAATGTCACTCACGCCTGACGCTGATGGCACAGGTTCTGGTGCCTTGCTGGATTCAATTCTATCTACCCCCTTGAATTCAATTTTATCTACCCTCTTTAAAAAAGCGATCCAGTGATGTCTGGGTAGTAGCTCTTTTTTTCCCATCATAGGTGATATTGTAGCACTGGATTGCATTCTGAATGGCTGCTGCAACTTTCATGTATCATTCTATGTTTGGGTCCTGTGCCTCAAAAACTAACAGTGCCTCCTCAGATAAAGAAAATCCCCTTGCCATTTCCTACATCATGAATCTCTTTGGTTCTTCAGTTATTTCTTCTTCCTCTTGTCCCTCTTCATCCTTTCTCTGGGACTCCAATTCCAACAGCTCTTCACTAGTAAGGTCTTCGTGTTACACAACAAGGAGTTCGATGAAGTCATCCTCTTGTAGATCTAGCTCCAGCTTCTTGCTGAGGGTCACTAAGTTGCTGAAGACCTCTTTGGACTCCTCACCCACCTTCTCAAATCCACAAAAATCATGAACAAACTTCACACAAATGTTCCTCCAAACCCTATTCATGGTGATGGCTGTAACCTCACTCTAAGCAAAGTCAATGTTTTTATGGCCTTGTAGATGTTATAGTCCTTCCAAAATTGTCATAAGGTTCTTCCTGATTCATCACTTGCCTTTAGTGCCTGACGAAAAGTGTGACATAAATAATATTTCTTGAAAGTTGCTATAACTCTCTAGTCCATAGGTTGGATGAGTGACGTAGTATTCAGTGACAGATGCACTACTTTGACATTGGGATGAAAGTCATCCAAGAATGGGGGGTGGCCCAGAGCATTTTCGAGCAGCAAAAGAATGTTGAATGGGACGTCCTTCTCCAAGCAATATTTCTCTACCTCCAGGATAAAGTGGTGGAAAAACCAGTCCTGGAAAATGGCCTGTGTCACCCAGGCTTTGGGGTTACTCTTCTGCACAACAGGAAGAGAGCCATTGGCTATGTTTTCAAGGGTTCTTGGGTTCTCTGAATAATAAACTAAGAGAGGTTTCAGCTTCATATTGCTGGAAGCATTGCCACCAAACAACAGAGTTAGCATATCCTTTGCTGCTTTATAGCCTGGCATCAACTTTTCCTCCTTACTGATGTAACTTCGGTCTCACATCCTCTTCCAGTACAGTCCTGTCTCATCCACATTAAAAACCCGCTCGGGTAAATACTCACCTTCATCAATAATTTCTCCAAGTGTTTCAGAAGATTCCCTGAATCGGGCAGCTACCTTATCTGCACTCGCTGCCTCGCCACTTACTTTTACATTGGGAAGGTTGGTTCTAGCCTTGAACCAATGAAACCAACCACGACTGACATTAAAAGATGCACCCTCTGATTCTTTGCCATGTTTCTTCTTCAAGTATTCATAAAGGCTTTTAGCTTTCTCTCTTTTTTTTCCCATATTTTTTTTTAATTTTCTTGCATTTATTTTTTTATAAAGAAGGTTCTTATTAGTTATCTATTTTATACATATTAGTGTATACATGTCAATCCCAGTCTCCCAATTCATCTCACTACCACCACCTCCCCACCACTTTCCCCCTTTGGTATCCATATGTTTGTTCTCTACACCTGAGTCTCTATTTCTGCCTTGCAAACCGGTTTACCTGTACGATTTTTGTAGATTCCACATATATGCGTTAATATACGATACTTGTTTTTCTCTATTTGACTTATTTTACTCTGTATGACAGACTCTAGGTTCATCCTCCTCACTACAAATAATTCAGTTTGGTTTCTTTTTATGGATGAATAATATTCCATTGTATATATGTGCCACATCTTCTTTATCTGTTCAAAGGACACTTAGGTTGCTTCCATGACCTGTTTATTGTAAATAATGCTGCAGTGAACATTGTGGTACATGACTGTTTTTGAATTATGGTTTTCTCAGGGTATATGCCCAGTAGTGGGATTGCTATGTCATATAGTAGTTCTATTTTCAGTTTTTTAAGAAACCTCCATACTGCTCTCCATAGTGGCTGTATCAATTTACATTCCCACCAACAGTGCAAGAGGGTTCCTTTTCTCTACACCCTCTCCAGCATTTGTTGTTTGTAGATTTCCTGATGATGCCCATTATAACCGGTGTGAGGTGATACCTCATTGTAGTTTTGATTTGCATTTCTCTAATAATTAGTGATGTTGAGCATCTTTTCATGTGCTTCTTGGTCATCTGTATGTCTTCTTTGGAGAAGAATGTCTACTTAGGTCTTCCACCCAGTTTTGGATTGGGTTTTTTGCTTTTTTAATATTGAGCTGCATGAGCTGTTGATGTTTTGGAGAATAATCCTTTGTACGTTGATTCATTTGCACATATTTTCTCCCATTCTGAGGGTTATCTTTTCATCTTGTTTGTAGTTTCCTTTGCTGTGCAAACGCTTTTAAGTTTCATTAGGTCCCATTTGTTTATTTTTTATTTTATTTCCATACTCTAGGAGATGGATCAAAAAAGATCTTGCTGTGATTTATGTCAAAGAGTGTTCTTCCTATATTTTCTTCTAAGAGTTTTATAGTGTCTGGTCTTACATTTAGGTCTTTAATTAATCCATTTTGAGTTTATTTTTGTGTATGGTGTTAGGGAGTGTTCTAATTTCATTCTTTTACATGTAGCTGTCCAGTTTTCCCAGCACCACTTATTGAAGGGACTGCCTTTTCTCCATTGTATATCCTTGCCTCCTTTGTCATAGGTTAGTTGAGCACAGGTATGTGGGTTTTTCTCTGAGCTTTCTATCCTGTTCCATTGATCTATATTTCTGTTTTTGTGTCAGTACCATATTGTCTTGATTATTTTAGCTTTGTAATATAGTCTGAAGTCAGGGAGTCTGATTCCTCCAGCTCCGTTTTTTTCACTCAAGACTGCTTTGGCTATTTGGGGTCTTTTGTATGTCCATACAAATTTTAAGATTTTTTTGCTCTAGTTCTGTAAATATGCCACTGGTAATTTCATAGGGATCACATTGTATCTGTAGATTGCTTTGGGTAGTATAGTCATTTTCACAATATTGATTCTTCCAATCCAAGAACATGGTATATCTCTCCACCTGTTTGTATCATCTTTGGTTTCTTTCATCACTGTCTTATAGTTTTTTGAGTACAGGTATTTTACCTTCTTAGGTAGTTTTCTTCCCAAGTATTTTGTTCTCTTTGTTGCAATGGTGAATGGGATTGTTTCCTTAATTTCTCTTTCTGATCATTCATTGTTAGTGTTTAAAAATGCAAGAGATTTCTGTTCATTAATTTGTATCCTGCAACTTTACCAAATTCATTGATTAGCTCTAGTAGTTTTCTGGTGGCATCTTTAGGATCCTTTATGTATAGTATCATGTCATCTGCAAAAAGCGACAGTTTTACTTCTTCTTTTCCAATCTGTATTCTTTTTATTTCTTTTTCTTCTCTGATTGCCATGGCTAATACTTCCAAATCTATGTTGAATAATAGTGGTGAGAGTGGACATCCTTGTCTTGTTCCTGATCTTAGAGGAAATGCTTTCAGTTTTTCATCACTGAGAATGATGTTTGCTGTGGGTTTGTCATATATGGCCTTTATTATGTTGAGGTAGGTTCCCTCTATGCCCACTTTCTGGAGAGTTTTTATCATAAATTGGTGTTGAATTTTGTCAAAAGCTTTTTCTGCATCTATTGAGATGATCATATGGTTTTTCTTCTTCAATTTGCTAATATGGTGTATCACATTGATTGTTTTGTGTATATTGAAGAATCCTTGCATCCCTGGAATAAACCCCACTTGATCATGGTGTATGATCCTTTTAATATGGTGTTGGATTCTCTTTGCTAGTATTTTGTTGAGGATTTTTGCATCTATATTCATCAGTGATATTGGTCTGTAATTTTCTTTTTTTGTAGTATCTTTGTCTGGTTTTGGTATCAGGGTGATGGTGGCCTCATAGAATGAGTTTGGGAGTGTTCCTTCCTCTGTAATTTTTTGGAAGAGTTTGAGAAGGATGAGTGTTAGCTCTTCTCTAAATGTTTGATAGAATTCACCTGTGAAGCTATCTGGTCCTGGACTTTTGTTTGTTGGAAGATTTTTAATCACAGTTTCAATTTCATTACTTATGATTGGTCAGTTCATGTTTTCTATTTCTTCCTGGTTCAGTCTTGGAAGGTTATACCTTTCTAAGAATTTGTCCATTTCTTCCCGGTTGTCCGTTTTATTGGCATAGAGTTGCTTGTAGTAGTCTCTTAGGTGCTTTGTATTTCTGCAGTGTCTGTTGTAATTTCTTTTTCATTTCTAATTTTAATGATTTGAGTCCTCTCCCTCTTTTTCTTGATGAGTCTGGCTAATGGTTTATCAATTTTGTTTATCTTCTCAAAGAACCAGCTTTTAGTTTATTGGTCTATTGTTTATTGATTTATTGATCTATTGTTTTCTTTGTTTCTATTTCATTTATTTCTGCTCTGATCTTTATGATTTCTTTCCTTCTACTAAGTTTGGGTTTTGTTTGTTCTTCTTTTCTAGTTCTTTTAGGTGTAAGGTTAGATTGTTTATTTGAGATTTTTCTTGTTTCTTGAGGTCGGATTGTATTGCTATAAACTTCCCTCTTAGAACTGCTTTTGCTGCATCCCATAGGTTTTGGATCATCGTGTTTTCACTGTCATTTGTCTCTAGGTATTTTTTGATTTCCCTTTGATTTCTTCAGTGATCTCGTGGTTATTTAGTAACGTATTGTTTAGCCTCCATGTGTTTGTGTTTTTTACATTTTTTCCCTGTAATTGATTTCTAATGTCATAGTGTTGTGGTGGGAAAAGATGCTTGATATGATTTCAGTTTTCTTAAATTTACCAAGGCTTGATTTGTGACCCAAGATGTGACCTATCCTGGAGAATGTTCCATGTGCACTTGAGAAGTGTAATCTGCTCTTTTTGGATAGAATGTCTTATAAATATCAATTAAATCTACATGGTCTATTGTGTTAGTTTAAGCTTGTGTTTCCTTATTAATTTTCTGTCTGGATGATCTGTCCATTGGTGTAAGTGAGGTGTTAATGTCACACACTATTTTTGTATTACTGTTGATTTCCTGTTTTATAGCTGTTAACAGTTGCCTTATGCATTGAGGTGCTCCTATGTTGGGTGCATATATATTTATAATTGTTATATCTTCTTCTTGGATTGATCCCTTGATCATTATATACTGTCCTTCCTTGTCTCTTATAACATTTTTTATTATAAAGTCTATTTTATCTGATATAAGTACTGCTACTCCAGCTTTCTTTTGATTTCCATTTGCATGGAATATCTTTTTCCCTTCCCTCACTTTCAGTTAGTATGTGGCCCTAAGTCTGAAGTAGGTCTCTTGTAGACAGTATATATATATATGGGTCTTGCTTTTGTATCCATTCAGTAAGCCTGTATCTTGTGGTTGGAGCATTTAATCCATTCACGTTTAAGGTAAATATCGATATGTAAGTTCCTATGATCATTTTCTTAATTGTTATGGGTTTGTTTTTGTAGGTCCTTTTCTTCTCTTGTGTTTCCCACTTAGAGAAGTTCCTTTAAGATTTGTTGTAGAGCTGGTTCAGTGGTGCTGAATTCTCTTAGCTTTTGCTTGTCTGTAAAGCTTTTGATTTCTCCAACTAATCTGAATGAAATCCTTGCCAGGTAGAGTAATCTTGGTTGTTGGTTCTTCCTTTTCATCACTTTAAATATATCATGCCACTCCCTTCTGGCTTGTAGAGTTTCTGCCGAGAAATCAGCTGTTAACCTTATGGGAGTTCCCTTGTATGTTATCTGTTGTTTTTCCCTTGTTGATTTCAATATTTTTTCTTTGTCTTTAATTTTTGTCAGTTTGATTACTATGTGTCTCGGTGTGTTTCTCCTTGGGTTTTATCCTGCCTGGGACTGTCTGCACTTCCTGGCCTTGGGTGGCTATTTCCTTTCCCATGTTAGGGAAGTTTTTGACTATAATCTCTTCAAATATTTTCTTGGGTCCTTTCTCTCTCTCTTCTCCTTCTGGGACCCCTATAACGTGAATGTTGTTGAGCTTAACATTGTTCCAGAGGTCTCTTAGGCTGTCTTCATTTCTTTTCATTTTTTTTTTCTTTATTCTATTCTGTGGCAGTGAATTCCACAATTCTGTCTTCCAGGTCACTTATCCGTTCTTCTATCTCAGTTATTCTGCTACTGATTCCTTCTAGTGTATTTTTCTTTTCAGTTATTGTATTGTTCATCTCTGTTTGTTTGTTCTTTAATTCTTCTAGGTCTTTGTTAAACATTTCTTGCATCTTCTTGATCTTTGCCTCCATTCTTTTTCCGAGGTCCTGGATCATTTTCACTATCATTATCCTGAATTCTTTTTCAGGAAGGTTGCCTATCTCCACTTCATTTAGTTGTTTTTCTGGGATTTTATCTTGTTCCTTCATCTGGTACATAGTCCTCTGCCTTTTCATTTTCCCTATCTTTCTGTGAATGTGGTTTTCATTCCACAGGCTGCAGAATTGTAGTTCTTCTTGCTTCTCTAGGTTTCTTTTGAATCAGCATTAAGGTGAGCAGGACTTGACACTGGTGTTTATCCTGCATCCACACACTGAGAAGTTTCTTCACCTCCTCCATCACTTTTCCACACTTCTTTCATATTTTTTCAACATCATCATCATAGCAGACTTCACATTCCATGATCTTGTCCTTGTTCTTTAGAATCGTGCCAATAGTTGAATGATTCACATTATGAGAATTAGTGACATCTATCAAATTTTTGCCTTGCTCCACTTTTTCAATTATTTTCACTTTTGTTTCCACTGTTATAGCTTGGCACTTCTAAGCAGTACCAGATATATCAGCGCTGCTTTTACATTTGCTTCCAGACATCCTGCTCTTGAAATAAAGATATTGCACTAATGGACTCTATACAGTACAGTACACAAAAGTGCAACCATGTGTAGAGGATGCACATGCATGACAATGAATGCCAGACACGTGAACTAACTTACATCATTGGACATGTGAATGCATGTTCACATCTTTGAAAATTTGCAGCTTGAAGGTTCATATGTAGGGGACTTACTGTACTAGGTATTATTACTTGTACCATCCTTTATTTTCAGTCATGCATTCCACTATTTATTACTTCATCCGTTCAGCAGAGATGTCAGTAGGTCAAGCCTCATAGTACACAGTTGTCACCACATGCATTGTTTTCATGAACCCTTGGAAAGTTCTTAGGCTCAGTCCAGTACCTCTTGCCCTAATCTATCCTGCACTGCACTGCCCAAACCAACCTTTCTATCTTCTAGGGTCCAATCTCATGACACATCTTCCATGGATGGCTCCACCCTTCCCAGATCTGATGATTTACCCACTGACTGGCTTTGGCTTTCTGTATGCAATCTTCGTTACAAGATTGGTTCATCTGCTTCCTCTGACTGCTTGAATGCAGCCAAATATTATGTCTGCACTAGTCCAGGCCCTGAGATCTCACACCAGCAGAAGAATTTAGATTGGATGGCTTATGCAATTCCTTTCAGATAAATGAGGCAGTGCTGAGACGGAGAATTTCACAGCTTCTGAGTTCTCTGTAAGTAAAATTGAATATAGATAATCTTTTGGAAGGGATCTGCCATAGTTTATTTATAGCTGGGTTAATGGGAGTTGGGGGAGGTGGAGTGTGGTGTGTAGCAGATGCCGGCTAGACACTCACTGTTCCAGTTACTCACTGCTGTGTAACAACTCCAAAACTTAGTGGATTAAAACAACAATGTATTGTTTTTACTGCTCATGATTTTGTGAGTTAAGAATTTGGAAGATATATATATAGAATATATACAATCTAATATTATTATAAAATATCTTTAAGTCTACTAAAGTCCTACCTCCAAAAGCTATAATTAGATTAGAGAGGAGAAAAATCTTAACTCAGGTTATATTAAGGAACATGAAGAAATGGATTCCGTGCAGCGATGCACATCATCAGTTAACATGTATGTCGATAACCAAATTGGTACATCAGATTATGTAGCATTGTTCCAGAAACCAGCCCTGCATTATTCAAGAAATCCAGAAAGAATAGGGAATGGAATTATGCTGATTTTTAAATATAATTTCCCAGTAGTTTAAGAAGAATAAGTTTTTCATTTAAAAAGCCAGCGGGATCAGCAGGCAACTAAGTTCTGTTTTAGTTGGAAATCAGTGGGTGGGAATATAAAGTCACATTTTTTTTCCTAAATGGAACTAGAGAAGCAGCAGATCTAACAAGCTGTAATCAGCCAAATTTCTTTTTTTATAAATACATGAGTAAAAACTTGGGGTTTTTCCTTTTTACATGACATCTTTTAATCCAACATAGCAATAGCAAATCACCTTTGCAAATCTCAATTCCTTTTTGCTGCACAAAAATCTTTCTTTGGAGGAAGTCAAAAGAAGCTTATCTGAAATCCCACAAATCTATGGGAAATTGGGGATTTAAGAGGCCAAAATAGTCCAGGGCCATGTGCATATGAAAGTAAAAGAGTATAATTATCTTACAGGAACTCACCTGTCCCTACTCCAAAGTAAGGCAGCCCAGGGGCACCAGTTCCCTGTAACAAAGTTGGGGAAACCTGTTAGGCCAGGGATGGGTGAGAGGGGTCAGTTGTCTTAAATAGCTGAGAGAGGATTGAGCCGGGGGTGAGGCACAACCAGGGATCTGAGAAAGACATCTAAGGCTCAGGGCCAGAGAAGGAGGGTCACCCAGTGGCTGCAAATGAGGACTGAAATGGGTCATATTAGCTTATGCCCCTCACCAGCCACTGTCCTTGGACCAGTTTCTTCATCTACACAGTAGGATTTATGATGCCTACATATCATCTTTGACAATCAAGTGACAAAAATGCACATGAAGTGTTTAGTTCAATTCCTGGCATGTAGCTATGACCCATAAAGGGTCCAAGAGGCAATGGCAGGTCTAAAATTGGTCATTGAACAAACAGGTCAAGATCCAGCTAAGTGTCCAGGCAGACCAGGAAGGGAAAAGCAAACTGGGCACATCTCTGGGGCATTCCTAACACACTGCTGTTAGGTAAGGGTGACTGGGCACTGATTGAGGGCAGTTGCTGTCACACCCAACATAACGATGCCATCAAACACTAATGTACCTTCCTGTATGTCACAGATCTCTTCCTCGATAGCTTGTGTGTGGGTGCATTTTTGTGTGTATGTGTGTTTGTCTGTGTATGGCAGGGGAACTATTTAACAAATCTTATCCTACTTACACTAACGTGGTTTGCAACAGAAATGCTGAAGTGAATCCCTTTAGAGGAGGATATTCTGACCAAGCAATTACTCAGAGCATACTTTTTCTGTGGTGCACCTTTGATTGGTGCATTCATTTTTACCACAAGTCAAGTCAGTACCAAGAGTGTGATACTCGTGTTGGAATATCAGGGTGAAAATTCTGGCTCTTCAACTTACTTAGGCAAGTGGCTTAACCATCCTCTCCGCCTCAGTTTCCTTATTTTCAAATGGGTATGATGTCAACTCATTTAATTAAGATTAAATGAGATCGTGCATTTGGAGTGCCCAAGATAATACCTGACACATAGCTGAAGTGCACAATAAATGTTAACTACTTTATTCTAGTCCATCTCATGTCATTACTCCAGCACTGCCACCATCCACTTCCTTGTCCTAGAGATCTTGTAGGGAACCTGGACAATCTCCTTTCTACCACTCTTCCTAAAATTTGTCATTAAGCCCATAGATTCTACAGTCATAATGTGTTAGGGCACTGCTTCCTCCTTTTCTCCCACTGACCCTCTTCTGGTTCAGACCATCACTATTCCATGCTGCATTTTCAGTGATAACCCCCACATGATTTCCATATATCATTATTCATGCTCCATCTCTAGGTTCCTCCCAGACCCTCACCAAAGCCACCCAGAAATGGTAAAAAGCTTTCCATAGCTCTCCAAGGCCAACCCTGACCTGGACCCATTTTGCCTATTTCCTCATCTCAATGCCCCTCCCAGGACCCCCAAAGCCATCTACACCAGTCTTCTCCCCACTATCCCAAGAGCTCTAGCTCTTTTTGATCACTACACTAGTCTCTTTGAGTTTTAAAAGAAGAGCTATTTCATTGCAATGTTCATAGCAGCACTATTTACAATAGGTAGGACATGGAAGCAACTTAAATGTCCATCAACAGAGGAATGGATAAAAGAGATGTAGTACATATGTACAGTGGAATACCACTCAACCAAAAAAAAGGAACGAAATTGGGTCATTTATAGAGTCGTGGATGGACCTGGAGAGTGTCATACAGAGTGAAGCAAGTCAGAAAGAGAAAAATAAATATCGTATATTAACACATAGATGTGGAATCTAGAAAAATGATTATCTTATTTGCAAAGCAGAAATAGAGACACAGACGTAGAGAACAAATGTATGGATACCAAGGGGGAAAGAGGTGGGGTGGGAGGGATTGGAAGATTGGGACTGACACATATACACTATTGATAGTATGTATAAAATAGACAACTGATGAGAACATACTGTATGGCACGGGTAACTCTACTTAATGCACTGTAGTGTCCTAAGTAGAGAGGATATATGTATGTGTGGCTGATTCATTTTGCTGTGCAGTAGAAGCTAACACAACATTGTAAAGCACCTATACTCCAATAAAAATATTTTAAAAATTAAATAAAATAACAGAGGAGCTATCTACATCTATATATTATACCAACCATACTGAGGCTCTTGGGTTTTGACCTCTTTTCTTGTTCTGTTTTTCAATATGCCTAGCTAAGCTTGACACTTAGTGGGTGCATCATAAATACACATTAAGTGATAAAGGGGAAAACCCAGGTCATTCTAAAGGACAAACATTTTGGTGTGAATTTCAGAACATTCCCTGGGTTGAAAGTTACTCATTCAAGAATCTCCCACGGAGAGATAAGCAAGCCCTACTTGTTGAGTTGTGTATAATTAGACTATGACAAATAGGTCCAGAGCATGTCATAAAGAGTAATCTCTTTGTGAGCAGAAGCTCTCTTGCCCTTGAGGAGCTTTCAGTGTCACTCTAATCTTGTATTCTAAAATCTTGGGCATATTTCTGTCAAACAGAGGCACCTCCTGATTTCCTTCTTCGTGGGTGGACAGTAGAGATGTGCGGAGTCCCAGACATCAGAAAAACACACAATTATATGTGTTCAGCTATTCGACAATTCAGTGGTATTCAGCATGATCAGTATATCCTTATTTAGTGCCTAATACATGCAAAATGCAAAGCTATAAAATAAGAAGGGAGATGGGCAGTCACAAATGCAATAATTACCCAGTTTGGCCAGACTGTAAGGCGCTAGTGGATGCATATGGAAAAATGCCACTGGAAAGGTAAATTAAGATAGAATGGTAGAAAGACTTGAATGCCAAACTGAAGAATGATGGATTACTAGCTGGGTGTACATGAGTCCCATCTCTTAGCAGACAGATGCAGGCATCGTGCCCTTGCAGTATGACTTCTGCCTTGTTATACCAACAAGACTCATGACTTAAAAGAAATCCAGTTCAGGTTTCCACTTTGCCTCTGTCATGGAATGGAGGGTTCACAAGTCAGGTTGCTTCCCCAGGTCCACGGTCTGGAGAAAATGCTGAAAGCTGAGGGAATGGATCTGAAATCCTCAGTTTTAAGGAAGCAGCTCAAACCCTCCAGCAGTGAGACCCCAGGGGCTTCCTGGGAAGCAGGTGTGAGAAGCATCAGGGAGCTGCTGGCACCAGGATAGGGGGCACTGAAAAGACACCTTGATCTCCAGCAACAGACGTGGGTTCAAATTGTGGTTGGTCATTTATTTCCTTTGTGGCTTTGAATGCCATTAACTTTCTGTACCTCTATTCACTCATCTGTCCAATGGGAGAAGACAAAATTCCTGGCTGAATGGACACCTTTTTTTCCAAAATTGTGTCCATTTCCCCAATGATCAGTTGTTCAAAATAATAAATGAAGCTAAATCTGGACTTGGAATCTACAACTACAGTCTGACTAAATGAGCACACAACAGCAGCTCCAGGACTAGGGGGCATCCACACGGGGACACTCAGGGTGGCATTAGATGCAGAATGACTGTGCACCATGAGGACGCCTTTTCACTTAACCCTTTCTTTCCCTTTCCTTTTCACCTTACAGACCAAACTGAGGGTGCTACCTGTGGGTAACATCAAAGGGTTCTGTGAGGTTTAAAATGAGATCACAGGACAGCTGTATGCACAATTGTTTTGTAATCTGTAAAGTCCCATGCTATGAGTTACTGATGAGGATGATGACAATGACAATGATGATGATGATGGTGATGACGATTCTCAGGGGTTCGGTCCCTAGGAAAGCAAACAACGGTAGCCTGTCTTTTCCAATGTTTTCGTCTATATATTTATGTATATTTACTTACCTCTACCCTATTATCGATAGAGAGGATTTAAAGCGGTTTAAAACAAATATAGAATGGCATGTTTTGAAAATAAAATGAAATTGAAAATAGGAACAAGAGAAAGGGATAATGCCATTATTTGGAGTAGAAGAGTTAATATAATCTAATGCTCCTCTTCATAAATCCAGAGGAGCAGCTGACCCTGGTTGGGTTGGAGCTCAGGGGAAAGGAAGGCTTTTGGGTAAAGGATAGCTCAGGTGAGTCTTGAAGAGGACCAGAATTGGATCAGGAAGGATGGGCATTCTAGGCAGGGAAGCAGCATGGGCAGACGTGGTCGACGCAGCCACTGCATTCATGACTACTTGTGGGTGCCCCATAAATATGTGTCCAATGGAAAAAGCCAAAGAGGATATGAATAAACCAGTCAGAAAACAAAACCAAAGGACTACTTAGCTCAGAAATTCAACACAGCCAAACTTGCCGGCCGCTTCAATGAGTCTGTGTGTTATTTAATAATGCAATAGTAACATGCTTAAACGGAAGCCTTCTTTGTCTTTCTTTTGCTACAATCTTTGTCTAAATGCACCAAGCAATGTGACTTTCTCTGGAATATTCTAGCACCATAATGCTTCCCCAGCAGGCACTGGTATCAGCAAACCTCCGGAGGGGAGGTGACACAAGGCTTCCTCCCAGGTAACAAATCCAGACTGACTTTTTGAATAAGAGAAACTGAAAAACTCCCAAAGCACCTTGTCAATTAGCTGACACTGAGTCTTACTGAGTTTGGTCAGCGTATTTTCTGCAGCCTGACGATGCACAGGTTGTAGCAGAGCTAAACAAGCAATGATAGCTAACAGTTCAGAACCCAGTTACTGTTTATTAACAAACTGGGGAACCTGGCTTCTATTGCATGCCAGCTCATGAAGGCACTAGGGATCCAGGTAAATAAACCACTGTCCTTTCCTTCTCCCATGGCTCTCGGCCCCTCTCTGCCCACTGTTCTCACCTCATCTCATTTGCCTCTTTGGTCTCTCCCTCCCCAATTCCCTCCCCCTACACCCATTTCTCTCTCTTCTCTCTTTTCCTCTTCCTTTTTCTCTCCTTCCCCTCCCCTCTCCCCATAGAAAAGTGCTTTATCCTCAGGGTCTCCAGTGTCACACTGACATGTCTAGAAATGGGTCATTTTTCACTCACTCTGCTCCTTATTAGGAAAGTTCATTCAATCCAGTTACTCATGTATCCTTTCAGCTCTGGGGGAAAAAAACTCCTGCTATGTCTTTGATAATTTCTTACCCATCTATTTTCCTTTTCTCTCAATAGATTGCATATTGGGTTTGGTAGGCAGAAAAATGGTCCCCCAGAGATGCTCATGTCTAATTCCCAGGACCTGTGACCCACAGCTGTCAGAGCAAGAAGGGAGCTCAAGCATCCCCCCCACCTCCCGCTGCCATTCAGCATTGCAGACGAGTTCTCAGAAGAAGGGAACTGCCAAGGGGACAAGGATTTCGTGAGCAGCTACTAGCTCCTCTGCAAACTTTTGAGACTGCATTCTCTGACTTTGCAACACATGGCAACAGATTGTTGAATCTCTAGGAGCCAGAACTCTGAATTTCATTTAGCATTTAATTAACTGGAATAGACTAAGAACTCAGTGGCAGCCTCCTGATTGCAATCTGTGGATGGATGGGCATTTTTATCTGAAAATGATGACCAGCTTATCTTCTGTCGTGCAGCTATCACACATGATATGTATCTCTCGTTATCCCAGCCAATCAACACAGAAAGTTTATTAAGATTCTATCATTCTAGTTATCAAGAAGTTATCACCAATGATAGGATTTTTCATCTGAATGTGCTTGTGTGCAATACCGTATTTTGTCTAAGAGACCCTTGAGGAGAACGAGAGGGAATGTTATCATTAAGGAGGGTGCAGTGAATCTATGGTCAACGACCAAGTCATTGAAGGAGTGTGGCCACCCAGATGACTCTAATAACTTGATCACTTAAAAAGAAGTTTATTACTCCTCTTTAAAAAAAAAATTGACATGGCTGCAGAGGAAGGAATCAGAGTGATCCTATAGTAAGAAGGAAAAAAAGCAATTGCTTAGGTGAGTAACTGGAAAGGCAAGCCATATGATTCTATGTTTTGCTAAAAGAGGGCTCTGACCTTCCTAGAAGCCATAAAAAAAAGAACTGTGATCAGTTCTGAGATTTTGGGGTCCCATGAAATGAATCCATTATTTATGAGAAGCCAGCTTTCACCTGGGTCATCTATGGATAGGAAATTTAGAGAAGAACACACTCCCTCAATCACTCAGGTATCAATCCATACAATCAACACATTTCCCTTGATGTGTGGTCACCCTGTTGGTGCTGGGGTTTCAGTGCTAAATCAAACTTACCTGTGGACAAGCCTCGCTGCGTGGCAAGTGGGCAGTGAGACAATCACAGTAAAATGTGAGGATGCTTCTATGGAGGTGTGCGAAGCATCCACTGAGGACCCAGGGGCTCGGCTGATCTCCTGAGCTCTGTGAAATTGGGGATGTTTTCATGGACAAGACATAGATGTAAAAGAGAGACATTCATCTAGGAGATGAGGAAGGCGGCCTCAGTGAAGTCAGGCACGGAGACGAGACACAATCATACATCATGATTGATTTCTGTGTGGGCTGTTATCGATAAGTGTTATCCTCTCTTCCCTGGCTGAAAGCGCCAAGGGACCACTCTGGACACTCCCAGCACAGGATCTGGCATGTGGTGGCGGTTGAACAGGTTCCTAAGGAAAGAATGAAGGAAACAAGAGACATACTGAGCAAAGCCTTGGTAACCTGGAGCTGTGGCAGATGCTCTTGGCAATTAGGCAACCAGAATTATCTGCTTAAGATTTTACCAAAGTAATTTGATCAGCATTGTTTGTCTAACACTGATCAGAGGTCCACATAGAGGATTTTATCAGTTTTCCAGAGACCTCTGGAGTTTACAAGACTGCTTGACATCCAACATCTAAGCTGATGCCCACAAACATCTGATAAGGGAAAGTATTAGCCTGGTGCGGTATGAGGCTGGGAATAAGTCTAGGGGCAATAATTTTGCTCTAACTCCTTCCTGTTACATTGTTGTTCGGGTCTATGTATCTGCCTCCCCCACTTATGCTGTGAGCTCTCTGCATTTTCATAGCAAATTCCAAAAACCTTGGATGAAATCAGAATTGCACCACCTGGGAGCTGAGTGAGCCTTGGGCACACAAATAACTAAGCCTTTCTGAATTTTAAATGCCTCTTCAGGTAAATGTAGAGAGAACGAAATTTGTCCGTACACAACTCAAAAGAGTTGCGAAACTTCTGGCGTCCCCAAACCCGACATGGTCAATCTCCAAAGTCTTCAAACGCTCCCCCCCACCCACTCTCCTCTTTCAAACCATACCTACTATCTTGGGAGCAGGTCTGAAAAACTCTGTTCTCCCGACTTCCTTTCACTTCTCCCCATTTTTAGAAAAATAAGGAACAGGGAGGCTCCCAGCAGGCTCTCCATCTTCAGCCTTTCACATCTCTCCAGGACCCCAGGACTCCCGTCTTTCTTCACCATCTTTCTTGTTTTCCTGAGTTTTTACCCAGTTAGGGGACCTATTCCCCTAATATTTCAACAAAAATGGGGCCCTCTCTTTAGAGGCAGGGCCATAATCTGAGGAGCAGTGCTGGACTACAGGCATTTTAGTAAGCAACCATTAAACAGGTTCTGGCTGCCTGTTGATGCAGTGAGGTCTCCTAACTGGGTACAGTGAAAAACAAGCTAGAAGAACCCTGGCCCAGAAGACTGTGCAAAAAAATTTTTTTTCTTCTTTTTTCTGTCATTCAGCTTTATTTTCACGCTGGTTTTTGGTTCCCCAAGAGCTGCATGAGTCATCGTCTTGGCCACCTGACAGGGGCTCCCTGGGACTGGGCACTGTGGGCAGGATGCCTCTGAAAAGAGCTGAAGAGAGAGGAATCATGCTTATCTTTACCACCACTGGGGAAGGCCCAGGCTGAGGGCAGGGAGAGGCTCCAGTGCCACCTGGGGAGAGAACAGAGAGAGGCTTGGGCACCAACTCCCAGTGGCCACTCAACACAAGGCCATCACCCCCAGGGTCACTGTGACTTACTGGAGCAAGCACAGTCTTCTGGGCCAGGTTCTTCTAGCTTGTTTTTCACTGTACCCAGTTAGGAGACCTCACTGCATTAACAGGCAGCCAGAACCTGTTTAATGGTTGCTTACTAAAATGCCTGTAATCCAGCACTACTCCTCAGATTATGGCCCTGTCTCTAAAGAGAGGGCCCCATTTTGGGAGCTTCTTGGTCCTGAGAGTTAACAGAGGCTCAGGAAGGATACATGGCACAGGATTCACAGTCGCTGGCCTTCCACTGTTGGAGACAATTTAACATCTGAGGGAAGATGAGAGGAAAGGAGGGACCAGCCCTCTCTGCCCTGTCTCATCTGCTCCTGGCTATATGCTCCTATAAGAAAAGTGATAAGTAGCCTGAAACCCATAGTACCAGGGCCTACCCTGTGTCCATGGTCCTTGGCAAGGCCTTCCACTCACCCCCTTAACCAGAGTGGGACCTATCCCCCTAATATTTCAACTCTCCTTTCCTAGAGCTGTGGGGGCCACTTTGGAATGTCTCTGGCTCTGCCTCGGGAGCCCTAATTCTTCACTATTACCTGGGAACCTCTGACAACAACCCTTCCTCGGAACTCATTAACTGGGCTTCCCGTTAATTCATTAGCACTCAGGAGCCCTGGTGATGATCTTTCTCTTCCTCCTGCAGTCTCTGCCCTTACAAATTTCATTTCTGAGGTTTCTCTCACATTTCGTTTACTGTGACATCATTTATGAAGTTCTCCCTCGGCAGGAGAGGAGTCAAAAATAACTATATATCATTTTAAATTGCTCCCATTGGTAACGCTACATTTTAAGAATATCAACGGAAAAAAAGTGTCTAATGACAGGGCTACAAGTGGATAAAGAGCTGACAGGGTAATTGCATTACCAGATGCTTCCATACACCAGTTCACTGCTTCCCAGGCCTATTTGAAGCAACGGGTGTCAGGTCAGTAATTAGGCTCTTGCAGACAAACTGGAAGTACCATCTGATCACTTTTGAACACCCCCGTCACTCCCATTTATGCCAAGTTCAATGTGAAGCACACCGTCACCATCCTTTTCCCGCAAGGCTGCCAAAAGTTCCCGGGGACATCTCCCCCGCCCCGTCGCTCCCACACAAGTTAATAAATTAACGCTTCCCCCACATGTCAGAGAACTTGCTCCCAGGATGGCAGGACTTTGGTGCCTGTTGATAACAAAAACACCCAATAGCAACTTAGACTCTGCTTTTTGATTCTTCTCCTCTGACTGTAGGCTGGCTGACATTCACACTCAGGGTTTCTTCATGTTAATTTCTTGGTTTGATTTCCTAATGTGATCATCACCTTGGAATAGTGCAAAGGCCACAAGAGATGGGACAACTGGAGTTAATTGACTCGATCTTGAATGTAAGCTCAGTGGTTTATCATTCAGTCACCTGATCTTTCATATTCTTGGTTTCTTTTTTCCTCTCTGGTAGAATGGGGTAAACAAACCTCACCTCACAGGGGTTGTTGTTTGGATTACAATTGAAATAAACAAAGAACCTGGCCAAGTGCCTGGACCAGAGTCAGTATTCAATCTGCTATAGTCAATGTTATCATTGTTATGCTCAATTCCACTTAGCAAACGTGGACCACAGAGTAAATATTGACCTTGTAATCCCTTGGTTTTTAGCCCAAATTCTTTTTTTTTTTTTTTTTTTTTTTTGCAGTACGCGGGCCTCTCACTGTTGTGGCCTCTCCCGTTGCAGAGCACAGGCTCCGGACGCGCAGGCTCAGCGGCCATGGCTCACGGTCCTAGCCGCTCCACGACATGTGCGATCTTCCCGGACTGGGGCACAAACCCGTGTCCCCTGCATCGGCAGGCGGACTCTTAACCACTGTGCCACCAGGGAAGCCCCTAGCCCAAATTCTTAAACTAAATTGTCTTATATTTATGGAGATGCAAAGGCCCTGGATTCTCGTCCCTTTTAATCTGAGAGTCACAGGAATTTTTCACTTAAAGATGGTGGAGAAAATGAATTTTTTCTCTACCCTCAACTCTGAAACCCTACGAAAAATAGCAATCTTTTTAAAATGAATGAGACTAAGAGAGAAGATATATCATCTTCAAATGATACAAGGGAATTACCACCACTTTAAACCATAAACTATGGTACACACCTGCCAAATACCACCTGGTCTAAACCTACGTGGAGGAAGATGCTGAACAAAGATACACTCCAGCTTCAATCTCAAGCAGAATGTATTGTCCCTAAAAGGCCAACATTTTGAGCAGTATAGCCAATGGTTACTTGATTAAAGATCTAGGGTTGTGTATTAAATATAGAAGAGGTGAATAATGCCCTTGTAGAGATCCTATCCAAGAACACGTATTGTCTAAAGAAGAGTGAGCTCCAGCAATAATCATGTCATTGCCTCCTAGCTGATGAATATGGGTAGCAGTCAAGTGGATTTCCAAGAGGGAGAGGAGGCAGGAAATTCAAGATGGTAGCACAGAGAATTTGTGGCCATGCTGTTAGCCACAGCAACATCCCGAATGTTGAAAACTCAGGCAAGACATCCCCCAGGATGAGAGAAATAATAGCTCTTGTGAATAGAATGAAAGATTCAGTTTTCCCAGAGTTGTGACTTCAATCTGTCCTAGCTCACTTTACCCCTGTCCTTCTTCATGTCATTTGTCTATAGGTAGCCTGAAAATATTTTAGCCATGAAAAGATGTTAATAATACCAAAAGAAATATTAACAAAAGATATGTATGTATATTGCAGGAAGGGTTACTCAGGTTGATGGAAAAGAGCTCAGAAAAATAATTCTACATAGTTTTGAGGGAATTTTTCTCTATATAAATAAATTACAGGAAGTCATACAATCATTAAAAGAAGAGGTTATCCGATACAACAAAAACTGATAATCTAGAAAATAATTTTTAAACGGTATTAGAGATGGAAATCATTTTAGACGAAAAACAGATAAACACAATTGATTTATTAAGTTGGAGAATATACTTGAAAAAAAATCACACAAAATACAATGGAAAACAAAAGCAACAAAAGGCATTATAGAAAGGTAACATATAAAAAAGCTAAATAAGAGCCAGTATATGTATAATTCATGCTTCTGAAGAAAATAATCAAAAACCTATTCAATGATACCTTAAAAGGAAGTTTTCTTACATGAAGACTATAAATTCTACAGAGCAAGTAATATATTACACCTCAGGAAAAAAAATAATACATGTTCAACATTAAACGAAATTCCAGTGAAATGATTGCCCTTCAAATGTAAAGAAAAAGATCATAAAGGCATCTAAATAAAGAGAAGCAAATTACCCAGATGGACCTCAGTATTCAAAGCCAGAAGAGAAACAGTATAACCCCCAAATTGCATACTAAGCCACACTGGCCTTCAACCATAAAAGTAATAGACAGATACTATCAAGGATGCAATAACTAAGGGACTATAGTAGCCATGAGACATTCCTTAAAACTCTCCTGGACTGTAATCCCAGTCAGTAATCCTAGGAATAAAAATAATAACCTCAGGAATAGAGAAGCTACAGTAAGACTAGTGGAAGACATTGAGTCCATTCACATATAGAAGTAAGATTAAACAGCTGCAAAAATTATGATTAAAGAACAACATAAATATAAAAAACATGTAAACCATAAAAATGATGCAACAAGGTAAAATTTAAATGCAAAAATAATAATATAACTAACAAAAATCAGGGACTAGAGGGAGAGATGATGAAAGGAAATATTGACGTGTTAACTTTTTCATCTTTCAGATGTTCTTCTGAAAAATATCAAGTTTTTTCCAAAACTTTTATCTAATTTTTAATGAAGAAATATTTATCTAAAGATGAAGTTGTTCTTTATAAATGAAGTAAAAAATGCCCTTGATTTTTACTAAAATCGTAATTATATTTTTTTCTAGAAAGAGATATTCTTTTTAGCTGTATTTTCATTTGTTTCCTATTATATACATAAAGATGCCCAGAATAATGACTACCAAATTTTGACAATTGTTACTTCCGAATAACTTAAAATTATATTTTTAAAAACTTTTTCACTTCTTTTAATTGCTTGCATTTTTTCATAATTATCAGAATTTATAATAAAAGAACAATTATTTATTCTTGTAATAAAGTTTAGCATCAGAGAAGAGCCAGTGAGAGACATGAGTAAGACCACTAGGTACATGGCCAGTCATCCCCATTTTCTCATGGTTTCTTGGGCCCAAGTTACAGGAGAGCTACATATGTGGTTATCTAATGCTCTCCTTGCATTTGTAGGTCAAAAGCAATCCTCTGCACAAACTATCCACTGAGCCATACTACCAACTAGAGGCATCTGAGCCTTTGGAGCTGAGACCACTGAGAAGAGAAGTTGGTGAAGCACCATCTTGAAACAGAGGCCTCCCTCCTTCTGTCAGTTCATCCCTCCTCAATATCATTCTGTGCCTCCCACTTCACTTAGAGTCAAACTTGGAGTCTTCACCGTGTCCCGCGGGGCCCTGTGACATCTGGCCACAAACACCTCACTACCCCTATAGCCACACCAGCATTGTTATCTATTTCCAAATGCTCCAAGCTTCTTCCCACTTTGCAACCTTTGTTTTTCCTTTGCCCAAGATGCTTCTCCCCCAGATCTTTACAACATCTCCTTGTCCAGACATCAGCTCACCACCTCAGTAATGCCTCTGTGATGACCTATTCCACTCCACCCCTGAAACACTTTATGTCCTTCTTAACTTATACCATTATCTGAAACCATCTCATTCATTCATTCCTTTACTTTTTTATTGTGTCTTCCCCCCTCTAGACTCCAGGAGACAAAGGACCACCTCCAGTTGTTCTCTGCTGTGTCCCCAGTGCCTGGAACTACCCCTGGCATATAGTAAGCACTCAATGAATGTCTGTGGAAACAGGACAGGCCTCATGAGCATGGGACCTGTGCAGATACACACGACCTCAAGTTCAGAAGGACCCTTCACTTGAATTAAGCTCTGCTATTGCTGTTGTGAGATTCTTAGTTTTGGGGAGAAATGTATCATATTTCCAGTGTGCATTGGCCTCTACAAATTAGGGAGTTAGTTCCATGTGGAATAAACAAATGAATGAATACATGCCACCACTACACCAATTACTTTAGCCTCAAAGCCTCAGTTTCCTGCAAGGTAAGGAGGATAAACCCTCCCCTGCCTAACTCACAATGCATCACAGGATCCTAACAGAGAGTGTTCAGAAGGCATAGCCAGGGAGGATTCTTCAAGACATACCTCCTCCCAACACACAGCTTGTCTGCACAACTGACAAGGCCCAACCTACACTTCTGTAGCACTCGGAGATTTTTGTTTAACTTCAAAGGCCCTTCGCATATACTGTTTTCTCTGGATTGACCACCCCGTTGTCTGCCTAGCTAGCTGCCCATGACCATCAAGACAAAGAGAAGGTATTTCCTGCTCTAGAAAGCCTTCCCACCCTGAGGATCCGTGGACACTACTCTAAATTCCCTCAAAACACTTTGCTTGCTTTTATCACCACACTGTGATAAAAGTGTGGTGATAAAAGCAAGTGAGGCAGGAATTGTCTTGTGAGGCAGGAATTGTCATTTCTTCATTTCACAAACCTTTTCTGCTCCTCCACTGCATGTGAGGTCCTGCGATTAACACCTGGGATCCAGAGGTGTCTGAGGCTCCACCTGGCAGGGTAAACAGACAAGTCTTCCATCTCTTCTTCCAGCTCTGCTGAGACCACAGAAGGTGCTCAATAATTGTTTGTAGAAGGAATGAATGACTTAGAGTCAGGATTAAGACTTGGGGGACCTCCTGGTTTCTTACCAAGATGGCCACACATTCGCAGCATGACCTTGGACAAATCATTGACCTTTTTATGCAAGAAGTTTCCCCTTCTGCAGATAGTCAGAAAGGGAAGAATCATACTAGATGTCCTCTCTCTTGTTTTCCCTCTTGTCTGGAGCCAAGAGTCTATAAGTAATCGATCAAAACACCACTGGAAGTTGGCATTTATTAGGTGCATCTTAGGTACCGGGAATTTGTAATAGCATCTCCTCTGGTCAACAATCTCATATAGTAGATGATTATTTTAACCCAGTTTTTCAGAAGAGGAATGCATGGCCTAGAAATTTTAATACATTTTATCCATTGTCACACAACTTTTAAATGACCATTTCAGGGTTAGAACTTACCTATCTGACCCAAAACCCCTGCTTCAAACTACTACACAACCCTGTTCCACACCCCCAGTCTCACCTTGGGTCCAGTCCCAGGTCCCCAGCTGGTCTAAAAACAGAGAACCAAACTGAATTAAGAACAGGGAGTAGAAGATTCTGCATATTTCATGTGCTTTTTCCACTGGCCACCCTCCAGTTAGCCAGGGTTGGAAAACTGTACATCCCTCTCTCCTGGTACGTGCAGCACCCCTCAAACCCATGGAAGTCAGTCTCCAAGGGGCTTCTCTGATTGACACCTACGGCCTGTAACTCACATTCATCTGGGTCAATCAGAAGTGGTGATCTGTCCTCAAGAAGTTCGATCCCATGTCCCCCTTCCATCCATCCAAAGTCGACACTCAGATGCTTGATTTGGTGACAAAAGAGCTCCTGTGTGGCTGCCAGGAAGTCGATCTGGTGATGGATCCTCCAAGTGATAGCTCCAGCCCTTTCGCCAGGCTCACCCTCTGACAGTTATTACTGCTGCAATAAATTCTTCAGTAAAACAAACAGGCACGCTGTAAATTTATTAGTCTGGGCACTCTGTGTTACTTAACATAACAGCTAGTCTTAAACAGGTAACTACTGCAGTAAATAAACCAGTTTATTTAGGCACTGTCAGCCTTAAGTGTTCACAGGAGCCTGAAGAAATGGCATTGGCCTTTCTAAGCATGATATATGCCCACATAAATTACATTTGCCCACTCAGAGATTTGAAGGCAGCAGACCCCCTGGGAAGAGCGTGGCATCTCAGAACATCTCTGTGAACTTCAAAGAGGCTATGGACGGGAGACACAGAACTAAATATGTAAGTATATATGTAGATGGAATTTGTGTATGTGGTCTCCGTGTAAAATAAACCAGTGCCCTAAATTTTCATAGTATGGGAATGCATGTGAAATAGATTGAAGGTTTTGTTTTGTTTTTATGCTGAGCTGTTTGCAGAGAACTAAATGGAGAACAGAATACAGTAGAAGAGAGGAGAGAACTAACATTTGATGAACTGGGCCCTTGGAGGTCAGGCAGCCTGACTAATCATCTTTATATCCTCCAAGCCCTGATGCATCTCCAGGCACCAAGTGTAGGCAAAGGATAAATGCTGGGTTTCCCTGGTGGCGCAGTGGTTGAGAGTCTGCCTGCCGATGCAGGGGACACGGGTTCATGCCCTGGTCCGGGAAGATCCCACATGCCGCGGAGCGGCTGGGCCCGTGAGCCATGGCCGCTGAGCCTGCGCGTCCGGAGCCTGTGCTCCGCAGCGGGAGAGGCCACAAAAGTGAGGCCTGTGTACTGCAAAAAAAAAACAAAACAAAACAAAAAAAAAGATAAATGCTGAGTTTCTGTGCCAGATCCTGAAGTGGACTCTCTATACAAAATATTTATTGGGGCAGGTATTAGGCTCCCAGAGCTGCTGTAACATAATCACCACAAACTGGGTAGCTTAAAACACAGAGATTTATTCTCTCACAGTATTGGAGGCTGGAAGTCTGAAATCAAGGTGTCAGCAGGGCCCTGCTGTCTCTGAGACCCTGGAGAGAATCTTTCTATGTCTCTTCCAGGTTCTGGTGGTGGTGGCCATCCTTGGATTTCCTTGAGTTGCAGCTGCATCAGTCCAATGTCTGTCTCCATCATCACATGGCCTTCATCTCCATATCTGTGTTTCTCTTCTTACAAAGAGACCAGTCATATTGGATTAAGGGCCCATCCAACTCAAGTATGACGCCATCTTAACTAGTTACATCTGCACCAGCTGTGTCACCAAACAAGGTCATGTTCTGAGGTTCTAGCAAGGACATGAATGTGGGGGACACTATCCAGATAGTATAGATACCTTCCATGCATCAAGGTGCTTCAAAGAGCAGCATCTCATTTCACCTTTGCCTTTTTGGAGTAGGAATTCTTATTCCCATTTTAAAGATGAAGACATTAAGATTAGGAGAAGTTAAATCTTGAACAATGTTCTAGAGCTAGTAACTGATGAGGTCAGTGTTCCAGCTCAGCTCTGATTCCGAAGTCCTCCTTTTCCCCAAGGCTCTGAGAGTCGATCCTCTGTCCAGTGCTCAAACCACGTGAAGATTCCTTAGACCCCTCTCTTTATATTTTTAAATTTTTATTGGAGTACAGTTGACTTATAATGTTGTGCTAGTTTCAAGTGTACAGCAAAGTGAGTCAGATAGATATATATATATATATATATATATATATGTATATATATATATATACACATTCTTTATCAGATTCTTTTCCCATATAGGTCATTACAGAATATTGAATAGAGTTCCCTGTGCTATACAATAGGTCTTTATCTATTTTATATATAGTAGTGTGTACATGTTAATCCCAATCTCCTAATTTTAGAGCTCTCTCTTTAAAAAGCAGCATGTGTGCAGGCGTGCATGTGTGTCTATGTGTTTAATGATGCTCATTGCATTGGAAGACATAGTTTGAATTGTTTAAAGGCCAATTGTCAAAGCTCAAAGAGCCAGGGCCTAGAGAAGACAATATATAATGGAACCAAAGCTTTCTTCAGACCATATTTGGATTCAGTTGCCTGTTGCCCAGAGCCCTGAAAATAAATGTACGGATAGATAATTATTTCCTGCCCCACATATTACCAAATATGACTGTGCCCGTCTGGTGACCAAGGAGCCGACCCATTGTTCAAGTGCAGAGCCCCACCCCCACTTGGCTGCAAAAAAATGTGGTTTCACTTTCCTGTGAATCCCAACTCAAAAAATAGAATGACATACAGTCAGCAGATGCCCTGTGCTGGCTCGCCACTGCCTGGCCCTGGGATCAATTAGACAAACATGGAGCAATGGACTTCCTCTGAATATGGTCAGGAAAACAGTCACAGGATCTGGGGATTCCGGCCCCCGCTGCTTGAGAGATGGGGCTGAGTTCTTACACAGCGTCCCTTCCCTAAAGGTGGGACCACCTGGAAATCTATTGCACTTGGCCTTGGGGCAAGTTCTAAGTGAGAATGAGGACAATGGATATCATCTATTCCCACTCGGGGAGGGAAAGTGCAACAACAAGAAAACACATGAGGTTTGGAGACACCAATAGACCTAGATTTGAAACCTACTCTGTTACCCTCCGGCCGAGTGACTTTGAACAAGTCACTTCACCTCCTTGGTCAGTTTATGGGAAATGAATCAATCGTGCCTACCTACGTATAGATCTAACAAGCCAACACAGATAAAATTCCAACCCGGAGGTGGACTTTATCATTAGACTCACCCCATTCGCTGTAAATGGGGAAACCAAGGTGGACTTTGATCATTATAATCTTGACTAGTAGAGCCGCGACTTGGAGGGCATTATGCTAAGTGAAATAAGTTGTACAGAGAAGACAAATGCTGTATGATATCACTTATATGTGGAATCTCAAAAGTACGACAAACTAGTGAATACAGCAAAGAAAAGAGACTCACTGATACAGAGAACGAACTAGTGGCTACCGGTGGGGAGAAGGGGGGGAGGGGCAATACAGGGGTGGGGAGTGGTAGGTCCAAAGTATTGGGTGTAAGATGGGCTACAAGGACATATTGTACAACATGGAGGACATAACCAACATTTTCTAATAACTACAAATGGAGTGTAACCTTTAGAATTTGTATTAAAAATAAATTATAAAAATAAAGTTTTCTTAAAAAGCCAAAAAAAAAAAAAAGAAGATTTACACCCAGATCTCCATCACAATCAAGGGTATGCAGTTCAGAGTAGAAGCAGTGGAGGACTCCCTATGAGATATTGCCTTCAAAAGATGTATTTCCGCCCCAGTGTCTAAACTAGTGAACTGTCTATTCACTTGTGCATCTGCCCCACTGGACCATGGATCCTTCATCTCAGTCCATCAAGTGCCTTCTGGACAGCCTGGCACGTGGAAGTTTTAAGGAATATTTATTGAACAATGGAAGGGGACAGAAACCCTCCTTGGTGCCCCCATAGCACCTACACTTCCCCTATTATGGCCCCAGGACCATCCTGGGGGAGATTGCTTGTCTGCAAGGGTTTCTTCCTCAGAAAATTCAAGCTCCATGGTGCCAGGGTTTAAGGTGCCCTCAGTGCACTCCTATGACTTAGTGCAATGCTTGGCACATGGCAGGTGAAAATCACTGGTGAACTATTTCCAGTAGCCAAGACATGGAAGCAACCTAAGTGTCCATCAACAGAGGAATGGATAAAGAAGATGTGGTACATATACACAATGGAACACTACTCAGCCATAAAAAAGAATGAAATAATGCCATTTGCAGCAACGTGGAGGCAACTAGAGATGATCATACTGAGTGAAGTAAGCCAGACAGAGAAAGACATATCATATGATATCATATGGATATTATATTACATATATATTATGTGTGGAATCTTAAAAAAATGATACAAATGAACTTATTTACAAAACAGAAACAGACTCACAGACTTAGAGACAAACTTATGGTTACCAAAGGGGAAAGGGGGTGGGGAGGAATAAATTAGAAATTTGAGAGTAACATATACACACTACTGAATGTAAAATAAATAAACAACAAGGACCTATTGTATAGCATGAGGAACTATACTCAATATTTTGTAATAACCTATATAGTAAAAAAATTCTGAAAGATATATATATATGTGTGTATATATATATATATATATATATATACACACACACGTGTGTGTGTGTGCATGTGTGTGTATAACTGAATCACTTTGCTGTACACCTGAAACTAACACAACATTGTAAATCAACTATACTTCAATTTAATTTTTTTTTTAATTACTGCTGAAAAGAGATTGAGAAGCTTCCCACAGTACACTGGGGGAGAGAAGGGGAGGGTGAATTTGATCTTATGGAACACATACGATGTGCTAGACACCGTCCTTGGTACCTTCCTCTCTACTGGTCATCACATCTGCACACACACACAAACACACACACACACACACACACACGCATACATGCATGCATGCAGGCTCATCCCCATTTTTACAAATGAGCAAAACTGAGATTAGAGGAGGGAGCCACCTTTTCCCAGACCACACAGCTGGTGAATGTCAGCGTTCCAACTGAGCGCAGCTCTGACTGCGAAACCCTTGCTACATTTCATTGCTTCTTCAAAACCTGAGAAAAACACTGCCAGCTTTGCCATTTTACCTAGAACCAGCTGGGAGCCCCTCCCTTCTTGACCTCCTGCCACCCCTGGAGTGAGGGGTTCACCATGGGAGCCCACAGAGCTGGACAGTGAACTCTGCAGGCTGCAGGCAGAAGCGAAGGGCTGGACCTTCTGGCCAACACAACTTTAATACCCCAGGACCTTCTGCACAAACCTGGGACCCTCGGTCATGGTCAGGGGGTGGTGGGTGAAGGGAGAGGGGAAACCCCCGTCCCCGAGCTCTGAGGAAGACCGATCAGTGCACCGGTGTGAGCTGACCCTAGTAAGCCCGTGTTCCTGTGGCCAGTCACCATGAACCAGGGGATGGAATGCCGCTTGTGGTGGCCACGGTTTCCTCAGGCACGTGGGCGGCCACTTCACAGTGTGACATCCAGCCTCCTACATCTGCTCTCGCCCTCTGATGAGCCCCAGGGAAGAAGCAAGGAGGTCTGTTGCACAGGAACTTCAGGGATTTATGGAAAGAAACTGTGAATCCCGGAGCCATCGACAGCTTATTTAGGAAGCAAGAGGAACAGCAGCTGGAGAATTCAATAGCGATTGAGGGCATGCTGAACACTTACTCTCATAATCCCTTTCAACCCTCAAAACGATGCCTTGATTGGCCACTTTCAGGTGAGAACTAAGGCTTGTCAGACATGTAGATAAGGAAGACAGTGGTGGAGCAAAGTGCTTCTACTCCAGACCCAATATTAAATCTGGGAACAAGAAGCTAAAGTTAGAATCTTAGATCGTGCCCAGATCAAGAATACTCTAAGTCCCGGACAACAGGGAACCATGCCCATTTCTTCCTTTATAAGAAACCTCTCATGCTGCTTGTTTGAGTTCCCTTCTTTATCCACTCTGAAGGGGACGGGCACCCCTCATCTTGTGCTCTGATATGTTCTTTTGAGGGCTAAATGGACAGTATTCTGAAAGTTATATGTGTTTGTTCACCACAGATTTTGAGCCCAGGTCTTCAGAGTGACTAACATCTGTGTCATACTTTGGTGCCCACAAAGCACGTGGCCGTACGTGGGCTCCCATCTTTGTGAAACAGAACCACACTCATTTACTGGCCAGGAAAAAGGCTCAGAGAGCCAGGGAGACTGCCCACCACAGGACAGTCTCAGTGCTGCCCCCTCCAAGCTGCTTCGTACCAAGTGGTCTGCATGATGTGGCCCATGGAGGGTCCTCAGGGAATCCCCCACATCCTCAGCACCCCTGAGGTCTACCGTCTCCAATCCTTCCATGTGTGTCCGCTTTCAGATTCCTCTACAGACACGACTGGAGCAAACTGGACTCCCCCGCCTCGTCTCCTCTCCGGCACACTGGATACATCAGCCCGACATGTCTTTCCAATTAGGCCAGTCCTGAGCTGCAGAGAAACAGGAAACCACTCACAACCTCAGACCCATCCAGACGCAGGAAACCCGGCAGAGACAGCAGCGGCCCCAGTCAGCCCTGGGCCCTGGCACCATGCAGCCAGCCTGCCAGGCACTGCCGGCCCTCCTGCCTAGGGCCATCTCAGGAGCAGAGATGGGAGAACAGAATGCACCCCACTGCTTTGTAGATGTGACATCTTGAGCAGATTTCTCCTTCTCTCCAAGCCACCTGAGAGACTCCTGCAAGGGCCCTGGGACCCCTCCCGTAAAGGACCAGGGCAGAGACACACATCATGAGATGAAGTTTGCAAACCTCAGCCCAATGCCTGGCATATAGCAAGTGCTCCTCTGGGACCAGGAATGAGCAGGCTCTTGACACAAACTATCCCGTGTTTGTCTTGCAGCTGCCCTGGGAGGACGGTGTTTGGGGTACCATTTTACGGATGAGGACACTGGGTCAGGGTCTGTGTAAATTGCAGAGGAAGAGCACGAGGTTCAGAATCAGAGGGTTTCAGTTTTACATCTCAGCCCTGCCAGCTGGTAGCTTGGGACTGACTGATGTGGCTGTTTTGTCCATACCCACCACTCTGAACACACCATCTCTAATTCCTACTCGTCACACGCTGCACATGGTGACCCTCCACACATGGAGGCATCTGAGGTCCAGAGAGTTTACCTAGTGCGCACCTGGTTCCATCTCAAAAGGGCAGGGCTAACATCCCACCTCTGTAGCTTCTTAAGCCTCTTCTCTCCATGCAGTGTATCTAATAACCTCTCTACGTAGGGTCAGCCAAAGGGCTCGCGTTACTTGCGCTCCAGAACATTTATGTAGAACAAAACCAAAATGCTGAGACAGCTGGGGTCTGTACCGGGTGGCACTGAGTCGACGATTTCCACGAAAGATGGCTTAACGCCCCCCTCCCCTGCCAACCCCCCGAGCCTCTCTTTGCCCCAAAGGGCCAGCTGTTGTTCAACGAAGATACACACACAGTCATTCGCATGCCCCAGCCAAAGACTCAAAAGTTGGCAGTTCCTCAAAAAATTAAACACGGAATTACCATATGATTCAGCAATTTCACTTCTAGGTAAGCAAGCAAAAGAATTGAAACAGAGACTTGAAGAGGCGTTCATATACCCATGGTCACAGCAGCATTATTCACAACAGCCAAAAGATGGGAACAACCCAAGTGTCCACGGAAGGATGAATGGATACGACAAATGTGGTCTATCCATCTGATGGAATACTACTCAGCCCTGAAAAGGAAGGAAATTCTGACACATGCTCCAACATAGGCGAAACTTGAGGACATTATGCTAAGTGAAGTAAACAAGTCCCCAAAAGATAAATACTGTATAATTCTACTTATATGAGATATCAAAAATAGGCAAATTCAGAGACAGAAAGTAGAATACAGGTTAGCAGGGGCTGGGGGAGGGGAAATGGGAAGTTAGTGTTTAACAGGGACAGGATTTCGATTTGGGATGATGAAAGATGATTGGTGGCGATGGTCGCACAACACTGTGAATAGACTGAATGCCGCCAAACTGTACACCTTAAAATGGATAAAATAGTAAATTGTATGTGTATTTCACCACAAGGTTTTAAAAAAAGAAAAGAAAAAGAAGTCAGCTAACTATATTCACTGTGGATCTTCCTCCCAAAAGTTCACTGCAGTGACTGCGTGATTTGGCGGAGATCCCCCCAGACAGGCAGCCAACAGGAGGTAGGTGTTTTCCTCCATGGGGTCCTTCAGGAAAGCCCCACACCACGTCCTCCCCCAGCCCCCGAGGCTGTTCCTCCTCAGCAGGCACTCAGCATGCTCTCACAGCTCCACAAGCACTGTCCACGTGCATGGGTATAGGGGCGCCCCAAGAGTCGGGGTGTAAAGAGACAGGGCCATTCTTGATGGGAGAAGTAACCTTTCCAACAAAGACAGACAGGGTGTTTCAGATCTTCTCAGAAGGTGGAGAGAAGGGTTAACAAGAAAAAGAAAGAGGCATGTTTCTCCCCGAAATTTGAGTTACAGGTTTTCATGCAAAGGAACCATTGAATGTGAGCTGTGAACTTTTGATGAAAACTGATACCACAAGTCCAATGCCTTTTGCATTGTCTGGGCACCCACGGAGCACATAGCCCTCCCCAAAAAACTGGCTCTCTGCTCAGGGAAGGAGTCCACAGGCCAGAACTCAGAGCCCCTCCAGCTCCTTCGTTGCAACTAACATATTTTTCCTTTATTTAGGATAAAACAAACAAACAAAAAAGCTCTGCTAAAATAAAGTGGAATAGGAAGATTACCAAATAGTTAAATGTACCCAACCTGAGGTCTTTAAACCCTGATGAATAACAGACTCTTCCAAACTAAGAATAATGCTAAGAACATATGATATAAACCTCTCCCTGCTTGCCACCCTTGCTTGTAGAAGACCAGGTGCAAACTCTGGGTGTGTGTGTGTGTGTGAGAGAGTGTGTGCATGTGGGCACTTATTACTTCTTTCACTTGGTTGGATTTTGCCTTCATTTCTAATTGCTATAAAATACATTTAATGAAACATAAGTCTTCGCATTCCGTTTAGTAAGTGTGTATGTGTGTGTGTGGGGGGGGGGGCCACCCACCAGCACACCTGCTGAGTTTTCACACTCATCGTTCCTGATCTTTCTCACACTGGAAGGAACCAGGGCTCTCTAGTTCAGTATGTATTTTTAAGGAAGGAAACCAACCCCTGAGAGTTTATTAACTTGTCCAAGGTCATTTATGGAGCGTTCCTGACTCCACATCCAGCGCCATGGCCCTGAGCATCGGCCTCTGCCCAAAGAGCAACTTAAACCTCGGAATTAGGCCCAGTGAGCTGCCCATGGGGCCAGGTAGGCTTCTGAATAGTTGTCTCAAATATTACACTCTCTTAGCAAAGACACTTGAAACAGCTATTGTACCCCTTAGACTTATCTTCTAGAAATAAGATGGCTCCTTGAGATGGTATTTGTTACAAAGCAAGGGATCGGTTTCACTCAATATCCCCCTCATAATTGTTTCATAGATATCCATTATTTTTTGAATAATAATATTCCCTTCATCGTTTCCAACTAGGGACCTCCTTCAAGTCTTCCACACCCTATCAACACGGTATAACTTTTCTGCCATTATTTTCTTAAAAAAAAAAACCAAAACTATAAATTGTGATTCCTCTAATCAAGACCACATGCCTATGGTGTAGAAATTCAACATTTTTCTGAAACACTAAATCTATTCTGTCAGATACAATGATGCGGGATTGGTTAGGAAAAGATAATGATTTTATTCCAAGCATACAGATTCTCGTACACACACGCGCACACACACACACACAGCAGTTAAAACTGACGTTTCCAGAGAGAAGACGCCCAGTATGTTCTGCTTCGTGGGCCCTTCCCCCCGGCACCTGCAGGAGACCGTGTGCTGCTCAACACTGCCCACCCAATGTATCCTTGTGTTTCTGAGTGTGAGTTAGTCTGGATACGAAAGCTCACCTAGGGGCCATGGATGTGGCAGGCAGATGATTAAATTAAGAGCCAGGAAACCACGGTTCTCGCTCCCATCTTGCAATTTCAGTCGTCCGTTTGACCACATGTGTGGTCCTTGTGGACCACAGTGGGCATTCTAGGTCACCCCTGCATATACATTTCCAAGAGCTCCAACAGCCCCCATTTTACCAGAAGCAAACCTGAGTTCAGAGGAGGTGTTTAAGGTTCCCCAGATGCACCATACTGGTCCCAGCATGGTCCCCATCCCATGTCGCCCTCAACGTCAGTAGGCCTTCAGGAAATCTTTCAGCATCTCTGACCCCTAGTTTCTCCATTTGTAAAACAGGAGAGGTGGATCAAATCAATGTTAGAAGTCTTTTCAAGCTCAGAACAGTGATGTGCTGCTTCAGTTCACAGCATCACCACCTGAAATGATCCCACTGTGATTGCTCTGCCACCTAATGCATCTTTGTGAAAAAGGTCTGGGAAAGCTCAGCTCATAGGACCCCACAGGCCATGCTGAGATGCTTCAAGCACAAAAATGCCCCCAATTACTGCCCTCCCCATATCCATGACCTTTGCTCTGTGACTTTGCAAAACCTCCCATCAAGAGCTGATGAGTCCATTTCCCACCCTTGACTCTGGGCTGGCTGTGGGACCCCAGCAGAAGGAAAAGTGTCCCAGCCCTTAGTAAATGCCATGAGAGGCCTTGCACGCTTCCGCCTTCGCAGAGGATGCTGCTGAGCCACCAGGAAACCTGCCCAGGCTAGCCTGCTGGAGAAGAGAGAGGCTACTTGGAGGAGAGGTTGCCCCAACACATGCCAACTCCTCTAGTTATATATCAGCACACAGCAAACCATCCCAAACTTTGGGGCTTAAGACAGCAATTTTTTATTACCTTTCTCAGTCCCAAAGGTCTCCCATGTGTTTGCAAACAGAGGACAGCTGGGGTTGGAATCATCTGAAGACTCAACTGGGCTGGACATCCAACACAGCTTCTTTTTTTTTTTCTTTATTGGAGTATAATTGCTTTACAATGTTGTATTAGTTTCTGCTGTACAACAAAGTGAATCAGCTATACATATACATATATTTCCATATCCCCTCCCTCTTGAGCCTCCCTCCCACCCTCCCTATCCCACCCCTCTAGGTCGTCACAAAGCATTGAGCTGTTCTCCTTGTTCCATGCAGCAGCTTCCCACTAGCCATCCATTTCACATTTGGTAGTGTATATATGTCAATGCTACTCCCTCACTTCGTCCCAGCTTCCCCTCCCTCCTCCCCCATCTTCAAGTGCGTTGTCTATGTCTGTGTCTTTATTCCTGCTCTGCCACTAGGTTCATCAGTATGTTTTTCTTAGATTCCAAATATGTCTGTTAGCATACGGTATTTGTTTTTCTCTTTCTGACTTACTTCACTCTGTATGACAGACTCTAGATCCATCCACCTCATTACAAATAACTCAATTTCATTTATTTTCATGGCTGAGTAATATTCCATCATACATATGTGCTACATCTTCTTTATCCTTTCATCTGTCGATGGACATCTAGGTTGCGTCCATGTCCTGGCTATTGTAAATAGTGCTGCAATGAACATTGTGGTACATGACTTTTTTTTTTTTTTTAGAAGATGTTGCGGGTAGGAGTTTATTAATTAATTTATTTATTTTTGCTGTGTTCCATCTTCATTTCTGTGTGAGGGCTTTCTCTAGTTGTGGCAAGCGGGGGCCACTCTTCATCGCGGTGCACGGGCCTCTCACTATGGCAGCCTCTCTTTTTGTGGAGCACAGACTCCAGATGCGCAGTCTCAGTAGTTGTGGGTCACGGGCCCAGTTGCTCCGCACCATGTGGGATCCTCCCAGACCAGGGCTCGAGCCCGTGTCCCCTGCATTAGCAGGCAGATTCTCAACCACTGCGCCACCAGGAAAGCCCATGACTCTTTTTGAATTATGGTTTTCTCAGGGTATATGCCCAGTGGTGGGATTTCTGGGTCATATCGTAGTTCTATTTTTAGTTTTTTCAAGGAATATCCATACTGTTCTCCATAGTGGCTGTATCAATTTACATTTCCACCAACAGTGCAAGTGGGTTCCCTTTTCTCCACATCCTCTCCAGCATTTATTGTTTCTAGATTTTCTGATCATAGCCATTCTGACCACTGTGAGGTGATACCTCATTGTGGTTTTGATTTACATTTCTCTAATGATTAGTTATGTTGAGCATCTTTTCATGTGTTCATTGAAAATCTGTATGTCTTCTTTGGGAAAATGTCTGTTTAGGTCTTCTGCCCATTTTTGGATTACGTTGTTTTTTTTGATATTGTGCTGCATGAGCTGCTTGTATATTTTGGAGATTAATCCTTTGTGCTTTGATTCATTTGCAAATATTTTCTCCCATTTTAAGGGTTGTCTTTTCATCTTGTTTATGGTTCCATTTGCTATGAAAAAGCTTTTAAGTTTCATTAGGTCCCATTTGTTTATTTTTGCTTTTATTTCCATTACTCTAGGGGATGGGTCAAAAAGGATCTTGCTGTGATTTATGTCATAGAGTGTTCTGCCTATGTTTTCCTCTAAGAGTTTTATAGTGTCTGGACTTACATTTAGGTCTTTAATCTATTTTTAGTTTATTTTTCTGTACAGTGTTAGGGTTGTTCTAATTTCTTTCTTTTACATGTAGCTGACCAGTTTTCCCAGCACCACTTATTGAAGAGGCTGTCTTTTCTCCATTGTATATTCTTGCCTCCTTTGTCAAAGATAAGGTGACCATATGTGCGTGGGTTTATCTCTGGGCTTTCTAGCCTGTTCCATATTTCTGTTTTTGTGCCAGTACCATACTGTCTGGATTACTGTAGCTTTGTAGTATAGTCTGAAGTCAGGGAGCCTGATTCCGCCAGCTCTGTTTTTCTCAAGATTGCTTTGGCTATTCGGGGTCTTTTGTGTTTCCATACAAATTGTAAAAATTTTGTTCTAGTTCTGTGAAAAATGCCATTGGTAATTTGATAGGAATTGCACTAAACCTGTAGATTGCTTTGGGTAGTAGAGTCATTTTCACAATGTTCATTCTTCCAATTCAAGATCACGGTATGTCTCTCTATCTGTTTGTATCATCTTTGATTTCTTTCATTTGGGTCTTAAAGTTTTCTGCATACAGGTCTTTTGCCTCCTTAGGTAGGTTTATTCTTAGGTATTTTATTATTTTTCTTGCAATTGTAAATGGGAGTGTTTCCTTAATTTTTCTTTCTGATTTTTCCACATTAATGTATAGGAATGCAAGAGATTTCTGTGCATTAATTTTGTATCCTGCTAATTTACCAAATTCATTGATTAGCTCTCGTAATTTTCTGGTGGCATCTTTAGGATTTTCTGCATATAATATCATGTCATCTGCAAACAGTGACAATTTTACTTCTTCTTTTCCGATTTGGATTCATTTTATTTCTTTTTCTTCTCTGATTGCTTCAACACAGCTTCTTGGTTTATATGTCCAGAGAGTCACCAGGGTGGAAAGAAGAGTGGGGTGCTGGCCAGACATCACTCTCTTCTTTCTCCCTCCCGCCTCTCTCTGTCTGTCCATCTTCACCCTCTCCATGTGGCCAGCTTGGGATTCCTCACAGCATGTATTATCCCGAGAGAACAAGGACAGTGGCTCCTTCACCTCTCTCCCGTCCCCCCACCCCCCACCAAGCCCAGCGCCTGACACATGCTGCGTATCTCCCAGGCTGTCTGCTATCACACAGCTCCAATGTTGGGCTTTCCCCCTGAGACTAAGCCTCAGTCTCAGTGTTGCTATTCAGGGGTCCCTCCTCTGGCCTCTGGGGTGACTCTGAAAGGACCCTTCTGAAAGAGAAGATGATCATGTCTTCCTCTGACAA
This sequence comes from Delphinus delphis, assembly GCF_949987515.2. Taxonomy (NCBI): domain Eukaryota; kingdom Metazoa; phylum Chordata; class Mammalia; order Artiodactyla; family Delphinidae; genus Delphinus; species Delphinus delphis. The sequence goes on along the minus strand of NC_082684.1, from coordinate 6,723,697 downwards.
GCTCCTCAAACTGTCCTCACATAGAGGATTTTGAGTCCCATCACCAGCCTAGCTTCCCACTGCCCTCCTGGAGGTCTAGTGACTTCTCCTAAAATGGGGTGTCTAAAGCTGAGTGCACCTCTCTGGAGACATCTGCTTAACCCATCACCTCCCTCATTCTAAGAGTCATACTTCTGTTCACACAGTAAAACTGCATTAATGCAAAAACTGCATTATCCTTCTTGACCTCTATACCGGTCAACATTATTCCACATTCAACACCTTCAGTGTCCAAAGAAAGACGCTGATTATACTATTCCTCCCCCTTCCTCATCTTGGAAAGGTTTTTTGTTTGTTGTTTTTTTCCCTAGACCCAATGTCAGAAACTTCCCTCCACTCTTGTTAAAAAGAAGATAGTAACATTTTACAAAATGAGCACAGACTCAGAAAGCATGTTAAGATTACAACTTTCCATGGGACAGGGTGGGGGGTACCTTCTTATCCATACTGAGCCTCTATTTCATAATCTAGAAAGTAAGGGAAGCTGTGCCCACTTTCTTTTCAGCTGGTGCAGGAAACCCTTTCAGTGCCCTGCACAATGTCTGACCCATAGTGCTCTGAATAAGCAGATGCTATTATTAATAACAGTATTAACAGTTATGAAAATGATACCAGTTCAATCGCAATATATCTCATAGTCTCAGAATTTGGATGAATGGGGATCCATTAGACCCTCATCACATCTGCCAGTGTATTTATAACCCAGCTTCTCATCTTCCACAAATGTGGTAACACTGTCGATGTTTTCAACTGACTTATTAAGGGAACCTTTGAATCAGACAGGGAGGATGATGAAGCTGTCAGGGCTCTATTGCATCTACTAACCAGCATCTATCATGGATAGTTTTTGAAATCATTTTTTTATCTCCCTAGTGTTACCATCACTGTGCCCATATTTCTCCATCACAGCTGCATAATTAAAAATCAAAGTAAAATATTTAGCTCTTAAGTTCCTTTAAGGCTGTCATTTTATTTTCTTCTCCTTCTATCCCTGGAGCATCCCTCATCTTCGTTTCCAGCTCCCCAACCAGAAATTTCAAATCCGTGCAATCTTTCCATTACCTCTTCCCCAAATCACAACTTGACACACTCTGCTTGGCCTGCCCTCTTTGTTGCAATATGTTCAATTCCTATTGTCTAGAAGATAAGGAATTTTTTAAAGTTGCTCTGTTAATAAAATGCCTTTTAAAAAGTTTGCTCAGCAGCGTGTGTCTCTTAATATGTGTCAACTTCTTTTTGGATCAATTGACGTGGGATGCTATATTAATTATTCATTTTTACAGAATGGAAATTAATTATTGTGCATGAGATTCTAAACACATATGGCAACAGTGCCAGCTGGACTTGGCCCCCCTGCCAGGATTTCAGAGACTCAGATTCAGAGGTAATATGTTGTTTTGCAAAGCCAAGACCTCCTAAAGTTTCCAAGATAGAAGAATTGAAAATCTGACATATTTCTGTACATGGTCCAACTCCTGCCCCTCCTTGAATGCCCCCTTGACTTCCCTGCTATCTCTTCCAGAAGCCGTGCTGGTAAGAGGGAGCTTCTGAGTCTATCACTTCAGCTGCAACCACCTAAAACCTTGAGCCTTTGTCCTCGCTTCCAAGTCTGTCTTTCTGTAGCAGGTGGTACCACTAACCTCCTTCCCTGAGGTCTTCAGAAGAAGTCCTCCTGGAGGGAATGACAGGTCTGGAGTGCTCCCTTGACACTCCATCCTACCTCTGTCGTCTTGCTTATCATGTTGCAGTGAGATCGTTTATCTGTACAACAATCACAATTTGGTGTGTTTTTATGGGTAAAAACCATGTCCCATTCTTTCCTGTATCCCTTCATGCCCACTGAAGATAGGGTAGCTTGTTAAACTGAGTTAAACCTATTAGTTTCTTGGAGAGGAGAAGTCCACAGAAGTACCTATTCCCCTTGAAGAAAATGAAAAAGGAAGTCGATTCCTGGTAGAAGAGAGGGCAGAGTACAGATCTTCATTCAGAAAGAAGTTACTGGAAATTCTGGATGTCCAGGAGACATGGATCTAGACCTTTTGGCATTGAAAAGGAGAACTATTTCAGAAAAAGCAAAGCAGCCACTGTTTAATGTCCTGGCTCTTTTATCTCCATCCTCTCACTTCCTTCTCATCAGAGAGTGTGGAAGGCTTGGCTGAAAATAGCAGCTCAGTAAATACTTGCTAAATGAATCAAGACATGAAAGAATGAATAAAGTTAGGATCGTTTTGGTTGCAAGTGACCAAAAAAATTAAAATAAAATAAAAAACAACCAACCCTAAATAGACAATGCTGAAAAGAAACATCTTGGTCCCTGTCATTGAAGAGCATGGGTGAATGGCTAGGTTCAATGCAGGTATTAAATGATGTCACTAAGGCCCAGATTCACTCCACCTCTCAATCCTGCTTCCTGTCATTGGATCTATTCTCAGGCAGATCTCACTTCTCAGTAGAAAGATGGCTCTGGCAGCTCCTTATTTTACTTCTTCTCAAGTTCAAGTCTGCACAGGAAAGAGAGAGAACCAAATGCTGTTGTCATGATTACTAAATTGACTAGACTAGAATCAAATAAAAAGGGGAAATCTGGAGCCTGTAGTAGATGAAGCATTTTGCTCAAGGGCACCCCATAAATAAATCTGGAACAAGTGTAAATCTACCCAGGGTTCAGGGCTCTTCCTCCCCCTACAAAAATGTCTTAAGTTTCCCCACACCCAAAGAAGACTTCCTCTCTCTTATGCCACTTCACCCTGCAGAATCCCCACTGAGATGACCTGTCTACCCTGGTCTTCTAGTCCTTACAGGTATTTTCCTAAACACCCTTGATCTCAGCCCAAAAAGCTACCTTTCTATCCTTCTCAATGTCCCTCCTTACTTCTTCATTTTCTTGAAATTCCCACAGTAACACAAGCAAAATAATATCCTTTCATCTGAAAAAATAGCTGTTCTCCAGGAGATTTCAGGTATATTGTCTTGAGTTCAAATTCCAGGTAGGCTACTCTGGATTTTTAACCTGAAGCAAATCACGTCCTCTCTCAGACCCTCAGTTTCCTCCTTCTGTGAAACAAAGACAGTAAAACATATTCTCCAGGGCTTTGCAAAGATTGAGAGTATAGGAGATTACCCAACGTAGTAATTGCTTTATAGTCAATTGCTTTATAAATGTTGAGGGCCTGTTTCTCTTTCTTTCTGAAAGCTGGAATACACACACACAACCTTCAACTGTCTCTTTCTCTAGATGAACTTGAGTTCATAGGTATTGAAGGGGGAGATATGCTACAGATTGTCGACCTTCACATGTGGGCTTATAGCCACTATTTGTACAGAAGAGAGGCATGGTGGAAAGAATAATGGATTAAAGTGCTTTAAAAAGTAACTTCTAGACCTCTACCCAGTCACTTTCTAACTATTCATTCTTGGCCTCAGTTTTCCCAACCTGTGGAAGAAAAATGTTGCTTTATCTCTGAAGTCCCTTCTAGGTGTAAGATGCTAACTTTCAGTACCAACCAGGTAAACTATGACCATAATTCACCAGGTTATTCACTGAAGGGAGTTACCGTCTACTGCATACTTATTATGTGCCAGACATGGTTATAATAAATGGTAATAGTCTTTGCTATCCATTACTGATGCCTGCTGTGGGCCAAGCATCTTGCTACACACTTTGCATAGATTCTCTCACTTGATCCTCAACAAACCTACCAAGGAACATGCTTTCCTCCTTCCACATGTCGGAAAGATGAGGCACAGAAAGGCTGAACAATTTGCCAAAGATCACACATCAGCTGGCAGATTTGAGCTCTGGTCTCTACGACTTGTAAGCTCACACTCTTAATTTCCACCTGTCCTGACCGATTTGGGGGCACCCAGCCCACAGTACCTCAAGAAACCTTCCACATTTCCTTTACATCTATGATTTGGAAATTTTCAGGGAAGGCATCCCAGAAGATATTGATGGTTGAGCAGGAGTTTTCCAGGCAGAGAAGGACCCAAGGAAATACCATGAAGAGATAGTACAGCTCAAAGTATGAGTCTAGAGACTGTCCCCCTGAGCTTGAATCCGTATGCTTCCACTTGTTAGTTACATGACCTTATTCTCCCTGTGCCACACTTTCCTTACTTATGAATCAGAGATGATAATAATTCTTACTTTGTGAGGTTGTTGTGAGGATGAAATAACTGAATTTAGAAAGCACTTAGAACAATGTCTGACACATAGGAGTGAATAAATAGACAGTGGATAAGTGTTTCCTATCACTGCTATAATTCTTAGCTGGAAAATAACAAGGCAAGATGCAAAACTGAGTGCAGTTCCTGAGAACTAAAAGATATTTAGTATTGGTGATGTTGGAGGCAGAGACTGACAGGAGATGGAAAAGAAGGCCTGGAGCAGATCTCAAAGGGCCCCAAAATCGAAGGTCAGGAATATGAAGACAAAGGGAAGTCCTTGGCAGGTATTCAGCAAGAAGTGGTAAGGTATCCTTTAAATCTGCAACATTACATCTCGTAGAGACACAGCTTTGGTTCTTGGAAGGTGATGCTTCCCCATAATTTCCACACTCGAGTTTTGTTCTTGAACTCTGTGGACACACAGATGGAACCTAATCCTCTTTAAAAATCATGATGTCTTTGCCATGAGATAATGCCTTGCCTTCCCCTAGAAGCTGGTCATCTCCAGGATAAGCCAAATTTTGCCCTCATTCCTCAAAGAACATGGTGTCAAGCCTCCTCTTGGCCCTTGCCTCTATCTCTCTCTCTCTGATGAAGCAGCAGTTTGCCTCTATTTCTCATAGGATATTAAATTGGGGAAAGTAAGAGAGTGGTTCTCAACACAGTTTATCTCTATAAAGAGAATATATTGATATATCATAGAAATTAGAAAATTGGATTCATAGGAAGGGGAAGAAGGTAATCATGAAAGATCATTTGGTTGATTTACTATCAAAGTTGGGCCCAGAATTTCCTGGTGGCCATGGCAAAAAGAAAAGTGCAATAGTTAACACCTTATACTCTCAGACTAGAGGAAGTATAGCAACTTCTTAATATGTGGGTATGTGAGCAGTGGTGGGGGGACAAATTCCATATACTAAATCATGACAGTTGTTGTTATGTAGAGGCATTGAGTAATGAGTTAGACAACCCGCCTTCAAAAGGGTGTTTTTAAACAAATTCTTTTATTTTGGAATACTTTTAGATGTACAGAAAATTTTCAAAGATGTTACAGAGAATCCCCATATACTCTTCACCCAGTTTCTGCCATTGTGAACATCTTACATTGCCATGGTATATACGTCAAAACAAAGAAACCAACATCAGTACATTAATATTTACTAAGCTGTCCACTTTACCTGATTTTCACCAGTTTTTCCATTAATGTTCTCTTATGAACCCAGGGAACTGCATTGCATGGTCTTTTCTATCCCCCCAGTCTCTACTGCTCTGCTACGGTTTCTCAGTCTGTCCTTGTTTTGATGACCTTGACATTCTTGAAGCGTACTGACCAGGTATTCTGTAGAATGTCCCCTAATCTGGGTTTGTCTGGTGTTTCTCTCGTGATTGTATTATGTGCTGGGTTTTTGGAAATAAAGCAACAGAAATAGAGTGACTTTCTTATCATGTCACGTCAGGGGCTCACGATATCCATATAACATAATTTTATTAAAAAAGCAGAAAGAGTTATTCATTTTATGCTTTTATTTTTTAAATGGGTGTCCAATGGCCCATGGAAGAGGATATGTGTTTTTTAAATTAGAAAACACGGATTTAAGGATCAATGCCTAGCAGCTTATCATGGTATTATTGCTAACAGTATCTGATAAGGCCATTTTATCAAAGTTTAAGGGCACTCTTCTTCCAGAAAAATAAATCTCTGGGTTTCAGCTCATTCAGAGTCTGCTTTGTAGGATGTTGTTATGGCTGCTTATTCTTGTTGATGATAAGACTGGGTATATGCAGGGGTCTGTTGCAGTACTTGACCGCATCAGCTTACAACCAGGATTGAAGGTGAAATTCCTAAATACATAGGGCCGCCTCTTATTAATGTATAAAATGAAAGCTGAGGAATCCCAAAAGTAGTTGATTACATTGTCATTAAAGCTAATGAAATACTTTAGGCCAAGGGAAGTTGAGTATCTCTGAAAACATTGCTAATCATAGCTTCAGATTTCATTTATTTGCTCCACTGTTCCTGAAGATTGAGGATGAAGTTTTTGTTAGTAAAGGCCAAAGTTTTGCAAAGCTTATTAATAAGAAATACATGTCCTGTCACTGGAGAGATGGGTTAGATCTCCCCATATCAGAAAAAAACAAACAAACAAATTATTCACTACCATGAGAGCCTGCCCTTTCCAGCCACAAAAAGCCTCAACTGCATCCTGAGAGTAAGGAAACAATGACAAAAAAGATACTTTACTGCCCAATTGTGGGGGTGAAGAAGGTTGGAGGTATTCAGAGGAGTCCTGGGGCTCTGATTCCAGAAGATATTGTCCATGTCCCATCTTTACAGTTTTGCCAGATTTATGTTGTTGGCAAGTAAGACATACACTGGAAACATCCTCAACAATACTCTTAAAATTACCCAGCCCCCCCCAAAAAAATAAATTACCCAGCCAATGATGACTCACTACCATGGTCAATTTAGGTATATTATTATAGGTAAAATAATGAAGCATTTTTTCTAAACTCCAGAAGATCATTTTGTATGACCAGACAACAGTGTTGTGAACATCACAATTATTATCTTCAAGCTGTGTCCATTTTGTTTTAACATCTTTATTGGAGTATAACTGCATTACAATGGTGTGTTAGTTTCTGCTGTATAACAAAGTGAATCAGCTATACACATACGTATATCCTCATATCCCCCCCTCTTGCATCTCCCTCCCACCCTCCCTATCCCACCCGTCTAGGTGGTCACAAAGCACTGAGCTGATCTCCCCGTGCGATGCGGCTGCTTCCCACTAGCTATCTGTTTTACATTTGGTAGTGTATATATGTCCATGCCAAGTCGTGTCCATTTTGACCTTCCTCGGTGTTTCTTTGAATCAGGGGCTTCTTTTGGCAATTAATGATGGTCTCTTTGAATCTCTCCAAGGCTTTTCCTCTTTGAGTGGCATGGGAAAGCAATTTATGCTTTTATTAAATGCAGATTTCTCTTAAAACAGCCAAAATTCACTTTTTATTTTATTTCTATCTTACCAAACATGTCCCAATATTCAATCTGGTCAGTCTTTGACAGTTAACTAATAATCCCAGAGACTTTGCCTTATTAAATCTATTAAGCCACAACACCCTCATCCAATCTTTCTGTCCCTGCTTTGGGGATTTGTTCTGTTCATTTTTAACGTATACCAAAATGTGCCTCTTTCCTGGTTAGTTAATTTTCACCTTATTGGGTTGTTGGGTCCAGCAGGATGCTCCAGTCTACCTACATCTTCCTGGATTTTGTCAGCCAGTATTTTAATACCAAGCCTATTACCCTTCCCAAATTATGCCCTGTCCCTATTCACTGAACAAGGCAAAAGTGAGGACTGAGTCTCAGACCCAAAGAAAGATCTAGAACTTTGATCTTTGTTTTGAACTCTCTGATGGTAGAGGATATGCTAGGAAGGGAATGTCTCTTCCATACGACACCCTTTGCTTTGCTTGACTTCATTTGCCTTTGCTGCCAGAAAAGGTATAATCCAGCCACAGCCATCAGTAACGAGGGTTAGAGGCAGAAATGAATGGTTATCAGCACAATGCCTGAAATTGTATTGCTTAGCATTAGTGTTTTAAGTGAATTTGTGTCTGAGTTTCTCATTTTGAAGATTTCCATTAACCCCACAAACATTTACTGAATAACCACTTTGGGTCAGATTTGCCTTTATTTTCTTTACTTAATTTACAAGTTTGAACCAGAAAAATTTTTCACCTGGGAAAGCAGGCGGGAACATTGACCATCATGTGGTTGGGTGAGGATGGACCTGGGAGGGGGAATCTGGGTGTAGCGTCACTGATCCCTTCTTCTCACTGGGAATCACCTGACAACTCTCTTCCACTCACCTGGCCTTTGGTTCCCGTGTCTAGAAAACACAGTGGGGGGCATGACTAGATGGTAACTAAAGTATTTAGCTCTGACAGTCTAAGTGGGAAGGGTTCGCGGAAGGAAAGGAAGAGAGGGAGAGCGAGCACAGTGCTACCAGTAGGTTAGGTCCTCCAGAACGTCTCTAATCTTGTTCTCCAAGTTGCCTTAGGAACTGATGTCCTCATTTCACAGAGGAAGAGACTGAGGCTCAGTGTTTACCAGGCATGCTGCCTTGGTTTCACAGCTAGGACAGTGCAGAGCCTGAATCTGAACATAGGTCTACAACTTCACTGTTCATGGTACTCCTTCCACTGCACAAAGGTTTTTTTTTTCTTACTCATTTTAATGTTATCTTCCATTTATAGAAAAAATGACTCGGGTGTCCAAGAGCTGAAAGTCTTTCTGAAAGTTGGCTCTATTATGAAATTACTGAAAAAGATGTCATGTCCACTCTTCTGAAAATCCAACGTCCTCCTTAGCACTTCCCTCGTTAACGGGAAAGTGTAAAGATCCTGGAAACAGGTGCGTCTTGACAGGTCTAGAGCCATGGGTTTGCAGGGTTTGATGGCCAAGGAAATCAGTCAATTGACTGGACTCATAGGTCCTCACTGGGGACAGATGGAGTTAGGCATCTGGTGCTAAAGAAACCAGTGATATGATAGTCTAGTTATGAAGCAGAATATAGAGAAAAAGTGTTGTGCTGAGCCTGGCGTTGAATCGCACCCTGAGTTTTACAGCGTCGTTGGTCTGAGTGCGGAACGATTTCCATCACGGAAGAGAAAGACAATGGAAGGAAACACAAAAGATGCCGATAGTAACACCTGGGCGATTTTTTTTTTCAAAAGCTGCTGATAAACATAACTTTCTGAAAGGATGATAATGGATATGCAGGAGATTAATAATAGCTGTTATTGGTGTAGAGGGGCTTCAGCCTGCTGGCATTGGGCTCACTGTTTTGGAGGCATTCTCTCTGTTCTCCATAAAACCCTATAAAAAGGCACTATTTTCCCTCGTTTAAAGACGGAAAGACAGAAACTTAGGAAGATTAAATAATTTGCCCAAGGTCACACAATTAGAAAACGGTGTTAAAATTACAGTCAGATACAGAGCTCATGAAATTTCACTGGCCATTGTGAGTGCTGTGTCAACCTCCCTTGCCAAGTGATATGAAAAGAGTGTCCTGGTTCACAGGAAGCATGTGTACACACACACACACACACACACACACACACACACACACAGTTTAAACTTCCAAGATTAAAAATGTAATAACAGCATCAAAATTATTTCTTAAAAATAAGGGTGAGAGTTTACCACCAATGAACCAAAGAAATGTATAAACGATGTACTTAATTGAGAGGAAAACGATGCAGCAATAAGGTCTAAGATGCAGGAAGGCATGTTGAACAACAAGATTGGGAAACAGAAAGGCAACTCTAATCAAACACCGATTGCATTCAACAACTATAATGAGGCTAATTTATATAACTGAAAATACAGAACTAAATTTCTGGAAGACAACAGAGTAGAGTAGCCCCTCCCCATCTGAGGATGTTACCTTCCTGAAGAGCTTCCTAGTAGAAAGAATCAAAGTTGAGATTTTCAAAATTGTATGAGAAAACAACAGTTAGAAGGCTCAAAAACCAGCCATGAGCTGTGGGAAACATTATACATATCTTTATGTGTCCTGAAACAAAATGCATTACATAGATGAAGAAGACAATATATCCAACAGAGAAAATAGCAATGAATTTTTCATTACTGAAAGTAGTAACAGTTGATGCTTTCTTAGTAATTTTCATACCATGGCTGCCCCATGAAAGCAGCAGGGAGTTTGTCTTCTCTACACCTGTGTCCCACCTCCTAGTAGAGACCTGGCAAAGTCAATGCTGGAGAAATTTTTGTGAACTGATGTACGTATAATATGTATTAACTTCAAATTCTCCTCCCAAGGAGATATGTGCATTTCCTGGTGTTCTCTGTGGAAGTTCACACTGGTCGAAAGTGTTGGCACCACCATTGACTCGCTAACTCAAGTAAATTAATATTTCCATTTAAACTGAGTCATTAGGCAAGAAAAGTCATTCAGGTGCCAAGGCAGGCGCTGACTCATATCGTTCCTCCACTGAAAACTAGAAGAATATTTTTGTGTTGCTGTTCGACATGCATTGAAGAGCCATCAGTATTTCTTCTTCCTCTTTCTCCTGCTTTTCTGCATGAATGCCTATTGACTTCCTGGCAATCAGTAGTGTCCACATGCAAAGGAAAAAGGACTGAGGGCCAGCCTGGTGGATAATTTAGTCTGTGAATCTGTCCAAACATGTTGCCTGGTGCTTCCACAAATGTTCCCTGGTCGTTCTGTTCAAGACGTCAGGTATCTTCAACGGGGCAGATCAGAAATGGCTTTTGGAGCGGGTTGTCCCATGTGTGGTTGAACAGGGCCCTGTGCTTAAAGGGCTCCACACTTGAGTTAATGTTCTTAATGTTTGAACAAGGGGTCCCAAATTTTCATTTGAGGCTGGGCCTTGCAAATCATTCATCAGGCCCTGTGCCTGTCACTATCCTTAACGTTCTTTTCCCAAAGATAGGTCAAGCACAGGGGCCTCCCTCAAAGACCCCACAGTCTAGTTGGCAACTCAGACATGTGAACAAATAGTGCAGTTACTGCAATAAAACCCTCGCCTCCTTCATTACCCTCAATTGGACCTGCAGACCCTACTTCCTGATGTCTGTACTCAGCCCCTCCTTGCGGCCACCAACTCAGGTCAGACCCTCCTGGTGGCAGGCAGGCCTTGCCTGGCTTTCTAAGCTGGTTGTCTCCTATCGCAGCCTACCTGTTTACAGTTTCCCCAATCACGCATCCACTCCTGCCTTTACTAGCCTTGCACATGCTTTTCCTTCTGCTTGGATTAACCCTTCCTCCCCCCCCCACAGTCACATGATCTCTCTCACCCTCTCTCCAACCAGCTGCCCTTGTGGACCTTCAGGAGTTAGTTCAGGGGCCACTTCTTCCAGGATGCCTCCCCTGATTCCTACGGTCTGGTGAAATCACCCTTTTCTGTTCTCCCATCATCCCTCTGCGTTCCCTCTGTTTTTGCAGCCCCACCATTTCCTGCACTCAAGCTCGGTGCACGAGCCTGTTTTCCCCATCAGATTCAGAGCTCTTTGCATACAGCGACTGTGTCTTTTTTTGTTTGAACCCTGACATATGGTGGGAGCATTGTTTGTAAGGTAAAGGAGTGACCCAAACTCTTTGGCAGGCCTGGTGTATATGCTCTAACAGGAGAAAGAACCACCCAGGGATGCACTTTGCTTTGATGCTCAAACTGAGATCTGGTTATGAGTTGCCCTTTACTTGCCCAGGAAGGGAAGCCATCTTTGCACATCCTGCGTCTCCCAGCATCGGCAATTTCCCCATCACCACCCCTATCTTGGAGTCCATTTCTTGATGCTCTTCCCACTGCTGGATGCGAGCCCCAACTCCTTACAGGCATTTCGGCCACACGCAGGCTCCTTTGCCTTGGTTTTCCCCAATAGAAAGCTGACTCCTAAAGCAGGGATCTCCTCTGTCTTCCATCTACCCCAACATATACTTTGAAAGCTCTCAGAAATGCCATTAATTATAATAATAGTGACACTTGGTACTTTTATAGGCTCTTTCATCAGAAGATCTCTGAGTACTTAAAAAATATTATCTCATTAATCCTCACAACACCCTCGTGAGACAGCTGGCAGGTAAACCTATCCCAGTTTATCAGGAAAGGGAATGAAGGCAGAAAGGTGATGTCTAGAAAGAGGTCCAGGATCAAACAAAGAGTTGGATGGGCTCTGGACCAAGGATCCAAGCCAGCAGGAAGGTAAAGCCTGGTCAGTGGACAAGCCCCATGTACATATTCTATAAAAACATATCTGTTTCAGGTTGTTTTCCCATATAGGTTATTACAGAATATTGAGTAGATTCCCTGTGCTATACAGTAGGTCCTTGTTGGTTATCTACTTTATATATATAGTAGTGTGTGTATGTTAATCCCAAGCTGCTAATTTATCACTTCCCCCCACATTATACGTATGTGTATAACTGAATTACTTTGCTGTACACCTGAAATTAACACAACATAGTAGATCAACTATACTCCAATAAAAAAAATTAAAAATAAAAAATTAAATAAAATAAATTTAGTAGTCTTAATTGGTTAAAACCTGTAGTTCATAATTTTTTAAACCTCAAATTATTTTAAAAAACTTAAGTAAACAAAACACATCCCCCCCCCCCGCCCCCAAAAGAAAACCTATCTGGATCTCATGGGTGAATGAATCATGGATACGTCTGACGTTTCATTGGTGTTTAGGAAATGATACCAAATCACTGACATTTTTGAAGAGTCACCTTCTTATTTTTCAGCAAATACTTTCTGAGCATCTGCTCACGGCCCCCTCCCACTGATGATACAGCTGAATCCAGCTCATCAATAATGCTAGTGAATCTTCCTCCCAAATCTATCTCAGAGCTAATGAAGCTTCCAGCAAAGAGGAAAGTGTATAATCATCTATGAATCCCAAGCCCCTTTCAACGTCAGGAACACAAAACAGCACCTGAGAAAAAGTATTAATTATGTCTTTTACTGAGGAACTGGAACTCTCATCTCACTGAGCCATGGTTGACATTCCTAACTGGGAGCCCAACAGGATTTTGAAAGTATCTGGTTCCAACCTCTCATTTTGCAGATGGAGAGAGGGAGCCCCAGAGAAGCTGGGGGTCTCTCCCAGATCGAAGAATGAGTGGAGGGCAGAAGCAAGGCAAATGGCCTTTGCTTTGCTCCAGTTTTCAGACTACTCATTTTTCTCAACACCGAACACCTAAATCATATGTTTGGGAGCATTAGAGAAAGTTCTGGTAAACACCAGCCCTTTCATTTTTACTTCCAAAGGGCGCTGTGGGTGTTGGATGGGGGAGGGGCTGGGGGGAGGGGCGGGTGGGCGTGAGCAGGGCAGGAGGGGGGCGGAGGAGGCTTCATGTGAGGACAAGCCCAAGGGCTCCACGAGGGGCGGCAGCCTTGGACCCAGACAGGCTCTCTGTTGGAGTGAAACAAGCCCTTGAGCCTCTAATGCGTGCAGGATAGAAAATAGATACCTGTCTGATATAATTAATTGTATTTTTCCTAAATTTAACATTGCCCGAAGGGGAAAATCGTTCTGCTTAGGAAAAACCCTCCTGCCACACAGCGTCTACCAGCCGGCCAGATTTAATTGCTGCGATAAAAACCACAAGAAAGACCAGGTTCCCACTCAATGTATAACCACATCTACTGAAGAATAGCTTTAATCACCTTTGAAAGGGTGACCACAGGATAATTAAAGAGGAAGGGTGCTCATTGGGAATTATCCAGAAATATCAAATCTCCATTTATCATGGGGTCCGACTTAAAATGTCTTGGCATGGCTCTGCTCCCACAGCCCCCACTCTATTTTAAGCTAAGGCCTCAGATTTCCATTATTTAGTGATGGAGAAAATAGGCCTGTTTCACAAGTCTGCATTCACCGATGGGTTGAGAGGTTGAAGGAGACAATTGTCAACTGAGAAGAACACAGGGTTTGGGGTGAGCTGGACAGGACTGGAATCCTCTTTCCTCTATCACCTGCCTGTGTGACCTTCACAGGTGACCTGACATCTCTGAGCCCCTCCCCAAAGTGAGGGCCATGAGAGTCATTCCGCAATTTACTCCAGCCGAACGCTCCATTCATTTGAATCTCTTTCCTTCAGCAGAATACCCACCCCTTTGCAGAAACCAAACAAAAATGAATCAAGGCCTGAAATTCACGGAGGAGACTTTGAGTAGCCACGAAGGAGCAGAGAATCGGGAAACAGAGTTGGAGGCAAGGCTGTGACAGTGTGGGGTGGGGGGAAGAGGGGCTATCCTGGGCTTATTTTCTCCCTGTATTGAGGCTCTTCCACTTTGCCCAGGGCAGGGCGCTGAGGGGCAGCTGGGAACCAGTGGCGTGACATTCCTGGCAGCCTGTTTGCACCCAGAGCAAGCAGGCTTTGTTCCACACCCACATTCCCAGGCCGCTTGCTGTCTGGCCTCTACTCTCTGGGGAAGTTAACCAGGAAGTGACAGTCTCCCTGCCCCTTACCTCCCTCGAGAGACCTCTCCTACCAGCCCCAAGCACGGGGCTTGACTAAACTCCTAGGAACAGAAGAGAAGCACCCCCAGCCCCTGAGTTCCTAGGCTCTCCTCACCTAGAGGTGGGGAGAGGAACAGGGGGACAACTTGCTTATCTTCTCCCCAGGAAGGAGGGATGAGTCTGGTGGAACCCCTCACTGGTATATTCATTCACTTCTCCATCCGTTGTAACCAGGTGTTGACTGTGCCTCTCCCCCACCGCTGTGGTCACTTGAAGCCCTCATGGTTAAACTTGACCCGAACCACAGTTCCAGGCTTTCAACAGCCACAGTCATGGACCTAGGACCTATTCTTGTTCCTGCATCTCACTTCTCGCCTCCCTCTGCCTTTGAGCTTTGACATCCAAACACAACACCTTCCCTCTGCCCCGAGCCCCAAGAGCCAGGCACGAAGTCTAGCTGCTCCTTAATTTTCAAATAATCCACTCGTTCTCCTGTGGCAGAATGAATAACGTCCCTCCCACAGATAATCCATGTCCTAACCCCCAGGACATGTGAACGTTACCGTATGTGCAAGAGGGATTTCGCGGATATGGTCAAGGGTCTGGAGATGGGGAGGTGATCCTGGATTATCCTGGTGGACCTAATGTCATCACAAGTGTCCTTATACAATGGACGTGAGAGGAATCAGTCTTACAGTAGGAGGTAGGATGACGGGGGCCAGAGGAGGGAGTGATGTAAGGGGAGGGCCACCAGCCAAGGAATGCAGGCGACCGCTAGAAGTTGGGAAAGACAAGGAAAAGCTTTCTCCTCTGAAGCCTCCAGAAGGAATCTGCCCTGCAGACACCTTGATGTTAGGCTTCTGACCCCAGAACTTGGAGAGAATAATTGTGTTTAAGCCATTAAGTCTATGGTAATTTGTTATAGTAGCAATAGAAACCTAACTCATGTCCAAATTTTGGGGAGCTATACTGAAGCGTCACATCCTGGGGTACATGGCCTTATACAAACACCCCACCCACTCACAATTTTTCCCAAGGGCATGAGTCCACAGTGTTTTCAGTGGCAGGTAATGCAATACCAGACACCTGCTACCTTATCTTCCCCAGAGTGTGGAGGTCAATGCAACATGGCAGCTCTTGAAGCTCTTCCTTCAAGGTGCCAAGGAGGCTGCTGTGACTCTATAAATCACAGTCACACCCAATGCTAGAAGAAGGGATGCCAGATGGGTCAGTCCCTTTTATCATAAAGTGAACGTTTTCCCAGAAGCCTCCAGAGCTGTCTTACCTTTTACTCTCATTGTCCAGAACACGGTCCCATGACCATCTTTCATCTTCAAGGGAGTCTGGGAAATAATAGAACAGGATTATAAGAGTTCGCTTAACCAAAATATGATCCATTGCCTTGACACACTGGTGTTGCAAACAAAACCAGGCTACATTAACAAGGAACAAAGGTGCTGGATGGGCTAGTGCCCCTGTAATGGCTGCTCTGCCCTAGGCACCCATCAGCCCAAGTTCCAACTACCAGCACCCGTACTCTTTTGCCTGAGGGTGGGAACAGCAGGAGGTGCTTCAGAATTATCACCCACCCCCAGCAGCACTCCACCAATGGTGGATGGCAGGTGGCGGGAAACCTCCCAGCTCCCTTTGTCCCGCAGGTGAGATAACCCTGAGTGCTGGGCACTGTCTACCAGAGCCCCTTCTGCAGGGTCGGGCTCCAGTTGCCCACAGTGATAACCTACTTGGTGGTGAGCTCTTTACCAGCCATTGCCACATGCTGCCTCATCTCCCCGCTCCTTCAGCGTGTCTCTCTGGATCACGTCCCAAATAATTCACTCGCACACACTTCTCAGGGTTTGCTTCTGAGGCACCCCAAATGACGACAGCCAGTAAAAGAATTTTTTTAATTTTGTCTCCAGTCCCATTTTCATTCAGGAACAGGAAGCATCCATGCCCACCCCAAAAGATCCTTTCCAAAGCAACTTCTCCACAAAAGGGGGATTTTGATGCTAGAACCTCTCCACAAATTGTTTGAAAGTCGGAGCTTTCTCCATACCATTACACGTGCACCCATTTATCAAGGAACTACTGAAGGTCAACAGGACTGGATTCTGGGTTGTTTGCTGGGTTTCCTAAAATGAATTAGATACAACCCCTGCTTGCAAAGAGCAGCCAAAGCAGAAGCGGGGGGAGATGAGAAGGCCAGGCAGCCAAGGAAAGGAAGGGATCAAACTTACCGGAAGAGGGTCTCACGTGGGAGCTGGTCTGAAAGCATGAGGTCAAGTCAGGGGAGGAAAGGGTTATTTAAGCCAGGGGTACAGCATAGAAAGCCAGAGTAATGGCAGAGAGACCACATTTGGGGGCCTTGTGAGTCACGTACAAAGGCTGGGTTGTGGGGAGTTACATATTGGGGAACAGAAGGTGATCTGGAGAGAAAGATAGAACTGAAGAAAGAACCCATTTGGAGACACAACACCCACCTCTTGGGTGTCATCCTCTGCTGAGTTCTCAATCCTAGTGTTCATGAAAGCAGCCTACTTCTCTCTCCAAGGTGGATATTACGAAATCCTTTCATTTACACAACCATTTACAAGGTGTTGTAACATAGATTCATATTAAATCTTCACCACAAACTTTCCCTCCCATTTCTCAAGGAGAAGGTCAGTCTCTAAATGGTAAAGGGTCTTTTCTAAGACCACACAGATACCAGGCGGAACATCCAAGATTTGAATTGAAGTCATGTTCATTCTAAGGGGTTCTAGCCACACTCCTTTCAACTAGGAAAATAGACAGACGAGTCCGTTTGCCTAATACACCTGGTTTCATTAACGGCAAGGCTCCATCGTTATGAAAAATATTTTATCTCCTTATCATGTACTTCAAATTCTACTGTCCAATATAAAAATAAGGCAAGCCACTTGCATAACTTTTAATTTTCTAATACCACGCTTTTAAAAGAGTAAAAGGAAACAAGTGCAATTAATGTTAATGATATAATTTATCTAATCCAGTACACCCAAAATAGTATCATATCAACATGTAATCAACATTTAAAAATCATTCGTCAATATTATGACATAGTGTGAGTGTGTTTCGCGTTTGGTAATTGCAATCATTGTTGCTTTTTTTGTGGTCATCCATTTACAATGCTTGGTGTCAGTTGATTTATCTCTTGTAAAAATAAAATACAGTGTGTGTGTGAGTTGTGAAAAAATAAAAAAGAGAGAGGGTGGCTGGCGGGGGAGAGACCTTTCTCTCTTTCTACTCCCCAGAAGAATATCCACCTACCTAACCCAAGGAAAAGTTTCAATGATGAAGTTGACCTTAAATGATAAGAAATACAATAAACTTTCATTATGATATTAGCACCTAGAAAAAAAACATCATTCATTATTATGAGATATTTACATTCTTTGGTTTGTACTAAGTCTTCACAACGCAGGTATATTTATACTTACAGCGCATCTCACTTTGAACCAGCCACGTTTCAAGTGCTCAAAAGCCACATGCAGTAGTGACTATCATAGTAGGCCAGTGCAGCTCTAAAATCACATGCAGAATGGCACGGTGGTTTGTGCCCTGACTTGGAGTCGTAAGGTCTGGCTTGGATTTTTCTCTCAATCTCCATTTCAAGTCACATTGTCAGCTTTTCCGAACTCTGATCAGTGGAGAAAATGGGACCATTGAGCAACGCCAGGCCATGTGAACTCATGGACTAACAGGTAGCTAACAGGCCAGGGATCTTGTTCAGAGGTCGGCCAACTACAACCTACTCGTGGGCCAAAATCAGTCCCCACCCAGTTTTAATACAGCACATGATCTATGAGTGGTCTTTCCATTTTCAAAAGGTAGTATAAATAAGCATACAAATAAATAAATAAGAAGGATATGCAACTCTACATGGCTGGCATAGCCTAAAATATTTATTATCTGTCCCTTTACAAAAAACGTGTGCTGACCTCTGGTTTAGTCAATTCTATATGTGGTTTTTTTTTTACATCAATAGGGTTTATAGGATTTGGATACTATTCTGTCACCATAATTCTACAAGTTTTTACTCTTAATTCAATGTTTATGTAATTTCAATGTCCACCATCAATTCTTTCTCTGTAGTGTCTCCATTCTTCATTTGATTCAGTGCTTGGTTAGCTGAATTTACTGTCAAGGATTTTTTTTTCAAGAAAATCACTTCTATGACCTGTTATCTGAGATGCTACTATTTGACTGACAGTCCACGTTTTGTCTGTTCACATCATTATACTTAAGGAGAAAAATTAGGCTCAACCCCTCCCATTATGGGAGTCATATTTCTTTCCCTGGGGACTTTACATATCACCCCTCTGTCTTTGGACATTGAAAGCTGCACAACTGTCCTTAGCACCATCTTCTACTTAACATTTGGTCTACTGGACTTTGACATAGAGGACCATTTTCCACCAGAGTTTCCCAGAACTCCATTGCCTCCAACTTCTTTCACATTTCAGAGTACATGCCTGATGCATTTATATCTGAAACACAACTTTCCTGGGCATAAGATTCTTGATTCAAACCTCATATCGCTTAGAACCCCATAGCCACTGCTCCACCTTGGTGTGTGACATGTTGCTGGAGGGAAAGTCTAAAGCCTTATTCTTCTTTCTTCCAGGAAACTTGTGTTTTCTGCTCAGATGTCTGAAGAATTCCGTTTACCTTTGATGGTCAGTAAATTAAGCAGGATATGTCTTGGTATCAAATGTTCTTTACTTTTTTTATAAAACACAGTGTGGCCTTTTAATATGAATACATTTTCTCCTTCTTTTCAGGGAAATTTTCCTTCAGTTGTGTCAATGATTTGTTGGCTTTGGTGTTTCAGGGCCACAGATTAATCTCATAAGGCATTATCTATCAGCCTGCACACTAATACCTTTCCTCTTATTGATTTAATCTCTTTACTTCCTCTTCTGCATTCATCTCAAACACTTCCTTAATATCAGTAATTCAGTATTTCAACCGCATCATTCTGTTCTTTTGTCATTTGTGATTTATGTATTGATTCAGGCATGCTGTTGCTTCAGTCTCAGATTGTTTTCTTAAGCCCATAACATCACTTTTCTTCTCATCCCGTGATTTTATTGGCTCATCTCTAAGTTCCTATTTTACTAAACTCATGGTCATAATATATCTTCTATAGTACAAAGCAATTGCTGGGAGTTTTCTTCAGTTCCTGGGGTTATATTTTCTTCAGGACTAGGTTCTTCATTTGTGCTTTATATAAACTGTTCTTTAATTTTTTTTTTACACTTAGCTTTTGACGTAGTATATTTGCATAGTGGCCAAACTGTTTCTTTTCAGCCAACTTATGCTAAACAAGGACATCTCTGCCCAGATCTTCTATTTTCTCTGATTAAAAAAAAAAAAAAACACTTCCTGTGAAAGTTGGGATCAGATCCCTCCTCTAAGATCCTGGGCAAATGTCCTGGACCACTGGTCACTCCGCCCTGTAGCAGTTGCTTTCCTTTCTGATAGCAAGGCCACCAGGCAGGAACATGTTTTATAACTCCAGAAAGAAACAACAACTTTACCTCCGACTCTATCCCATTTCTACCTTGACTGATAAAGGCTAATGGTGTGTAAGGATGACTCAGTGAATTATCCTCAGCTTTTCCCAAGGGTTCTTATTCATACCTTCAATCTGCCTTTTTCAAAATTAGGAAAGGGGGCTATTGGCAAATAATAATTGAGAATTTGGTCAACTCACTTTTTCATTCCTCTATTTCTTGGGAGTATTGGGATAATATGCAGACAGTCACTTCAGAATCCTTTGTTTCTTCCTCTGGCTCTCACTGTTGCATGTGAATAACATGAGATTATGTTCCATTAATTGCTTTGTTGAAAATTTTTATTTTTGGCTTGTTCTTTATTGGGTGTCACAGAAGGAAGATTCTGTGGTCCATCTTTATCTCGTCACATGTGTTCAGAAGTTCCCTCCCTTTCATAATCCCAAACTTCAGTAAATTGGAATCTACTCCTCCTTCTCTCTATGCATTTTCCCATAGTGGTCCTTTTATCAGCAATACCCTTCCTCTTATCTTCAATACCCAAATCCCAGCCATCCTTTAACACCCAGATCAAATGACACTCCTACATGAAGTCTTCCTTATCCATTCCACAAAAAATGACCTCTTTATTCCCTTGAAAATACCCCCCCCCATCATCTGCTCCATTCTTACACTACTCACCACTTCCTACCTTGTACTAAATTTTCCTGTGCCCATGGAAGTCTCTCTGGCTACATGGTAGCATCCATTATGGCAAGGTCTGTATGCTATTCATACCTGTATCTTTTATACTGAATGAGGTAAAGAACAGAGTACAAGCTCAGTTAATGTTTGTTAAATGAGTTAAAATTCTGTTCAGCAGAAAATTATTTGTCCTATGTCGATGGGTGTACACAGAAAGCATAAAGGGATGTGAGGTAGAGCTCAAATAGAAGATTTAGGATCCACAATAAATCCCATTGTGATGAATGCCATCAAAGCAAAGCACTCTGAGTGACAGTGAGATCTTTAGCTGGACCAGGTAGTCCATTTGTTTATAACATGATCTCCACAATAACACAGGCAATAGCAGTAATGTGGATTGACACCATATTTACGTTCATTCCATAGTTATCCAAGTGCCTTCATACTTATTATCCCATGTCATCCTCAGAACAACCTGGGTAATCAGTCTTAGTCCAATGTTACAGATGAGGAAAGTGAGGAGTACAGATGTTAAGAACCTCATCCCAAGTCATACAGTTAGCAGGCAGCAGAGCTATAGCACCAGGACAAGTCTGTCTGCTTGTCCCACGACATCTGAGATGCTTCTCTAATCGATACTTACTAGGTCTCATTGATGACAGGCAGGACCACCCTGTACGTTGGTTGTTGACTACGCAAGGGCATCTGGATGAAGGGCCAAGCGAGGAGGGAAATCCAACCCATGCTCCTCTTATCAAGTTGTGTGTCCTGGCACAAGGCCACATCTGCTTAGAAGGAGCTCCTTTTTCTAATTCACATGAAGACTGGCAGGGGAGCTAATAACAGGGACCATGTTTTCCCAAGTTCTCTCTCCCCAAAGACTTACTCTGCACCTAGCACACAGTAGACATTTATAACTCATTTGTTGGATAAGCATATTCTCATTTTCAAAGCTCATTTTCATAGATGACATTGTCTAGTTCTCGTAACAAATTCCAAAACAGACAAAATTCTGAGAAACGTGAAGGATTTCTGATACCCCTTGGCCCTCCTAGTGGTGGAATTTGACCAGCATGTTGCATGAGGAATCCAGGATCACTGCAAAGTCAAGGAGAGAGAGCGTGCTCTTCCTCGTTCCCAGAGGAAGTCAAAAAAAGAAACATTTTTCCTTTCTGCTGGTCCCATATCTGATCCAGCTCCAGATGTGGGCGATGTGTTCTATGATTTTTAGGGTTAAATCTCCCAAATTTTTCCTGTGAAAGTGAAAACCAGGAAATTAATGTGCTGGTGTCTCCATGTAATTAGACGTGCATGACTTTTCTAAAAATGCTGCAAATATGTGGGTCCAGCCATTAGGACACCCAGGTCAGCAGGAGACCCTTAGTGAGCTACAGTGCTCAGAAAAAGCAACAAAGAGGAAGAATTTATGAAATCAAGTTGCAGAGAGGCTGTGGGGTTTCCTGGGACACCCGTGGGAAAGGATGATTGAGGGATGGGTTGGGAGACGGTTTAGGAATGAAGGGTGGGAGTCTTTGGAAAGGGAAAGGGCAATAAAGGGGAAATGGATGGTGTCCACAGGGCTGGGATTAATCTCAATTTTTAATGGAAAAATAATCTGCTTACTCGGTCTCAGTTTGACAATCTGGGGAAATATTTCTGCTCTTTCAGGTTTCAGTTTGACAATCTGGGAAAATGCATCTGCTCTTTCAAGCCATAGAACCCCTCTGCTGGAAGAATAAAGACTACCTTATTCATTCCTTCATTCGTTTGTTCATTTCTTTAGGCATGCATTAAACAAACATTTTCTCTGTCTCCTTTGTTCCAGGTCCTGTGCTGTGTACCACAATTCAGAAGGTAAAGATGTGATCCCAGCCATACGAAGTTTATATCCTGGTGGGAGAGAGGGGTCTGGCCACAAGCATCTCTTTGAGAAGTTAGGAATGGTCAGCTAGAGAGGAGAAGAGAAAGCCCTACAAAAGTTGAGAAGAAGGACAGTCAATGCAGGATGAAGGAATCCACTCAGGAGGCTGTCTTCTTATGAGGCCACAGGTGAGGAAAGCCTGGTGGGCTCCAAGCAGCACAGAAGGATTCATATCCTCACTTTGCTCTTCCCTGAGCTCTCACCAGCAAATCACATCACAAATTCTAAGTCTTCCATTGCTGCAGAGGGAAAGGAGGAGTAGGTTGGGACCACCAGCCCCCCACAATCCTTCATGTCCCATGGTGTAATGAGCCTTACAACAGCAGCCCCCAGCCGAGTGTCAGGCACTGTGCAAAGTGCTCTACTTGCCTTATTTCATTCAATATTCACGCCCACTACAGAGGGAGGCAAGAGCTGGACCACATGTGAGTACATGCTGAATGAAGTCAGGGAGAATGTCCTGTGAGCACCTCGGGGGAGAGGGTTTCAGGTAGACGGAAAGGTAAGTGCAGAAGCTCTGAGATATTTGGAGAGTCCGAGGCAAAGCAAGGAGCCCAGCATGGGCCAGGTGGAGTGAGGAAGGCAGAGAGGGGTGGGATGGGTCAGAGGGCTCTGCCCTCATGGTGGTACCCGCTGTGATTCAAGGACCTTGGCCATGACTCTGAGCCAGATGGGAAGCCACTTAGAGAATTGGACAAGAAAATTCCAATGACATGATTTTATGTATGCTTTAAAAGCATTGTTATAAATGTAAATTATACTTCAAAAACTGTCTTAAAAGGCTATTTTGATGGCTGTGTTGCTAATAGACTTGGGTCAGGGAAGTAAGAGAGGGGCAGTAGCAGAGAGGCCAGCTAGAAGGTATTTGCAAAGTAACAGCATCATCGTGCAGGGCAGAGTGGGTAACCTTAGAGGAGGACGTTGTTATAACAGCCCCTGCTCAGCCCCATGCCAGACGTGGTCATGTGCAGAAGACTGAGTAGATCCAGTCATGCCAGGGCCTCCGTCTACTTCAGCATAGTTTTCCTTTGATAAGTGTTTGTTGAATGAGTAAACGAATCACTCCTCTTGTATTTCCAGGCCTGATGGGGAGACCAACAGGGCAACAACTGAGATGCTGTCAGGCAGGTATTACCGTAAAGAGTTATATCCAGTGTCCCAGAGGAAAGGAAAGCTGACTTTTTCTGGGGAGACAAGTGGGATGTGAGCAAAGTCCTCACGATGGCAGTGATATGGAGATGGGTGCTGAAGGATGCATAGTAGTTTTCCAGGCAGATGGGGAGACCAGGTACACACAATGGAAAGGTCAGCATGAACAAGTGCTCAGAGATAAGAAACGTGTAGAATGTTCATGAACTCATGAAAATGTTCTATACCTGGAACATAGTAGGTGCTCAGTGAATCTTTGTTGCATGAATGAATGATTGCTTAGGGGTGACTGAATGCAAGGCTGTCAAGGCAGCCTGGGGCTCAAGTGGACTTTTCCTAGAAGCACTGAGGAGATATTAAAGTGGTTATTGATGTAAATATTCTGTGACCTTTAAATAAATCCCTGGAGGACAAGAATTGTGTGATTGTCATCTCTGAATTCAAAATGCAGGACTAGGGCTTGAAACAGAGTAAAAGATATTCACTAATAAATGTACTTTTCTATGCCAGCCCCAGCCTCTCTCCCTGAGTCCAAGCTCTTGTATCCTAGTCCACTTACACCTTTGAACACTTAAGATCAATA
The DNA here is from genome assembly GCF_949987515.2 of Delphinus delphis. Lineage (NCBI taxonomy): Eukaryota > Metazoa > Chordata > Mammalia > Artiodactyla > Delphinidae > Delphinus > Delphinus delphis. The sequence goes on along the minus strand of NC_082684.1, from coordinate 6,699,599 downwards.
TGTATAAGGCAAAACTCGTCACCACCTCCCCCAGCCTTGCTCCTTCCCTGCAGCAGTGGACACTGTCAGAACTCACATCTATCTGGTCCACCTCCTATTCTTGGCACACAGTTCATCTACCCTTTTCAGGCCACTGCAGTGAGGCAGGATGAGGGCTGAGAGCAGAGAGTTGTGTGCACTTCTTGCTTCGGATCTCCATACTCTGCCTTGCCCTGCTCAGGAGGACACTGTTTCACTGCACCCTGTTTCAGAAGGTGCAGCTACAAAGTAGTGGTTTTGTACCCACCTGCGCTGTTTACATACCATGAACAAAAATAAACTTTAGCTCTATTAACACATTGAGATTTGGTGGGGGAGGGGGATATTTGTTACCAAGCATAACCTGTCTCACACTGACTAATACACCCTGTCTCTACTATCTTAATTAATAATACTGCTCACTTAGGCCAAAAACGTATAACATCTTTCTTTTTCTCACACCCTGACTTACACATCTAACCCACTGCTAAGTCCTGTCAGATCTATATCTAAATGGAACCGATGTCTTTTCACCATCTCCATCCTGTCCACTCTGTTTGAAACTTCCCTCAGGGGTTGTAGCAGCTGCCTAATTGAACTCTCTAGTTCCTTTCTTGTCTTCTCCCCACAGAAGCAAGAGGGACGACTTAAAACATTTTCCATTTCTATTATTTCTTTGCTTACAAAGACCCACTGTCTGGAGATTAAATCCAAATTCCATGTTGTGGTTTACAAAGTCCTGAATGACTGGCTCCCTGTTATTTCTCCAGGCTCTTCTGTGACAGTTAACTCCACCTTTCTCTAACTCTACCCCAGGCACCCTGGCCTCCCTAAGGTCCCCCCACCCCAGGGCCTTTGCACCAGCTGCTCCTGTTATCTGCAGTGTTCTTTTCCCCAGCTCTTCCCACACTTGGCAATTACTCATTATCTCTTCTCAGATAATCTGTCACTTCCTCAAAGAAGCCTTCCCTGATACCTCTCAGTTAAGCCAGCCATCCTCTCCCCAGCAATACTATATCACATCACTCTGTTTTACTATCTTCACAAAACTTAACTCCAAATTAAAGTCTTTTTGTGTGTTTGCTTGTTTTTTTGACTGTCTGTTCCCACCAGGACGTTGTGCCCATCAGATTCCTAATACCTAGGAAAGGTCTCAGCATGTAGCAATCTCTCAATATATCATCCGTGAATGATTGTATGGATGAATGAACCACTAGCATCATTGTAGCCATTGAGAGAATCAAATGAGATCACAGCCCACAACATTAGGACGATGACATCTTGGGCCCCGCGTTGTGTTACGATTCTATCCCCTAATCTAAAATGAAGAAGGAAAAGGAAAACGGAGAAGGAGACAGAACACCAGAGACTAAAAAATCATTGTTCGCTCCCCTGCTCAGGGGACCTCTCATGCCTGACAAATAATGAATTAGAGAGAGATCAGAACATCCAAGACCAAAACAGTCATTAACTGCCCCTCCCCCAAGACCCCCTCCCCAAACACATTGGCTGCCAGAAGCCAGCCCAGACAGTCCAGTCAGGAAACAAAAAGATGGAACAGAAAGGCCCCTTTGAGCAGCTCTAGACGGGGGGAGAGAGTGTGCACAGCTTAACTCAAACATTTGTGCAGAAATGTAAAAAACAATTATGACATTCAACTATTCCATTAAGTGAAATTAACCATTCTTCTTGTTCTTTGAAAAGACCAAAGAAAGCACAGATCTGAATAATTAGGTCAGTGAAGAATTGTGAAGAAAGGATGTCTAGACTTTTATTTTCATTAAAAGTAGGAGGGGGGGTGCATTTGGGCTGTGTGTGTGTGTGTGTGTGTGTGTGTGTGTGTGTGTGTGTGTCCTCTTGGTCTAAGAGCGCCTTTGAATTCCAGGGGTGGTCATATCCGCAGCTCTGCCCTGGCAGGTACGGCCAAGTCCGGATCAAGGAGTGGCATTCCCACTTTGATGTTGACTGTCACGCTCTGTTGCCTGACGATCTCTTTGGCTGCTTGCAAGTCTGTTGTCCTGGGCCACCAGGTAAACCCGGCCAGGAGTGCAGACCCTGCCTTCCATCCTCCCTGGCACCCCTTGCAGTGGAAAGAGGGAGAGATGTATAGGTGGAGACGTCCCCCGTCACTCTTTCAGTTCTGAAGAGGGATTTTGACCCTTGATCGTCATCTACTGAAGCTCCACAGACTACACACATGCATATACCTGTATGCTTACATGGGCGTATAAACACACTCGCCCGCACGGCTCAACTGTGAAGTGAGAGAGGGAAGGGGAAGTGGAAAAACAGGGGTCACCCCCAAGGCCCCGGGTGCATCTTTTATTCTCTCAAGCCCCATGTTTGCAGCTACAAATGAGGATAAAGATAAGAATCCACCTGAGCAGGTGGCTGTCCGTAACAAGAGTGCTGCCATCTCTCAGCGTCTCAACCCAGCATCTGACTGCCCTGGTTCCACACGGCACGGTCTCTCCAGCAAACTATTTCCTATTTCAGTATGTGATTCAGAAGCCTGTAAATATTAAGTATCAGTGCCTCCTGGGGTTTTGGGGGGTTGTTTTGTTTTGTGTTTTTTAAACTGTCTGTCAAGTGGCACATTTCTCCAAGGGTGCCTGGAACATCAAACCTGCTTCTTTGTGATAAGGGTCCCTGTAGTTTAAAAGTTTACACCATGAAAGTCCAAAAGCATGTAACATTAAACTATGCCCTGAACATTGCTTTAAAATAGCTTCCTAAATTTTTTAATCTTTTAAGATTGTGGTAAGATACATATAACCTAAAATTCACATCTTGACCATTTTTAACATTGTTTGCCAGCCATGGCCACCATCCATCCATCCACAGAACTGTTTTCATCTTGCAAAACTAAAGCTCTGGCCCCCCTTAAATACTAACTCCCTATTTCCCCTCTGTTCCAACCCTGGCAGCCACCATTCAACCTTCTGTCTCTATAAATCTGACTCTTCTAGATACCTCATAAAAGCAGAAACACACATTATGTTTTTGGTGTCTGGTTTATTTCACAGAGCATGATATCCTCAAGGTTTATTCATGCCATTGTGTGTGTGAGAATTACCTTCCTCTTTATGGCTGAGTAATACTCCATCGTATGTATAGAACACATTTCGTTTTTCCATTTATCCATTGATGGATACCTGGGTTGCCTCCATCTTTTGGCTATTGTGAATAGTTAGCTATGAACATGGGTGTATGAATAGCTTTTCTAGTTTCTGCTTTCAATTCTTTTGAATATTAAGATAAATATTAAAGGAGAAAAAAATAAAAATATCATGTTCTACTCCTGGAAAGGGAGATTCTATTTAATGTATTGCGCTGTTATAGCATCATAAAAAGTATATACATTCTTTGTATTCAAACAGAACCTGGATTAAAATTTTGGCTGTAACACGTAAAAGCATTGTCAATTTAGATAAACTAATTTCTTCAAGATTCACTTTCTTGACAAACAAAGTGGAAAGAAAACAGTCCTTTCCAACCTAGAAAGGTGACTGTGAGAATTGAATTGATGGAGATCGGTCCCAGGGAGACAAGGAAGGAACTGGCCTTGCTCAACATTGTATCCCAAAGTCTTGCACGATGCCTGGCACAGAGAGGGCCCTTAATCAAAAAGCACTCCCATGAGTCAATGTGTAAATGAATATGTATGGTTCACCTTAAACGTTATGGGGTACATAGGATGCACCTGGTAACAGGGGGCTGGTGTTACTTTCACCATCATCTTGGTGATCTCAACATATTCAGTCAGGAAAATCACCAAGGTTCACAGGCTTGCCCCCTCCCTTGACAAGGAGGACCGGTGAGCACGGAAGGGAAGGAATTTGGCCGAGGTCACAAAACAGATTAGAGAAAAACCAGAATTTAAACTCTGCCTCTTAAGTGCCAGTCTATGGCTCCATCTCATCTATTTCTTGTTTCAACAAAATAGGTTAGTCATAGCTCAACAAAAGCCCACCACACGGTCCCCCACACGCCACCTTACAAACCTCCATTGCCAGGGGTGTATCACACCATAGCAGTCATCTCAGCTAAGAGCCTTGGATTAATTTCCAATAGTGACCACAACAAATCGGAGGCTGCCTGCATTCCTTGTCTCATGACCCCATCCCTACATCATTCCAGCCTCGTGCTTCAGTCATCACCTTTCCTTCCTCCTCCTCTAAGGTCAAATCTCCCTCTCTCTCCCTCTATAAGGATACTCATGATTGTATTTGTGGTCCACACAGATAATCCAGGATTGTCTCCCCATCTCAAGATTCTTGACTTAATCACACCTGCAAAGTATGCTTTGCGATGTAAGGTAACATTCACAGGTTTGGGGAAGTAGGACTTGGATACCTTTGGGGGTCATTATTCAGCCTAACACAGACCTCCCAGGGGACCCAAGACTGAGGAGATGTGGCTACCGGTATGTTCTCAATAACTGAGTCCAGAAAATACCAAAAGTAATAGAGGCTGATGAGCCAGGGGAATCTTGACTAAGGATCTATCTCAAGTTTGACCCGTCCCCCTTCCTTCCCCTCCAGCACAGCACTGAGCCCGCCCTCACAGGGTGTCTCTGATGGGACCACCCCGCTTTCTGCTCCTACACCTGCTCCAGGTCAGGCCCTCATGTTTCATGTCTGCACTCAGCATTCTTCTTGCCCTCTGCCATCCCAGGAGCCAGGAACTAAAAGCCCAGTGGGGTTGCCCACTCCAGCTTGAGATAGTCCCAACTACTGCTGCAAGTCCTTCTTTTAGTTGATCAGAAACCTGAGACTCTGTAGTTTCTATCCATTTGTGAACCGAAGCTTTGCAGCTTGAGGTCCCAGAGAAGAAATCCACTGTCCTTCTAAATGTGGGCAAAGAGGGAGAGGGGAAGTCCATAGAAGGCAAAAGGTCAGAATCCAAGGCTACAGAAGGAGTATCTGCAAATATCTGCCAAGTCTGATGAGGAAAGAGATCCTGTGTGTTGAGTGGACAGGACTAAAGCAAAGAAAGAAATAGGTTGAAAGCAGAGATCTAGGAGGTTAATAACTGATGTGGCAGCAGCAGCAAGAGAATCACCCTCCCACATGCCAGGTTAGGGGCTATGAAGAGGCTCATGGGGAATGGATGGTCTTGGAGAGCCCAGTGGCAGCAGAGCTGACGCCTGAGCCTGGAAAGTTCTATCATGAAGTAGGGCCCAAAGAATGTCAGTCACAGCAGAAGGGGAGCACCCCCAGCCTGGAACCAAAAACTCAGTGAGAGGCCAGAGGCTGCTAGGTAGGCGCTAGAAGGAAGCACTGTTGGGTGTTCATATAGAATGAACCTATGTTTCACTGGAGACCAGCTCCAGCCAGGCCAATATAAGCAAGGAAGAAAAGAAGACTTCTGGAAGCAGCCAGCCCATCGCTGTCACCTAGTATGGAGCAGGAACTAAAAGGCTCTTAAGTGACTCAGCAATCACTGGGCAGAAACTGCTACAGGGTGAGCCAACCTGATTCCATTGATGATATAATTGATATGATGCCCATTTTGCAGATAGGCAAATTGAGGCTCAGAGAGGCTGATTGGCCCAAGGAAGGTTTTGGGGAACCAAAGAGCTTGTGTTCTCTTCACCCCACTGCCACCCGCTCACTGTCTAACATGCAATATTTAACTGTGACTCAGTTGAGTGTCCTGACGATCAGAGAGAGTGTCCCAAATACTCAACACAGAGAAGGCAGACACCCAGCTAATCAGAAGAGACAGAAGCCGTAGGGCTGAAGCAGGCTCCCAGAGACACCCTGCAGGGCTGGGCACTGACCCTTCGGTACCTGGATGGTGGATCCCAAGAAGGAGGCTGAGGTGGACAGGACAGCACTCAGGGACCCCGGAAAGAGGCTGTTTGCCAACTAGGTTTGTTTTGTTTTGTTTTGTTTTTATTTTTAACATCTTTATCGGAGTGTAACTGCTTTACAATGGTGTGTTAGTTTCTGCTGTATAACAAAGTGAATCAGCTATACATATACATATATCCCCATATCTCCTCTCTCTTGCGTCTCCCTCCCACCCTCCCTATCCCACCCCTCCAGGCGGTCACAAAGCACCCAGCTTATCTCCCTGTGCTATGTGGCTGCTTCCCACTAGCTATCTATTTTACATTTGGTAGTGTATGTATGTCCATGCCACTCTCTCACTTCATCCCAGCTTACCCTTCCCCCTCTGACAAAGATGTGGCACATACATACAATGGACTCTTAGCCATAAAAAGAAGTGAAATTGAGTTATTTGTAGTGAGATGGATGGACCTAGAGTCTGTCATACAGAGTGAAGTAAACCAACTAGTTTTACTGAGAAGTATTTTGGTATTTTAGCATCCAATATAAAGGGGGCTTTGCCCACACACTGAATACAGTAAGTCCCCTACATATGTACAAGTTCCATTCCGAGAGTGTGTTCCTAAGTCCAACAAAGTTAGCCTAGGTACCCAACTAACACAATCGGTTATATAGTACTGTACTGTAGTAGGTTTATAATACTTTTCACACAAATAATACCTAAAAAACAAACAAACACAAAAAATAAAGAAAACCTTTTTAATCTTACAGTACAGTACACTAGTCCAGTACAACAGCTGGCATACGGGGGCTGGCATCGAGTGAACAGGCAAGAAGAGTTACTGACTGGAGGAGGGAGAGGAGGTGGGAGATGATAGAGCTGAAGGATCTTCAGCAATAGGAGACGGAGGGCCAGCTGCGATTTCACTCACGCCTGACGCTGATGGCACAGGTTCTGGTTCCTTGCTGGATTCAGTTATGTTCACACTCTTGAAAAAATGATCCAATGATGTCTGGGAAGTAGCTCGTTTTTTCCTGGTCATCGATGACACGGTAGCACTGGATTTCATTCTGAACAGCTACTGCAACCTTCATGTACTGTTCTGCATTCCGGTCCTTTGCCTCAAAAACTAACTGTGCCTCCTCAGAGAAAATCCCCTTGCCATTACCTGTGTCATGAATCTCTTCTGTTCTTCAGTTACTTCTTCTTCTTCTTGTCTCTCTTCATCCTTTCTTTGAGCCTCCACTTCCATGAGGTCTTCATTAGTAAGCTCCATGTGCACATCTTTGAGAATTTGCAATTCGTATGTGGGGGACTTCCTGTATCAGCACTATTTTTATGGGATAGGTTTTAGGTGTACCCTTGGGTGTCAATGGGACCCAGACTCAGGCTATTGGTATAAGAACAGTGAAACCCTCAGATCTTCTGCTTTGGAAGCTTCCTCCCTTTCTGGGGGTTGCCTTGACTGGAGAATTGTGGGCATCCCCATAATTCTGGGTCAGTGGTAAACCAAGGTGGCCCCAGAGCCTCCATCTGGTTCCCCCTATCTGGCCAGCCCCCCGGAGTCTATGTTATATCAGAAGCCTCCAGAAAGCCCCAGGCTGAGCCTCTGGAGCCCAGATGTCCTTGTGGCATCAAATCCTGAGGTTCCAAAGTTCCAGGAAGCAGCCCAAGCCAGCAGAGTCTCACAGGCTCTGAGATGGAAATGTAACTCCAGTTCACTTCCTGGGCCAGGTTCCATCCAGGGAGAAGTCAGGAGACATCAGAGGAACCCCAAGGCCAAACAGCCATAAAAGAGCTCTCAGCGGGCAGCGTTCTGATGACCGGAGTATAAATGAATCAGACACATGCCGACCACATTTCCCCTGGAAGAGGCATGAGCGTGCACGTGCACACACACACATCCACACTCCTTCATACACACACATGGAGTCTTTCATACACAGGTCCTCACACTCACACGTACTCACTGACTCACCGTATGAGTTTCCTTATTGCTGTTGTAACAAATTGCCACAAACTTGGTGATTTATTATCCGGCAGGTCTGGGGGACAGGAGTCCCCAGGCGTCTCACCAGGCCAAGATCAGGGCTGCATTCCTTCTGGAGGCTCCCCCAGCCCTTCTTCAATCTTCACCCCTGGTGACAACAGGCAAAGTGCATCTCCTGTAACAGCAGCCCGCCCTCTTCTCCCGCTTCCCCCTCTCACTGTTAAGGACCCTCCCCCTCCTGATGACATTGAGCCACCAGAGGAACCTCCTATCTCAAGGTCAGCTGTTAGAAACCTCCGTCCTATCTCCAGTCTTAATTCCCTTTCTCCACATTAACATTTAACATATTTGCAGGTTCTGGGAATTAGGACCTGGACATCCTGGGAGCCATTATCCAGCCCACCACACACATCTACACACCATACTAACTCATACACACACACTTTTTGTGTGTGTGTGTGTGGTACACGGGCCTCTCACTGTTGTGGCCTCTCCCATTGCGGAGCACAGGCTCCGGACGCGCAAGTTCAGCGGCCATGGCTCACGGGCCCAGCCACTCTGCAGCATGTGGGATCTTCCTGGACCGGGGCACGAACCTGCGTCCCCTGCATCAGCAGGTGGACTCTCAACCACTGTGCCACCAGGGAAGCCCATACACACACACTTATGAAAGATGAAAAGCAAAATAACTTGGATGGGTCTCCTTAAGGTTTTGCTGAGTCCGAAACATTTGGCAATAAATGGTGACATCAGACCCATCTACAGGCTGCCCTCCATTCTCAATCTGTTCTTTCTTTACAGGGATACAAACACCAACAGAAGCAGAAAAGTGTGACTTTCTGATCTATACTCTCTGGCCAGGCAGCATTCGAGGACTCTGCCAAGGGTGTCAGAGCCAGCAGGAAAGGACCCTGCACACAAGAGGGGCTGCCCTGGATGACTGGGAAATGCAGATCAGAAGCAATCGGAGGAAGCCAATCAGGCCAGAAAGGCGGAAGTCCCAGTGTCTAAGGACCCCTGAGCCATGCAGACCCCCACCTGTGCAAAGGCCGTCTCCAAACACCCAAATCTGGAGCCAGTAACTCCTGTGCAAGGATGGGGGGCTGATGGGGCTTATGCTTGTGACAGAGTTTATTAGGACCAAAGGGCTCTAAGTAACCAGACTGTCAAAGCACCCATTTTGTAGACGGGGAAACCGAGGCAGGGAGAGAAGAATCTGGCTCAAGTTCCTGCAGCTGGTGCAGAAACAGAGCTAGGACTCAGTGTCCCAAGCTCCTAGACTGGGGTTTTCTCTGCATCACATCTGGCGCTCACCTGTTTTCTATGGAGTTGAAGCTTCCCTGAAGTTAGGTGAGCTGTACCTTCATTTCCTGGTGATATCTGTGCCTCCGTGGGCCCATCCTCACATGTGCGTATCCAGCATATTTTTACTGCAGACCAGCTCTGCCCCAGGGCCTGGGACTGGCTGGGCACCGAGGCCTCAGAGGTGTGGCATCAGCGTCACTTTCCCATCACGAGACAGACGGGACCAGGGCTTGGACGGAGGGGGCACCCTCTCAAGAGGGGTGCACTCAAGGCCGTGGAGCACAGGGAACAGCAGGGGATGGGGAAGAACTCAAACAGCAAGAGGACTTAGGAGTCCAGCAAACCTGTACTGAAATCTCAGCTCTGTCACATGCCAGCTGTGTGACATGGAGGGAGTTACCTAACCTCTCTGAGAACCAGTTTTCTCAGGTGGGACCTGATTCATACGATTATCATGAACTTAACACACTTTATCAGCTCAAAGGCACCTCTGACCCTCCAATATCTGAGGTGCCTGGGTCTACATGGCTGAGTGTGGCTTGACTGACCACTCACAGCAGGTTCTGAGAAGTTAGAGGAGGGTGTGGAGAGGGTGGATGGACAGCCCCTGTGGAAAACAGTATGGCAGTTCTCCAGAAAGTCAAACATGGAATTACCATATGATCCAGCAATGTCACTCCCAGGCATATACCCAAAAGAATTGAAATCAGGGACTCGAATAGATATATGTACACCTATTTGTAGTGTCATAGGAGCATTAGCCACAAGAGCCAAAAAAGCAGAAACAACCCAAGTGTCCTTGGTGGGATGACTGGATAAGTAAAATGTAGTCTTGCCATACATTGGAATATTATTCAGCCTTAAAAAGAAAGGAAATTCTGACACAGGCTACAGCATCAGTACACCTTGAAAACAGCATGCTAAGTGAAATAAGGCCAACACAAGAACAAGTAGTGTGTATTCCACTTGTGTGAGTATATAGAATAGACCAATTCATAGAGAAAGATATAATGGTGGTTACCAGCAGCTGGGGGGGGAGGGGAGAATTATTGTTTAATGAGTACATTACTTCTGTTTGTGGTGAACAAGGGTTTTCATGGATGGATGGTAGTGATGGCTTTACAACAATGTGAATGTACTCGATGCCAGGGAATTGTACACCTTAAGAAGGGTACTGTAGTAAATGTTATGCTAGGTATATTTTACCACAATAAAAAAGGTGATTTAAAAGGCAATGGCCATTGGCAGAGTGGCTGTGCCACCTAGTAGAGCAGGGACCAGTCGGAATGATCACGTGTGCTCCATGAGAGAGAGGAGAGGGTAAGGGGACAGTAGCAGTGTCCGCCCCACAGAGGTGAGAACCAAGAAGGTGCCAGAAGAAGAGTGAGACCCTCACTCTCCACCCAGCGTCATCCATCTGGTGCCTGTCAGGAGAGACAACGAAACAAACATGAGAACCCAGAGTGGGGATTCCAGCTTCACCCCTGTGCTCCCTTGCATGAGACTTCTTTCCACTGAAGGTCAGCTTGGTATCATAACCCAAAGGCACCATATTGTCACCCTCGGCCACTCACTCAAGGGGGGGATATTTTCTTCCAGGAACACCATTCTTTCTCTTTTTTAAAATTTATTTTACTGAAGTGTAGTTGATTTACAATGTTGTGTTAATTTCTACAGCAAAGTGATTCAGTTTTATATGTATATATATATACACACACAGACATTCATTTTCATATTATTTTCCATATAGTTTATCACAGGATATTGGATATAGTTCCCTGTGCTCTAGAGTAGAGGTTGGTGTTTATCTATTTTATATATAATAGTTTGCATCTACTAATCCCAAACTCCTAATCCATCCCTCCCCGACCTCCCCTCCTCCTTGGCAACCACAAGCCTGTTCTCTATGTCTGTGAGTCTGTTTGTTTCGTAGATAAGTCCATTTGTGTCATTTTTTTAGATTCGATATATGTTATGTCACATGGAATCTGTCTTTCTCTGTTTGACTTATTTCACTTAGTATGATCATCTCTAGTTCCATCCATGTGGCTGCAAATAGCATTATTCTGTTCTTTTTTATGGCTGAATAATATTCCATTGTATATATGTACCATATCTTCTTTACCCATTTATCTGTCAAGGGGCACTTAGGTTGATTCCATGTCTTGGCTATTGTGAATGGTGTTGCAATGAACACCGAGGTACAGAACACCATCCTTTCTCTTCTTCAACAGACCAATTGCTCCAGATGCTGCCCTGGGCTCCCCAAGTTAGCTGAGCCTCACCCACCCCTCCCATCACTCCTGTCCTCATCTCCATCAGTTCACTCACTACACCAAGTTATACATAGCCATTTCCCCATCAAGACCTACTACAAAAGTAAGAGTTTCTTAAGGTTGGAGACCCCATGATACTTGTGCAGTATACTCAGCCCAACATGTTCCCTGGCACTAGTAGATATTCACACTTTATGGTCTGTGGGTAAATACTGTAAGTGAATGGATGAGAGTGAATTAATGCATGCGTTGTAGCGATGGCAGATCTCATTGGAGGGCAGGATGTGGTGCTCTGGGCTTCACATCTATCTGGCCGTTTAATGCACACAGAAATTCAATGAAAGGAGCTCTGTTGTTACTGTCAATATTCAACAAGAAAGGTGATATTTCAAGCAGTGTCCATCCAGCCAGAGATGGAGGCGCATTTTGAATGGATTAAAGGAAACATGAGTGTCCACTCATTGGTCCTGGTTTATTCTCCAACTTCAATTCCAAAGTTTAGAGATACCACCTCCCCACACCCCAAGCTCCCCATGTTGGGCTCCCACCAGAAATTGCCTTTGTTTTTACACAATTCAAAATGGTGCTTAAGAGCATGAGATTTGGGACTTCCCTGGTGGTGCAGTGGTTAAGAATCTGCCTGCCAATGCAGGAGACATGGGTACGAGCCCTGGTCCGGGAAGATCCCACGTGCTGCGGAGCAACTAAGCCCGTGCGCCACAACTACTGAACCCTGCGCCTAGAGCCCATGCTCCGCAACAAGAGAAGCCACTGCAATGAGAAGCCCGCGCACTGCAAAGAAAAGCAGCCCCTGCTTGCCGCAACTAGAGAAAGTCTGCACGCAGCAAGGAAGGCCCAATGCAGCCAAAAAAATTTTTTAAAAAAAGGAACATGAGATTTGGGATCACACGGATTTAAATTACCACCCTGGTCCTCCTACTTCCTGGGGCAAGTCAGCTTCCCAGAGAGCCAGTTTCCTCATCTGTCAAATAATGATAAGTGTAGATTAGAAGCCACCACACACATGAAGCCCTTAGCACACAGACATCAGGCAACAAGAGGCCAAGTTTACCATCAGTGGACGTCGGATCAGGGCTCTTGGGAGATTGTGCATTGGCTGGTCATTCTCATGAATCTAATCAAGAAGATATTGCCAACAAAGATGTGTTGTGAGGAGAGGACCAAGATCAAGGCAGGAGGATGGGTCCCAGATGGGTTTCAAGCTTGGGATGCAGGACACAGGAACCCAGTTCCAAAGTTTGGAGTAAACAGGGCTGGAGACCCAGGAGAGAAGGTCAGACGGGAGAGTGTGAGCAAAGAACACACTGTGGATTCCTGAGACAAGAGGTCATGCCCAAGGCTGGGCTTTTGCTTTTGCTTTCTTTTGCTGTTTTTTTTCTTTACTGAGCTCCAACACACAAGTGCATGGGTGGGCTTGTCCCACTTAGAGGGGCCTGTGACAGGAAGGACCATTTTCCCCACAGCTGGAGACTTGGAATGCTGGAATTCAATCCCCCTTTGGATGGGTGGTCTGCTCGCCGTCCGCCCCCTCCCCGTCCTTATTCCTATGTTGGAATATGTCTTTGCAGCTCTGGATCCAGCCAACAGAGAACATTTTCCTTGCTGCTTAAATTAGCACATGAGAAATAACTAGAGATAGAAATCACAGTTCACTTAACACTAATTATTTCCCTGGAAATGAAGATTAATATTGAACTTGTTACTTGCAGGGAGGAGAGTAAACACGCACAGGCACACACCCTCCAAGTAAACGTGCAAATCTAATCCTTCAATTACTTCAGACCCAATACACCAAGCAGCCCTGGTGGCTAAATGTTTCCTAGTTGGTTGCTATGATCAAATCCAGGAATTGGGGAATGTTCATGGCTGGCCCCAGTGGCAGAGACACAATGCAGAGGAGACGGGAGTTCCAGGGTAACTGGGTGAGTTTGGGGGCTCCAGTGTTCCCCAGCGGTGTATCCATCCTCCCCAAAAGGACAACAGGTGTCCAGGTTTGCCTACCCTGTGTCCGTAGTAGCTCTGTAAGAAACTCTGGTTATAGAAGTTCAGACCACAGGGCAGTGAGTGGATGAATGAATGGGTGAGTGACCTCATGAGTAATGAGTAACTGAGTGTCAGTGAAGCAGCTCACCCAGGACCAAGAGTCAGAGGTCCCGATGCCCAGTCCAAACCTTGGTCTAACCTGTCGTGTACAGCCAGCTACCAGACAGGCTTCACAGAGGAGACAGCATTGAAAAGTAGGCAACATTTTAAGGAGTGAAGGGTATTCCAGCAGAAGAGTCAGTAGCAACTAAGATCTGAAAGCAGGAAAGTTGGAGGCATAAACGTGGAAGAGTGAGAGGTGTGTGTGTGTGTGTGTGTGTGTGTGTGTGTGTGTGTGTGTGTGTGTGTGTGTGTATTTTCTCTCTGGCAGGAACAAAAAAGGATTGGGAGGGATAATATTAACCACATTTGTGTGGTAAACTCTGGGTTTTACAGAGCACTTTATACCATTATCATGAGGAATTCTCAAGGCGGTTCTACGTGGTGGGTATTTGCCCCATCAAGGAACCTGACATGCGGGGAGGTGAGATAAATTGCCCAGAGCCACAGAGATGGAAAGTCACCAAGCAGGAATGTGAACTTCACCCTCCGGGGTCCAAACCGAGAGCTCTCCCCATGCCTAGGTGCCTTAGAGTGGGGAGAGGCTTCTAGCACCTGCCCAAGAAGTGAGTGGCCCAGGCTGGCGGTCTCTCCATCATCAGCAGGTTCCGTCAGGATCCCAGTGATAACAAGGAGTTCAGAACTCACCTGCCGGGCACCGCTCACCTTCTGAAACATCTCCAGCTATTCAGTGACCAGGGTAGGAAGACGAGAGGTGAAAACTGGGTCTTCTATCATCGATTGCACATTAATTACCTAAACTTCCTAGCAGCCATGCCATGCTCCCCAAACCTTGCACATCTGTGTGCCCCAAAGTTATTATTCCCAACTGCCAAGCTATGGTGTCCCTGAGACAGCATGTGTGATTCAAGTTCAAGTGCAGAGTAAAGATTGTCAGCTGTCTTACCCTTCTTCCCCTGCTCAACAAAGCCACTGCAGACCCAAACATACACCTCCTGACCCTTCCCTGCCGCATGACTCAGGCTGGTCCCCTGAGGTTACTGATCTGAGAAAAGCTGAAGGAAAAATAAGGCTATTGCCTATCACCTCTGTGTGAGCCCAGTGTGGGTGTACCCAGAAAATTCGGAGCAAGGGACTCACTCCTGTTAGCTTAGTCCTGCCAGCTCAGAGACCACAGGACAGAATTTAGAGCTACACAGATGCAGGTTTAAATCTTAGCTCCACCAGAATGCAGCGGGGTGACCCTGAACTAGTTCACTAACCTGTCAGCCTCAGCCATTCCATGTGTCCTAGAGTGGTCATTCCACCTGGCAGAGGTGTCCTGAGGATGGGAGGGTCATCTGTAAAAAGCCTGGCATACTGAAAATATCCAGTAAACATCAGTCCCCTCTTTGGGGAGACTGCTTATCAGTCTTAGAGGCACTGAGTATCCTAGGTAGGGCCTCCCCTTGGTAGGAATGAAACTTACATGAAATAAGTGCTTCCAATTCGGAGGATTGGGTTCAACATGCCCCGTTCTAAGTCTGGTTGTCTGTAAATCACTTTGGGGGACTCTGGCTGCTTTCCAGGCTACGTCTACAGCCTACGTCTATAGGATCCATGCCTTTGGGAAATGGGAGAATGAATGTGATTTCCTCCTTCTGGTCGGCAGGACTGCAAATATGGAGACTGGATGTGAGTTCTTGAGGAGGGCACGGTGGCTAAGGCTGTGTGAACCCTGAGGAACACCATGGCCAGCAGGGCACAGACCAAGACCGGCTCCAGCCTTCCCTCTGCTTCAGGATTCCCTCTGATGTTCCCGTCTGGGAGCCGCACGGCCTCGGCGCACACACGCAGTCGGTGGGATCTCACTGTCCCTCAGTGGGTCCAATCCATCCTTGAACAGTGGCTGTTAGAAAGCTGACACTTAGTTGGGAAAGGCAGGAGCAAACGCTTGAGACTGAATGGTAAGCAAATGAAAAGGGTCCATTAAAATTGATATTCATTAGTGTATGTACAGCATACTTACATAGCAGAGTGACTACAATGATGTACTAAAATGGTTAGTTTTTGATCCATGGATGGCAGGATGAGGGGTGATTGTAAGCTTCTCAATCTTTGCTATACTTTCCATAATGAATATCTGTTTACTTTTCTAATCAAGAAAACATTAAGCATTAATCAAAGGAAATGATTCCTTATATCAAGCAGATGTGTGTATATATATATGTCTTTCTAAAATGCAGGTTTCTTGATTACCAGCCCCACACTCTTATCAATAAAAGGAATAATGTAGATGGAAACATTTGTGAGCTACCTATGTTCTACCAGGCTGACTCACAATATAATTAACATGTAAACTCCAGCACATAATAAAAGGATGACCCTCCACTGCACAAAGAGATTCTTTACTTTGTTTAAGGAATTGCCAGAGGTACATTAAGCTGATACACACAAACAGTCACAGATCAATTAAAGAGAGACCATGGCCGCAGTAGCCCTGAAACAGTGTTAAAGTGGGTGGTTTTGATGGCTGGTCACTTCACAGACCTTTCAGTGCCTCAGTTTCTCCAGGTAAAGACAAGTTGGACTAGATGATTTTGAAAGGATCTATGAGCTCTTCAGGAGTGATCAGAGGAAAAAAAAAATTTTAAGTTGGCATCCAGACATTAAAACTGTGAAAGCAACTGATGATTGGATACCCAACCCTTAAGAATCTCCATCTCTAGAGATTCAAATGATCCAGACTCAGCATAACTAAAAATATCAGTGAAAACTGAAACTAGTAAACACAATATCAACATTTGAGAACCATTGCCCCTAGAAGATCAGATAAGAACAAAGACAAAACAGCTCTGAAATGTTAATATGAGCCAGCAGAAAAGTAGACTTTATCTGTAAAAACCACACACACACACACACACACACACACACACAGCACTCAGATATGACACAGGAAGCTTCACCTATTGATACAAACCATCTAATTATTTTAAAATAGTAGAAAATTATAGAAGGATCTTCAGAGATCATGCAACCACTGCTTTTCAATATTTCTTTTAATCCACAAAATGCTTTCTTCAAATGAAATCTTACATGGAACCGTTAAAAGCAGAGCTTCTCTGATTGATGGTGTGCAGAGATACATGCCTGCCGTGTGGCACCCAAAGGGGACACCCACGTCTTTCCACAGAACATCGGGAGCTCCACAGAGCACAGGTGAAAAGCCACTGGTCTCATCGGGGCCCAGAGAGGACACGTGACTTGCTTAATGTCACACAGCAAGCTGGTAGCAGATTGAGGACTGGCCCATGATGCAGCATCACGCTGCCTCCAAACCCAAGAGGATATGACCAGAAGTCAACTCTTCAGGCTCACCTGCTTGTTCCACATCAGACGCCCCAATCACCTCTCACCCCTGGCAGAGCTATCCCTGGACCAGGTACACTTGCACATCATCCTGTTCCCCTCTCTCTCCCTTGCACCCCACATCTTATTGGTCAACTTGTCGTTTTGATTCCACCTCCTTAATCAATATTATCTCTAGGGTGAAGCCAAGATTTAGGCTCAGATCTCAAAACAGCTCAGCCCTTGCTCCGCCCACCTCCAGGGCTGATCCAAGACCTCCTCATTAAAAGGATCTCAGACTTTTGGTGGCCTCCAAAAGACCCAGCCACGTGACCATCCACGTGACCATCCACGAGTGTTGGCAAACACAGAACTTTTCCCAAAACCAACAGCAGAGGCAGTCTCTCTGTGAAGTGCTCACAATGGCCATAACTTCCTTGAAAATGTCATTTTTTTTTAATCCTTTTTTTTTTAATTTTGTCATGATGTTTTGTTTTTTTGTTAAAGGATGAACGATAGCTCCTGGTAAAACTGATGACCCTGGGATCTGTCTCCATATCTTAGCAATCTGTTCCGTAGTCCATCAAAGAGGTGGTGAGACAGTAATGATGCTTTTATTAGCAACCTTTACACTTTGTCAAAATTAAAATGAAAACACAACATTCATATGTAAATCCAGTTACCTTTGAGGTTCCCCATACACTTTATTCCTTTCACAAAATTACAGATTATTAAGAAATGTTTAAAGAGTGGGAGACAGGTTTCAGGGGAGTGTGAAAGAGGCAGAGCGAGACAAAGGGGCAGAGAGGATGAGGTGCTTTGACCTTGCCCTTCTCTTCCATGCTCACTAACATCTCAGTCTGTGGTTTCAGTGCTCATCCTTTGTCCGACACAGCCAACCCCTGGCCGAGCCTGACTCATGCATCACAGTTCCCCCAGACCCAAAGCCTGGGAAAGGACAGTAGGAAGGCGTAAAGGGGGAAGGAGCTCCTGTTTACAAATATTTCTCCTTGAGGATGAACTATTTATAGCAGAAGATGACCATGGACACCGATTGGCAAAAGGTCTTATTTAAAATTATGCAGCCAAACTCCCTAATTGACAGGTGTGCACTGTTATATTTAAAATAGATATCCAACAAGGACCTACTGTCTAGCACAGGGAACTCTGCTCAATATTCTGTAACAACCTAACTGGGAAAAGAATTTGAAAAAGAATACATACGTGTATATGTATAAATGAATCACTTTGCTGTACACCTGAAACTAACACAACATTGTTTTACTTTGTTTTTTTAACATCTTTATTGGAGTATAATTGCTTTACAATGTTGTGTTAGTTTCTGCTCTATAACAAATTGAATCAGCTATAAGTATACATACATGCCCATATGCCCTCCCTCTTGCATCTCACTTCCACCCTCCCTCTCCCACCCCTCTAGCTGGTCACAAAGCAGAGAGCTGATCTCTCTGTGCTATGCAGCTGCTTCCCACTAGCTTTCTATTTTAACTTTGTTAGTGTGTATATGTCCATGCTACTCTCTCACTTCGTCCCAGCTTACCTTTCCCCCTCCCCATGTCCTCAAGTCCATTCTCTACATCTGCGTCTTTATTCCGGTCCTGCCCCTAGGTTCATCAGAACCACTTTTTTATCTTTAGATTCTTTATATATGTGTTAGCATATGGGTTTTTTTGTTTGTTGTTTTTTTTGTGGTACGCTGGCCTCTCACTGTAGTGGCCTCTCCCATTGCGGAGCACAGGCTCCGGACACGCAGGCTCAGCGGCCATGGCTCACAGGCCCAGCCGCTCCGCGGCATGTGGTATCTTCCCGGACCGGGGCACAAACCCGTGTCCCCTGCATTGGCAGGCGGACTCTCAACCACTGCACCACCAGGGAAGCCCTAGCATACGGTATTTGTTTTTCTCTTTCTGACTTACTTCACTTTGTATGACAGACTCTAGGTCCATCCACCTCACTACAAATAACTCAATTTTATTTCTTTTTATGGCTGAGTAATATTCCATTGTATATATGTGTCACATCTTCTTTATCCATTCATCTGTCGATGGACACTTAGGTTGCTTCCATGTCCTGGCTATTGTAAATAAAGCTGCAATGAACATTGTGGTACATGACTCTTTTTGAATTATGGTTTTCTCAGGGTATATGCCCAGTAGTGGGATTGCTGGGTTGTATGGTAGTTCTATTTTTAGTTTTTTAAGGAACCTCCATACTGTTCTCCATAGTGGCTGTATCAATTTACATTCCCACCAGCAGTGCAAGAGGGTTCCCTTTTCTCCACACTCTCTCCAGCATTTATTCTTTCTAGATTTTTTGATGATGACCATTCTGACCGGTGTGAGGTGATACTTCATTGTAGTTTAGATTTGCATTTCTCTAATGATTAGTGATGTTGAGCATTCTTTCATGTGTTTGTTGCCAATCTGGATATCTTCTTTGGAGAAATGTCTATTTAGATCTTCTGCCCATTTTTGGATTGTGTTGTTTGTTTTTTGATATTGAACTGCATGAGCTGCTTGTATATTTTGGAGATCCTTTGTCTGCTGATTCTTTTGTAAATATTTTCTCCCATTCTGAGAGTGTCTTTTCATCTTTTTATGGTTTCCTCTGCTGTGCAAAAGACTTTAAGTTTCATTAGGTCCCATTTGTTTATTTTTGTTTTTATTTCCATTATTCTAGGAAGTGGGTCAAAAAGGATCTTGCTGTGATTTATGTCAAAGAGTGTTCTTCCTATGTTTTCCTCTAAGAGTTTTATAGTGTCTGGCCTTGTACTTAGGTCTTTAATCCATTTTGAGTTTATTTTTGTGTATGGTGTTAGGAAGTGTTCTAATTTCATTCTTTTACATGTAGCTGACCAGTTTTCCCAGCACCACTTATTGAATAGGCTCTCTTTTCTCCATTGTATATTCTTGCCTCCTTTATCAAAGATAAGGTGACTATATGTGCATGGATTTATCTCTGAGCTATCTACCCTTTTCCACTGATCTATATTTCTGTTTTTGTGCCAGTACCATACTGTCTTGATTACTGTAGCTTTGTACTATAGTCTGGAGTCAGGGAGCCTCACTCCTCCATCTCCGTTGTTCTTTCTCAAGATTGTTTGGCCATTCAGGGTCTTTTGTGTTACCATACAAATTGTGAATTTTTTTGTTTTAGTTAGATGAAAAATGTCATTGGTAGTTTTATAAGGATGGCATTGAATCTGTAGATTACTTTGGGTAGTAGAATCACGTTCACAATATTGATTCTTCCAACCCAAGAACATGGTCTATCTCTCCCTCTGTTTGTGTCATTTTTAATTTCTTTCATCTGTGTCTTATAGTTTTCTGCATACAGGTCTTTTGTCTCCTTAGGTAGGTTTATTCCTAGGTATTTTATTCTTTTTGTTGCAATGGTAAATGGGCATGTTTCCTTAATTTCTCTTTCAGATTTTTCATCATTAGTGTATAGGAATGAAAGAGATTTCTGTGCATTAATTTTGTATCCTGCTACTCTATCAAATTCATTGATTAGCTCTAGTAGTTTTCTGGTAGCATCTTCAGGATTGTCTATGTACAGTATCATGTCATCTGCCAACAATGATAGCTTTACTTCTTCTTTTCTGATTTGGATTCCTTTTATTTCTTTTTCTTCTCCGATTGCTGTGGCTAAACTTCCAAAACTATGTTGAATAATAGTGATAACATAACATTGTTAATCAACTGTACTTCAATACAAAATAAAAAGTGTTAAAATTAATTAATTAATTAGTTAGCTAAATTAAATAAAATTATGCAGCCAAATATGATATGTGAGAATTGAAAGAAACAGTAATCCAACGGGAAAAAACTCTCCAGACTGTTTCCATGTACCTTTTTCAGATATGAGCTGAGATTGGACAGTTCATACTAAGAAACACATTGCCATAGAAAGCCTGAAGGATGGGCAAGTAATTCTCCCCAGGGTCATCTGGGAAGGTTTCAGAGAAGCGGTGACTTTTTTAGTAGGATTGTAGCAGACAGAGTGTTAAAGTAGCCCATATGATGCCCACCTCCTGTGGTTCACACCTGTATGATCTTCTCCCCTGAGTGTTGTTAGGACCATGGTTGTTTCTAGCCAATAGAATATGGCAAAGCTGATGAGATGTAATGATTATGTGTAAGTGATAACATGATTATTTTACATAAGACTATAGCACCCTCCTTTCTGGAGTGTCTCTCCCTTCCTGGCTGACTGCGAGGAAATGAACATCCATGCTGGGAAACCCCACAGACAAAGAACTGCAGGGAGTCTCTGGAAACCAAAGACAGCCTCCATCTGATGGTCAGCCAGAAACCGAAGCTCTCAGTCCTATGATTTCAAGGAACTAGATGCTGCCACCAACACAGGAGTGGAGAAGCAGATCCTCCCCAGTCAAGCCTCCAGATGAGCTCCCAACCCTGATAGACTTCTTGATGGAAGCCTTGAGGGACCCTCAGCAGATGACCCAGCTAAGCTGTGCCCAGTCCCCTGACTCACAGAAACGGTGCAGTGAGCAATACAGTGTGGTGTTGTAAGCCACTACATCTGCAGTTGTTTCTTACAGAACGATAGAAAACTTATACAAAGAAGTTGGGGAAGTAGTTAGGATTTGCCAATTGTAGGAAGTGAAGGAAATTCCAGACAAAGGGAACAGCAGATGTAAAAGCATAGTAACAAGAAGGTGTATATTTTGCTTCAAGAAAGGTATGCATTTAGATATTCCTAGGTTAAGAAAGTGGGTAGGAGGTGGAAGATAAAAGGCAACTCAAAGAAAAGAGTTAAAATATATTTAACCTGAGGCCAGTGTTTCCTTGACATAGACTGACATCTAATCCTCCTGGGGAACTTTGTGTCAATCCAAGGCTCTGGTGCCACCCACAGAGATTCTTCTTCACGGTGTGTGGGATGGGGCAGAGGTATGGTAGGTCTAACAAATGCCCCAGGTGATCCTGATGCAGCCACTCCATAGAGCAGGATTGGGAACCACTTCTGCACCTCACGACACCCTGCAAGAGGTCTCTCAGTACAAGAGTGACATTAAAAAGTTGATTTTCAAGAGGTGTAACCCAGAAGCAGTCTGGAGGATGGTCTAGTGGGAAAAGAAGGGCTGGAGACTATGGTCCAGGGGTCACCTAGGAGGACACTCCAACAATGGCAATTTGAACTAGGGAATGGCCAGGCACCGAGGAGAACTGTACACAAGGGAGAGGTAAGAATGACCCTTGGCAGGATCTGGTGATGAGTCAGATGTAAACAGTCAAGAAAAGAGAGATGTGGGGGAGATCTGAAGGAGAGAGAGAGAGAAGGGAGGAAACAAGGAAGGAGGAGAGGAGGTGCAGCTGTGGAGGGATGATAAGGAGCACTGTTTTCACGAACGGAGTTTTGCAGCCTCTGTCCTCGCTGACCTGCGGACCTGCTAACTGGGCCTTGGGAGATTTTGAGTGTTGATTTTGGCTCTGTCTGTACTGAAATTGTCCAGACTCCAAATTTCCAGAAAATGAGATCCTCTCCACATGGAGGCCATTTACAGAGAAAACTGCTAAACCCCGATAATCCCTGCGAGTGGGACAGCGGCTGTTTGGCCACTTCAGGCCTATAATTGCCACCAAGTTCAACTCTGGAGGCAATGTAGCCAGGACTGCTTCAAGGAACACTGGACAGGGTGGCCCTCCTCCCATGAGCCATGAGTATAAAAGGCCAATTCCTGGACCCGGCCTCAGCGGACTGATCCCACTGCAAGCCTTTGAGTTGAGGATTGCGTTCATTCAGTCAGCATTTGCTGAGAGCACACTGAGTGCCCAGCATTATTCCAGGCTTGGGCGGGGGGGCGGGGGGCTACTGCCCTGAACTAGACAGGGGTGTCCCCATTTGATGGAGCACCCCACCTTTTCTCTCCTGTGAGAACCCTCAGGGGTCACAGAGTTTAGAGACTCCAGGGGCTGGGGAGGCTGTAGGAGGTGGCACCTTCTTGGCCCTCATGCAGTCTCCATTCCTCCAAAACTGCCTTTCTTGCCAGGGCTGTGTTTTCCAAAGTAGGTTCTGTGGAACCCTGTTTCTGGGGTTACAAATAAACATCAGACCTTCAAGGAGGAGGTTCAGTGATAGTAAATGACACATATGTATCCCCTGTTGCATTCCAGGCATGTTCTAATCACGCAATGATATAAACTCACAGGACCCCTCCAACTAGCATGATCCTTATTTTTCTCAGGGGGATGCCAAGGCATAGAGGGTTAAGTTGCTGTCAAAGCTCACAAGTCTAGTCAGTGATGGAGCTGATAATCACACCCAGGGATCAGGATCAAGAGTCTGAGCTTGGGCTTCCCTGGTGGCGCAGTGGTTGAGAGTCCGCCTGCCGATGCAGGGGACATGAGTTCGTGCCCCGGTCTGGGAAGATCCCACATGCCGTGGAGCAGCTAGGCCCGTGAGCCATGGCAGCTGAGCCTGTGCATCCGGAGCCTGTGCTCTGCAACGGGAGAGGCCACAACAGTGAGAGGCCCGCGTACCGCAAAAAAAAAAAAAAAAAAAGAGTCTGAGCTTTCATACTACACATCACTAGCATTATGATGGTCAAACAAGCCAGGAAAATCCTGGGTTTAAAAAACATAAAGTCACACATACCCCTGATAAATATGTTTTCATGAGCTTTTTGGCCATTCAATAATCTTTTGTGAAATACCTGTTTAAATATTTTGCACATTTTACTGAGTTGTTTGTCTTTTTGTTATTGATTTGTGGAGGATCTTTATATATGATGGAAATCAGTCCTTTGCAGATATTATATGTATTGCAAATATTTTCTCCCAGTTGGTGGCTTGCCTATTCATTTTCTTGATGATCAGAAGTATTTCATTTTGATGAAGCCCAATTTATCAAAGTTTTCTTTTATAGTTAATGCTTGCTGTGTCCTGTTTAAAAATATGTTTCCCTGACCCAAGGCCATAAAAATACTTTTCTATGTTTGTGTATTGTTCTACCTTTGACATTTAGTCTTATGATCCATGTTGAGTTACTTTTCCCATATGGTATAGGGTGAGGGTTGAGAGATTTTATTTTCCATGTGTATATCCAGCTGTTTTGGCACCATTTTTTGTAAGGACTTTCTCTGTTGAATTGCTTTGTTGTCTGTGGCAGATCAGTTGATCACATAAGTGTGCATCTACTTCTGGGCTCCCTATTCTCTTCCATCAATGTATGTGTCTATCTTTATACCAATGCTGCTTTGATTACAGTAACTTTTATTATGTATCAAGGAAATGAAAATTAAAATCTTAATGAGATCCAAACACACCCCCATCAGAATGGCTAAAATTAAAGGACAGACAGCGCCAAATGCTAGCAAGGATGTTGGGTAATCAAAGCTCATATTCGTTGCTGGTAGGAATGTAAAATGGCCCAACCACTCTGAAAAGCTGTTTGCCAGTTTCCTGTGAAACTGAAGTTACACTCACCCCATGACCCTGAAATTCTACTCTGAGATGTAGAAATTAAAATGTAGGTTCACATATAAGCACTCACATGTGAGTGGTCATAGCTGCTTTAGTTGTAATAGCCAAATCTGGAAACACCCTAAATGTCCTTCAACAGGTGAATGAATAAACAAACTCTGGGATGTCCACACAATGGAATTCTACCAAGCAATAAAAAGGAGCAAACTGGGTAAATACAACAACAAGATGAATCACAAAGACATTACGCTGAGTGAAAGTAATGGACTCAAAAGTCCACCTACTAAGTAATTCAAATTAGAAGAAGTTCTGGAATGGGCAAGTTAACCTACGATAAAAGAAACTTTATCATCAGTGTTTGTTTCCTACAAGGAATGACTGGGAAGCGGCACAAAGACCTCTCTGAGATGATGAAATTTCTGTATCGTCATGAAATATGGGTTACATGGGTATAGGCACACCTGTAAAAAATTACCGAGCTCTGCATTTTATCTCAATAAAAAATTAAAATTGAATGAAGGTTACATTTAAATGTAAGGAAAAAAAGTATAAAAGAGGTTTCTTCTTAAATGGCATTTAGGTAAGCTAAAACAACCTGGAAATCTCTAGAAGAGGGCTAGAGGGTTTCATTTTGGTTGTTGAGCTGGGTTGAATTGTGTCTCCAGAAACTCACATGTTGAAGTACTAACCCACAGCACCTCAAAATGTGACCTTATCTGGAAATAGGGTCTTTGAAAATGTAATTTGTTAAGATGAGGTCGTCCTGGAGTACAGCAGACCCCAATCCAAGGTGAGCAGTGTTCTTATAAACGGGGGAATTTGGACACAGACTCGTGCACAGGGAGAACACCATGCAAAGAGAGAAGTTATGTCACTACAAGCCAAGAAACTACCAGAAGTTTGGAGAGAGGCCTGGATCAGGTCCTTCCCTAGAGCCTTCAGAGGGAGCACGGCCCTGCCAACACTTTGATCTCAGACTTCTGGCCTCCAGGACTGTGAGGCGATAAATTTCTGTTGTTTAAACCACTGTTTGTGGTACTTTGTTACTGCGGCCTGAGCACAGTGTACAGCCGTAGATCCCTCTTTTCCCCCTTGGTGTGTCTTTGGTAACAGACCCTAGATAACGTTCCTTGTTCTAAGAAATAACTCATTCACTTATGTTTTTTTTTTTTCCCCAAAGAGATAAAAGCATCTATTGTGACCAAGGCTGCTACATTCACATAAATGAAGAATTATAAAAAATGATAAATGACCCCTGACCCACCATACACAAATGATGTTCCAGTGAACTTTCTCCTTTCATCTCCAAAGTCTAGAAGGTGGAATCATTGCTCCCATTTTGCAGATGAGGCAAATAAGTTTCCCGTCAGGCAGCAGTTACCCTGAACCTTTCGCTCCATACCTGGATGTCAGATCGTCTCACTTCTAGGTTTCCCCAAGGCCCCTGCCGGCCGCTGGGTTGGGCTTCCTCTGGGTGAGAAGAAGGAAGGATGGAGAACAAGGACCCTGAGCACCTGGCTGGTCTCCCTGTATGTTCCTGGAGCAGGGCATGAGTCAGGCACAACCACGTGAGAATTCTACCCTGCTGGTCACTCACTTTCACTGGTAACCCCAGACACACCTCCCTGAGCCCCCGTTTCTTTCCCTGCAAATCATCATACCCCCTAAGCCACAGGCTCCAGTGATACCCAGGAGACAAGAGCTCCCCTCAGGGGTTGGGGCAAACTATGGAAGCTGCTCTTTGGTTCTGTCTCCAGAAGTCTCCCCTCCCCTCCGCTGTCCAGTCTCTTCACTGCTTGTCCGGCTGAAGGCACAGAGGTGGCCTGGAGCTGGGTTTGGAAAATGAAAGCCCATTTCATAGTCTTTTCCAAAATGGGTTAAACAGCGTGATCTCTCCTTACCCACTGACGGGAACGGGAAATGCGGAATAATGGGCAATAACTAGTTTCAGCCGATTCTGATGTGCAATATCTCTCCTTTTTAACTGAGATAATAACAGAGAAGTATACCTTCGTGAGGTTTAGTAAAGAAGGCCCAGATTAATACCCCAGTCAGATGGCTTTTGAAGCAAAGCTTCTATTCAAGTCGCTGCCAAAAAGTCACTTTATCTTCCCTCCGTTGCATCTCAGGCTTTGTCTACCCTTTTATTCTTTTTGTCCTTAATTTTAAATCCTTTTTATTATTATTTTTTCCCATGTAAGCAGCAAGGGGGTTATTTGGTACTCATTCTTTTGGAAGCAATTATCCACAGGAGAGAGGCTCACTTCATTTGGGTTGCATTTTATATCCAGACAGGATAAAAATGCACAAAATTGAATTTGCTTGTGCAGCTCAGACACCAAAAAGTTCTTCCTTGTGAATTTCAACTCAGCTGCCTGTTGATTAAGCCCTCTTTGGAAGACTAGGTGAGTGGTGATCCCTTCTACAACATTCTCTCTGGTAGCCCTAAGATTATCTCCTTGTTGCCTAATCAGGAAAATAAAAAACTTCATTTAATTGCCCATTAATTCAGACCTTTTAGACCCCAAGCTGTCTGTGAATTTGAACAGAGAGTATTCTTGCTTGGTCTAAAAAAGAATGTCTCTTCCCTAGACGGTGGCAAAATCCTCTTAATTCAAAGTCTTTATGTGTTTTTTTTCTTTTAACAAATGAGTTCCTCATGTCTAGAGAAGGGGTGGGAAAGGGGACATTTGGTACCCAAGCCCTACCAAATCCATTACAAGCATAAAATTGCTGTGTGACATCTCACAGATCTTAAACTGTTACGTGAATATTGCATTCTACTCTGTACACGTCTGCATTTCATTTTAATATACTAATGATGTTTTAAATTAATTACCATAGGTAACCAAAAATATAATAACTTTCCTATCTGTCTTGTAGTTGTTAAGCAAGGGACGACTGACTTGATGTTCATTGATTTTACAAAACGTGGCTGACCTACAGAGAATTTACATCAAATGGTGCATCACTGCTGGCATGGAGGCAACTCTTCTTTTCTCTGCTTCTGTCTCAAAATGTTTAGAAACCACAACCATGAGCATATGTGAATAGAGCATCATCGCCTCTTTTTCTGCTTTATGGGCTCTCTCCAGGCACTGGCTAAGGGGTGAATATGCCCTAAAAGTGGCAGGACCCATCCTGCAGGTGACATGGCGATGATGATACTAGCTTCTTGCTGACTGGTTAAGGTGCCTGTGTCTGATCCCCTGATCCACCAGCCAAAATACTTACTGCCTCTGGAAGATATTTGTCAATGAACATTTTCACTAAGAAAGCCCCTGATCGTGGGCTTTATTTTCCCATTCCTGCTCTAATTTCATCCCATGTAAATGAGCTCATCTGGGCAGCCTCATCTGTACCCCTTCCCCTCTCTCCCCTGGCCCTGGAATGTCAGCTGCGAGGAAGACCCTTATTCTGCATGTTTTAACATGAAAGGAGATGGATCTTTACTCTATGCTGGTGGCTAAGAACATTCAGACTTAAGATAAAAAAGCTTCTAAATAAATGAACTCCATGAGCTTTATTTACCGTTAGTGGGGACAATTCTTAACTCATTTTATTTGGGTTTTACCTTTTGCGCTGGAGCCTTTGTTTTTTCCCCTCCAGGAAGAAAAATAGCCATGCACCCCCAACTTCATGAACCCTTCCCTCACCTTCTGCACTGAAGGTGGCCCACATTGGGGCAGGGAGCAAGCTCTGGGGAGTGCTTTCCATTTTATCCTAAGCTGAAAAGTGGGTACCCGGGTCCTCATGGTTCAATGGAGAGGGTACTGTGCCCACTGCAGGGGCCACCTCTTGGAGGGGTGACTGTGAAGGGGTCTTGGCTGCTGGAGGTGAATGGACCGAATCCCACCCTCTGGACCTCATCATCAGTCTGGGATCTGGCCCCTCTGCCTTTCAAATTGATGGGTCCTGCCTGGGGACCTCCACTCAGTCTCTCCCCTCCTCCAGAAAACCCTCCATCCCCGCGCTGAGTCTAAAAGTATCCATCCACTAGGCCAAAAAATGGGGAGGGTCATCCTGACCCTCTCCCGCCTTAAATCATCTTAAATTACCTTCCACCAATAGAAGGTGACCCCTGTGAGCCCGGGTTTGTGTCCATCTGCTCTGTGCGTGTGCGTGCGTGTGCGTGTGTGTGTTTGTGTGTGCATGCACACTCACCCTTGGCCCAAGTCTGACTCATACCCATCGAATGGACAGAGTGGACAGAGGCACAGGTGTTCAACCACTAAAGAACTTCAACGGCAGTCCTGGACTCATCACTGGGCACTAGTGTTTCCACTTTTACACAGGATGTGCCTTTCTTCTCTGTAAAGCACGTGGCTGAATTTCTAAGCCTTTTCTAAATAAGCTCTGCTCCTGACCTAAACCCAGGGCCTCCTCTACACATCACTGAGGGGACAACAGGGAATTCCCACTGTGTCCCAATGTTGGTCAGTTGTGCCTATGTATCTCCCCACATCACTCTGCTCCATCTGGGGACGCAGGGTTGGGATGCTGTGCTAGGTCTCCTGCCTGCTCCTCAGCTAAGGAAGAGGGTGCATTTAATTGTTGGACCCTCTGATAATACACACAGCAGTGTCCTTCCCCACCCCCTGCCCCGGCAGTCAGCATGCTGACACCAAAGAAGCTAGAAATTAATGACGAATATCCTGGACAAGAAGGTGAGGCAGACCCTCAGAATCTTGTCTGTCGTCACAGGCATTTGAGCTGTGTTTATAATTCCAACCCTCCCCCACTGTTGAAAGAAAATTGCCTTCTCCTCTATCACTACAACCTTCTCACCAAAAACAAGATCATCCCTCGCTGTAAAATATTGCAGGTGAGCAGCTGCTGTTTCCTTAAATCAAGACATTTGTCAGAGAGCTTTGACAGGTCCTTGTCAATAAAGACAAACAATTCAAAATATGTGTCCATCCTGTGTTAGGGGGGAAAAAGTGACATGTGCTGTTCATTCCACTCAACATTTTGCCCTTGCAGTGAGTTATTTTTTCCTTATTACCTGGAACGTATGTGGTGCCCCAATGTTTAATCTTCTGCTTAAACTTTGATCTAGAACCAAGGTTCCTTTAAGCAATATACCCAAGTCAGAAAGGATCCAAACCAAAAGCATGAAACATTAGATTCTTGGTGTGGTGGGAAAGCTTTGCTATCGGACAGAACTGGCTTCTAAATCCAGCTCCATCATTTACTGGATGGACCACATTGGGTAATTCATCTAAGCCTCAATTTCCTTATCTGTAAAGTGGGAGTAAAAAGAGCACCTACATTATCTGTGTTATTGTGATAATGCCTAACCATCATTATTCATCATGCCCCTCCTCCACGGTACTTAATAAACTGCTGTTACTTGAGCGAGTGCTACATATTATGAGCTTGCTATATAATATTTCTGTTTTATAATGACTTTACAAGGTTGTTTAATCCCCATTTTACAGATGAGCAAACCGAGGTTCGAGAAATGATGTCACCTCCTGAAGTTTCTGAAGCTAACATGCTCTTTCAGGACTGCTGGCCACCTGCACAACCAGAAATTATATCAGCTACCATGAGCTTCCCAAGGATGCGCCACCAATGGGCCCCAAGGGTCAGAGGTACGGTTTCTTGCAGCCAAGTAGGGACTGGAGGGGTGGGGCCCCCGGCTGATCACCTGATGTGCCGTGAAATTGTTAGCACAACCTTTTTTCTGTGTGTCAAGACATTTTAATGGTTGGAAAGCACGGAGTGTAAGAGCTGAGAAAATCCCAGAAGGTGAAATGGGGCTAAATTATTTAGAGGTTCCAGCTCATTGAGTCATCAGAAGCCTTCCGCTCTTCCCCCCCCGCTCACCGGTGGCTTCTCAGAGACCGTCCCCGCATCCCACGTGGGCAGCCGGACCCCCCTCTGCTTTTCAAAGAAGCAAAGGTCCAGGCAGCTGACGCCTGTTTGCCCAGCTATCTGTCCCCTCAGAGATTAGATTACTCATATCTCAACTTGGGAAATGAAAGAGACCAGGCGAAGGGAGAAGGTTATCCAGGTGGAGAAGGTGAAAAAATTTCAATATCACCATCTCGTTCCTTATTCAGGCAAAATGAAAAGTCCTCATTATTAAATCACAAAGCAATTAAAAAATTAAAAATTTCATAAGACCCTACATAAAAGAAATACAAGTATTTAGTGATG
This sequence comes from Delphinus delphis, assembly GCF_949987515.2. Lineage (NCBI taxonomy): Eukaryota > Metazoa > Chordata > Mammalia > Artiodactyla > Delphinidae > Delphinus > Delphinus delphis. The sequence continues at coordinate 6,669,126 of NC_082684.1, read as the reverse complement.
GATTAGAAAGTGGAAGTAGGGGGAGAGAAAAAGTAAAAGCCCGCTGGCCTCAGGGGTTTCCCTCTCCGGCGGCGACGAGAGTGGTTTCTGCCCGCACCCTTGTGCCAGCCGCAAGAACTAATAAATTCCGGGCTCCCCTGCCTAGAAGCCGAGGCCGATTAATATCTGCCTACCTTGTTACCTAATTCATTATGGAATAGCAGTTAATTTGATTTGATATTATTTTAATAAAATTCTGTAATATATTAGATTGTTTCAGGCTATCAAAATAATTTTCCAATTATTACAGTTACTCAAGCAAGTCTTTTTTTTCCCCCTTCATGAGCGGCAGTTGGTCTGACTCAGAATATATTAGCTCCTACAGCTTCATCCTGGCCAAGGGGAGCAGGGGAGCCATGCATGGTTACCCAGAAGAGCTCCTGCCAGAAGCAGGTGCCCGCAATTCACAGCAAAATGGCCACGGCCACAGACTGATGGGGAGCTCTGGCCTCATGACTCTCTGACCATGAGGGTGGCCCCTCTTCAACCACTGCTAAGTTTTAAGGAAACACTGAGATAAATTTCTATTCAAAAATAACCCTGGAGATCAGTTGACTGGAGGATTGGCAATAGCTTGGAAGCTGGATGATCAATAACGCCTGGTAGAGATGGTGTGTGCTGTAAAAGTCCAAATTCAAGTGCTCTTTCTGTTAGCATCTGACCTCCCCGAACCTCCAGCTCACGGTGCAGAGAACAAAGAAGGCTCACCTGATTGGAAGCACGGCGTGAGATTTCAAAGGCGATCGCTTTTGCAAAAGTGGTGAATGCCAACATATAACTGGCATCAAGAAATCAGTTCTGCTCTGGGCAGTGATGGATGTTAACTGGACTCATTGTGTTGATCACTTCGAAATATATACAAATATGGAATCAGTGTTTTGTACACCAAAACCAATATAACACATGTCAATGATAGCTGAAAACAATAAATAAAAAGAGATCAATTCCCTCTCTTCCTTGCCAATCCCCTAGGGAGGTGAGGATGGGGGAAGATCAAAACTTAGGCGGCAATTTGGGGGAAAGATGCCGACCTTGGAGCAAGAAAGCTGGTTTGGGTTCTTGAAGGGTGTCGATCCCTGTATGATGGTAGGTGACACCAAGCCGTGGTGTCTGGATCAGAACTGGAGACACCGCACAGAGCAAGCATGGGCCTCTGGTAGGGCGTCCCCAGCATGCTGAGGCAGTTGATGAGCTCAGTCTTTCATTTATTCACTTAGCAAACGTTTACAGAGCTCCAAAGGAGTGATGGTACTGCGGGTGGTGAGCACGGCTGGCAGCTCGCAGGGCCCCTGATGCAGACTCTGCAGCCAGCAGCATCGCTGGCACTGAGTAGGCATCCAATAAACATGGTTGGGTGACTTACTCAGTTGGTCAGGGGACACCAGATATTAACCAAATAATCACATAAGCAAAATTACAAGTGAAATAATCCAATGTAATTACAATCTACAAAGGCCAAGCACAGCCGACTGTGAGACCTGAATACGAGGGGACTTGGTTCAGAGAGTATGCAGGGACACAGAGGATGGGTGGGGATTCGCCAGGAGAAGAGGGAGGGAAGCATGCTCCTGGCAGAGCAGTGGCATAAACAAAGGCCCTGAGGCAGGACTGGCAGAGAGTTTCCAGGGACTGAAAGAGGGCCACCCTAAGGGAATGGAGGGAGGCTGGTGAGTGGAGGCCAGGTCCCCGAGGTACCAGGCCCGTGGACACAGTGAAGTCTGTGGTTTTGCCCCGTGGATGGGAGGCAGTGAGATCACAAGCCTGGGAGCCGCACGCTCAGGTCTGTGTTTTTAAAGCTTGCTCCGTGCAGTGCGGGGAATGGATTGGCCCAGGCAAGAGCAGGTGTGAATGCCCGTGAAGAGGCCGTGACAGGTGCCCCGGGAAGAAGCGACGTCAGCCTGGAGGGGGGCAGATGTCAGGGTCAGACTCTGCAAGTCCCAGAGGTTGCTTGGCAAGGGGTGCTCTGAACAGGCTCCCTCGATCTGAAGGCTAGCTACCTGGTGTTGTGGCCACGCCCGGCCATCCTCCGTTTCACCCTGGAACCCTGGGCGTCCGCAGCCTCAGCCTCTGACCCCGTGGATAACTCTGCATACCAGGCCACCCGCCACCCTGGCCAGGGTTCTCCTACTCAGCTCGCAGCTGGCCAGCCCTGGTCTGAGTCGATGCTGCCCCATCAAGACCCAGACACCACCTTGTCGCTGCTGACTCTGTCCTGCCAGGCCAGGCACGGGAGAAATTCCAACTTCCCTCCCAAGGAGGAGGCCTGACCCCACTGTGTGTGCGCTCAGGGGGTAGAGAGGGGAGAAGTCAGCAAGGGGGCAGGGTTGGGGGCTGAGGAAGACCCAGGCTCAGAGGGAACAACAGAGGTGAGTGGGCTCTGTGCCCCTCGGGATCGTGCCTCTCAGTCCAGATCCGGAAGGGACACGGCCCAGAGTGGAATCACCCATGTAGCACTGTTCACTGGGTGGGGGTGAATGGGGAGCCAGAAACATACAGACCGTCCGGAGGGCTACAAGGGGCAGGGTCCCTGAGACCCCGTGCATATTTCCAGCCACTATCCCCCAGCCTCCGTAAATCTAGCTGGAAACCAAGAAGCCTGGCCTCAGCTGTGCTGCAGATCAGACGGGCGTCATTTGGCCACACCTGGGCCTGATCAGTGACCTGGGGAGGAATGGGGGACTGCAGGGTCAGGGCTGCTCCAGTGCCCAGAGGCCAGGGAGGGGGCGTCTTCCGTTCTCCGAGCAAACACTCTCTGAGCACCTGCTCTGTGAAGTCCCAGTCACCTGTGGGGGACCTGGAATAAACAACACTGGACCTTGGGTCACAGAGGGCTCCCTCGTGGCTTCATGGGAGGCAGTCTGTTGTCCAAAAGGGGGTGGGGCAGCGGGCGGGAGAATGAGCTGCGTTGGGGGATGGCAGCACCCTCAGGAAAACTGCCCGGGGGAGAGGTCTGAGCGGTGGCCACAGTTAGAGGGACTGGCAACACGGCGGCTCCGAGACGCCGCTCCAAATTCAGCTGGGGGATGACGGGGGAGGGGACGGAATGGAGCCACGGGCTGCAGAGGCGGGGACCCCGCAAGGGACAGGAAGCGGAGCGCTCACAGGTGCCTTCTAGAGAGACGAGATGACTGTGAGGGGAATTACAGGGCAGGTGTCAGAGACTGAGACGGAGGCTGATAGCCTTGGGGGCTCACAGGGAAAGCCCGACCCAGGGCCTTAACACCTGGCCAAGCAGAAGCAGTCAGAGGCCAAGTGAGGAGCTCGGGGGACAAGGGGTGAGCGTTGCGGGTGAGCCAGAAGGCTCTGGGATTCTGGATGAAGCAGGGGGTACGGCCCATCCCCACTCGATGGAGACCTAGGGGGGACCGAGGTGGGGATGCCGTGAGGGGGCCTGGAGCCTTCTGTGGCACCTGCGCAGAGGTAACAAGTTAGCTTTCAAATGTGTGTCAGTCTCAAAAAGCAGCTGTGCGATGTCCTGTAACCACTAGGTTTGGAGAACCTCATGTGTGCCTGACACGGTGACCATGCCAAGCAGACTTCCTCCCTTGTGGGCCTGCGGGAACTGGAGGACAGCAGTCTCCAGGTTTCCAATGCACCTCCCATCTTGCAGCCTAGGATCCTGAGGTCCCCAAGCCCCAGGAGGCTTGCCCCATGGTCTTCAGCTGCCCAGCTTCTTGGAGAAACCCTGACAGAGATCATAACAGCTCAGAATGCATGCCCTCACCCTCAGAGACACACACTGGGCTTGATTTCCACGCTGGCGAATCGCTTTGTTCTCTTCTCTACTTGACTGGGATCAGGCGAAGGGGAGAGGACCACGGAGAGCTTCGCTGTTCCTGTTCCAAGTGGATGAGAATAAAGAAAGGCAGTATTTTCAAAGCACCACGATGCTATCAATTCCCTGGAGAAGGAGGCATTTTTGTCTGGGCATTAATATTATTTTCTTTAAATTCCCACTCTGGTGGGCTTCCTGCCTAACAGAAAACTCTGTAGTGAGATAAACAAAGAAGAAAAGTGAGTGCTTCGTGCCAGCTTGTGTCCACTTGAAGTAACATAAAAGGTTGGCTCCAAAGGCCACATCCTCCAGAGGAGAGCCACCTACGGTCAAAGTAAGGTCTTAATCTTCCATAGGCACCTACTGTAGTGGTTGAATGCTGGCCCCTCGGGAGATGTGTCCACAGGAAACTGGGAGTGTGAACTGATTTGGATAAAGGGTCTTTGCCGATGATGTGAAATTGAGGATCTTGAATTCTATGAGACGTCCTTGATTATGTGGTGGGACCAATTCAATGACAAGTGTCCTTATGAGAGGAAGGGAGAGGGATCTTCAAGACATTATGAAAAGGGGACAGAGATTGGAATTGTGCTGTCACAAGCCAAGGAACACCTGGAGCCACCAAAGCTGGGAGAAGCCGAGAATGGATGCTCCCCGAGAGCCTTCAGAGGGTCCACAGCCCTGCACCTTGACACTGGACTTCTGGCCTCCAGAACTGCGAGAATAAAGTTCCGTCGTTTTAAGCTTCCCAGTTTGTCGTCATCTGGGTGGCAGTCCTAGGAACGAACCCACCTAGGTTGTAAGAATATATGATTTTAGATCAGAGAGCAGAACAAAGTGAGGGTTTTATTTTATTTTTTTAACATCTTTATTGGAGCATAATTGCTTTACAATGGTGTGTTAGTTTCTGTTGTACAACAAAGTGAATCAGCTCTATGTATACATATATCCCCATATCCCATCCCTCTTGAGCCTCCCTCCCACCCTCCCTATCCCACCCCTCTAGGTGGTCGCAAAGCACCGAGCTGATCTCCCTGTGCTATGCGGCTGCTTCCCACTAGCTATATATGTTTGGTAGTTTATATATATCAATGCTACTCTTTCACTTCATCCCAGCTTATCCTTCCCCCTTCCCATGTCCTGAAGTCCATTCTCTACGTCTGCATCTTTATTCCTGTCCTGCCCCTAGGTTCTTCAGAACCATTTATTTTTTTAGATTCCTATATATGTTAGCATACAGTATTTGTTTTTCTCTTTCTGACTTACTTCACTCTATGACAGACTCTAGGTCCATCCACCTTACTGCAAATAACTCAATTTCATTTCTTTTTAAGGCTGAGTAATATTCCATTGTGTATATGTGCCACATCTTCTTTATCCATTCATCTGTCGATGGACACTTAGGTTGCTTCCACGTCGTGGCTATTGTAAATAGAGGTGCAATGAACATTGAGGCACATGTCTCTTTTTAAATTATGGTTTTCTCAGGGTATATGCCCAGTAGTGGGATTGCTGGGTCATATGGTAGTTCTATTTTTATTTAAATCTACGAATGAACAATAAATGCTGCAGAGGGTGTGGAGAAAAGGGAACCCTCTTGCACTGTTGGTGGGAATGTAAATTGATGCAGCCACTATGGAGAACAGTATGGAGGTTTCTTTAAAAAGTTAGGGTTTTAAATAAAACAGTTACTACCTTAAATAGACTCATCCCCAGGAGAAAAGCTCGAGCATTATGTACGATTTATACGTGCAATGCTTTTACTGAACAATATTAAATGAAGCTTATGTTAACAAAAGTCTGAGTCAACCTATGTAACTAACAGGAGAAGCTAGGCCCGGCTTGTAACATCCGGCCTCTACTTAGAACAATACTGTGACAATACCTTTGTCCACTTTTCACCTGTGGAAACTGAGGCTCAGGAAGCTGCAGTGATGCTTCTAAACCCCATCACTCAGGAGCAGCAAATTTGTGGTGGAATCCCAGGCCTTCCGATTCAACAGCTTCTTACCATGTTACAGGAGCTGCACCCCACCAGCATGACTGGTAGTAAATAGCTTATATTTCTATCCTGAATTTCTAAATGATAGTATGTCTGAGAGAAAGAGGGTCTGATCCAAAGAAATCAATGTATTCAACTAACGTAAACATGCCGCACTCTTGAGAAAATCCAGTTTCCAAGCCCCAACCTTGAAACCCAGAAGCTCTGTTGTCGCCTTTCTGTCTTGTCCATACAAGACCAAAGGTTAGCGCCTCTTTTAAAGATTTCTTTCATGAAGAATCAGCTAAAATGATGGCAGAGCTTCAAAATTGCTCCAAGATGGTTCTGAAGTCTTTGTGTGGACAACTTTTCCATTTGGTGGTAAAACTGGAAAGCTTTATCACTCTTTTATAACTTTCCATATAATTTTTATGAAACCAAACAGCCGGCATCAAAGACTGTGGGCTGAAATCGTGCCTGTGATCATAACCAAGGAGCAGAATCCAGTCCTGAGGATGGGAAGGCTCACATCTGGCACATGGCCTCCCCAGATGACTTGGCCAGAGAACACAGCCCAGGAGCAGGCAGATGCAGGAGGAGCCTCGAATTTAATAACCGTGCTCGGGTACCAAACCCAGCCATGAAGATGGAGGTGCTGAAACATGCACCCTGCATCCCCACTCCCCACGTATCCATGGACCAGGAGGTATCATGAAAGAGAAACAGAACTTGGAGGCAGGTCGACAGTAGGGGTCAGCCAGGAGGTCTACCACCTCGTTGAGCAGCTACAGATGCTGAGGCCCCTGATGGCCCCCAGTGCTCTGTGCAATACTATGTAAAGGATGCAGAAAAGAGTGCAGAGTCCGGAGGTGGTCCATGCAAGGTCCAAACTCACCCTTGCCCTCTTATCAGCTGAATGACAGTGGGTGAGACATTTCACCTTTTCAGCTTCAGTGATGACAAACTGCACAAGGCAACTGTACTACCAACGGTATCACCACCAGGCAGGGTTGACTCTAGGGTTAGAGAAAAAGTATGTCAATTACTAGATACCATAAATGGTGGCTGTTATTGTTAGGAACATGGAATAAGGGGAAATATCCATCTGATAGTTGAGATTGTTGGCTTTTGAAGTCAGAGGCACCTGGATTGAGTTCTGGCTCTATCAGTAATTGTTAAGTTGAGAACAATTTATTTTGCTTTTCTGGGACTCTGGTGTCTCAGCTGTGAAGTGGGAGGGTATAGCAGTACCTACCTGTAGTGGGTTGAATGGTGCCTCATCACCGGAAGATAGCCCAACCAGAACCTGTGAATTGATCTTATTTGGAGAAAAGTTCTTTACAGATGCTACCAAGTGAAGGATCTTGAGATACCCTCCTGGCTTATCCAGGGTGGCCCCAAATCCAATGACAAGTGTCCTTGTCAGAGAAAAGGTAGAGGGGGTTACACACCACCACAGAGGGGAAGCCCACGTGAAGATGGAGGCATACACCAGAGTGGTGTGTCTACCATTCAAGGAACAAGGATGACCAGCGGCCACCAGAAGTTGGGAGACAGGCATGGACCAGATTCACCCTCAGAGCCTCCAGAAGGAGCCAACACTGCTGCCACATTGATTTTGGACTTCTCTTTCCTGAACCGAGTGAGAATCAATTTCTGTGACTTTAAGCCCCTCAGTGTGTGGTCATTTGCTACAACAGCCTTAGCACAGAGCCTGGCCCACGAGAAGCCCTCCTGGACATCAGCCTGCAGAGTCGACAGAAGGGCAGTATCTTAGCCTTCATGGCGCAAACCAGGAAAATACACACCCACGGGCCTCCCCAGCCACACACAGGTGGTTCCCCAGGGCCTAGGAGGATCTTCCTTGTCTAATACCTCACCATATGTCAAGTGGAGTCAAGAGAACCATCCTGATTTTGTAGCTGTGAAGGCAGTGTGGTGAAGGGCACATAAACAGCAGAGCTGGGACGCAAGCTTATTTCAAATCCTGATCATCAATCAAGTAGGTTTTTTCTTCCTTTTGCTTTGATTTGCTTAGGTTGAAAGAGGGGTGTGTGTGTGTGTGTGTGTGTGTGTGCGCGCGTGCATGTGCGTGTGTGTGTATTTTAAGTATTGTACAGAAATTCTTTGCCCTTTTGACAAGCCCCCTAAGATATCAGTCTCTACCTGGGACACCCTGGTTTTGCAACAAAGCTGGAATTGTCTCACGTTGGTCCCAAGCATCCTGAAACGGCATTCTCAGAATACTCTTGTAAAGTTAGCTGTAATTTACCTTAATGGGTGGAGAAGGGAAAGTTGGTACACATCCTTCTGCAGTTGTTGAAAGAGGAGTCAAGTTCTAAACACACGCCTGCAAACACATGCACGTGTGCACACGCACATACACACCTGGGCACACACAGTCACTCACTGCCCCTGTGAAGTTAGGGATGGGGTCCCTGACACCAATCTTTGAGATGCAAATTTAAAACTGCAAGTGGGCATTGCCAGATGTACTGTATCCTTCAACCAACCTGTCTGAACAACAATGGAAGCTCTTCTAATAGCTGTGAAGGTTCCCAAGGCTGTTCCAGGAAGGACGTAGAGTGTGTCTCAAGGCAGGGGAACATCCACCCACTCGGTATCCCCCTTGCACATGTCTGGCCCATGGCGCTGACCTCTCTGCACCCCTGCCTTTACCTGGGAGGGTACAGGCAGCCTCTTCTGCATCCCCCACCTCTGTAATGACAAGGCAGGAGGTGTGAGCACCACGCAGCACCTCCCGGAATGAAAGCAAGACTCAGGAAGCCAGGGGTGCCCATGCGTGAGCATGTGCCTGACCAGGTGGAGTGGGGCTGTCATTACTGTCCCAGTCATCGTGTTTGAGAGGCCAGCACTCCGAGAGCCATGTCCCTCCAGGACATCCGGTGCACTCTGCTGTGCACCATGGGGAGTTTTGCCAGCATCTCTGGACACCAGGTTGTTGCTGATCTCCAGGCCCCATGTGCCATTCCTCTTTCTCATGAAAGATGAAGCTGGACAAGCTTCCTCTGTCCTTCCCACCCCATCCCCACCTGCCTTTCCCACCTCCAGGGAATCTGGGTAGCATCCAGAGATGCCCGCTGCGTGATTTTAGCCCAGACCTCAGGGCCCCCTGCAGACCCCCCTGCCCCGGTGGGGCGTCGTGATCCATCGAGCTCTCCGTCTCCGCACAGGAAAATTTCACTTCCCTCACCCTCTTCCAGAAAGTTCCTTCCTCCTCCACCATCTCCTCCCAAACATGCCCTAGAAGGCATGTGGGACCAGTTCACTCTTGCACAATAAACCCCTGCAAAGAAAGCCAGAGCCCTGTCCCCCGTGCCTGCCGCCATGAGATCTGGACACCTCTCACCCAGGCCCAGCTGTGCTGCCTCTCCAGCCGGTCAGGGGTGACCCAGCCACCAGCCCCGAGCTCCGAGGGTGGACATCACAGCAACATCCTTGTACGGTGTGTCACACCAGGGGGGTGAGCATGGCAGACACAGGCACCCCCCTGGTCCCTGTGTCCATACCCATCCTCCCCCAACTAGAGCTTCATCCTTTTGGTCTGATTTTTCTTCTCTTGGGAGTTTCACTCCCTCCTCCTCTTGGTTGGAGCCCCTTGTTCTGAAGGGTCTTGGGTAGGTTTGGATTTGACACCCAGCTGTGCTATTTTCCAACTGTGTGATCTTCAGAAAGTCAATCTCTCTGTGCCTCAGCTTCGCCCTCAATGAAGTGGGTAGAACACTGTCACCTTGAAGAAGTGCTGAGAAGATGCATAATAGGACAAATGGCGTGGAACGTCTGCCTACAGAAGCATTGATGCTGGCATGCCTGTTGGCTTCTTATCCGGTTGAACTTCACACCAACAGGCTTCTGCCATCTCCGTTTGAGAGACAGACAGCGACTCTGCAAGGGGAAATGAATGGCCCATGATGTGGAGCTGTGCACACATTGGAAAGGGCTTTGGGAATTATTAAGAGTTTACAGCTGTCGGGAGTTTACTGAAGCTCTAAGAGCACGAGCAATGGAAACCCTCTAAGAGCATCTTCAGCACCTGGGTGCTGAGAACGATGGAGAGTAACCCTGGGCACCCACACCCACCTTGGAAGTCCAGCTTGAGAAGGGAGGACACGTGGAGGGGCCTCTGCATTGGGGATCAAGGCTACTGTCACCCTCTGACCCACCGTGGGCCCCTGAACAAGCCATCACCCTCTCAGAGCCTCAGTGTCCCCTTGGGGGGGCCCTCCAGTGGTCCTTCCTGCTGTATCTGTGAGTGAGTGACACATGTGCTCATGGACACGTGTCCTTGAACGTTCAACCAGGCATCACGGACATAATGAAGGATGGAGAAAGCCCAGGGTCTGTGGGAGCTCAGAGTGGGGCACCCCCAACCAGAAGGGCTGGGAGGACCTCTCAGAGGAGGCTAAGCCAGGGGCTGAAGAACAGCAAGTTCTCCAGGGAAACATGGAAGCCCAGGGGAGCCCAGGCAGAGCGACAAGGATGGCAAATCATGGCATATTCACTGACCACACCTGTTTCTGTGACTGCTGGCACCTGAAGCTCCCACCTGGATGGCGTCATCTCAGCTGTGTGACCTTGGGTGGCTTATTCAACTTTTCTGTGACTCAGGTTCCCCACCTACAACATGAGGACGATAGTAGTACGTACCTCAGATGGTTGTGTATGACATTCAAACGCAGTAATCCACGCAGAGCACTTAGATCACGACTGGGCAGGCTCGCCGAGTAGTGAGTCAGGTACGCAGCGTCACAAGCTACCAGATGCACCCCCAACCCTGCTCCTCCGGCCTCTCCCAGAATCTCCACAGGATGTCCCCGCTGGAGCAGGCTGGCCCACACGGCACTCGGGGAGGGTGAAAGGATGTCCACCGTCGTCTTTAAAAGCATCCAAGAGTCCCCCGCCTGCATTTTGCTCTGGCTATTTTATAAGCTTCTGGTGTCATACCCCTGGCTCTTTCACTCCTGCACTGCCTTAGTCAACTCGGGAGCTGAAACATCAGTCGAGTTACATCAACTCTGGTGGATGTAATAAAACACAATCAACTGGGAGCTTAAACGACAGACATTTATTTCTCACAGTTCTGGAGACTGGAAGTCCAAGATCAAGGGGCCAGCAGATCTGGAGTCTGGGGAGATCTCTTCCTGGTTTGTAGACAGCTGCCTGGGTGGTGAGAAAGGGAAAGCTCTCACATCTCTCCTTATTAGGCACTAATCCCATCACCAGGACTCCACCCCATGGCCTCACCTAATCCTAATTACCTCCCAAAGGCCCCACCTCCAAACATCACCACGCTGGGGACTAGGGTTCAACCTAGGACCTCTGCAAGGATGCGAACACCTGCCTCCATAAAGCGTACACGCCTTGTCCGCGTCCTGCCTCCGCCTGGACTCCCTTTGCTTTTTGCTCCTTTACTTTTGCTTGCCTATTGCTGCCCTCTAAGAGCTTCTTGTTGGGAGAAATTCCAGACACCATGTCATCTAGGGGTGGAGGGAACCAGTGAAAGCAGACAGAGGAATCACAGTGAGACTTCACTGGGTTTATGTCTCAGAGATGTTTTTCTCATCCCCAAACAGTGACTGAGGGCTGAGCATGTTCATAGTCCTGTGTGGGTCCCCAGGACACAGAAGTGAGCAAGGTGAATGAGACCCAGGCCTGGCCCTCAGGGAGCTCAGACGTAGTGTGGACACACCCAGGAACCAAGCACGACAGAGCAGGTGAGAGATGGTGGGATGGAAGCTTGGCTGGACCTCCCCCAGATCCAGGCAGCAGGCCCTGCTTTAGGAGCTCACCTGAGCCAGTCCTTGCTGGCAGAGGAAGCTTACCGAGGAGAAGCAGCGTTTCAGTCAACGGCCAGACCCAGCCCACAGATATACTACCTTTGGCTTAGAGTGTTCAAAAATTTTCAGTTCACTTATGGTTACCAAAGGGGAAAGGGGAGGGATAAATTAGAACTTAGGGATTAACAAATACACACTACTATGTATAAAATAGATCAATAACAAGGACCTACCATATAGCACAATATCTTGTAATAGCCTAGAATGGAAAAGAATCTGAAAAAGAATATATATATACACACACACATATGTGTATAACTGAATCACTTTGCTATACACCTGAAACTATCCCAACGTTGTAAATCAACTATACTTAAAAAAAAAAATGTCAGATGTCATTTGACAAAAATCAGATTTCACATAAGATCTGACAGCACAGGCCCTTCCCAGCTACATGTCCTCGGTCAACTGGAGCTAAACAGTAGCCATCCCGCTTAGACAAGACATGCCTCCTCCAGTCTGGCAGACTCCCCGCCCCACCCACTCCAGTTAGCTTATTCCTCCTAACCGGCTCCTGTAGACATTTGAGTGGTCAGCCTCTGGTATCACAGATTTCAGCAGTGTCATTAACCAATTTCTGTTGATTTTATTAACCATGTCACCATGTGACTGTTCTTCAGGGAAATACCCCCAGAAGTCCCAGGATCCACTTTCCTTTGTACAGAAGAAACACGCTGGCCAGAAGGGCATAGGGACTGAGCCTGCTTCCCGTGTTCGCTTTACGTTAAATTGAACTGCACAGCAATTCATCAAAGTAGGTGCTGGTCTCGTGTCACAATAGTCAAAGCACAGTTCGGAGGAGTTGGAAGACTTGCCCAAGGTCATCGCCAGTAGGAGTCAGAGCCTGGATGGGACCCAGGAGTTCTGTCTCCATGTCCGGCAATTTTCCACCACATCACAAGGGCTGCCACCCATGTAGAAAGGAGAGCCTGCAATCCAAGGACATTCCAAACCACAGAGGGTCCAGTGTCACCCAACTGGTCCCAGCAGAGCAGTCAGCTGATGTTCAAATGATTTTCATCTGTTCCACAAATACTTCTCTGAAACTCCAAAAGTTTAAAGTAGTGTATATAGGAAAAATTACTCTTTCATGCACACACACACACTGACTTGTTTGTTAAAATACACTCAAGCATCACCAGCCCCTCCAGCCTGGAGACAGCCCGGCAAGCATCAGCCCGGGGCTGCCAAAGGGACTTTTGTTTCATATTAAGCCAATCTGGTCTAGATCAGAGACAAGGCTGGGATAATGTCTCCAAATGAAAAAGCACAATCTTCGAACAGAATCTCCCAATCAACAGTCATCAAGGGGCCGGGGATTGGGGGTCTGAGGTCATGACATGTGCGGCATCCGATCACAGCAGGGAGAAGAGAAGATATCGGAGGGGAAATGATGATCCTTGGTGATGACCTCAGATTTGGAGAGCATCTCTCCTCTCAGGGACAACTGCAGAATGAGTGAGTCACTCATTCAGCCCTCGGCCTGGTTCAGGGTGTGCGAGATGACAAAGGCCCAGCCCCTTCCTGCAGGAAGTCCTGGTGTGCAGGGAGAAATGAGGGACGGCAAAAAACTCCTCCTCCCAAACGTGTCCTCCCCTTCGTGCCTTTAAACAGCCACCATCAGGAATGCAAATTGGTGCAGCCACTGCAGAAAACAGTATGGAGATTCCTCAAAACCTAAAAATAGAGCTACCATATGATCCAGCAATCCCACTACCGGGCATTTATCCAGAGAAAAAACCATAATTTGGAAAGATACATGCACCCCAATATTCACTGCAGCCCTATTCACAATAACCAGGACATGGAAGCAACCTAAATGTCCATCGACAGAGGAACGGATAAAGAAGATGTGGTACATATATACAATGGAATATTAGCCATAAAAAGGAATGAAATAATGCCATTTGCAGCAACATGGATGGACCTAGAGATTATCATCCTAAGTGAAGTAAGTCAGACAGAGAAAGACAAATATCGTATAATATCTCTTATATGTGGAATCTAAAAACTTGATACAAATGAACTTATTGACAAAACAGAAATAGACTCACAGACAGAAAACAAACTTATGGTTACCAAAGGGGAAAGGAAGTGGGGAGGGATAAATTCAGTTTGGAATTAGCAGATGTTATATATAAAATAGATAAACAACAAGGTCCTACTGTATAGCACAGGAAACTATATTCAATATCTTGTAATAACCTATAATGGAAAAGAATCTGAAAAAATTCATATATATATATATATATATATATGAATCACTTTGCTATACACCAGAAACTAACATCACATTGTAAATCAGCTATACTTCAATTTAAAAAATAACTAGGGCTTCCCTGGTGGCGCAGTGGTTGAGAGTCCGCCTGCCGATGCAGGGGAAACGGGTTCGTGCCCCGGTCCGGGAGGATCCCGCATGCCGCAGAGCGGCTGGGCCCGTGAGCCATGGCCGCTGAGCCTGCGCGTCCGGAGCCTGTGCTCCGCAACGGGAGAGGTCACAACAGTGAGACGCCCGCGTACCACACAAAAATAAATAAATAAATAAATAAATAAATAAATAAAATAAACACATTAACTGCCACCATCCACCCAGGTGGGAAGGTCCAGCCCTGGTGTCACACCTGAATCTTCTGTCTCCAGCACCGTCCACTTCCAAGCCAGAGGGACCCAGCCAACCTCCAGAACAGATTTCTATTCCTGCTGCCCCGCACCTTCTCTACCTCCCAGCCCGCACCTTCGTCAGGGCCACCAGCGTCTCTCACCTGGGCTCCCTGCTCCCATCCCCCAAACCAGCCTCCAAGAAACCTATCAGGGTCTGCAGTCAGATTCCCTCCAGCCTCTGACCCTTCAGTGACTTCCCAACACTCATGCAACAACATGGAAACCCCCCTGCACACATGCTCAGCCCCTGCCCCCCGCACCCAACTCAGGGCTCCCTGCACTCACAAGGCTCAGTCGCCCATACCCCTCGACTGTGCCGGTTCCGGCTCTTCTCACCCATGGCCTCCACCCTTCCCAGTGCCCCAGCCTGGGTGCCTTTCCTGGGCTCTCCAATCTGCCTGATGCTTCTGACCTCTCGGACCCTCCATCAGTGGGCTTCTTCTCCTTGAAGAAGCCTCCCTTGTCCACCTTACGTGAAGGAAATATTTATCCTAGCATCTTTTTCATGTCATAATGATCCTTATCACACTTTGGGAGGGGAGTTTATTTATGTGTGTGTGTGTGTGTGTGTGTGTTTCTTCCTCACTAGACTAGAAGCTCCTTGAGGGCAGGAACATGGTTTGATTTTACAGTCCAGGGGTGTTTAGAACAGTCATAGTAATAGAATATTGGAACTGAGAGGGAACTCACCCAGTTATTTTGTTCCTTTTTATGGCATGAGCTACACGAATCCCCTTTGCAGCTCCTTAAAAGCAGCTAAACGTCATCTGCTTGGTTGCTTCCCATGACAAGGGACTCATGCTCTCTCAAGACAGCTGACCCCATCCTTGAATGACTTTGATTATTAAGAAGGTCTTCCTCATTTGGAGCCAAAATTTATATTCTGCAGTTTCTGCTCCCTGGTACTCAACCTGTCCTTTAGGGCCTTTCAGAATAAGCTGCTTCTCTACCCCCTTCAGTGGCACTCCAGTTGTTTGAAGACAGTGGGCTAGTTCCTCTTGAGTTTTCTCAAAGGGAGTATCTCAGGTCCTCTAACTCCTCCTCATATAACTTCTTTTGGAAATCTTGAACACCCTTGGCCTCATTCTCCTGTACCTGCTTATGTTTCCTTACAACATCTTAACTGGCTAAAGCCAACAGTCCAGTCATGGTCTGAGTAGCATAAAGTAGAATTTTTACCTCCCTCATCCTAAGTACTATACTACTGTTATTGCAACCAAACCATAAACTGCTTTGGTGCATGTCTGTAGTTAGGTTTCCAAGAAGTGACCCTGAGGTGAAGATTCATGGGCTAGGGATTTACTACAGGAATCTCCCAGGAGAAACTAGCAAGAGAGTAAGGGAAGGAACCCAGGAAGGCTGGGAAGCCCCATGAAGGGCAGCTGCAGACTGACCCTGAAGTGGGTTCCCAACTCTGACACCAGTCTGTCATTGGCTAAGGAAACCCCAGCGTGTTGTAACCTCCCAGGCTGTTCCTATTCTCTTCCTGGGATGTCAAGGTAGCTCTCATAGCCTGAGGGCAGTCCCTAAAGAGAGGCACAGATGTAGCAGGTCAGAAGCCAAAGCATATGGAAGCAAAGGGAAGGGTGGGTCTGAAGGATGCAAGCAGGGCATCAACAAGGTCCACGCTGGAGCGCCGCCCAGCTTATATCTCCCAATTGTCCATCCACCCCCCTCAGTCTTTTTCTCACTAATTCCCCCTAAGCTCCCCCTTTTCAGTCTGTTCTTGCGCTGTTTTCATTTTAGACACAAGTACATGACCACATGTTCGTCCTTGCATCTTTTAAATTTCAGTGCCTGCTTTAGCGAGTCAGTATAACATTGAAACTTGTCTCTGTCATCTGGTATATTCACTATCCTCCCAGCTTTGTCCCATCTGCAAATCTGATTCAGATTCAACTACCTTGTATTGAATGTCCACTATTTGCACAACACTACATGTAGCCTTTCTTTCATATATGTATATCTTTATTTGAGATGTGACCCTCCTGTTCTCCCTCTGAGTCCATGAAGGAACATTGCCCTTTGTGACTCAGAACCTACCTTTGACCACAGCTGATCCAAGGTAAGAGGACTCCACCCAGGACGAGAACACACCACAAAGAAATCATGAGGAATTGTTAAAGGATTTAAAGGTCCATCCCGGGGACTCCCCTGGCAGCCCAGTGGTTAAGGATCCGCACTCTCAATGCATGGGGCACAACCTCAATCCCCGGTTGGGGAACTAAGATCCCACGTGCTGCACGGTGCAGCCAAAATAATAATAATAATAATAAAAAAACATCTAACATGATCTGTAAGATAAAGATGCTACTCAATCCAATAGGAAGCATAGCATAGGTACTAGAGACCATAAGAAGTGGTGGGACCTTTCTCCAACACAGAATGGCCTTCTGGAAAGCCTGTGATGATGGAATTTCAACAGTGATGCATGGGAGATAGGCAGCCTCTTTGCCATCTCTCCAACGTGATTTTTCCATCCATAAAATGAGGATAATACTAATTGTGCCTACTTTATAAGGTCGTCCTGAGGACTAGATGAGACAATTGCTTTGTGAAAGATGCTGTAAAGACCCTGAAATGCTCTGTGCGCAGCAGGCAGTGATAACAATGTAACTGACATTTCCTACTTCTACCTGAGTCACGGGCTCTCTTACTCTATTTTAAATTTCCTTTTCTGAGGCCAGTTTTTTTAAATGTCCCCTTAATAACTGGTTTTGAATTCAAATAAGAGAAAGGAAACAAGTGGATAAATTTAGAACAAAAGAAAAAAAAAAAGGATTGTTTAACCCTGGATTACAATCATGAAGTTGGCAAACAAATCCCATGTCATAGACTCTGACAGACCCCACGTTAATTTCTAAGGTCAGTGTCGAAAACAACAACTTTCTAATGAGGTTAAAAACATGTAATAATTCTCCAGGCAATTAAATGAATATCATCTGCTTTATCTCACCTGAATTTGTCATTTTCAACATTTCTAACTCTGTTGGATCTGATGATATTTCCCCCAATTGGATGGTATCCCAAAAGTCACAGGGCCCTAGAATCTCAGCGAGGACATAAGATGTCATCTAGTCTGAATCTCATTTCAGGATGGAGCATTTTGGATGCAGAGAGGGGAAGGGGACTGCCCGTGGCCACAGTGGTAGAACCAGGGCTAGAACTTACACATGTGTTGTAGACCTTTTATGAATTGAAAAGGCAGTGACCTGGATAAGCACAGGGTTTAAAGCTACTTCAAGACAATTCAAAAGCTCACTGGGCAAGGTGCTCAGCCCTCTAACAGCCTGTGGCCTTCACTTGTGAATCAGAAGGAAGTTAATGCCAAAGCAACCTTGAAAAAGAAGAACAAAGTTAAAGGGCTCACGCTTCCTGATTTCAAAACTTACTACAGCATTACAGTAATCAAGACAGTGTGGTACTGGCACAGGGATAAACATATATATATATATATATATATATATATATATATATATATATCAATGGACTAGAAATGAGAACCCTGAAATAAAGCCTTTCATTTACGGACAATTGGTTCTTTACAATCAAATTGAGAAAAAATAGTCTTTTCCCCGAATAATGCTGGGACAACTGTAAACCACATGCAAAAGAATGAAGTTGGACCCCTTTCCGCACATATATACAAAAATCAACTCCAAAATGGATCAAAAGCTAAATGTAAGGGCTAAAATTATAAAACTTTTAGAAGGAAATGTCAGAATAGATCTTTGTGAGCTTAGGTTAAGCAATGTTTTCTTAGATATGACAACAAAGGCACAAAAACAAAGGCACAAAAGCACAAGCAACAATAGGGAAAAAATAGATAAACTGGACTTCATCTAAATTTAAAACTTTTATGCTTCATAGGATATCATCAAAAATTGGAAAGGCAGCCCACAGAATGAGAAACATTATTTACAAATCACATATTTGATAAGGGATTTTAATCCAGAACATACAACTCACTCTTACAACTCCGTAATAAAAACATACATAACCTAACTTAAAAATGAGCAAAGGATCTAAACAGACATTTCTCCACAGAAAATATGCAAATGACCAATGAGAACATGAAAAAATGCTCAATATTGTTAGTCATCAGCGAATGCAAATCAATACTACAATGCAACACCACTTCACACACACTAGGATGGCTGGAATCAAATGGATGGACGATAACAATTGTTGATGAGGATACAGAGAACTCCCATCATGGGTGGAAACGTAAAACAGAGCAGCCCCTTTGGAAAAGAGTTTGACGCTCTCTCAGAATATTAAACACAGAGTTACTGTAGGACTCAACAATTCTATTCCTAGGTATACACCCAAGAGAAATGAAAACGTACGTTCTCACAAAGCTTGTACAGGAATGTTCATAGAAGCATTATTCATTGCCCATATTTCAAAGGTGGAAACACTCAAATGTCCATCACCTGATGAATGGATGAATAAAATGTGGTGTAGCCACAAAAAGAATATTATTTAGCAAAAAAAAAGGATGAAGTCCTGATACATGCTACAACATGGATGAGCCTTGAAAACGTTATGCTAAATGAAAGAAGCCAGTCGCATAAGGCCTCATATTGTATGATTCCACTTTTTTTGCAATGGCAAAAACAGGTAAATCCATACAGACAGAAATAGATTAATAGTTGCCAACAGTTGGCAACAGGAGATGAGGGCTGTTGATAGGGTAGAGTTTCTTTTTGGAGCAGTAAAAATGTTCTAAATTGAGATTGTGACGATGATTGTACAACTTTGTAAATACACTAAAAATCATTGAACTCTACATGTCAGATGAGTGAATTTTATGTATGTGAATTATACCTCAAAAAGTTTTTTAAAAGGAAAGGGATAAATTTAAACATTCATTTATTCATGATTCAACATTCATTGAATGACTGCTATGTTCTAGGTTCTGGGATACAATAATGAATCCACCCTATATTCTATTGGACGATAGAGACAAGAAGCAGTAAACAAACTATGTGGGCCAAATCCCACGAATTGTCTGTTTCTGTAAATAAAGTTTTATTGAAACACAGCCATGTTCATCCATCTATGTATTGTCTGTGGAGATTTTCCTACCACAGTGGCAAGAAGACCACAACTACCGTCTGTGGGCCAAATCCTGCCCATTGTCTGTTTCTGTAAATAAAGTTTTATTTAAACACATCCATGTTCATCCATCTATGTACTGTCTGTGGAGGTTTTCCTACCACAACGGCAGAGACCGTATAGCCCACAAAGCTGAAAATATTTGCAGGCAGGCTTTGTTTTATTGCACTTCACAGATACTGCATTTATTGTAAATTAAAGTTTTGTGGCAACCCTGCATCTAGCAAGTCTGTTGCTGCCATTTTTCCACCAGCATTTGCTCACTTCATGTCTCTGTGTTTTGGTAATTCTTGCCATATTTCAAACTTTTTCATTATTATTATATTTGTTATGGTGATCTGCAATCAGTGATCTTTGATGTTACTATCGTAACTGCAGATGTGGTGGAAATAGCAAGAGAACTAGAATTAGAAGTGGAGCCTGTAGATGTGACTGAATTGCTGCAATCTCTTGATAAAACTTTAATGGATGTATGAGCAAAGAGAGTGGTTTCTTGAGATGGAAACTACTCCTGGTGAAGATGCTGTGAAGATTGTTGAAATGACAACAAAGGATTTAGAATATTCCATAAACTTAGTTGATAAATCAGAGGCAGGGTTTGAGAGTATTGACTCCAATTTTGAAAGAAGTTCTACTGTGGGTAAAATGCTATCACACAGCATTGCATGCAGCAGAGAAATTGTTCATGAAAGAAAGAGTCACTCGATGCAGCAAACTTCATCGTTGTCTTACTTTAAGAAATTGTCACGGCCACCCCAGTCTTCAGCAACTACCACCCTGATCAGCCAGCGACCATCAACATGGAGGCCAGACCCGCCGCCAGCAAAAAGATTATGACTCACTGAAGGCTCAGGTGATGGTCACCATTTTTTAGCAATAAAGTATTTTTAATGAAGGTATATACATTGTTTTCTTAGACATAATGCTATTTCCCATGTAACAGACTACAGTATTATGTAAACATAACTTTTAATGCACTGGGAAACCAAACTACTCTTGTGACTTACTTTATTGCACTATTCACTTTGCTGCGGCCGCCTGGTACCAAACCTGCAGTAACTCCAAGGTCTGCCTGAACTATCTGTCCCTTTATAAAAAGTTTGCCAGCCCTTGTAGTAGAGTATCAGGTAAAGATACATGTTACAAGTTCATATAAAACAGGGTAAATGATAAGAAGTGGCTGGAGCTGCTATTTTAGGTAGGGGAAGAGAGAGGACTTTCTAAGAAGGTGGCATTGGAGACCCTAAACGAGGGTCTCCTCAAATCATATGACCCTCTAGATGAAAAGTATTCCAGGAAGAGGGAACAGAAAGTGAAACCATTGGGGGCCAGTATAGCAAGACTGCGTCCGGGGAGCCAAATGAGCTACAGAAGCCAAATGGGGATGAGTCACAGCTGGGGGCAACCTCCCCCAGACGGACGAGACCATGACACCACCCAAGCCAGGAGATGGTAATGGCTGGGATAATTTCAGAAACTCTTAGGAAAGTAGACACATTTTACTTTGAGATGGGAGAGACTCTGAACCAAAAGAATCCCCAACAACCATTGATGAGAAGTCTGTTGGATAAAGCTATGCTTTAAAAAAAACCCATCGCTATATATGTGTTAGCATACGGTATTTGTTTTCCTCTTTCTGACTTACTTCACACTGTATGACAGACTCTAGGTCCATCCACCTCATTACAAATAAGTCAATTTCGTTTCTTTTTATGGCTAATAGTCAATTGTATCTAAGGGAAAAAAAAAAAAGGTCATGAAGAACCTAGGGGTAAGACTGGAATAAAGACACAGAGCTACTAGAGAATGGACTTGAGGATATTGGGAGGGGGAAGGGTAAGCTGTAACAAAGTGAGAGAGTGGCATGGACATATATACACTACCAAATGTAAAATAGATAGCTAGTGGGAAGCAGCCGCATAGCACAGGGAGATCAGCTCGGTGCTTTGTGACCACCTAGAGCGGTGGGATAGGGAGTATGGGAGGGATACGCAAGAGGGAGGAAATATGGGGATATGTATATGTATAACTGATTCACTTTGTTATAAAGCAGAAACTAACACACCATTGTAAAGCAATTATACTCCAATAAAGATGTTAAAAAAAAATACAAAATGAAAAAAAAAAAATCCCATCGAGATCAACCCCAGTAGTCAGTCAGTACCATGGAAACTACCAAGGACCATGTAAGGAGTGCTGCAGGGTGAGGCACAGCAATGGCCATAGAGAAACTAAGTTAGAAAAGTAACTTTGTCATTTACTGGCTGTGTGATACAGGAATGGATTTATTTATATATGTTCTTATAATGGGGACTTGTTATCTTATCTCAGGTAAGGCACCTGCCCTTTCTGAGTCCCAACTTCCTCAGATATGAATGATAATATCCACTTCCCAATCTACACAATTGCCCATCTTGAGACCCAACATGAATGACTCCTCCGTCTGTGCTGTGGAAGCTGAAAAGGACTGATAATCAGGGTAGCTGACAGTTTACACTCTTGAAGGCAACTCCTCTTGAGTCCCACAAGTCTCTGAGGTCAGTTGACAAATAAACGCCCCAAGTAGAGTCGTGGGCACGCTCTCCTGCCTAATCTAGGGTAAGAAAAACACAAATATCACCATTTCACATCTGCACGCCTCAAAAAATAAAATAAATTAATGCTCTGTAGGACACACTGAAAACTCCAATTGCATTTGTTTGCAAGGTCACTTTGGAGACAATGTCCAGAACGTTTCAGAAAAACGTCTGGATCCTTGTGTCATTTCAAGGTATGGCCGTGCACTCTTTTCTATTGATCTAATACAGATTTGGGAGAATGAGAATGTCACCCTGCAGGCATTGCACCCACCTAAACGGACCTGGTGACATTACAGCGCAGGAGATCTGCAGGGTGACGCTTGCATTGGTGAGTGAGCAAAGGGTTCGCCTCTCGCTGGGCAATTGGCATTTTAGAGATGCGCACCCTGCAGTTATTTTAATAGCAATGAAGTTCACTGCTGCTGAGATGAAGAGGTCCAGAAGAAATTGCTCTGTCCACTCTGCCTTGAAGAACTCTTTGGCGCCAAAGTCTCCAGAGATTAATCCAACCCCCTTCAGCAAATGGCCTCACCACAAAATCCAATCTGACTCCAAGGGCCTCCTTCCTGCTCCAACAGAGAAAAGCTGCATTCATCACTGGAAATTCTCCCCAACCTAAAAGATCGTGTCTCCTCCTTCTAACTTGCTTTCCACAAATCCACGATCCACTGGGAATCATGAGATCCAGGACGTATCCAGCTCATTCTTGTCCCCAGGCCGAAAACATTTTCGAAAGTGAAGGAATTCTTTGCCCAAAGGAAACCTTGAGTAGAATGTATCTGACCTGGGGATATAAGACAGATACAAATAGAGATGCTCTGGATAAATTGGTGGGTGTGGGGTTTCACCCCTGCCCCACAAGTCTGTGTTTCTCCCACTTCACTCCAGGGTCTATTGAGCACACACCACCCCCCGCCCCACCCCTCCCCAGGGATCCAGAAAGCACAATTTGAAGACTACAGTCAAAACTAATTCTTTCATTTTACAGGTGGGAAAACTGAGACCCAGCGAAGGAAAATGTCTTGCTCAAAGGCCATGGCAATATCTGGTCCAGGTCCTAGTTCCATTCGTTGAGGAGTTGGCATATATTTTCTGTAAAGGGATAGATGGTGAATATTTTCAGCTTTGAGGGCACATGGTCTCCACCACCACTGTAGAGCAAAAGAAGTCATCAACAATATATAAACTAGTGGGCATGATTGGGTTCCAATCAAACTCTACAGAGACAAGTGATAATTCCTACACCCATGTTTATAGCGACATTATTCACAGTAGCCAAAGGTGGAAGCAACCCAAGTGTCCCTGGAAGGATGAATGGATAAACAATATGTGGCCTATCCATAAAACTGAATATTATTCAGTCTTAAAAAGAAAGGAAATTCTGATGATAATGGATGAACTTTGAGGGCATTATGCTAAGTGAAATAAACCAGACACAAAAGGACAAATACTATAGGATTCCACTTATAAAAGGTACCTAGAGCAGCAAATTCCTAGAGACTGAAAGTAGAATGGTGGTTGCCAGGGGTTGGGGAATGAGGATTTAGAGTTTAATAGGTACAGAGTTTCAGTCTGGAAAGATGAAAAGTTCTGGAGGTGGATGTGGGGATGGTAGCACAATATAATGTAACTACACCACTGAACAGTACACTTGCAAATGGTTAAGACGGTAAATCTTATGTGTATTTTATCACAATAAAAAAATAACAATTAGAAAAAGTGATGGGCCAGATTTGGCCCATGGACTGTAGTGTACCAATCCCTGTGACAGTTCAGGCTACTTGTCTCTGGACAGAAAGGTGATCAGACAGCAGATAACACAGAGGATCATGGCTGTGCCAGGGGAGTGGGATGGGTAGCCATTGACCTTTAAAGTAGCTACCATCCATTGAATCAAGAGGTCAATTGTGGGTCGAATAAAGTTAGACAGTGTCTAGAACCATCCACTTTCACCCACTCTGGCCACAGTCAGACTAAAGCCAGCAGTTTTCATGGCCTGGCAGAGTAATCAGAAACTAAACTTCTCATCAGGCTAAGTGAGATTTGCATTTTCCATCCCCAAACCACCTCTCAATGGCAGTATGCTTTTGGGCAAGGATCTAGCACTCTGAGCCTCAGTTTCTCCATCTATAAAATGAATTTATTGTACCATATGATCTCTTAGGTTAGATAATAAACCTACTGTGCCAAGTTATGCTAATATTTATGTTATAAAAAAATACATGCAGGGACATCCCTGGTGGTCCCGTGGTAAAGAATCCTCCTTCCAATGCAGGGGACACAGGTTCGATCCCTGGTCAGGGAATTAGGATCCCACATGCCATGGAGCCCACAACTACAGAGCCCACACGTCTTGGAGCCTGTGCACCACAACTAAAGAGAGAAAACCCGCATGCCACAACTAAAGAGAAGCCCGCGCGATGCAGCGAAGAGCCCACACGACACAACAAAAGATCCCACATGCCGCAACTAAGACCAGACGCAGCAAAAAAAAAAAAGAAAAGAAAAAGAAATAAAATAAATTAATAATTTTTTTAAAAAAGATGTGCAAAGAAACTACTATATGATAAAAGCTCGATACGGGTTATCTAATTTCTTTCTGTTTGGGGGCCTTAAATTATCAATAACTAAAGAGTAGAGGACTCCCTGAAGGGAAAAGAAAAACGATAAAAAAAAAAAAAAGGGCAGGAGAATCTCCAAAGAACTGCCATGGCTGCTGAGATGGAGCCATTTCTAAGAGTATAGAGAAAGATGGTGAACCTTGAATGTCGTGCAAAGATACTGGTTGTTATTATCAGCAAAACACATGAAAATTTCTCCCTGAGAACAAACAAAAATTTTTCAGCTCAGAAAATGTGGTCAGTCAAAAGAGAGAGAAGTTTAAGTATCTGCCTGCTTCCTTTCTATTATGGACTAAATATTTGTGTTTCCCTAAATTCATATGTTGAAGTCCTAATCTCCAATGTGCTGGTAGCTGGAGGTGGGGCTTTGGGGAGGTAATTAGGATTAGATGAGGTCATGAGGGTAGGGCCTTCATGATAGAATTAGTGGCTTTATAGGAAGAAGAAGAAAGAGATAACTCTCTGTCTTCCATGTGAGGACACAGTAAGAAGGCAACTGTCTATAAGACAGGAAGAGTGCCCTCACCAGCACCCAACCATGCTGGCACCCTGATCTAGAATGCTCTGCCTCCAGAAATGGAAGAAAATAAATTTCTGTTGTTTAAGCTACCTGGTCTATGATATTTTATGTCAGTCTGAGCAGACTAAGGTACTCTCCCTGCCCAGAGTTTTAAAAAATATATATTTCAATAGCCAATTCCAGGGCCCCTGAAGTTTATTTCAATTCCCCTTCAGCTATAGAGACTTAGAGATAATGGTCAAGCAAACATGGAATTAGGGAGGTTTTAGCATCTCTTCCATGAGCCAGGCTGTCAGAGAGAGGGCAGCTCCTAGGACAGGAGTATCTCAGATTGGGTTGCCCCAGGAGCAGACCCAATAGGAGAGAGAGGTAAGTGAGGCAGGGAAGAAAAGACATTCATGAAAAGGTTGTTATTAAGTCAGTTACCACTGTGGGCAACTAACACTTAATCCTACTGGGAAACTGTGGGATCCAATGTAGAACATGTACCTCAGAGCTACCCCAGATGCAGTGAGAGAGCTGGGGTATTTATACCCCCATGATGTCAGTCATTGTGGAAGTGGGTGGGTACCAAGAGCAACACTACAATGAAACAGTGGTGTTGCCTCCTGTTCGTTTTATTTTTATACTTATTTCTTTTGAACACATTGCAATAGGGGAAGATCCTCTCTTCAAATTTACAAAGCCAAAGACTCCAAAGGATAAGACCAAAAAGCAGAGAAATGATAAATAATCAATTAACTAATTATTAATTCATTTCAATGATTACTTTCAGAACCCAACCATTAATCTAAGACTGAGGACTCACCCTGGACTTGTGCTCATCTCCCTGACCCTCCATGTCCAACCCGCTCCAGAACTTGGGCATTCAATCTTCTTCTTTTCTTTCCCATTCACTGCCACCTCTCCACCCTCATGGCCCTTAGTCATGTCCTAACCAGTCTCCCTGCCTCTCTTCTTCCCTTTCCCTACCCTGCAACCACCAGAGAGACCTTTAAAAACCATGCATGTTATCAATTGTTCCCTGGCTTCACACTCTGATGGGGATGCAGGGTGATATCCTATAGCCCTCCCGACTGACCCCAGCCCAGCACTCAGCTCCTCCCCCTGCCGACCTGCAGGTGGGCCCCATTCCCAACTCTCACCGCTCCACACCACTGGCTCACTGTATCCCTCTGTCTGGATTTTCTTCCCTCTTCTTCCCTCCTCTCTTCACCCTGGAGGGTACAGCTCAGACATTGTCTCCTCCAGGAAGCCCCTCTGGGTTCCTACAATATCCATGCCATGTCCAGCACTGCACTTAGGAAATCATATTTTGACAGTTCTGGAGGACTCTGTGCTCCTCTGGATGATCACAGGAATCCAACCTTCTCACGCCTGAATCCCAGCCTCTGGTCCAAGTCTTAACCTCCAGCAGTGGTCCTGTCTCTGTGTCTGCAGTATACTCTCTGTCCGTGTATTCTAGCTTTGTTTGTCCCCTTTCCTTGCTGAGGGTGGGGGAAGACCCGTCTCTGACTGCCAGGACAAAAAGTAGAGACGCGTATTTGCTGGTCAGCTCTTTGAGTGCTCTTGTGGTACTTGGAAAGGAAATGATTCTGTCCCTAGCTAAATGTGACACTCAGTTAGCTAAACTTTGCTGCCTCCCAGGGACTTCCAGAGCTGGCCTGAGCAAACCAGACCCAGCTCTGAGCACTTCCTGCCGAGGGCCAGTCTTGCGGGCATGGGGGCTGGCTGTGGGGAGGCTCAGGCAGGCCGGTCCACCATACCTGCACACCACAGAGGTGACCACAGGCTGCAGGGCCAATTGTAAACATGCAGGTGGCAGGACGACGGCCACAGCAGAAGCCGTGGGGGCTGCTCTGCGGCTCTGCCTCCCAAACTAGTAAAGCTACATGCACATCCCTGTGTAGACTCAGCCAGAGGGCAGGCCCCCTCTCCCGGCACCTTGGGGGAAGGGAGTTATAGAGGTACCAAGAACAGGGCCCCATCCTTTCTGCTTTCCTTCCTCCTTCCCTCCCTTTTCCTTCCTTTCTTCCTTCAATAAATATAAATGTTTAGCCAGCCCAGCCCTGGCAGGCCCTGGGGCACACACAGCAAAATACTTTGATCCCATAAATAATTTCTTTTCACTCCACCTTGATAACATGAATACAGCCACACCCTGTTTTTGGCTCAGGGGATGTACTGGTGAGAAGGACAGATACACTCTTTGCTCTCATGGAGCTTAGAATGTGAGTGACAGGCAGGGTCAGACAGTACTCAAATAATCCCACAAATAGACATGGAGCTACAACTGTGGTATGTGCTGAGAAGGGGAAGGGGATGGGGTTAAGGGACAGAAGGAAAACAATAGCAATAATAACAGCCATAGGTATACATCCCTTACCCTGTGCTGGGTGCTGCGCCAAGAGCTATCAGAATTTCTTCACAACAACCCTAAGAACTAGGCACTCCTATCACCCCCCTTTTAAAACAGAAGCACAGAAAGGATAAGAAAATTTCCTAAGTTCACCCAGCCATGAAGGGGTGGGGCAGGGGTTCATCAAACACAGAAAGTCTCACTGAGGATGGACGTTAGATTAGAGCATGGAAGGATGAGTGGGAGTTCACTGGTGGAAATCTGGGCCATTCCAGGCAGAGGAGATCCAGGGCATAGGTCCTGGGGCAGGCACCAGTGCAGGAGGGAAGTACTCTGAGGATCTAAAAATTGAGTAATGAGCCAATTAAACCAAGTGATTGGGCTCTTTCTCTTGATTCTACACCCCTAGTAACTGTAGGTCTCCACTGGCTCTTCCATCATTGCACTGAGATACCATGGGTCTGTCCCTCTGCCTCTCCTCCAGTGGCCAAGCTCCTCATGTGTATGTGGGGGAGGGAACAGAAAAGACCCTCTTGTTTCACTTTGGATTTCCAGAGCCTAGCACATGCCTGACAAATAGTAAGTGCACGAGAAAGGTTTGTTGGAGTCGTGCATGGCTGCATGGCTGTCCTCCACGATATGGCAAGCTCTGGTGGATGGAGCAGGTGCAAAGACAGGGTGCATGATATGGCTCCTTCAGCTCCCTGACATCCCCCTCACGGAGCTCACAGTTGAGGAAGGAGAGAGATTTATGAGACTAAATGCTATGTGGTGCCGTGGACTTGGTCCTAGAACACAAAATGTCCTGGAAAAACTAGAACATCCAAATAAAGTCTGTAGTTTAGTTCATGGGAATGCAGTTTTCTTAGTTATGACAAATGCACCACAGAGATGTGAGGTGACAACATTATAGGGAACTGAAACTGGATGAGGCGTTTATAGGATTTTCTGTAAATTCAAAAGTATTCCAAAATAAAAAGTGTATTTCACAAAATTGGGAGACAGCTAGGAAAATTTGAACGTTGCGTAGTTACTACTATTAAGGAATCACTGTTTCTTTTTAGGCCTGATATTTGTATTAAGGCTCTGCTTCTCATTAAGCTCTTATCTGTTAAAAAGATACACTGAAGAATTTACTGATGCAATTATTTTGCTTCAAAAATCCTGGGTGGGTTAGGGTGGGGTGTAGCAGGAGAGGGCTTATACAAATAACTTAAGATGGGCCATAAGCTAATAATAATTGAAGCAAAAATAGGTACAGGGAGATTTATCTGTATGGGTTTGAAATTGTCTACAATAAAAAAATATTTTTTATGTTAACTCTATTAGATAAGTACCCACCTGGCAATGGGATTGCTGGATCATATGGTAGTAATTCATGAAATCAGAATCTCAAAGAGATATGCACACTCCTATGTTCATGGCAGCATTATTCACAGTAACCAAGATGTGGAAACAACTTTAATGTTCATCGACAGATGTTAATAAAGAAAATGGATAAAGAAGATATGATATATACTCAGCCTTAAAAAAGAAGGAAATCCTGCCACATGTAACAACATGGATGAACCTTGAGGAAATGATGTTAAATGAAATAGGCCAGACACAGGGGGCAAATACTGCAAGATCACACTTATATGAGGTTTCTAAAATGGTCACACTCGTAGAAGTAAAGAATAGAATGGTGGAAGACAGGGTTGGCGGGGGGAGGGAGGGGAAGGGGGAGGAGCTATCAATGGGTATAAAACTGTAGTTATACAAGATGGCTAACTTCTAGAAATCTGCTGTATGACATTGTGCCTGTAGATAATAATACTGTACTACAGTATTATTACTACACTTAGACATCTGTGAAGAGGGTAGAGGTAATATTAAATATTCTTAATATAATATAATATAATATAATATAATATAATACAATATTAGTATAAAGTAAGCACTAGACCCAGGTTGTATGGGTTCAAAGTCTAACTCATGGCTATGATGTTTAACCTTTCTGAGGCTCAGTTTTTTCACCTGCAGAATGGCCTCATTAAAACACTACCCCATAGAAGAGAGAGGAGCACTCCCAAACTCATTCTGCTAGGCCACCATCACCCTGATACCAAAACCAGAAAAAGATGTCACAAAGAAAGAAAACTACAGACCAATATCACTGATGAACATAGCTGTAAAAATCCTCAACAAACCACTAGCAAACAGAATCCAACAGAACATTAAAGGATCATACACCATGATCAAGTGGGGTTTATCCCAGGAATGCAAGAATTCTTCAATATATGGAAATCAATCAATGAGATACACCATATTAACAAATTGAAGGATAAAAACCATATGATCATCTCAGTAGATGCAGAAAAATCTTCTGACAAAATTCAACACCAATTTATGAAAAAAACCCTCCAGAAAGTAGGCATAGAGGGAACTTACCTCAACATAATAAAGATGATATATAACAAACCCACAGCCAACATCGTTCTCAATGGTGAAAAACTGAAACCATTTCCACTAAGATCAGGAATAAGACAAGATTACCCCACTCTCACCACGATTATTCGACATAGTTTTGGAAGTTTTAGCCACAGCAATCAGAGAAAAAACAGAAATAAAAGGAATCCAAATCAGAAAAGAAGAAGTAAAACAGTCACTGTTTGCAGATGACATGATACTATACATAGAGAATCCTAAAGATGCTACTAGAAAACTACTAGAGCTAATCAACGAATTTGGTAAAGTATCAGGATACAAAATTAATGAACAGAAATCTTTTGCATTCCCATACACTAATGACAAAAACCTGAAAGAAAAATTAAGGAAACACTCCCATTTACCACTGCACCACAAAGAATAAAATACCTAGGAATAAACCTGCCTAAGGAGACAAAAGAACTGTATGCAGCAAACTATAAGACACTGATGAAAGACGATACAGATGGATGGAGAGATATATCATGTTCTTGGATTGGAAGAATCAACATTGTGAAAATGACTATACTGCCCAAAGCAATCTACAGATTCAGTGCAACCCCTGTCAAACTACCAATGTCATTTTTCACAAAACTAGAACAAAAAATTTCACAATTTGTATGGAAACACAAAAGACCCCGAATACCCAAAGCAATCTTGAGAAAGAAAAACGGAGCTGGAAGAATCAGGCTCCCTGACTCCAGGCTATACTACAAAGCTACAGTAATCAAGACAGTACGGTACTGGCACAAAAACAGAAATACATATCAGTGGAACAGGATAGAAAGCCCAGAGATAAACCCACACACATATGGTCACCTTATCTTTGAAAAAGGAAACAAGAATATACAATGGAGAAAAGACAGCCTCTTCAATAAGTGGTGCTGGGAAAACTGGTCAGCTATATGTAAAAGAATGAAATTAGAACACTCCCTAACACCATACACAAAAATAAACTCAAAATGGATTAAAGACCTAAATGTAAGGCCAGACACTATCAAACTCTTAGAGGAAAACATAGGCAGAACGCTCTATGACATAAATCACAGCAAGATCCTTTTGGACCCACCTCCTAGAGAAATGGAAATAAAAGCAAAAATAAACAAATGGGACCTAATGAAACTTAAAAGATTTTTTTTTTTTTTTTTTTTGCGGTACGCGGGCTTCTCACTGCCGTGGCCTCTCCCGTTGCGGAGCACAGGCTCCAGACGCGCAGGCTCAGCGGCCATGGCTCACAGGCCTAGCTTCTCCGTGGCATGTGGGATCCTCCCCGACCAGGGCACGAACCCGCATCCCCTGCATTGGCAGGCGGACTCTCAACCACTGTGCCACCAGGGAAGCCCAACTTAAAAGATTTTGCACAGCAAAGGAAACAATAAACAAGATGAAAAGACAACCCTCAGGATGGGAGAAAATGTTTGCAAATGAAGCAACTGACAAAGGATTAATCTCTAAAATTTACAAGCTTCTCATGCAGCTCAATATCACAAAAACAAACAACCCAATCCAAAAATGGGCAGAAGACCTAAATAGACATTTCTCCACAGAAGATATACAGATTGCCAACAAACACATGAAAGAATGCTCAACATCATTAATCATTAGAGAAATGCAAATCAAAACCACAATGAGGTATCACCTCACACCAGTCAGAATGGCCATCATCAAAAAATCTACAAACAATAAATGCTGGAGAGGGTATGGAGGAAAGGGAACCCTCTTGCACTGTTGGTGAGAATGTAATTTGATACAGCCACTGTGGAGAACAGTATGGAGGTTCCTTAAAAAACTAAAAATAGAACTACCATATGACCCAGCAATCCCACTACTGGGCATATACCCTGAGAAAACCATAATTCAAAAAGAGTCATGTACCACAATGTTCATTGCAGATTGAGTTACAGTCCATTGCAGCTCTATCTACAATAGCCAAGACATGGAAGCAACCTAAGTGTCCATCGACAGATGAACGGATAAAGAAGATGTGGCACATATATACAATGGAATATTACTCAGCCATAAAAAGAAATGAAATTGAGTTATTTATAGTGAGGTGGATGGACCTAGAGTCTGTCATACAGAGTGAAGCAAGTCAGAAAGAGAAAAACAAATACTGTATGCTAACACATATATACGGAATATCAAAAAATAAATGATTATGAAGAACCTAGGGGCAGGGCAGGAATAAAGACACAGACATAGAGAATGGACTTGAGGATATGGGGAGGGGGAAGGATAAGCTGGACAAAGTGAGAGAGAGGCATGGACATATATACACTACCAAATGTAAAATAGATAGCTAGTGGGAAGCAGCCGCATAGCCCAGGGAGATCAGCTCGGTGCTTTGTGACCACCTAGAGGGGTGGGGTAGGGAGGGTGGGAGGGAGGGAGACGCAAGAGGGAGGCGATATGGGAACATATGTATATGTATAGCTGATTCATTTTGTTATAAAGCCGAAACTAACACACGATTGTAAAGCAAATATACTCCGATAAAGATGTTACCAAAAACATAGCACTTTAAAAAAAAAAAACGACCCCATCGGGGCACCATGGGAATTAAGTCAGTGACTACAAGGCAAGCCCTGAGAACATGGTCTGGCAGGTGCCCAGAGCTCCACAAACATCAGCTTTTGTTCCTAAAGTGAGCGTAGGGGTCGTGTTACTGTTATGCCGTCGTACTGGTTCAAGAAGCTACCTATTCCAAGACAGTGGAGCGTCCCGGGGAAGGGCTGGCTGAGGGCAGGGAAGGAGCTCTCCAAGGCAGTGGAGCGTCCCGGGGAAGGGCTGGCTGAGGGCAGGGAAGGAGCTCTCTAAACCCAGGTCAATTTCCGAGCCGTGAAGACAGGCCTGTGGTGGGAAGTTCTGAGGGAGCTGGCAGGCGGGCAAGTGGGGACTAGACTCCGGGGCCCTCCCAGAGCAGAAGAGGAAAGAACAGGACGGAGCAGGTCTGTGTAGGAAAGAAGGGGGCAGAGGACAAACAGGGGTGGGCCTTTGTCCCCTGAGAGGACTGAGGGATGGTGAGAGGAAGGCAGAACGGAGGATGCTCTGAGAGGACGAGTCAGCCAGCGGTGGACACAGGGAGGGACAGGGAGATCCAGGCAGAGGAGTGCTCCAGAAGGGCAGAGAGGCCAGCAGGAGGGAGCAGCAGGCTGACCTCTGAAAGGGCCCTTTCAGGGAGAGACACAGGCAGGCAGCTGGCCTCCTTGTCCAGGTGTGCTGAGCAGGGGAGACAGGTGGCAGGGGTGAGACAGGAGCTGGAGGGTGGGCAGGTCCACGGCTGCGGGGGCCTCGGGAAGCCATGTTCACTGCTGCACGAGGTTCATTGCCTGGAGAGCCCACCAGCTCGCAGGAGAGCATTAGGAGAAAGGAAGGAGAGGGCAGGTTCCAGGTCACTTCCTGCATGTACAGCAACTCCCCAGCACCACCTTCCATCCTTCCTGGGCTGGGCCCACCCACTTCCCCCTCCCCCTCTCCTGACTCCATCCCAGGCTCCCTCTAAATCTACTCCCACCACACTTGGACCAGACCCCACAGCTTTAATTACCATCCACAAGCTGATGACCTTGCCATCCCTATTTCCAGCCGCTCGGCCCAGAAACCCAGGCTCATCCATGCAGCTGCCTTCTCCGCTGGTCCCCGGTTGGCACAGCCAGACACCTTGGTCCCAGCAACTTTCAGCTGTTTCTGTGCAGGCGGGAGTGGGTGTGGCTCTGGGTTCTCCAAAGTTGCAGCTTCATCAGGCAGGTGATGGCCCCAGGGAGGGGACACCAGAGAGAGTGAACTGGGAAGAGGGGAGGTGGGGTCAGAGAGGATTTTTGAAGCTAGATTTTGCCAGTGATGAAGGTGTGGGAAGGCAGTGACCCCCTCTAGAGGAGGTGTGCTGAAGTAGGGAAAGCAAAGAAACTTTGGAGGCAGAGCCATCAACCCTGTGTCCAAAGTATGTCCTGAATCAAGGCGTCATCCTCCCATCTTAACTACCGTGGTCCATGCTGCCACAACATCCAACCTCCTACCTTGTCCCCTGCTTTCTCTCCTGCCCCACCTCCCACCATATTCTTTGCACATCAGACAGAGTTACCTTTTCAACTATAAACTAGATCCTATCACTGCCCTGTTAAAAACCCTCCCGGGGCTCCATCATGCATAAAACAAGATCTTAACCTCTTACCCTGGTGACCACACTCCGTATTCTCAAGCCTGCCTATCTCTTTCCACTCTTATCTCTGGAATGTTGCCTAAACACGCCAAATTCCTCCCACCCCAGAAAGCCCATCCCTATGCATGTGATCTTGCTGCCCTCCCACACAGCAGTGGAGACTGAAATCTGACAGGATTCTGTGACATTTAAGCTAAACAGGAGTGACAGGGGACCTGGAAAAGAGCATGCCAGAGGCAGGGGCTGCAGAGCTACTGGACCTAAGGTGGGAGTGGGAAGGCCCGTGTGAGTACAGGGAGCAAGAGGAGAGGATGCTCTGGGTTGATGCTTCAGTCAGCTTTGCTGCGTAACAAATCGGCCTCAAGCTTTGTGGCTTAAAACCACAAAGATCTAGTTTTCCTCCTGCTCCCGTGGGTTGGTTGGGCCATTCCTCTGCTGGTGTCACCTGCTAATGCACCCACAGTCACCTTCTGCTGGAGAATTGGCTTGGCTGGGACTCCACATTGGATCACTCCCATGTCCAGCAGTGGGTTCTGTGTCAGCTGGGGCCTTGTTTCCTTTCATGGGGCTCAACCTCAGCACCAACAAACCTCACCTTCCTTTCACTTTCTTCTGGACCTGAAGTTGGTTCCAGTGGAGGCCTGAAGGAAACATATCATCATGGGGGAATTTCAGGAACATGAGGACAGCTCTCCACATGCAACCCCTCTGACTATTTGGTCCCTTTTGCTCACATCTATGCCCCCTAGAACACAGAGTTCCACAGATGTGACACCATAGCTAAGCCATGACTGAGTTTTGGCCCCAGAAGTCAGGAGAGCTGAGACCTTCTTCTCCTGGAGCAGGACTGGTGATAGGAGGAGAAGGATCCTGAGGGTACCATAGCTGGCAACCCTCAGGCATCCTGGCCCTGAGTTTTGTCCTACTCATGGCAGTTTAGGTGTCCATGAGACTGGCCTGCAGTAAGCTATGTAGAGTAGGATGGAAGCAGAGAAGGGGTATGGAGTGAAACGCAGAACAGTGCAAAACACTTGGATTTGGCCTGAGTCATGGGACCTGTCTGACCCTCAGGCTTCTCTTCTATAAAATGAGAGAACAAAGCGGGTGGGCATGTTTGTACACCTTAAGGTAAGGGTTAAGCAACCTTCATGCTGAGCCTGGGAAGAGAGGATTATCCACCATACTTTGCTAATTGGGAAATCTTAGGTCTACTGACACAGACACTACAGTCAGACCCGTGTAACTCTGCGACATGAAAACTTAAGTCTGAGCCACACAAGTAAGAAAAGTCACAACTCTGAGAAACAAGAGTCTGTAGCATCCCATCCTGGGCACTCTGGTGTTTGTGTTTTCAAAGAAAGGGGTGGGAATCTCTCCTCTGCACCTACTTAGAAAAGCCAGCACGGAAATCTCCTAACAACACCACCCTCTGGAATTTCATTGAGGCATTCAATGGAACACTTCAGTTGCAAGGTAACAATTTCTGGTGCTCTGAGTAGCCACGATTCCTCTTTTATTGATGTCATAAAGTAGGTATTTATGAGATGAGGCTATTAAGATCAATAGAATAAATGGAACACCTAATTCTATCTTTTTCAGAACTGCACAAAGCATTCTCCTGGCACCATCCCAATGAATAAGGCGACCAGGGAGCTGTCACTTAGGCCTAATCCCAAAGCAAAGAGCTCAACCCTATTAACGGTGACTCACTTTTTACATGCTTCTTCGAGTCAAAAATTCTCTT
The DNA here is from genome assembly GCF_949987515.2 of Delphinus delphis. Classification (NCBI taxonomy): domain Eukaryota; kingdom Metazoa; phylum Chordata; class Mammalia; order Artiodactyla; family Delphinidae; genus Delphinus; species Delphinus delphis. Next base: position 6,633,243 of record NC_082684.1, on the reverse strand, counting down.
GGCCCTAAGTAGACTTTATTGAAGAAGAAAAAACAAAAAAAAATTGAAGAGTACAGATTGGAATCATTGTGTAACTGGATTTACCACATTTATGGCCAGGTCAGCCACACTGGTTTTCATTTCAACAGGAGCAGAAAAAAATAACAGAGAGAGGAAAGAGCCCTCTGCTTTTAAAGTTGTTTAGAGGCATGTAACTGGCTTACCTAATACCCGGTTCAAGGGAAAAAAGGTCCAAAGCAGGGGGAAAAGTTTGATCCTGTAATCACAGTAGGGGCTAAAAGAAGCCATAATCTCTGCTGAGACCCTAGGCTCCTAGAAGCTAAGGCCAAGACACACCTGGCTAAGGCCCTCTCCTTTTCCCCAGGGAAGGAACAGACGAGTGTATTGCTGATCTGTTTTTGTACCAGAATGAATGCTTCCAGGGATAATCATCAAATGTCTATATACGGACAAACTCAGCCCATTCTGAGATAACAGCACAGATTCATATTTACCAAGCATGTTTTCCAGGGAAGAAAGAAATGCAGCAACCTGTGCTTGGCATATTTGTTCAAATTAAAGCCATCAGGTAAATAGGAAACAGAGTGACCGGGCTTCTTGTAGAGGCTTCTGGAACCCAATCTGGTTCTGGTCCATGATCCCACAGAGTGGTGGCTCCGGTCAGATGGATCTGGGAAGATCCAGGAACACGGTCCCCAGCCACCACCAGCATATGCGTTCCACAGCTTTGTCGGGGACCCCCACGGGGGACTGGTCCTTGTCTCGGTAGCTCTCATGGCCTTTGAGACCATCCTCGGTCAGGCTTACCTTTCCAGCCTGCTCTCCTGCTCTTGTTCTCCACACATCCTATGAGTGGGTCAAACTAATCAGCCCAGGATTTCCTTTCCATTCCTGATATTTCCAGCCTTTGGCCTTGACCATGGGGTCCCCTTCCCCCTTTATGCACGCGCCGGTATCTTGTCCCTGGATTCACCGCACCAATGAAGGGATCAGCACAGAATACAACACCAAGCTCCTGCATGGGTGCTTCCCAGAGCATTGGGGTCATAGTAGGGAGAGGAAATCTCCCCGTGAGTCTCAGGGGTGGGAAAGACCACTCGGATCCCAGTCCCTCCCTGCAAACAAGATGAGGACAGACGCAGATGTAGACAGTGGGGACAGACAGCAGGAAATCATGGGGCACACAGGGATTCAGGACAAGAAGAGGACGTATCCAGCTACCCAACCCTGCTGGTTAAGAGGTATTTCCACATCCGTAACTTCAGCAGCTTTCTCTACCAGCCAGGGAGGCAGAGGATGCCTATTCCCATCCTGCCTTGGAATGTGGAAACCAAGGCTCAATGACCTGTCAACAACCGAGAAGGTGGAAGAGGAAGAATTTTACCCAATTCTTTTGATCCTTGGTCCAGTGCTCTTTTTACCACACTCCAGGGAACACTTAGCTGGACCAGTTCAGGAATCCATCTGCCAGGGTTCAAATCTCAGCTCCACCGTATATGAGTCATGAGACCTGGGACAAGTGTCTCATTATCTCTCTGTGCCTTGGTTTGCTCACCTGGGGGACAGAAATGGCAATGGCAAAATGCAGATGATAATAATGATCAAAAGGATTGTCTGAAGGCTCATATGAGATAATGCGTCTATTGAACACCCAGTAAATGATAACTTACATTGTTATACTTCATTCTTCAGGTTAAAACCTTTATTGGTAAGAAAATGAGGCTCGGTAGGGTTTGGTGACTTGTCAAGATCACCCAGCAAGAGGCAGAGCCAGGGCAGTGGCCACAGACCTTGGAGAGTGACTGCTCCTATCACATTAGTGATGTAGAAAATGATGTCCTCGGCCCTGCACAGGCAGCCCATGGATGGTGGTCCAGGGTGAGTCCCTGGTCTCTCAATTGCTAACACTTTGCTCTTTCTCACCTCGTCAATGAGCCCTAATTGGGTGGAGAGGGGAGGCCCTCCTGAGTCACCAAGTGCCATGGACCAGGCAGAGGACCCCAAGGTGGTAAAGTGCAAGCGTCAGCCTCCCTGACAGCCCCTCTGGTTGGCCCAGCTATGGTGCCTGCTCGTTTCCATCAAAGGGGCTTCTTAGCAGCACACCCAGGCCTTCACAATCCTTCTTTCTGCGGAGGTATTAATTTATGATGGCAGAGACCCCTTGTGTCCTAACAGTAGCAGATCTGTCCTGTGCACAAGGCAGAAATGCCATCAGGTCAGATGTCCCGGAAGTGAGGCCTCCTCAGGTGTCAGTAACACATGCTTTATAGAGACGTCAGGGATGTGAGCCCGGCAAGGGCATTTCAAGTGTAAGGAGTCTAAGTGCCCGGAGTGATGGGTCAGTTCTTAATGACACAGGGGGCTCCCATGGTGGGTGCGCTGAGCTCCTGTAGAAGCAGAGGCTACCTCAGAGGACATGGACAGCCAGAGCTGGGAGAGACATGGCTGATCACACCTTTGTGCCTGTTTCTTTTACAGATGGAGACACAGAGTCCAGAAGTGAAGCAACTCACCCCAATCTCAGGGCAAACTAGCACCGAGTTCAGTTGTTCACCCAACTTTTATGGAGCACCTCCTCTGCCAGGTCCTCTTCCTAGACACTGAGGGTGCACAAGTGAATAATAAGACTCAAGCCCTGCCCCAAGGAACTCACCATCCAGTGGAGCAAGGAATGGTCCCCAGGGGATGGGAATCGCTGACCATCAAATACAGAAGGAGGTGGAAGAAGTGAGGGAAGCAGACAATTTGCACCCTCTCAACACTGTATCAGTCAGGACAAGATAGGTTGTGCCACATAACAAACAGCCCCATGGTCCTGCGCTCTCGCTGTGTGCCTCCTATATTAGCAGGGGAGGCTCAGCTTTACACAGTTTCCCAGGCTGACCCAGGTGCCCCCACCTGGTGGCTGCACCTGCTGGGACAAACAACATTTTCACTGTGCAGGGGAAGTGTGCTGGGGGATCCAGAGGAGCATGTAGAACATACTTCACCTGCACTAATTATCCTCACCAATTCACTAACTGCCCAGCAACCAGCTCCTATTGTGACGTTGACCCCACCTAACTACAGAGGGAGCAGGATACTGTAATCCTCCAGTGAGCCCAAAGGAAAGGCAGAAGGATGTGGGTGAGCCCTAGAGCCCCACAGACACGGGTCTATTTCACCCAGTAAATACTCAGGGATACATTCCCTCAGAAAAACTTGCTCCTTCGTCTTTTTTAAAGCATGGCTCTGTTAGCCTTTCATTTTCCCACTTCTGATGGAGATACGAGCACCAGAAATCTTTTTCCCCCTCTTAACTCTTCCGTAAGTGACAGCCAGCATTCAGCCTCAGAGGGGGAATAGAATAGGGATGAGTGAAGATTGGGGTCTAAAGGGCACAACTGCTTCTTCTCAGCCTTATCAAAGCCATGATGGAATGAATGCAGCCCCAGTGGTGCCAAACATTTGTGTGGTTTTTTTTTCAAAGTAGACCCCAAAATCTGTTTTTCAGTAAAACCTTCTAATGTTTAAATAGCAATCATTCAACTTTCCTTTATAAGCAGTGCTGGCTACACAGGCATACCTTGGAGATATTACAGGTTCCATTCCAAACCTCCACAATAAAGGATATACTGCAATAAAGTGAGTCACACAAATTTTTGCGTTCCCCAGTGCATATAAAAATTATGCTTATACTGTACTGTAGTCTATTAAGTGTGCAATAGCATTAAGTCTAAAAAAATGTACATACTTTAGAAATACTTTATCACTAAAAAATGCTGACCATCATCTCAGCCTTCAGTGAGTCATAATCTTATGGCTGGTGGAGGGTTTGAAATATTGGGAGAATTACCAAAATATGACACAGAGATACAAAATGAGCAAACGCTTGTGGGGGAAATGGTGGCGATGATTTGCTCAATGCAGGGTTGCCACAAAACTTCCTCTTGTAAAAACACAATCTCTGTGAGGCACAATAAAGCATGATAAAAGGAGGTTTGCTATACTGTGGACAAAAGAAAAAAAGCTAGGCCACAAGTTCAAGACCTCTGATCCCATCAACGCCTTCCCCTCTTCTCAGAAAAAAAGAGCCAAGCTCCAGGAGAAGCAGGAATGTGCCTGAGGTCAGCAGTAGCTCAGGGGACACGGATGCATGCGATGGAGGGGCACTGCCTCCATCCTAAGTCCCTGTGCATGTGACCTTTTTCAAGATCCTCCCATGGAAACCAGCCAAAGCAGCTCGGCCTGTGCCAGACCTCTTTCTGCACTCAGTCTCGGTCAGCTTTGGGGATTCAGGGCTCAGCCAACCTTGGGAAAACACCAAGCTGTCAGACTCACAAGTTGACAGAGCTTCCAATAGAGCACAGCTTTTTCACAGCACTGCATCCTGGAGGAAGCTGGCCAGGGTTGCCTTCCCGAGGAGCCTCGCCTTCCCATCCACGGCAGACCCACGGCAGGTCCCTTGGCTAGCACGTGGTCCCAGCTCTGGGACCCCCTAGGTGTGCAGTGAGTGTCCCACATGCACTTGAACCCTCCCTTCGTGGGACCCCAATCCCTTTCATGGAAGCATCTTGTGCTGCCTTGGGATTGAGAATAGTGACCCCTTAACAATACAGGTGCTTCGGAGTTAGTCTCCCATTGGGCCCTTGCAGAGTCCCAACGGGTGGGATTATTACCCAAGAGCCCTCGTTTGTCAGAAAGACCCAGATGGAAAAGATCACACAACTGGTTAGCAGCAGAGCTGAGGGTTCAGTTCCGATCTCTGACCTTTAACTCCAATAATCGTTCTGTTGTCCGAACTTCCAAAACAAAGTCGTGAACGGAAAACAGAGGTTTGTGTCAGTTGGAAAAGTAAAAGTGTACGGTATCATGACCCGTGTATTCATCCATTCCCTTGAGAAAGAAAACTCCCATGCTGAACACCTGCTTGTAAACCAGTCTACAGAAGAGGAAACAGGCTAAAGGTAAGAGCAGCACTGGCTGGGTGTGGAAGCTGAGATCCGCCTGGACGTCATGCACTTGAAAGTTCCAGACCCAGATCAACACTTCAAGTTTGCCGACATCTCGAGTCCAGCCAGGGGAAAGAAGGAATCACCACCAATGACAGCCACTGTGCCTTACTCTGAACCACGTACAAGACCAAGCGTTGATTTTTTTTTTTAACAATTTCATTTACATACCATAAAATCCACTCAGTTATCATGTACAACCCAACAATATCTAGTAAATGTTCAGGGTTGCGCAACTGTCACCACCATCCAATTTTAGAACATTTGCATCACCCCGAAAGGATCCCTCAAGCCCATTTGCAATTACTGCTCCCTCCCCCCAGTGCCTGGCAACCACTAATCTTTCTCTCTGGATTTGTCGCTTCTAGATGCTTCATGAAAATAGAACCTACCATATGTGGTCTTTTGTGGTTGGCTTTCTTCGTTTAGCTTCATGTTTTTGAAGTCAATGCTTTGTGTAGCATGTATCAGTACTTCATTCCTTTTTATTGCCAAATAGTATTCCATTGGTGGACATAACATGTCTTGCTTATTAGTTTAAGCAGTTGTTTAATCAGCTGATGGACATTTAGGCTGTTCTCACTTTGGAGATATTATAAATAAGGTTGCTATGAATATTCGTGTTCGAGTCTTTGTGTAGACATATGTTTTATTTCTCCTGGATAGATAGCTAGCAGTGCAACTGCTGGATCGTATAATAAATTTATGTTTTCTAAAAAAACCACTAAAGGATTTTCCAAAACGGCTGTACCATTTTATATCTCTACCAGCAATGGACGATGGTCCAAATTTCTCCACCCCTTTCTGGATACTTACTGTTGTCCGTCTTTTTTACTCTAGCCATGTGATTTGCTTTTATGAATTAACTTGGGAAATCTTGATAGATACCCTAGAGACAGGGGCTGGCATTATTATTCCTTGACAGGTGGGAAGAAAAAGTGAAGCAACTTGCCCCGGGTCCCAAGGCTGGGCGTGAGGGAGCAGTGTTAGGGTTTGACAGAGGTCTGCCTCTCACCAGGGCTGATCTGCGCCCACCACTCTCCTATCCTGCCTCCTACGGCACAAGGTGTTACACTGGCTTTTCCATACCATCCATCCATTAATGAGCACGTACTGTAAACCAGCACAGACGGGGCATCCACGAGCTCACATCACTTCCATAACCTCATGCTTTCACTCGCATAAGCACCACAACTCATTTTTTTACTGAGAGAACTGAGATTCAGGAGAAGCGACCATCTATCTATCCAGGGGCCAGCAAACATTTTCTGGAAAGGGTCAGAGAGTAAATATTTTAGGCTTTGCAGGCCAGAGAGCCCCTGTCCCAAATACTCAACCCTGCCGTCGTAGTGTGGTAGTTTCCACACTACAGAATAATCCAGGTGATAATCCCACCTGTCGGGGTTTGGGGAAGGTCCAATGGGAGACTAGCTCCGAAGCACCTGTGTGTCAGGTAAATTTTATGCACTTACACCAGCAGCTGGCCAGGCATGGCCCACAGGCCGTTGATGGCCAACCCCTGGTCTCATCCACTGTCACGCAGCTAGTAAGGGACCGAGTACAGATCGGAGGCCGGCCAGCCTGTCATTTTGGAGTGTGCGTTCTCTCCCACCTCCTCGCTGCCTGAGGCACGCTTACCCCCGTATTGACTTCAGGATACGCTTTCCACTGGGGCGTGTGACTCCCCGACTCCTTCCTCTCCTTCACTGCTCCGGATTGACTGGGACCATTAAGTCCTATATTTAGTGCATTCCACCACGAGCTAATTCCTCGTGTCCCAGGCTCACACATTACAACATGAACACAAGCCCTGAGAGTAATTACGAGGCTCTAGTCCCAGCTCCACCTTCCCTAGTGGTGGAACTTCTCACCTCACTGTTCTCATCGGCAGAGGGGGGCGGTAGTGGTCCTGCATCCTAGGTGGGTTGTGAGAACTAAATGAGTTGATACAGGAGCACGACTTTCCAACAGGGCTTAGCACGAAGTAGGCGCTCAATAAATGATAGCTATTTCTAGGTAGCCCCCACCAGCAAGGAAGTGGAATCAGTTTCATATCTGCCCATGATTTAAGGTCTCACTGGAAAGAGCAAAGAATGCACCGCAGTTAAAATTCCTATATAATTATTGCTGGCTGCACAGGGTGGTGCTACCTAGTTTTGCAGAAAGTAGAACAGCCCTGAGGACAAAATTGTAATGTGGTAGCAGTAATAATAGTGATAGTAATAATAAGAGTTCACACTTATTAGGCACTTAGTAAAGCGACATGCTAAGTGCTTTGCAAACCTACTGCCATACCAGCTAGCATCTGGACGGTGCTTTTGAGCTGGTGTAGCATTTTACCGAGCTGTATCCTGCATGTGTCTGCCATCGACCTGTGAGGGCGACCTCCACGTCTTCTCTAGTTTACAGATGTGGAAACCGAGTGGTCTTCCCCATGTTCCCTCTAGAAAGTGGCCAAGTTGGACTCACTGGGGACGTCGAGGTCCAGAGCCAGCTCCCTTCCCCCACCACCACCTCTCTCTCCACCCTGCCCAGGCCAGGGCTCCATCCCAGTGTTTTCTTTAAGCCTCTGTCCTAGGCTGCAGAGGCAACGTCTACTAGCATCATTCCCATTAACCCTCGGAGCATTTATCTCTCCCAGGAATAGGTCTGCTCTAAAAAACCACGGAGAGCATCAAGGCTTAACCCCAAAGCGTGCTCCCTGACATAGTCCCTCCTGTGTCTGGACCACAGGCAGGATGCCCCCCTGGGTGCTAGAGGACCTTCCCCGAGGCTCCAGCGTCCATCCAGCCTGTGGCTATCAGCTCTGTAGACCTCCACGCAGGGGAAGTGGAATCCAAGTGTGGAACTTTAAAAGGGGGCAAGCTGACCAGCCCCTCCAGGCAACCTCCCCACAGTGCTAGAATGTTCTCACCTGGGTGCACTCTGGGGAAATCCCTCTAAGGACAGGAGACAATTCCTGCCTCTCTGAGGAGCTCCTGCTTCAGTCCGGGAAGACTGTCCTTGTAATGTCCCCTCAACTTGCCGGAACAAGCCTGCTTTCCTCTGTCCCAGGACAGCCTCAGAGCAGTAGTGGCCATCTCCACAGTTTCCACTCTCCAGGCATCTCTGCAGCCTCAGGTCCCCCAGCTGTCTGTACCTGGTGTGTTTCCAGCATCCTTCCAGAGCTGCCTCAGTCTTCACCACACACGACTGTTGCTCTCTGGTTTTGAAGGACACAGACCATCCTTGGCCACTTGCCGTCTCTGAGGGCTGACTTCCTCGCTTGTAAAATGGGATTATGATACTTACACAGTGGTTGTGACACTCAGAGGCCATACATGCAAAGTGGTGTCTAGACCTTGATGTACAGCTTTTCTAGGAGTGGTAGGTAAGGTTGGTTCGACCGCAGAGCCAGGAGCCCTTAGACCGGGCACTGTGGCCAGTGCACTTCTTCCTCATCCTGCACCTCGGAGGCGCATCTCACACACTGGATGATACGGATGTTGATTCAATGAAATTATTACAATTTTTGATTTAAAAGTGCAGAAGCAATCTTCATGGCGACTACCATGACCCTCAGAACCGTGTTCAATCCCCAGCTCCACCCTGGTCCCAGCTGTCAGGACTGGGCAGAATTGGGTCCTTTCCCATGGGACAGATGTTGCAAGAGATGGGCAAGGAGGGCAGTGCCTGATGCTCGCAGAGCCTCCTGGGCCTCCACCCAAGCCAAGCGTCACCAGGCACAACCCTCCTTTAGCCCCTGCCACTCGCTCTATCTGGAGGACTATCTCTATCTCTTCCAGCTTCGTGTCCCAGAGCAGCAATTATCACTTTTCTCTGAAGCTCTCCTGGGCTCTCCCAGGCAGCAGGAATGTTGCCGTATTCTGAGATCCCTCCTTAGGGTTTTCCTACCCCTCCCATAGTGTTTGCTGTACTGCATGTGTGTTGGTTCACACGCCTTGCTCTCCACTGGATTATTATAATAATGATTAACAGCCACCATTAGGTGAGCATTTAAATGTACACCAGGCGCTGTGCTGGGTGATTTATACACACCCTAGCTTGTCCCCCCTAAATCCTTGGAAGCTGGCCCTTCGGTCTGGTCTGCAAAGAAGGAAACACTGGTTGGGAAGTAGGCATAGAGGGGAGAAAATCTGGGTCCCCCAGGGACAGAAGGACTCCTGGAAGGCTTCTCAGAGGAGGTGTCCCTGCTCTTTGTCTTACTGACCTGTAACTTTCTCAAAGTTACACACTTAAGTTAGGGCAGAGCTGGGCTTACCTCTGAAGTCCTCAGCTCTACCCATGATCTCAGTCCCCACTCTATCCCCAGCTCCTGGTGTGTCACCTGATACCCAGCACAAGCTCAGCTGCCTTTGTGAGTGAATGAGGAAAAGGAAGCAAATAAATGAATGAATGAAGCTCTCCACACCTGAATTTATCCCAGCCTGGTGGAGCACAGGCATGTGCTTCTAGCCCGGAGAGCTGCAGCCCTCTCAGGAGAACCAAGATTATCAGCTGTTGTTTTACGATAACAGGGCCTCCCAGATCCTCATTTATTAGCAGGCCAGATGGCAGCCAGAGCCAGCCATCCCTGGTCCACGGCACCAGAGAAAGTGCCCTGCACCGCCCCCCGGGCAAATGGTCTTACCTCCAATTGCATCATCTCCCCGTCCATTGGGGGCGTCCTTTATCTCATGACCTTGGCAAACAGAGAGACTTGGGCCAACACCAGCCTTTGGACCTTCTCTCCCTCCTTCCCAACGTCCTTCCCTGCATCCATCCCTCCATCCTTTCCTTCTGTCTTTCCGTCCTTTGTTTCTTTCTTCCCCTTTCCTTCTTGCCTCCCCTCTCCCTTCCTTGGACCCTATCTTCCTCCTTCATTCATTCACTCTCACTTACCCACCAGGCAGTAGCTGTCCTGCTGTGGGCTAGGTCCGGGGGTCCACAGTCAGAACTGGGAACCCACCCCCACCCTCAGGGTACCCCAAACCGGGCGAGCAGGTGACAGCTACCATGTCACATGGGCCAAGACGGGCTGCAGGAGCTGAAAGCAGGTGTGTGTACTGTTCATAGAATAGGCTTGAAGGGGAGAAAAGCTGGGTGGCCAGGAGACAGAGGGACTTCAGGAAGGCTTCTCAGAGGATAGGTCCCTGCACTTTGTCCTAACGGCCTGCATTATGAAGGATTAACCAGGCGAACAAGGCAGAAGCTTGTTTTCACAGCTCCCTGCTCAGAGGTCGTCAGGCTCCTCCCCACGCCTGAATCCCTGTTGGTGCCACCAGAGTTCAGCCTGGCCTCTTTGACTCAGATAGTCAAGGTCAGCACGGACCCACCCCCTGCTATGCCCTCAGTGACTTGTCAGACAGCGTGTCCTGTTGCATCTCGCTTGCTGAAGTCTGTCACTAGGGCCCTTGCTCGTCTTCTTAAGGCCAGACCCCCATGGTGCCCTGCCCAGCACTGTCAAAGTCCCCCACTCCCGCCTCCCTGCTTCCCATCCCCTCACCATCACACTCTTCTCCATGACATACTGAGGCTGCCTGAATCATCCCCCCAATACACCAGGGGACTCCCAGCATCCCCCCCCCCATGATTTAATGTCTCACTGGAAAGAGCAAAGAATGCCCAACAGTTAAAATTCCTATGTAATTATTGCTGGCTGTACAGGGTGGACTCCCTCCCTTGGCCGATCAGAGCCGCGTCCCCCCGGAGCCTGATGTGAGTTCTTCCCACACATGCCATTTCTGCACCGAGCCTCCAGCCCCCTGCCTCTCCTGAGTGGTCCTGTGGGGCACCACCTCTGCATCTTTCCTGACACCGTCCTCGCTCCCCGAAGGGCACAGTAGCCATGACAGTAATAGCAGCAGCAGAGAAGCAGCCAGGTGCCAGACACTTCACATGGGTCTACCCATTCCACCCCTAAAACCACCCATCTGGGAAGCCATCATTCGACCTTTGCTACAGGGAAGGAAACTGAGGCTCAGAGAGGTGAAATGGCTCCCTCAGAGTCTCCAGTTAGTAAAAGGAAGGTTCAGGGCACAAGTCCAAGGCACAATCTCCAAAGCCCAAGCTCACCACCATCCTAACACCCCTTCTCAGCCCCTTGGCCATCTGCCTGACTCTTTCCAAGTTTTGAAGAATTAGTCACCTCCTCCGGGAAACCTTCCCTGACCTCCTAGGCTGGAAGAGATGCTTCTGCTTTGCACAGACAGAAGAATTGACATTCCCAGTAGTCAACTCTCATGAAGACATTTCCTCATCCCTCCGCTGCCCCCCAAAACTGTGCAACCCCTGCATATGCACCACGTGCAGCATGTCGTACCTGCAGGAAATCCCAAGGACTGAGTACAAAGATAGAAGTGCTGAGGGGCTACTTGTGATGAGCAGAAGGCAAGGTGTGATGCAAGGGACTCATGAGAGTTTCATGGAAGAGCCCTTTGGGCAGAGGGCTTCCAAGATCTAGAAGGACTTAAACAGGACTCAAAATAAGGGCACTCAGCAGGCAGAGCTGCATGAACAGTGGGAAGACAGGCATGTCCCCAGGGCATTTGGGGGTGCTGAACGACAGGAGACTGAGTCAGGCAGAGGGGGTTGCGAAGGACCTTGACCATCAAACAACGTCCCTTCTTCTCAGCCTGTCTTGGTTCCCTCAATCCTAAACCCAGAGGTCAGAGAACAAAAGCCCAGTTTTATCGGGCTGGCCAAAAAGTTCCCTCGGATTTTCCCTAAGCTGTTACAGAAAAACCCGAACGAACTTTTGGGGCAATGCAACATTTGACTGGCACAGTGCTTTAAAAAAATTTTTTTAATCATTGCCAACATTTAGTCATAGAGAAGTTTTTCTCAAAAAATTAAACTATTTGGCCACATTGGATTCCCTGCCTGGTCATAGTCAGCTGGCACTCTGACTGCTCAGCCCCTGTCCCCCTGGGGCCTGGTTTCTTCACTTTACCACAGTCCCCAGCATTCACAATGGCCACCCCCGCCAAGGGGACCCTCCATCACCAGGCATCGTTGCATTGGCCAGCGTCACTGAGGGCGCCCACCTGGCTCTGAAGGCATTTGGATGAACCCAGTCCCGAACTCCATCTGTGATAGGAAGCCTCTATGGGCCTCGACTGGGCTTCCTGCAGGCCTTGGAGGGCTTGACCTTGAGTATGGTACATCTCTGTACGTTCTTACCTCCTTTCCCCCCAAACATGGCCACACTCACCTTCCCTTGGAGCCAGACAGATCCACACTTGAATCCTAACAGGTGTGGGATCCTAGTAACACCCCAACTCTGACATGAGTTTGCTGTGGGCCGAGCTTATAATTCTCTTATCAGATCCACCTAACAGGGCCACAGTCCTCAAAGATGCTTTGCATTTCAACCCTCGGCCTCTTCTCCTTTTCCCCACCCTACTTTATTTCTTCGTCTCTCCCTCTCTCTCTCCCACCCTCTCTCTCTCTCTCTCTCACATGACTCCCAAACTCAGAAAGGTTTGATTGCATTGAAATTTGGCTCTAGAGCCCTAAGCCTTAAGGCAAACATTTGTCCTAGAATTCGCTGGAAATCACTTGGCTTCTCTTAGCTGGATGATGGCAAAAAGCAAACAGCAGCTCCCTTCCCTGCACCACGCCACCCTCACTCCCACATTGCAGTCTGGCTAACTGGAGGTTCCTGGAATTTCCCGGGGCTACACACCAGAGTCTCTCCACTCAGGAAACTCAGCAAACTCCTGGAAAGCTCCAGAGTCATCGGCCGGGGCTATAGCCAGGCCAGCCTGCTGACAAGGGTGCCCGTCTTGTTATTCATCACCTTGGCTGGGCCAGTGCTTGTCTGCAAAGCTTCCTTGAGTTTTGGGTGGATTCTGCCTGCTTTCCCATGACCAGTATGCATTGGCCAAGCTTGGTTCTAGAGGACCCTGACATGTGACTGAGAAGCTAATTAAAGAGAGAAGTTATCTATTCAGTCACTCACTCGTCGATCCATTCATTTACTTCTTCATTTATTGCAGCTTAAATTACCTCACCCGTTTTCTCCTTTACTCATTCATTCACTTAGACATGCACTAGCTTACGGAGAGATCTACATACAGATGTGGATCTAGATTCCCTTGTTTACTTTTTTATTAATTCATCTGCCATCCACTCATCTGCTCATCTATTTTTCCACTCATTTATCCCTCAATTTCCCCATTTGGGTATATGTTGACTCACGTTATTAATGTATTTATTAACGCGTTATTCCATCCACTCATCCATTTATACATTCACTCAATCACTCCATTTATTCATTAACTCACATACATACTCACTCATAAACAGCTCCCTTCCTATTGTACAAGGCTTTACAGGGTAGGTTAAAACTTGGAGTCTGAATACAATAAGACAATAAAAATAGTAGTCTCAGGAAGACACGGGCCCACACTCTCACTCTCACATCTCTGTCTCAAACAGGCAATGATCCATGAACTGGGGTTCATGGGAGAAGGGGACCTCAGCACAAGAGAGAAAGGAGAGGTGAGGTTCTCTGGGGTACCAGGGCCAGAAGTCCATTCGTGCAGGGCAACCAGATTGCTCCCCCTTGATGGCAGTGTCGGGGAAGGGGCGGGTGATGACCTCCCAAGGCAGAGACGGCTGGGGGAGACAGTCACTCAGAGCGTGAGCGGGCACCGGGGCCAGCAAGGAGAGCGCCCCCCTTAGCTGGCAGCAGCTCAGTTCACACATAAAGAGGCAGGAGGCTGGGTGTCCTGACTCAGGTCGTGGGCTCTGGAGCCACAAGATGCCAGACTCGGTTTTAGAACTGCCTCTCAGGAGCAGTGGGACCTTGGGCGGCTTACCTGACCTGGGCGAGCCTCCCATACACGTGGGGACAGGACCCCTGCAGGGTTATTCCGAGGACTCTGCGGGGTCTGCGAAGGACGGCGTGCAGAGCTGGTGTGTGGAGCCGTGGTACACGTTCCGGCCCCATGGGTCAGCAAAGGCCCTCGAGGGACAGGATGCAGGATGGGGCTGGCCTGCTTCCAGAGCTGAGAACAGGGCTGGTGCATCGTGGGTGCTCAGTAAGAACTGATTGAATGAATGAACGAGCTGGAAAGGGCTCTTAGAAGTCAGCCAGTCCAGCCACTTTCAAACTCTGCTACTTTGAAGGTGATACTGGGGCCACCAGAGAAGGTTTGGGGCCACATCTCACTTGACCCAAGCACCTCTATTTTTAACTCTTTACATATTGGGCTTTTCTTTTAAATTTTCATTTGACAAGCGGGTTTCCCTCCCCACCACCAAAAAAAAAAAAAAAAATCTTGAAAAAGGATGCTTGAACTCTCTTAAAGATTAAAAAACTAAAGCCCAGAGAGAAGAAGCAAGTGCCCAAGACAGTCCAGCAAGTTGATGATGGGGCCGGAGGAGACCCCAGAACTCCGGACTCCCCATCCGGGGAACCTGCCCAACATCACACCACCGTGTTTTATCACAGTACTGACCCTCCAGGCTTTCAGGGGCCACCTGCCACCATCCCCACCTCTTCCAGGACTCTACGATTCCAGATGGAAGTGGCGAGAATGGTGAAAAAAAGGGTAACTGGGTCAAGCCACGGAGAGTGGGGAGGGCTCCCCAGGTATGCTGTGTCTCCTCAGGTGGAGAATCCAGCTGGAAATTCTGCAGGAGAACAGCCACCACCGTATGGCCAGGGTGTTGGGTTTTGAAACCCTATCCACTTTTTTTAACCTATAATTATGTGGCACACACCTAATTAAAATGGACTATAATTGAAATATTTTATTGAAGTCATTTTTTTTTTTTCCAAACAACAGGTTTAACAGATGATAAAACTTGTCTTGTGGTTAACTTGGGCTGCCAAGAGCCCCGGGCAGAGGACGGGCTGGGGCTGGCGGACTATGGACAGTCAACCCCGACTGGATGCCAGCATTCTTCGCTAAGCACTCCTTCTGGAGACTTCTCTCGGGCCCCATGCCAAGCACTCAGAACAGAGACAAATAGCCTGGGTGGGAGTTTTGTGCACAAAGATGACTAGGTTTGCTTAGCTCAGTGGAGAAATCCTTTGAAATTGGGCTCCCAGGGGAGTGAGGGCAGCTACGAGCAGAGCAAACTGTTGATTCCAGAGCACAAGGAAAGGAGTGTGATCCTCACCCCACTCACAAGCAGCAAAACCCTCCTCTAAAACCCCAAATGACCACAACAAAACAGACCTGGGCAGCGCAGGGGCTGCCGGGTCTTCACATTTTTCAGGGAATATGGTGGATGCATCTCTAACAATGCCTGTGACAGCGGCCACCGTTTACTGTCTTCTAGGTGCTCGGTGTTTTCTATGCTTTATTTCTAATCTTTACTGAGGAAACTGAGTCATAAGCTGGCCAAGATCGTTACCCCAGCTCTAACTCAGAAGCCAATGTTTCTCCACTATTGTTCTGACTCAGACCCTGACTCAAAGTGAGCATCTTCATCATTAAAAAGTCTGAATCAGTCTGGGGGAGGGAAGGGCAAGAAAATACGCTGCAGGATTTGAGGGTTCCTTTCCTTTTGGTGTGTCTGTCTGCCCAGCCCGCCTCACCCTGCTGGTGGCCTGTGGGCCGGATATGCTCTGAGGTAGACCAGAATAAGGGCCGGACTGGGAAACAGGGAGAAATTTATTTTATCTCCTGGCCAAACAACCGGGATGGTCATCGGACCCCGGTTCTGATCTCAGTGAACCAGTGAGCAGAGGTGCTGCTCTTGTCTGGAGATGATCTGTTTTATTTTGTGTTATTGTCCCAAGCCAGCAGTGACGTGGCTGTTGTCACCCCCAGGTTACACGTGACAAAGAAGAGCCAAGAGACGAGCCAGGTCTGATGTGACGCAGTTCAAACAAAGCTCCGAAGTCACGGGAGAAAAGTATATCCTCGGGGTCTCTCCATCGTGTGCGTGTGTGTGAGTGCGGTTTTTAATGTATTCCTTCTTATTACTCTTGTTACCGTTGTCTACTTCCCCTCAATGTCATGCTTCATCTTCATGCAACTCGCTTTTATTGAGCATCTACTATGTAGGAAGCCCTAATCCAGGTGTGTGGCCTTTCATCCAAGAACTGAGGCCGTGGAAGGAATCGGTGTCACAGATTCAAAGGCCAGCTCAGCCCCAGGCAGCTGCGGGATTTGAGACCATCTCTGCTCCCTGCGTTGAGTTTCCGCCTCTGCAGGCGGGGTTGAAAGCCCAGACCTCAGGGTTGCAGCCTGGAAGCAGGGCCCCTCTGTGTGGGGCCTGGCTCGGGGCCTGGGAGCCCTCCCCCACAAGCCACCCACCCGCCCCTTCCCTCTCTGGGCGGTTCGTGCAGGACTCACGCTGACAGCTGTCCGGGAAGGGGGGTTATTTGTACAAAGCAGCCTGACTGTGTCTAAATCCCTCCCTGGGGCACTGGTTCCAAATTAAAATGTGGCAGATTTGATCCCTGCCAGCGCCCCCCACCCCCCACCCCCAGAGGGCTCCCTCCTCTGCCCTCCGCCTGGTCCTGCCCCGGTGTCCTCACCACCCAGAGGAGCATCGCCACCTTACCCTCCCCCATCTCCAGCCCTGCCCCCTCCCACGCCTCCTCCTTCTGCCCCCTCGCTCCCACCCCACCTGTTGGATCCATCCTTTTGGCGTAGGGAGGAGTGGGCGGTGCCCTCCAGCCCTCCAGCCCAGGAGGGCAGCAAGGGGACAATCACATAGGGAACTAATTAATTCACCGAGCAAGCCCTCCGCCATCTTGTCTCGTCAACCCTGAGAGATAGATGTATCACGATGCTCATTTAAAGATGAGGAAATTGCAGGTCGAGGAGGTCACTGCTCAAGGTGACACACGGCCCAGCTAGGGATGGGGTGGAATTCACACATGGAGCCTCTTACCTTATTCGCGCTGAGAACGGCTGCCTTTTGAAATGTGTTTCCTTGTCTGTGGACACGCTGCGTACAGGAGCATCGTACCCAAAGGAGCTGCATGGTAGGCACCATTGACAACATTACACGTGGGGGCCCTGATGTCGGGGGGTGGGATAACGGGCCTGAGCCCGTGGCGAGTCACTGGGCTGTGAGATAAGGCTGGACGGCTTTGCAACCGCCTCTCTGTCCTTCCCCATCCCATGTTTGGAGACCAGCTGAGGAGGAAAACCACGTGGCTTCTTCTTTGTCACGATGGGCTGTCCCGTGCACTGTAGGTGTTTAGCAGCATCCGTGGCCTGCACTCACTAGATGCTGATAGCGAACCCCAGTCTCCTGACCGAAACTGTCTGTAAACATGCCCTGTGGGGGACAAAATCACCACCCCCAGTTGAGAATCACTGCCTTACAGTTTTCTGTTTTCCTTAAAGAAAGGCTGTGCTATTTGTCTCAAGGGCATTTAGAAAATCAGAATAGTGGATGTCCCCAAAGTAAGTAACACAGAGCATGGACAAGAAACACAGGCCAGATGTGATAGTATTATTATTGTTACTGTTGTTGTTGTAGCTGTCAGTGCCTTGCCTATTGTAGGTGGGGATGAATCACCATGAGCTGGTGATGGAGCCCTGGAGGGCGGACAGCGAAAGCTCATAGGTGAGTCCTGTGGCTGACTCACAGGACACTTTGGACATGTCTGTTTGCCTTTGGGAACTCAGTGTTCCCATCTCTATAATGGGAAATCTGAAAGATGTAACCCTCAAGGACCATTTTAAGTCTAGTATTTCCAGATTTCCCAGATTCTATCTCTGATTCTGGGACCAGTGTTATCACACAGCACCAAAGTGCATAGGCTCTGGGCTCTGCCCATCTGGATTCAGACCACAGCCCGAGCACTTACCAGCTGGGTGACCTTAAGCAGGTCCCTGAATCTTACCATGTGTCTGTCCCTTCATCTGTAGAACTCTGAGACCAGATCTGCCTCTTATGGTTGTCACAAGCATGAAATGAGATGATCTATATACTAGAACAGTGCAGGCACTGATAACAGACCCATAAGAATTCATTATTATCATCAGAAATACTCCAGTTGTATTTAAAAACATATGATTCTTGGGCTTCCCTGGTGGCGCAGTGGTTGAGAGTCCGCCTGCCGATGCAGGGGACACGGGTTCGTGTCCCGGTCCGGGAAGATCCTACATGCCGCAGAGCAGCTGGGCCCGTGAGCCATGGCCGCTGAGCCTGCGCGTCCGGAGCCTGTGCTCCACAACGGGAGAGGCCAAAACAGTGAGAGGCCCACGTACCGCAAAAAAAAAAAAAAAAAAATACGATTCTCATTTATGATCTCAAGCCCACTGAATCAGATCTTCCAAGGTGAAACTATGTGATGGTATTTTTTCAAATCTTTCCCAAATGATTCTGAAGTAGTGGGTCCTTGGCCTGGCATAAGTTGTGTAGAATTCTCTGATGTTAGAAAGATTTCGTTAATGTTTCAAGTGTTGCTGTATGAGGGGGCCCTGAGTGGTATGAAGTTAAGAAAGGTACTCTGGCCTCAGGGAACCACCATCTAACCAGACAAGGCCAACTTATAGGTGAAATACATAGCCCAAGTGGGCCTCTGTGGCCAGGACCACAAAGAAATTTGGAACATGTGCTCAGAAATAACAGAGGAGAGAAGGTGATCTTCAGGGTTGCCAAGTAAGGTTGTGCAGGTTGTTGACTGCACTTAAGTGCCCAAGAAAGGTGACTTTTTCTATTCACACAAAAGCACCATGGGGCAAGTGGAAGGCCTGGAGGTCATTGATCACCCAGGATGCCCTGGAAACTCTGACTCATCCATCACTGCCAGCCCAGCTGCCCCCTTCTCTGGGTAGTTTTCTCTAAAACCCCACAAAAGGAATGGACCACTGTGCCGGGCTCTATTATAGTCTTGTCTTTCCCAGATTTGAATTGCACATTTGGGTCAATACCTCCCCCAAGAGATTATGAGCCCTTTGAGGGCAGGAACCGTGTATTTATTGTATTTTTTTTTAATTTGGTGTCTCTAACATCGAATATGAGGTCTGGTGTAGAGTAGGTGTTGAGCAGATGCTTGTTGGATGAATGAATGATCAG
This sequence comes from Delphinus delphis, assembly GCF_949987515.2. Classification (NCBI taxonomy): domain Eukaryota; kingdom Metazoa; phylum Chordata; class Mammalia; order Artiodactyla; family Delphinidae; genus Delphinus; species Delphinus delphis. The sequence goes on along the minus strand of NC_082684.1, from coordinate 6,614,269 downwards.
ATAAATAAACAAATGAATTCCAACTAAGTAAAAGGGTCTTAGGGACCATCAGTGGAAAGGAACTACGTCACCCATCAAGAGAATGGGGTGCCAGCTGAAGGGAGTTCTTGGAGGAGGTGGAGGAGGAAATGAGCCTTGAAGGATGGACGTGATTTTGCTGGGCAGAGACGCGGTGCAGAGGAAGTGAAGGGAGCGCGCTCCAGCAATCTCACGCACAGAAAATGAGATAAAAAAAAGTGGAGGACACAAGGCATCGTTAATAAAGGGTTCAAAGAAAGCATGGTTTGATGGTTCCTGTGGCAACGTGTTCTTCATTTGGTTTGGAATCACAAAATAAATATTTTCATAGAATCAACAGGAAAATAAGAAGACACATGGTGCTGCACCTGGGGGAAGTCTTTGCACTCTGGGGGACCCTCGTCATTTTGTCCTTGGACCCTCATCATTTTGTCCACAGCTTCTCAGAGTTGAGCAAATGCCAGATTCTTAGGTTCCATGTGCCCGAGAGACAGGGAAGCCCTGGGTGCCAAAGGGACCCAAAAATGCACTGTCAGGTGTGTGACACTGATGATGTTCCTCCCCAACCTGACAGCCCTGGGCTCTGACCACACCTGGCTGTACGACTCTGGACAAGTTGGATTTGTCTCTGGGCCTCAGTTTTCTCATCCATGTAAAGGGAAATACACATGCCCACCTCTCAGGACTGACAGTCAAATTAAATGAAACACAATGCTGGCTTTGTGGGCACTTAATCCATGTTGGTTGTCTTTTCTCAGAAAGTTCCATTAATGTCCACTTGGCTGAATTAGGGAATCTGTCTCCAAACTTAAGAGATAACCCTGTATCTTTAAACCTGATGGAATTTCCTTTCAACCAGTAATGCCAGCAAGGGGCTCTGTCTTTTGATGATTCCAAAGGCAAAGACTTATGCCCTACAATTTCCATTGCAGTGCTGTTCTATTAGGAAAATATAAACTGTGTCAGCCATGGTGGGATACTGAAGTCCACAGAGAAACCCCCCTAATGTAGAATATTCTGCATAATGGAAATGTATGAGGAGAAGCAAAGGGTTTTTACTAATACAGGGAAATCATGTTGTAGATTTAACTGGGAAGCTTCAAACACAATTCATGATCAATTTCACCTTTGGGTTATTTTCTTTCCTACAAAGATTTTTGCTTTGTTTTGTTTGTTTCGTTTTGTTTTGTTTTGTTGAGAGTATCAAAATAGAACACCTTGGGACAAATTCCTCCATCAAGCCCAAAGGAGACTCAGCTTCCAAGTGCCCTGTGACCACATTGCCAAGATCACGCTCCTGGTAGGAGCCCCAAGGATGGCACGTGTTGCCCCTCACTTCAGCAGGCTGTGACAGTACACAAGACCCAGGGCTAGTTCCGTGCGTCTGGCGCCCTGAACAACTTCGCACCCAGCCTCATGCTAGGAGCTACAGAGAAGGGCGGCTGACAGGTTTGCAGGAACTCCCACTGCAGTGAGAGAAGAGGGTGTACAATGGAGAAGCTGCCGTTTCTCACATGGACCCCATCTCTGTGTCCTGCACCTCCTGTGCCTGTTTCTTAGTCTCGTCCCATGTGCTCACGCTAAAGGCAGCTAAAGGGTTAAAAGCACAGCTGCTGCAGCCAGGCCGCCTACAGTGAAGCCTCCCTCTGCGGGGGGCGGCTGTGTGAGGCTGGGCAAGTGACACAACCTCTCTGTGCCTTGGTTTCCTCATCGGGAAAAGTCATATGATGACTGTACCCTCCTCATAGGCAGTGTGAGGTTCCTGGGTCGGAAAAGCTCTTAGATCAGGGCATGACCCTCGGCACGTGCTCAGTGAGGGCTTTCTATTAATATTAGTTCAGACGCTGCTGAGATAAAGACTATCGGACTTCAAATCACACAATCTTTCCACTCGTCCCACTGCCAGATATCCACAAATAACTCGGAAACGAGACCCTTGGAGGGGCCGAAACAGAGGGTCAAAGGGGACAGGAGTTGCCCGGTCCCTGGTTGCAGAGGGGATGGGGAGGAACAGGGGTGCTGGAATTTGGCTGCTGTGGGTTTGAATTCTACTTTTACCGCCCACTGATGGTCTACGCCCCCTGCCCAGTGCCTCTGCAGCTCTGCACCTCGGTCTCTCTGCCTGAAAGGTGGGGCAGCTGCCACCCACTCCTGGAGAAGTTCCCATCAGCAACAAGCGTACATCCAATAAAGCTCGAGAACCGGGTTATTAACCTAGCACCGAGCTGCCAGGAAGGGTGATGGGGAAGATTACGTAAGACAATATATGTGTGACATCTGCATTGCCTGGTGGGTGCAGGCTGAGTCTCTCACCCTTGAAGGGCTCCAGGAGAAACAAGTTAAGACAGGTCCCCTGGGGGGCAGGGGGTTTAGAGGGCATTGAGAGAAGACAGGGCTTTGGACAGCCAGAGATGGGGGGCAGGGTCCTTCCAAACAGAAGCAGCAGCTTGGCAATGAGCCAGTGCCTCAGAGCATCCTCAGATGGGCACAGTACTATCAGAGCTTCCTGGACAGGTCTGGGGTGTAGGAGGTGGTGGGAGAAAAGAAGAGAGAGGGACAGGGAGAGAAAGGAAAGAGGGAAGAAGGGAGGAGAGAGAGGAGGGAGGGAGGACGGGGTATGGGAAGCACTTGAGTCCAGCTCTTTCCCTGAAGCCCCATCTGTGGCCAGCCAGCACAGGGCTGACACCACACACACCCCACACACCCGCAGCGCCTGACCCCACGCAGAAGGCCCTTGTTCCGCAGCCACCCTGCACGACCTCTGGGGAGCGTGATTACAAACTTCGACACTCCCATTTCACCCTTTCAAAGGGCACTCTTCCCACTCGGGCATCTGCTTCCCTCCCCTTGGAGATGTGATGCACCTGCTTGCCACTGAGAGATTTAGTGCCCACCCCGCCCCCAACCCCTGAAAAGAAAAATGTAGCTGAGATTTTAATTCTTATTCATGTCATTTTACAATAGCTTCATTCATTCCTACTGGCTGTATGACTTTTCTTCTTTTTTTAATTTATGGAGTACCTGTGTGACGTATGAATTAGAGAAAGGAAATGTTACTAGAAAGGTCCCAGGGAGCGAGCTGTTTCATGCCTGAGGACTGAAAAGTAAGGGAAGAGGAAAGAGTGATACGTGGGGCAAAGAGAGCTGTGTTCTAGCCAGAACTGGCCTCCAAAGTGCTGTGTGACTTTGGACAAGGAAGTTAACCTCTCTGGGCCATGTGACTCTTTGTCTAAGGGACGGCCACCCACTCTCATCAAATAGCATCTCCGTTACAGCAGCCCTCTTGGTTAGGTATGGTCATTGTCATGATTTCTACGGAGAAGCCCCCTTTAGGGGGCCTGAGCCCAGACCCCAGCCCATCTCATGGGGCTCCAGCTGCAAACAGAGTAAGGCTGAGCCCCCCTGCCGCCCCCACCATCCCGTTGTCCAGCTTCAGCTGCCAGGGTCTCTCACGGGCAGAAGCAGAAACGAAGAAATCCAGTAAGCCTGGGGAGACCAACGCCTTGGCCCCATAAAGCCCTTTTCCTAAACAGCTGGCCACAGCTGCCCAGAGCTAAGTCTTGCGGTAAATTGGCCGAGAGCCCTGAAAACTGAGGGGCTAGGGCATGGGGACCTGAGGAGGGGAGAAACAAAAGATGCTCCTGGGAGGCTGAAAAGAGCCTGCTCATTCCACCGCCCACTGGCCGTGACGCCTCGCCCCTCACGCCTCAGTGTCCCCGGCTGTGAAGCACACAAAGCCCCCTCCCCTGGCATTGTACAGTGATGGGACTGTGGTTGTCAGACAGCCAAGGTCAAGGTCTGGCTTGGGTGGGTCCCCCTCAAAAGTCCCGCGCAGAAAGCCCTTCCCAGCCTCTCCTACTGCATCACCCGCCCCTCCCCACCCACAGCTCACCCCCCACCCCTGGCCCCAGGAACATGCACACCTGTCTGCCTCCTCGTCTCCATCCTCCCGGGACAAAGTACCAAGTGCCTGTGCCTTCACGGGGGCTGTGTCTGACCGAGAGCCAGGCTATTGGCAGCTCAGTCAATGTCCCCTGAGATGGCCGCTCAGGCAGGGGGACGCTTTTCCAGGTTTGCTGCAGGTAGGTTTTATTTTTACGTCATTTACCGAAATTCTCCCAACAGGTTACGGCAGAAGGGCAAGAACGATGTGGCAGGTCTCCATGTGCTCATAGGCCAAGCCCTGGATGCAGAGAGAACTAACAGCTCTCAAGCGTCTTTCCTGCTGATGGCAGAAAACCATCAGTTTCTGATGACTCAGGGTCACCTGAGTTAAACTGTCACCTTTGGAAAAGTCCCCAGTCCGATCAGAGACTTTCCCCTTTCCTTCTCTCCAGGAAAGGTGTGAGGAAACTAGAGGAAGAAGAGCAGATCATTCTGGCTTCAGGGAAGGGTGGGTCCAGCCCACAACCATCCTCAGCACCTACTGGCCTCGGTCAGCTTCTGGCTTTGTTTTTGTTGCCGGGTATCTGAGGGCAGTGGCTGCCTTGGTCCCGGGCTCCCCATTCACAAGGTCCTCCTGTCCTAGGTTCAGGAGGTTCTCCTGAGTCCCGAAGCCCTCTGTCAGCAGCCCCCCGCCCCTCAGGATTGCAGGTCCTACCAGAAGCTTCCTAGACAGATGCCACTGTGCAGGCGTGTGGGATAGTGAAACAGGGAGACCCCTCGCTCAGCCGCTCTTGGTGCAATCAGCGGGGCCTTGCTCTCACCCCTCACATTCCCCCAGGGCTGCTCTAGCTGCTCCCACCCAAAGCTGATCAGGGAGGGCTGGGGAGATCCTCTGGGTGGGCAACTGCCCAGCTAAAACCCAGGTTTTACAATAGTAAGTGAGAAGGAAGAAAAGTCTGTCTGCCACAGTGGCACCATAAGGGTGGCATTCTCTATTTGCTCCATTATCTAGAAGACAAATGAGACACTGCGTGGGGGACAGTGTATCTAGGCTCACGGTCAGAAATTCCGGGGGAGCCAGGAATCCCCTCAAATCCTGTACTTCTTGCTATGTCACAGGCCATTGCGCCCCCTCCCGGTGTCCCCAGCGTACCCCAAATCTTCCCTGTGCATCGCGTGGTCCCCCTCCTCTACTGACACAATACCCCTATTAACGTCAGTTAGGACAAAGTGACCCCAGATGGAACCACAAATACCCAATGGGCAGAAAATGAGATGGAAAATCCTACCGGTCCTTCTGACAGTTAAAGTAAAATTTTATGTGAGCAATATACTCTTGCTCTGATTACCATGCAGTATAATTTTATTCTGGTTTTTCTGGGCCCACTGAACCCCCTGCTCTTTTAAGTGTTCAAATGCTCTGCTTGCCAAGATAAGTGATTATAATTGACAGGGCATTGTCAATCTATAGCAAAGCTGATTTCATTAAGCATGCCAAGGGCCAGCTCTGGGGGCAGGTAGCTGAGTGGAGAGGGGTTTTGATCTCACTCTCTCCCTCTGGTACAGTCCACACTGGCACCAAAGGCTGGAGGGCAAGAGAACAAAGGGAATGTTGTGTCTCTGAATTCAAATCTTTCCCTTTGAAATGAGGCAGCCAGAATGGCCAATAAAACTGTGGAAATGGATTTCTGGCTGCATTTGATGTTAAGCCTTTAGTGTCAAGCGCCTGGTCTATCGGTTCTGTGTTCATGCCCCATCCTTTCTTTATTCCCTTTGCTCCCCTTGCATCCCCCTTCTCTGGATGGCCTTGTGGGGAATTTGTCCTTTCATAAATAATTTCTTAAAGTTGCCGGATAGGCGGTTGCATCCCATTGCTGCTTTGACGCGAAAAGAACAAATTAAGTCTTAAGAGAATGGTGATTTGCTCTGTGTCAGTAATAGAACTGGTCTCATATAGATTGACTAAGACCAGAATTCTCCTGCTTCAGTCTTAAATTCTCTGTTTATTACCGCATCTCTGTGTACAGAGTTGCCATCCTTTTACACTGAGTCATCATAATCCCATACCATCACTTTCCACCTAGAGAAGACAGTTGGAGAGAGAGTCCAAGGTTTAGAGGCTCCTCCCTAGTCATCTGTAACAGGATATCTGTGACAGGGAGCTGAGCTTTCATCTTGAGTGGTTAGCCTAGTCCTTAATTCAGAGGGAAGGATGCGGCCCATCCGTGGCGCTGTCCCCGCCGTCACCCTGAGCTGTTTTCAGGCTGGGGGAGGCGATGAAAACAGAGCTTTGAGTACCCAGACCATAGTCAGTTTCTGGGATCCCAGTGAACCAGAGTGTAGCCTCACCCACCCTACTTACATCCTTCAGTGGGATCAAACTAATCGACCCCTTTTACACAGTGGTTTGTGGTTCCTGGTTAAGAGGAAGGACCTGGTAAAAGTGAAGAGAAGAGCAAATGGGATATGGAATTTGAAAAACTAGTTTCCAATCCTGATGCTGCCTCTTACTGAGTAATCTTGGGTTACTTCTTCTCCTGCGGCTCAGACATCTGGCTGTAAAAATGAGAGCCGTAATTCTTCCCCTGTCCTGAGTTCTAAATGAGGCTGGATATAAAAGCATTGTTTAAACTCCAAACAGTCATACAGATGAGAGCTAGCACCATTGCAAGAATATATCCATTAGCATCATTTGATCTTCATGACAGGTTAGAAAGGACCAGAACACCTTGCAGCAGCCATAGAGCCAGCCAGAGTTCCATCCCAGTAATAGAACCAGTCAGGTATGCTGGAAATCATGAAGAACTCTAGGTAAAATGTACACAACATCTTCTTAAATGCTCTAAACAGCTGGTAAGGTAATAGGAAGTTAGGTCAAAATCTAAGTGGGAGTTAGAGAAAGAAGATCTGTTAAGTCACTGTTGTCCTGAGGACATCTGGAATACCTGGATAATGGGATCTTAGTTTTTCAGAGCCTTGGAGGATACAAGGGACATAAAATAAAAACCAGAGCCTATTCAAGGTGGGGGATCCAAGAGAAGACCTTCCTTATGGAAAGTCAGAGTCTCAAAGGGTACAAGGGTGAACTAGACGGAAACACACATACACACGGGACATAGTCCTGCTGCTGAGGAGAGAAGCCTTTAGGTGGTCAATTGGGGACCTTTAACACAGCCACAGCCTCCCTCTCTAGCTTCATCTTCCTTTACTAGCTGCTTAATCATCACCCCTGAGCTGCTGTGACACACTTCTCCATCTCTTCTGGCCATTTCCTACCCCTCCCCTGCTGTACCTCCCATTGGCTGAACATTCTGTGGCTAGAATTTTCACCAGATACCCTTCTCCACACGCATGTCCCTTCTTAGCCATACACCCCAGCTTCACTCCACATCAGTTAAATCCCTTCTAATAATAATCCTGAAAAAAGTCAACTTTTGCCTGCTTAGGTGTTGGAATTTCTTTCCAAAATAATAATAATAAAAGTTTGATGATAATTGTAAGCACATCTTCTAGAAATAGCTTCTCCTACACTTTTAAGGACCCTAACCATGTCTGGGAGAAGGGAGTGGTCATGGAGAGGGGGTATCATCTGGGGGCACCAACTCCTGGCCCAGCTTCTTTCTTTGCTCTCCTTGGTATGGTGATTATTTTGACCCATTTCACAGGTGTGACCAGCATCAGACCCTCTATGGCCCTTCTTCTTTCATAGAGACCCTCAGATACCAAAAAAAAAAAAAAGAAAGAAAGATGACCTGGTCCAATCCTTGAGTGTTGCCTTGGCCTCACCCAGACCCAGAGGATCAGGACCAGGTCTGAGGCCACACAGCACACCAGCAGATGACCTGTGAGGTCCCAGTCTTCCAATTTGCAGCCAGGCCCCCTGGCCACATCACACCATAGCCAGCGGGAAGGGCTCGCCCCAGCCTTTGTGCTTGTTCCCAGGCAGTAGCTTCTTTGCTGTCGTGGCAACCCTAGAAGGTGGGCAGGGCAGCCTTTATTCTGTCCTTTTACAGAGGAGAACAAAAGACTGGCAGCGAAGTTACCCAGCCAAGGCAGGAGAGGATTGATGAGAGAAGAAACGTGGATATGAGAAAGTGAGCTCAGAGTCTAACGATGGTCTCCCTCAAGTGAACTTAGAGAAATGCAAGTTACAGTAAATTGGACCTTAAATTCACTTTTGACAGTGGAGCTCTGCTTCCCAGACTCAAGTCCACTCAGTGTCTGGGCAAGATGGGTCACAGATTCAATAAAGCATATTGAGTTAGGTTTATAGGAAAGGACCTCCCCTCCCTCAATGGGGAAGCAAAAAGGATGGAGGGGAGGAGGATAGAAGTACTTTATGCTTCAGCCCAGACTAAAAATTGGTCCTGAGATTTTGAAAACATCATTTAGGATTAGAGGGGTCTGTAATTTCAAAGCTTTCAACTGATCTGATTTTTGTTTTTAAGATGTGAGGATTTAAATTCACCCTCAGAGAAAGAGATGTTTTTATTTTGTGAAAAGCAACACCCAATGAATTCCTTCAGATCTGAAACAGAGGCCCACAGCTGATATAACAATATCTGTGAACCACACTATTCTATATTCAATTCAACATGTATTTATTGAGCACCTACTGTGTGCCAGACACCATTCTAGGCTTGGGACTGCAGTAATGAATAAAACAGACAAAAATTCTTGCCCTCATGGAGAAGACAGATGATAAGTACCAGCAAATAGGTTTTATAATATATATTAGGTGTTAAATGCTGTGGAGAAAAACAATGAAGGAGGTCAGGGAGTCCTAGGAGGGGTGTCAATTCAAGTATAGTCATCAGAGAAGGTCTCCTGAGAAGCTATCATTTGAACAAAGACTTAAATAAGATGAGGCAGAAAACCTTCAGGTAAAGAGTAATTCAGGCATGGAGAACGCAAGTGCAAAGCCCTGAGGCAAGTGAGGGAAAGAGGGAACTTGGAGATGAGGTTAAATGGTAGGATCTTGGGAGGATGAAGACGGAGAATAAATGTCACATGTGTCACACTTGATGTTAGTCAAGTCTGAATGACGAAGATACCCAAGACAAGTGGGGATTGATGGGATTGCCCTCAACAAGCAGAGAGCGAGGCCATTCCTGAGAAGGGTGGGGTCTTCCTGGAGAGAGTGAACATTTCCTCTCTCCTTCACTTTGGGAAAAGATCAGTCATAAGAAGAGGAAAGAAGGGCAAGAGATCCAGGCCTACGCTGGAGAGGAGCTGGGCCTTGAGGAGGTAGACAGAGGGCATAGGCTGATTCCTCAGAGGGGCAGAGGAACACCCACCCAGTGGGGTATCTGAGCTGACCCCAGGACAGGGCAGCAAGAGGAAAGGGTCTTGTAGGGAACCTGAGGATGATGCCAGCCTGCAGATGCCCATTCAAGGGTGCCTGCACATTTTTCCCCATGTTATTCTTCCCTTCCATTATCTCTGAACTTCAGGAAATTCAGAAATTTCTGCCTCTGCTTGCCTAGGGGGAATCTGTTTCAGAACTGGGCCACAGGGAGGCTTGCACAGAGCCAGCAGAGAGATGCAGAGCATAGGTCTGGGCCACACTGGCTACAGTGCCCAAAGGCCACTGGCACAGACTTGGGGAGTACGGAAGCCCTTTCCACAAACTTTATCAGGACTCAGATAAAAGACAGGAGTCCTTTTGCCAGACTGGAGAAGGCAGGTATATTCAAAAAAAAAAAAAGAAAAGAGCATAAACCTGCAAGGGTTAGGAAAAGAGCATCAGCAGAGAGTCAACGAACTTCTACAAGATGGAAGGAGAGAGGAGGAGTGAAAAAAAGAATCAAAGTAGAAGAAACCACACTCCAGAACACTCATGGAGGGGCCTTTGGCAGAGGAGAGAGAAGATGGACTTAGGAGCTTCAGACAGGCTCAGGATCAGAAACATCATGTAAGAAAAAGCAGGAGTGAGAAGTAGGGTTGAAAGCAGAAGATAAATTGAACTCTTTATTTGCCCATCCACACAGAGAAACAAACAGCCAATATCTACTCCCATTTTTTTTAATGGATAAATTTTCTTTAAAGGAATTAAATGGGAAGAACTAGGAGTGCTGGTATAAGCACCAGTGCCTGAGAGCAAAGACCTCTAGATTTGAGGAATGGGCACCCCCCATTAACATTCAGCCCTCTGACCTGTCACCCCAGACAGAAGCTTGACTGTCAATGAGTTTTGTCCAAATACACTGAGTCCCCGATTGGTTTTCTAGTATCTCATTTGTTTACTTATATGATTAACCAAGGATCACCAGACATTTTAGGAAAATTGAACATAAAAGAGAGAACAAAATTTTTTTAAAAAAATGAAAAACTGACTTTGGAGGAAACAAAGATAATTCAGAGAAAATAAACTTGTCTTCTCAGAGATATGCAAGAACATATTGCATTCATAAGGAAAGAACAGAATGCTACATAAAAGGAACAATCATATAGCAAAAAAGAGTTCTGGGAAATTAAATATATGATGTCAAAAAAGGAAGAAAATTCAATAAAAATGTTGGAAGGTAACATTGAGGAAATCTTCTAGAGTGCAGAACAAAAAAATCTATGAAATGGAAATACGAGAGCAAAGTAAAGAGGAGAGGCATAGAAGAGCAATTTAAGAGATTTAGCATTGGACCAATAAAAGTTCTAGGAAGACAAGGTGGTTAAAACAAAGGTGAGAAGAAATTTTCCAAAAAATAATAATAATGCAAGAAATTTCCCAGAGGTAAAGGACAAAAAGCTTCAGAATAATCAAGTCCCTTGAGTGATCAGTACAATGAATATTCAAATATTCATAACTATATTATTATGAAATTTTAGGAGCGCCACAGATAAAGAGAAAATCTCCAAATTATCCAGGGGTCATCTTCAGAAGAAAGGGAATAAAACCAATATTATATTTTTCATTAGCACAACTAAATCTAAGAACACAGTGGTGAAATTCCTCCAAAGTTCTAAGAGAAGATAAGTGTCAACTGAGCCTGTCATATCTTGCTAAACTATGACTAAAGGGTGAGAATAGAACAAAGTATAAGAGAAGAATAATGAGATTATCAGACATATAAATATTTATAGGGAAGTTTATCAAAGTTATGCTCATGAAATGGAAGGGAGTAAAAAAAAAAAAAAAGATGAATAGGACATATTATTCAACCCAGGAAAGTGTCTTGTCAGCAGCTCTATGAAACCTAAAGTAACTGGCCTGGCTTAGAGCAGAAGAATAGAGGGGAGGAAGGAGGGGGTCATCTGTAAAAATGAGGTAGATTCCAGGAATATGAATAGATTCTTGAGAACCTGAAATACCTCAAGGAGGTAATAAATACAAACAAAGCAAGATAATAAGGGAACCAAAGCTGATAAACACAGACCAAGCAAGAAAATAAAAGAACCTATTAGAAACTTTAAAAAAGAAGATGAACAGTAATCATAGTAATAATCCTAGTACTCTTGGCTATGAGGTGAATGATATTTATGGTCACAGTAAAGTAAACATGATTTGCTTCATGGATGTTCCACTTCTGGAATCAACTGCAATTTACAAAACAAAAAATAAATTTTATCCATCTTAACATTATAAAAGTGAAAGTAGACTTCCGGGAAGATGGCGGAAGAGTAAGACGCGGAGATCACCTTCCTCTCCACAGATACACCAGAAATACATCTACGCGTGGAACAACTCCTACGGAACACCTACTGAACGCTGGCAGAAGACCTCAGACCTCCCAAAAGGCAAGGAACCCCCCACGTACCTGGTTAGGGCAAAAGAAAAAACTAAACAGAGACAAAAGGATAGGGACGGGTCCTGCACCAGCGGGAGAGAGCTGTGAAGGAGGAAAAGTGTCCACACACTAGGAAGCCCCTTCGCGGGTGGAGACTTCGGGAGGCGGAGTGGGGGAGCTTGGGAGCCGCGGAGGAGAGCACAGCAGCAGGGGTGCGGAGGGCAAAGCGGACAGATTCCAGCGCAGAGGATCGGGCCGACCGGCACTCACCAGCGAAAGGCTTGTCTGCTCGCCCGCCGGGGCGGGCGGGACTGGGAGCTGAGGCTCCGGCTTTTGTCGGAGCGCCCGGAGAGGACTGAGGTTGGCGGCGTGAACACAGCCTGCAGGGCGTTGGTGCGCCGCGGCTGGCCGGGAGGGAGTCCGGGGAGGGGTCTGGACCTGCCGAAGAGGCAAGAGACTTTTACGTCCCTCTTTGTTTCCTGGTGCACGAGGAGAGGGGATTAAGAACCCTGCTTGAGAGAGCTCCAGGGACGGGCGCGAGCTGCGGCTAAGAGGGCAGAGCCCAGAGACGGACATGGGACACTAGGGCCGCTGCTGCCGCCGCCGGGAGGCCTGTGTGCAAACACAGGTCACTAGCCACACGCCCTTCCGGGGAGCCTGTGCGGCCCGCCGCTGCCGGGGTCCCGGGATCCGGTGACGGCTCCCCCGGGAGAGCGCACGGCGCGCCTCAGGCTGCAGCGTCACACCAGCCTCTGCCGCTGCAGGCCCGCCCCGCACTCCGTGACCCTCCCTACCCCCCCGGCCTGGGTGAGCCAGAGCCTCCGAATCAGCGGCTCCTTTAACCGCGTCCTGTCTGAGCAAAGAACAGACGCCCTCCGGCGACCTACACGCACAGGCGGGGCCAAATCCAAAGCTGAGACCCTGGGAGCTGTGAGAACAAAGAAGAGAAAGGGAAATCTCTCCCAGCAGCCTCAGAAGCAGCGGATTAAAGCTCCACAATCAACTTGATATACCCTGCATCTGTGGAATACCTGAATAGACAACGAATCATCCCAAATTAAGGAGCCCTGTGGATGAAAGGCTCTTGGTGCTGCAGCCAGGAGTCAGTGCCGTGCCTCTGAGGTGGGCGAGCCAACTTCAGGACACTGGTCCACAAGAGGCCTCCCAGCTGCACATAATATCAAACAGCAAAAATCTCCGAGAGATCTCCATCTCAACGCCAGCACCCAGCTTCACTCAACAACCAGCAAGCTACAGTGCTGGACATCCTATGCCAAACAACTAGCAAGACAGGAACACAACCCCACCCATTAGCAGAGAGGCTGCCCAAAATCATAATAAGTCTACAGACACCCCAAAACACACCACCAGACGTGGACCTGCCCACCAGAAAGACAAGATCCAGCCTCATCCACCAGAACACAGGCACTAGTACCCTCCACCAGGAAGCCTACACAACCCACTGAACCAACCTTAGCCACTGGGGACAGACACAACAACAGGAACTACGAACCTTCAGCCTGCAAAAAAGGAGACCCCAAACACAGTAAGATAAGCAAAATGAAAAGACAGAAAAACACACAGCAGATGAAGGAGCAAGATAAAAACCCACCAGACCTAACAAATGAAGAGGAAATAGGCAGTCTACCTGAAAAAGAATTCAGAATAATGATAGTAAGGTTGATCCGAAATCTTGGAGATAGAATGCACAATAGAATGGACAAATTGCAAGAATCAGTTAACAAGGACCTAGAAGAACTAAAGATGAAACAAGCAACGATGAACAACACAATAAATGAAATTAAAAGTACTCTAGATGGGATCAATAGCAGAATAACTGAGGCAGAAGAACGGATAAGTGACCTGGAAGATAAAATAGTGGAAATAACTACTGCAGAGCAGAATAAAGAAAAAAGAATGAAAAGAACTGAGGACAGTCTCAGAGACCTCTGGGACAACATTAAACGCACCAACATTCGAATTATAGGGGTTCCAGAAGAAGAAGAGAAAAAGAAAGGGACTGAGAAATATTTGAAGAGATTATAGTTGAAAACTTCCCTAATATGGGAAAGGAAATAGTTAATCAAGTCCAGGAAGCACAGAGAGTCCCATACAGGATAAATCCAAGGAGAAATACGCCAAGACACATATTAATCAAACTGTCAAAAATTAAATACAAAGAAAACATATTAAAAGCAGCAAGGGAAAAACAACAAATAACACACAAGGGAATCCCCATAAGGTTAACAGCTGATCTTTCAGCAGAAACTCTGCAAGCCAGAAGGGAGTGGCAGGACATATTGAAAGTGTTGAAGGAGAAAAACCTGCAACCAAGATTACTCTACCCAGCAAGGATCTCATTCAGATTTGATGGAGAAATTAAAACCTTTACAGACAAGCAAAAGCTAAGAGAGTTCAGCACCACCAAACCAGCTCTACAACAACTGCTAAAGGAACTTCTCTAGGCAAGAAACACAAAAGAAGGAAAGGACCTACAATAACGAACCCAAAACAATTAAGAAAATGGGAATAGGAACACACATATCGATAATTACCTTAAATGTAAATGGACTAAATGCTCCCACCAAAAGACACAGATTGGCTGAATGGATACAAAAACAAGACCCATATATTTGTGTCTACAAGAGACCCACTTCAGACCTAGAGACACATACAGACTGAAAGTAAGGGGATGGAAAAAGGTATTTCATGCAAATGGAAACCAAAAGAAAGCTGGAGTAGCAATTCTCATATCAGACAAAATAGACTTTAAAACAAAGACCATTACAAGAGACAAAGAAGGACACTACATAATGATCAAGGGATCGATCCAAGAGGAAGATATAACAATTGTAAATATTTATGCACCCAATATAGGTGCACCTCAATACATAAGGCAAATACTGAACCATAAAAGGGGAAATCGACAGTAACACATTCATAGTAGGGGACTTTAACACCCCACTTTCACCAATGGACAGATCATCCAAAATGAAAATAAATAAGGAAACACAAGCTTTCAATGATACATTAAAAGAGATGGAGTTAATTGATATTTATAGGACATTCCATCCAAAAACAACAGAATACACATTTTTCTCAAGTGCTCATGGAACATTCTCCAGGATAGATCATATCTTGGGTCACAAATCAAGCCTTGGTAAATTTAAGAAAATTGAAATTGTATCAAGTATCTTTTCTGACCACAACGCCATGAGACTAGATATCAATTACAGGAAAAGATCTGTAAAAAATCCAAACACATGGAGGCTAAACAATACACTACTTAATAACGAAGTGATCACTGAAGAAATCAAAGAGGAAATCAAAAAATACCTAGAAACAAATGACAATGGAGACACAACGACCCAAAACCTGTGGGATGCAGCGAAAGCAGTTCTAAGGGGGAAGTTTATAGCAATACAAGCCCACCTTAAGAAGCAGGAAACATCTCGAATAAACAACCTAACCTTGCACCTCAAGCAATTAGAGAAAGAAGAACAAAAAAACCCCAAAGCTAGCAGAAGGAAAGAAATCATAAAAATCAGATCACAAGTAAATGAAAAAGAAATGAAGGAAACAATAGCAAAGATCAATAAAACTAAAAGCTGGTTCTTTGAGAAGATAAACAAAATAGATCAACCACTAGCCAGACTCATCAAGAAAAAAAGGGAGAAGACTCAAATCAATAGAATTAGAAATGAAAAAGGAGAGGTAACAACTGACACTGCAGAAATAAAAGAGATCATGAGAGATTACTACAAGCAACTCTATGCCAATAAAATGGACAATCTGGAAGAAATGGACAAATTCTTAGAAAGGCACAACCTGCCAAGACTGAATCAGGAAGAAATAGAAAATATGAACAGACCAATCACAAGCACTGAAATTGAAACTGTGATTAAAAATCTTCCAACAAAGAAAAGCCCAGGACCAGATGGCTTCACAGGCGAATTCTATCAAACATTTAGAGACGAGCTAACACCTATCCTTCTCAAACTCTTCCAAAATATAGCAGAGGGAGGAACACTCCCAAACTCCTTCTATGAGGCCACCATCACCTTGATACCAAAACCAGACAAGGATGTCACAAAGAAAGAAAACTACAGGCCAATATCACTGATGAACATAGATGCAAAAATCCTCAACAAAATACTAGCAAACAGAATCCAACAGCACATTAAAAGGATCATACACCATGATCAAGTGGGGTTTATTCCAGGAATGCAAGGATTCTTCAATATACGCAAATCTATCAATGTGATAAACCATATTAACAAACTGAAGGAGAAAAACCATATGATCATCTCAATAGATGCAGAGAAAGCTTTTGACAAAATTCAACACCCATTTATGATAAAAACCCTGCAGAAAGTAGGCATAGAGGGAACTTTCCTCAACATAATAAAGGCCATATATGACAAGCCCACAGCAAACATCATCCTCAATGGTGAAAAACTGAAAGCATTTCCACTAAGATCAGGAACAAGACAAGGTTGCCCACTCTCACCACTCTTATTCAACATAGTTTTGGAAGTTTTAGCCACAGCAATTAGAGAAGAAAAGGAAATAAAAGGAATCCAAATCGGAAAAGAAGAAGTAAAGCTGTCACTGTTTGCAGATGACATGATCCTATACATAGAGAATCCTAAAGATGCTACCAGAAAACTACTAGAGCTAATCAATGAATTTGGTAAAGTACCAGGATACAAAATTAATGCACGGAAATCTCTGGCATTCCTATATACTAATGATGAAAAATCTGAAAGTGAAATCAAGAAAACACTCCCATTTACCATTGCAACAAAAAGAATAAAATATCTAGGAATAAACCTACCTAAGGAGACAAAAGATCTGTATGCAGAAAATTATAAGACACTGATGAAAGAAATTAAAGATGATACAAATAGATGGAGAGATATACCATGTTCTTGGATTGGAAGAATCAACATTGTGAAAATGACTCTACTACCCAAAGCAATCTACAGATTCAATGCAATCCCTATCAAACTACCACTGGCATTTTTCACAGAACTAGAACAAAAAATTTTGCAATTTGTATGGAAATACAAAAGACCCCGAATAGCCAAAGCAATCTTGAGAACGAAAGAAGGAACTGGAGGAATCAGGCTCCCAGACTTCAGACTATACTACAAAGCTACAGTTATCAAGACGGTATGGTACTGGCACAAAAACAGAAAGATAGATCAATGGAACAGGATAGAAAGCCCAGAGATAAACCCACGCACATATGGTCACCTTATCTTTGACAAAGGAGGCAGAAATGTACAGTGGAGAAAGGACAGCCTATTCAATAAGTGGTGCTGGGAAAACTGGACAGCTACATGTAAAAGTATGAGATTAGATCACTCCCTAACACCATACACAAAAATAAGCTCAAAATGGATTAAAGACCTAAATGTAAGGCCAGAAACTATCAAACTCTTAGAGGAAAACATAGGCAGAACACTCTATGACATAAATCACAAAAAGGTCCTTTTTTACCCACCTCCTAGAGAAATGGAAATAAAAACAAAAGTAAACAAATGGGACCTAATGAAACTTAAAAGCTTTTGCGCAGCAAAGGAAACCATAAAGAAGACCAAAAGACAACCCTCAGAATGGGAGAAAATATTTGCAAATGAAGCAACTGACAAAGGATTAATCTCCAAAATTTATAAGCAGCTCATGCAGCTTAATAACAAAAAAACAAACAACCCAATCCAAAAATGGGCAGAAGACCTAAATAGACATTTCTCCAAAGAAGATATACAGAGTGCCAACAAACACATGAAAGAATGCTCAACATCACTAATCATTAGAGAAATGCAAATCAAAACTACAATGAGATATCATCTCACACCAGTCAGAATGGCCATCATCAAAAAATCTAGAAACAATAAATGCTGGAGAGGGTGTGGAGAAAAGGGAACCCTCTTACACTGTTGGTGGGAATGTAAATTGATACAGCCACTGTGGAGAACAGTATGGAGGTTCCTTAAAAAGCTACAAATAGAACTACCATATGACCCAGCAATCCCACTACTGGGCATATACCCTGAGAAAACCATAATTCAAAAAGAGTCATGTACCAAAATGTTCATTGCAGCTCTATTTACAATAGCCCAGAGATGGAAACAACCTAAGTGTCCATCATCGGATGAATGGATAAAGAAGATGTGGCACATATATACAATGGAATATTACTCAGCCATAAAAAGAGACGAAATTGAACTATTTGTAATGAGGTGGATAGACCTAGAGTCTGTCATACAGAGTGAAGTAAGTCAGAAAGAGAGAGACAAATACCGTATGCTAACACATATATATGGAATTAAAAAAAAATGTCATGAGAAACCTAGGGGTGAAACAGGAATAAAGACACAGACTTACTAGAGAATGGACTTGAGGCTATGGGGAGGGGGAAGGGTAAACGGTGACCAAGCGATAAAGAGGCATGGACATATATACACTACCAAACGTAAGGTAGTTAGCTAGTGGGAAGCAGCCGCATAGCACAGGGAGATCAGCTCGGTGCTTTGGGACCGCCTGGAGGGGTGGGATAGGGAGGGTGGGAGGGAGGGAGACGCAAGCGGGAAGAGATATGGGAATATATGTATATATATAACTGATTCATTTTGTTGTGAAGCTGAAACTAACATACCATTGTAAAGCAATTATACTCCAATAAAGATGTTAAAAAAAAAAAAGTGAAAGTACATTTGTTCGAAATGAGAAGCAGAAGAAAGGGAAGTGGGAGACGAGGTCCTAAGAGGGGTTGGAGCATCATACACTCATAAATTGTGAGTCAAATGTTACTGTAGGTCCCTGAAGGAATAAAAACTATGTACGTGCGATTTAAACTAATAAAGAAGCTAAAAGATTGTGTGTGTTTGTGTGTGTGTGTATATGTAAAATGAGTAGGGGGACAGAGATGTGGGTGATGGTTCAAATGAACAAATTCTTTTGTTATGGGAGGGCCCTGATATATGATACCTAAACTTGACCAATCAAAAATAACATTACTTTCATGTATATTTTTAATATATATATTTTATATATTACTTATATATATGTATGTATAGACACAAGGACAAACAAAAACAAACAAGCAGAAATAGTTAACAGAATTACAAGTGATTTACTCAGGAGAAAAAGGAACCCCCAGCAACCGGGTAGGACGTGGGGCTTGGTGGGGAGTGAAAGGAGAGAAGAAGTGGAAGCGGGATGGGACTGGCGTCCCTGAGTGGTGGCTGGGGGAGGGGAAGGGAAGGGATCTCACACCCAAAGGGGGAAATTGGGGAAATACTGGCAGGGCAGAAGATCAAAAGGGAGCGTGGCCGGGTTTCCCTTGAGCACTTGGGCCCCCAGGAGCCTGCTGAGATCCCAGGCCTGATCCTCTGCCCACCAAGGCTCCCGCCAGCTGGGAGGATCCTGAGGGAGTGGGAGGGAGGGAAGGGGGAGCAAAAGTAAAGGCCAGACCTCTGGGACTGGCACCCCTGAGGGGTGGCTGGGGGAGAGGAAGAGTTCCTACACCCAGCAAGACCCATCCATGGTTAGGGGTCCAGCAGGAATGGGGGAGACCCTGGGGGAGACTTGGGAGGACACAGAGGAACAGAAGGGAACACGGCCAGTGCATTCCCTGTCCACTTAGGCGCCAGGGAGCCTGTTGGGCTCCTGGCCCTAATCTTCTGCCCTCGGAGCCTCCCTCCTGCAATGCAGAGCCCAAGCCCTGCCCCTGCACCCCACCCAGGGCCCCACCTCTACACTCGGAGACCCCCTCTGAGACCCCCTCCAACACAATGGGCCTAAACCCCACCCACACACCCTCACCCAGGACCTTACCTCCAAACTCCAGAACTCCACACTCTGGAGGCAGCCCTTTGGACGTGCTGCCTCTCCACTTCTGCACAGGTCCTAAGCAAAGGCCCTGTCCATGCTTGAACGGTGCCCCGCCTATAACCTTCCCCAAGGCCATTTCCGGGTGCCTGGGTTCTGAGCCTAGGCCCTGCCCCACGTTCAAATGTTCCGCCAGCCCACCTAGGTCACGCCCCACCCGAAACCCTGCCTAAGTTTCACCTCCGCCTAAACTCCGCCCATCCCATAGGCAAGGGTTTTGTTTTGTTTTTTCTTTTTTCCTTTTAGATTGGGGTTCTGTTTTACCTTGTTGTTGATTCGTTTATACTTTTAATTTTTCTAATAAATCTTTTAATTCTTTATACTTTGTTATTGTTCTGCTCCTTTTGGCTTGTTCCCACCCCTCCCCTTTTTTTTCTTTTTTCTGGTGAGGTTTTGTTTTACCTTATTGAAGCTGTTTCAATTATATTTTTATTTTTCCTAATATATTTTTTACCTTTCTAAATTTGTTTTGTTTTTTATTCTTTGTTATCGTACGGCTCCTTTTTTCTTCTTTTTTTTGTTTTTGTTTATGTTTTTGTTTCTGCCTCGCCACGTGGCTTGCAGGATCTTGGTTCCCAGGCCAGAGGTCAGGCCCAAGGTCCTGTGGTGGGAGCTCCAACTCCAAATCGCTGTACTAACAAAGAACCTCAGACCCAGGGAAAATTAATCGAGTGAGGCCTCACATAGGTCCTCACCTCGGCAGCAAGACCCGGCTGTATCCAACCACCTGCAAACTCCAGTGCTGCATGCCTCAGGCCAAACAACCAGTAAGACAGGAAGACTGTCCCACCCATTAAAAAAGAAAAAAAAAGAAAAAGAAATGAAGCAACAAAAAAATATGTTACAGATGAAGGAGCAAGGTAAAAACCTACAAGTCCAAATAAATGAAGACAAAATAGGCAACCTACATGAAAAAGAACTCAGAATAATGATAGTAAAGATGATACAAAATCTCGGAAACAGAATGGACAAAATACAAGAAACATTTAACAAGGATCTAGAAGAACTAAGAGCAAACAGTGATGAACAACACAATAACTGAAATTAAAAGTACTCTAGAAGGAACCAATAGCAGAATAACTGAGGCAGAAGAACGGATAAGTGACCTGGAAGATAAAATAGTGGAAATAACTACCACAGAGCAGAATAAAGGAAAAAGAATGAAAAGAATTGACGTCAGTCTCAGAGACCCCTGAGACAACATTAAACACACCAACATTCGAATTATAGGGGTCCCAGAAGAAGAAGAGAAAAAGAAAAGGTGTAAGAAAATATTTGAAGAGATTATAGTCAAAAACTTCGCTAATGTGGAAGAAGAAAGAGCCAGTCAAGTCCAGGAAGCGCAGAGAGTTCCATACAGGCTAAACCCGAAGAGAAACACGCCGAGACACATATTAATCAAACTATCAAAAATTAAATACAAAGAAAAAATATTAAAAGCAGCAAGGGAAAAGCAACAAATAACATACAAGGGAATCCCCATAAGGTTAATGGCTGGTCTTTCAGCAGAAACTCTGAGAGCCAGAAGGGAGTGGCAGGACATATTTAAAGTGATGGAAGGGAAAAACCTGCAACCAAGATTACTCTACCCAGCAAGGATCTACTTCAGATTCGACGGAGAAATCAAAAGCTTTACAGACAAGAAAAGCTACAAGAATTCAGCACCAGCAAACCAGCTCTACAACAAATGCTAAAGGAACTTCCCTAAGCGGGAAACACAAGAGAAGAAAAAGCCACAGAAACAAACCCAAATTAATTAAGAAAATGGTAATAGGAACATACATATCAGTAATCACCTTGAATGTCAATGGATTAAACGCTCCAACCAAAAGACACAGACTGGCTGAATGGATACAAAAACAAGACCCTCATATGTGCTGTCTACAAGAAACCCACTTCAAACCTAGGGACACATACAGACTGAAAGTGAGGGGATGGAAAAAAGATACTCCATGCAAATGGAAATCACAAGAAAGCTGGAGTAGTAATACTCATATCAGATAAAATAGACTTTAAAATAAAGACTATTACAAGAGATAAGGAAGGACACTACATAATGATCAAGGGATCAATCCAATAAGAAGATATAACAATTATAAATATTTATGCATCTAACATAGGAGCACCTCAATACATAAGGCAAATGCTAACAGCCATAAAATGAGAAATCGACAGTAACAGAGTAAGAGTGGGGGACTTCAATACCTCACTTACACCAATAGACAGATCATCCAGACAGAAAATAAATAAGAACACACAAGCTTTAAACAGCACAATAGACCAAATAGACTTAATTGAGATTTTTAGGACATTCCACCCAAAAGTGGAAGAATACACTTTCTTCTCAAGTGCACACAGAACATTCTCCAGAATAGATCACATCTTGGGTCACAAATCAAGCCTTGGAAAATTTAAGAAAATTGAAATTGTATCAAGCAATTTTACAACCACAATGCTATGAGATTGGAAATCAATTACAGGGAAAAAAAGAACAGTAAAAAACACAAATACATGGAGGCTAAACAGTGCACTGCTAAATAATCAAGAGATCACTGAAGAAATCAAAGAGAAAATGAAAAATACCTAGAAACAAATGACAACAAAAACATAGCAATCCAAAACCAATGGGATGCAGCAAAAGCAGTCCTAAGAGGGAATTCCATAGCAATTCATGCTCACCTCAAGAAACAATAAAAATCTCACATAAACAATCTAACCTTACACCTAAAGCACCTAGAAAAAGAAGAACAAAGAAAACCCAAAGTTAGTAGAAGGAAATAAATCATAAAATCAGAGCAGAAATATGAAATAGAAACAAAGAAAACAATAGCAAAGATCAATAAAACTAAAAGCTGGTTCTTTGGGAAGATAAACAAAACTGATAAACCTTTAGCCAAACTCATCAAGAAAAAAAGGGAGAGGACTCAAATCAATAAAATTAGAAATGAAAAAGGACAGATTACAAATGACAACAAAGAAATACAAAATATCATAAGAGACAACTACAAGCAACTATATGCCAATAAAATGGACAACCTGGAAAAAATGGACAAATTATTGGAAAAGTACAACCTTCCAAGATTGAACCAGGATGAATTAGAAAATATAAACAGACCTGTCACAGGTAATGAAATTGAAACTGTAATTTAAAATCTTCCAACAAACAAAAGTCCAGGACTAGATGGCTTCACAGGGGAATTCTATCAAACATTTACAGAAGAGTTTACACCTATCCTTCTCAAACTCTTCCAAAGAATTGTAGAGGGAGGGACACTCCCATAAACATTCCATGAGTCCACCATCACCCTGATACCAAAACCAGACAAAGATATCACAAAAGAAGAAAATTATAGACCAGTATCACTGATGAACATAGATGCAAAAATCCTCAATAAATTACTAGCAAACAGAACCCAACAACACATTAAAAGGATCATACACCATGATCAAGTGGGATTTATCCCAGGGATGCAAGGATTCTTCAATATACACAAAACAATCAATGTGGTACACCATATTAACAAATTGAAGAATAAAAACCAATTGAAAAATAAAAACTAAAAAATCATCTCAATAGATGCAGAAAAAGCTTTTGACAAAATTCAACACCCATTTATGATAAAAACTTTCCAGAAAGTGGGCATAGAGAGAACCTACCTCAAAATAATGAAAGCCACATATGACAAAACCACTCTCAATGGTGAAAAATTGAAAGCATTTCCTCTAAGATCAGGAACAAGACAAGGGTGTCCTCTCTCTAGCCACTGTTATTCAACATAGTATTGGAAGTCCTAGCCACAGCAATCAGAGAAGGAAAAGAAATAAAAGGAATACAAATTGGAAAAGAAGAAGTACAACTGTCACTGTTTGCAGATGACATGATACTATACATAGAAAATCTTAAAGATGCCACCTGAAAACTACAAGAACTAATCAAAGAATTTGGTAAGGTTGCAGGATACAAAATAACTGCACAGAAATCTCTGGCATTCCTATACACTAACAATGAAAGATCAGAAAGAGAAATTAAGGAAACAATCCCATTTACCATTGCAACAAAAAGAATAACATACCTAGGAATAAATCTACCTAAG
Organism: Delphinus delphis; assembly: GCF_949987515.2. Classification (NCBI taxonomy): domain Eukaryota; kingdom Metazoa; phylum Chordata; class Mammalia; order Artiodactyla; family Delphinidae; genus Delphinus; species Delphinus delphis. Next base: position 6,590,649 of record NC_082684.1, on the reverse strand, counting down.
GAGGCAAAAGACCTGTACTCGGAAAACTATAAAACACGGATGAAAGAAATCAAAGATAACATAAACAGATGGAGAGATATACCATGCTCCTGGATTGGAAGAATCAGTATTCTAAAAATGACTATACTACCCAAAGCAATCTACAGGTTCAATTCAATCCCTATCAAATTACCAATGGCATTTTTCACAGAACTAGAACAAGTAATTTTACAATTTGTATGGAAACACAAAGGACCCTGAGTAACAAAAGTAATCTTAAGAAAGAAAATGGAGCTGGAAGAACCAGGCTCCCTGACTTCAGACTATACTACAAAGCTACAGTAATCCAGACAGTATGGTACTGGCACAAAAACAGAAATATAGATCAATGGCACAGGATAGAAAGCCCAGAGATAAACCCACACACATATGGTCACCTTATCTTTGAAAAAGGAGGCAAGAATATACAATGGAGAAAAGACAGCCTCTTCAATAAGTGGTGCTGGGAAAACTGGACAGTTACATATAAAAGAATGAAATTAGAACACACCCTAACACCATACACAAAAATAAACTCAAAATAGATTAAAGACCTAAATGTAAGGCCAGACACTATAAAACTCTTAGAGGAAAACATAGGAAGAACACTCTATGACATAAATCACAGCAAGATCCTTTTTGACCCACCTCCTAGAGAAATGGAAATAAAAACAAAAATAAACAAATGGGACCTAATGAAACTTAAAAGCTTTTGCACAGCAAACGAAACCATAAACAGGACGAAAAGACAGCCCTCAGAATGAGGGTAAATATTTGCAAATGAAGCAACTGACAAAGGATTAATCTCCAAAATATATATACAAGCAGCTCATGCAGCTCAATATCAGAAAAACAAACAACCCAATCCAAAAATGGGCAGAAGACCTAAATAGACATTTCTCCAAAGAAGACATACAGTTGGCCAACAAACACATGAAAAAATGTTCAACATCACTAATCATTAGAGAAATGCAAATCAAAACCACAATGAGGTTATCACCTCACACCAGTCAGAATGGCCATCAGCAAAAAATCTACAAACAACAAATGCTGGAGAGGGTGTGGAGAAAAGGGAGCCCTCTTGCACTGTTGGTGAGAATGTAAATTTATACAGCCACTATGGAGAACAGTATGGAGGTTCCTTAAAATCTAAAAATAGAACTACCATATGACCCAGAAATCTCACTACTGGGCATATACCCTGAGAAAACCATAATTCAAAAAGAGTCATGTACCAAAATGTTCATTGAAGCACTGTTTACAATGGCCAGGACATGGAAGCAACCTAAATGTCCATCAACAGATAAATGGATAAAGAAGATGTGACACATATATACAATGGAATATTACTCAGCCATAAAATGGAACAAAATTCAGTTATTTGTAGTGAGGTGGATGGGCCTAGAATCTGTCATACAGAGTGAAGTAAGTCAGAAAGAGTAAAACAAATACCGTATGCTAACGCATATGTATGGAATTTTAAAAGGCGGTACTGATGAACACAGTGGCAGGGCAAGAATAAAGATGCAGACATAGAGAACAGACTTGAAGTCATGGTGCGGGGGGGGGCAGCTGGGATGAAGTGAGAGAGTAGCATTAACATATATACACTACCAAATGTAAAATGAATGGCTAGTGGGAAGCTGCTGCATAGCACAGGGAGATCAGCTCGAAGCTCTGTGATGACCTAGAGGGGTGGGATAGGGAGTGTGGGAGGGAGGCTCAAGAGGGAGGGGATATGGGGATATATGTATATATATAGCTGATTCACTTTGTTGTACAGTAAAAACTAACACAACATTGTAAACATTTATACTCCAAAAAAGATGTGACAAAAAATATATATATCTCTACTATGTGATTTTTTAAAATACGTATTTAATAAATATTTTCAGATATTTTTTAACTTATTTTGACTTCATGTTTTAATGTGAGATTGGGATGTACCAATTTCATATATGATTCTTGAGATGTTCTGAGTTTGTCGTTGCTGCTGCGGTCTAACACTTTCATCTAGAAAGATTTTAAACTAAAATCTATATGCCTCTGTTTCACTTCATTCACAAATCAAACCCAGAAACAAGTTTTAAGCAAGTAAAACCACTAAGGATTCATTCACCTATCATTTATTGGTTTATTGAGCGCCTATAAGAAAAAGGCTGTTTTTAATTCTGCTAAGGCTGCCTAACTCCATTTCTATCCTTAAGGTAACATATGGGATTTTTCCCCAACAGAAGCCCACAAAGGAAAGATGCAGAGTCCAGGTGGCTTTCCACACACCCTCACCCACTCCTGGGTTTTAATCCACTATTTATGGAAAGGACTGAAGTCAGGATGTTGGGAATTTTAGACCGAGATGTTTCATTTTCTCTACTTGTATCACCTAGGCAAGTCATCTCTCTGATCAGGACCTCTTTCAAATATAAAATAACAGGGTTTGGAACGGTTGTAATCTGAAACATCAGACATTGTTACCCTGAGCTAACTGGTTAACCCCAGCAGCAGTGCAGTAGGCAGCGGGAGGCGGTCTGACCCTGGAGGCAGAAGAGGCCAATTGGTGTTATTAAAGAGGACTGTTTAGGCACCAAAGCACAGCCTGCAGAATGCACCTGAGGAATCACGTGGCAGCCTGTGAAGCAATCCCATTTGGGGGAAAGATCGAAGGCCTGGGGGTCTAGAGACCCAGGGTTTTGTTCCAGCTCTGCCAAAACGTGGCTAGATTATCTTGAACAAGTCACTACAGCTCTGTGGCCCTAAGTGTCCTCACCTGGAAGATTAAAGCATTCAAGTAGACAATCCCTAAAGTCCCTTCCAGCTCTGACATGCTCATTCCATGATTGCGTGACCACCAAATTAAATTAAAATCAGACCTTTTGCTTCACACCGTGTGTTGGCGAAGACAAGTAACACGCCCATGTGTACATGAAAAAGCCTCTGACGGGTCGCTCAGCTTCTTGTTTTTGTTGGGATTTTTTTTTTTATCCTTTCCTGAGCTTATCAGCCCATGATCAAGGGCTCCTTCTCCAATGCAGGTGCTTATCTTCCCGCTGAGGCCAAGGGCACATCTTAGTAACTTGCAGCGTGTGAGGCAATGCGGGCGTTTCTGCCACTGTTAAGCCACCACCTCTGGCTGCAATAAGGCGTTGCCTGATAAACAGACTTGCTACATACCCATCTGCCTGGGAAGGAGAGAAATTTCCTGCCAGCCCACTCCTGCCAAGGTCTGCACCCGGCCGTGTGCAGGAAGGGTCTGATGTTGGGGCCGTCTAAGATGCTGCCCAATTTGGGGAAAAGATGGATGAGAGAGATGGCTCCGGTATGGTGGGCTTCCTAGGCACCTGGACCCAGGGCCTGAAGGGTCCTTGGAGGAACGCCAGAGGTCAGAATAGAGACCCGTTAGCTGGGAGAGTGGGGGTCTCCTGGAAAACCAAGGCTGGGCTGGGCTTGGTATCGATGTGTCAGGGAGAAATGGCCTCGAGATCTGGCTATTTCTAAAGCCCTGGATGACTCATTCTTTCAAGGAAAATTTCCAAAGATCTGATATTCACTTAGCATGGAGGAAACAGATGAATTAATGTATAGGTCCTTCCCATCAAAGAGTTCCCAGTCTGGTTGTGAGAGGAAATGGGTAAATACAGCAAGTAATTGCAGTACCTTTAACACCTACTGTGCGTAGGCACCATTCTCAGTACCAGAGAAATTTAAGTGAAAGATGTCTGATCTCTCAAAGCTTAAATCACCAACTTCCTTCTGATCAGCTTCCTGGGGTAAGGACCATAGTTTGCAGAGTGCTTCCCACAGACTGGGCTCCATGCTGGGTGCTCTGCACGTTTCATCTGGAGCCATCCGACTGGCCCAGTGAGGTAGTGATTACAACTCACACTTCACATATGAGGAAACAAAGGTCAGAGAGGCTGGGAGACTTCACCTGCACCTCTCAAACAGCACGTGTCTGGGGTGAGGTTGGACCCAGGTCTGTGGGTCTCCAAAGCCTGACTTCCTTTTACAATAATGTTCTGCCACAGCTCAGCCTTTCCCAAGTCCAGAAATGTCATCTTTCCCACACTTGCTCTCAGCGCTCCTTCTTTACTCCCTTGCTCAGGGAAGGGCATCACCTTTTCAGTCAGTATAGGGTAGGTTGTGCTGCAGTAACAAACAACTAAATATCCATGACTTAAAGCAAGGATTTATTCCCCACTTACGCTCCATGGCAACATAGGTAGGTGGGTGGTTCGGCCCGTCATCATCACTCGGGTCTCCAGGTTGGTGGAGTTTGCATCTCAAGGTGTGTTTCCCTGATCACCAGTGCAGGAGAAGTGAAGAGCTGGAGGGCATCCCATAAGCTATTAAATACTCTAACCCAGAAGTGACATATGTCAGTTTCACTCACAACTCATTGACCAGAACTAGTCACATGGCCACAATTAACCACAGGAAAGGAGGCTGGATATTGATTAGCAGTAGGGATGTCTGCCAATATTGTTCACCCAGGTCCCCAAGGGTGAAACCCTAGTCTTCCTGGATTGCTGAATTTTTTTCTCCCTTAGGCACGAAGTAGGGGAAACAGAACTGACTGTGTAATCCCACAGACTTACAGAAGCTGTGGGACCTTGTTACTTAACTTCTGTGGATCTCTGATGTCTTATTTGTAAAACAGGGGCAATACTGTAATGCCTTTATCACAGAGTTATGGTGCAAATTTACAAGCTAAAGTATGTAAGATATGCTTGATAACCATTAGGTTTCCCTTCCCACCCACCCCTACCATCATGCTCCCATATAAACCTTCCATCCTCTACTCTCAAGTCTCCATGACTGGCATCTCTCACCAGCACTACTGCAACATTCACTGGTCCCTCTGCCTTGAACTGCATTCCATCCTCCACCCTGACTGCCTGGTGATCTTCCTGAGCCCCAAATCTCACTTTGTTGTTTCCCTGCTCTTGATTCTTTTATGGTTCCTTGCAGCATTCATGACATAGTCATACCCCAATCTATCTTTCTAGCCTCTTGATGTCCCCACATACTCTTTATCCTCCATACACATTGGACCATTTCCCATCCCCTGAATCTTCCCTCATCTTTTTTTTTTTTTTTTGGCAGTACGTGGACCTCTCACTGTTGTGGCCTCTCCCATTGCAGAGCACAGGCTCCAGACGCGCAGGTTCAGTGGCCATGGCTCACGGGCGCAGCCGCTCCACGGCATGTGGGCTCTTCCCAGACCACGGCATGAACCCGTGTCCCCTGCATCAGCAGGCAGACTCTCAACCACTGCGCCACCAGGGAAGCTCTTCCCTCATCTTTTATACCTGCACATCTTTAACCATGGATGCCTTCTGCTTGGAGTGGCTTTTTACCTACCTCATCTGACAAACTCCTATTCATACTTCAAAACTCAGCTCACATGTCACCCCCCAGATGAAGGCTTTCACAGATACACCAACAGAGTTAATTTTCTTTCACCTGCTGTTAGCCTGAAATTGCACCAGCAGCATTCCATTGAGTCAAGCCAAAGTTTCTTCATTCATTTCTCTTTCATAATGGCACAGACAGCAGACCAAGCCCTGACTTTGATTTCAGGGCTTTTTTCAAGCTTGCTTTGTAATCTTAGAAACGTCATCTCCCATTTGCAGCTCTCCCCTCTTGGAGGGATTTGCCATTGTGGGAGCTGCTACAGAAATATCTTAACCTCTTCATGATCACCATCTGCCCTGGGCTTTTTCCATCTGAGGATCCATCTGTTCCCAAGGTAACAGAGACTGGGAATGACCTCACCCTTCAGGAGGGACCCCTCCTTCTCCACTCCTTGGGTGACTTTCCCATTGCAGACCCACTATATCCTGAGATGTTACAGAAAGCACAGCATTCCCATGACAAAAGTTACACACATAAAGAGAGCAACGTAAGAGGGGACAGAGGGGAGTTATTCTGCCCCAAACAAGCCCCATAATGGACACAAGAGTTTTCATCCTTATACCCTTAAGTGTGGGGACAGCCGAGGTTGTGGTAGAACTTCACATTTATCCACACAATTCTCTGGCAAGTTGTCTTCAACAGATAAGACATGTGAGGCACAGAATGGTAACATGACTCACACAGGGTCCTCCTGTAATTTCAAGTCCTGGGCAGAAACAAGCCACAAAGAGTCCTTCTGGTTTCTAGTTCATTGCTCAGAAATTCATGGAAAGGCAAGCCATGCAGCTTGATCGTAATCCATGAGTGTGTGGGCAACTTAAGAAGTGACAGGAGAGTGCAAAGGAGTCTGCTTAGCCACGAGGAAAATGCTCAGTCTCCATCAACAAGAACAGATCCCCCAAAACACATCACGACGGGAAATAAAAATGGATCCCTGATGGTCCTGTACAATATGATACAAGATACTATTTATGTAAATATGTAAAGAAAGGCTCAGTCACAAAAACAATACTACATATTATGTGTATGTGTGTGTGTGTGTGTGTGTAGTTTTTGTGGCTTGGAAGGAAGGACATCAAACTTATAATAATGGCTACTTTTGTGGAAAAGGGAATGGACCAGGATGGGAGTAGTGGTCATGGGAGACAGCTGGAGATTTATCTAAACAGTTCTAATAGTTTTTAAAGTGTCCGCTGGCAGACTCTTTCAACTATACTCATAGAAAAGTAACTGAAACAAATATGAAAAAAAGGCAAATGGTTAATTTTGGGTTTTAGGAATGTAAAGTGACTGTAATATTTTTTCAAAAAAAACACTCTCAGAGAATTCTGAGTTCAGATCCCGTCTATGCTGCTAACAAGCTATGAGACTGTCAGCGATCCCCTTACCCGCTGTATGCCTCTGTTTCCTCACTGCCACCTGCGGGGATGGGGTGGCTCCCAGGTCTTAACCCTCTGAGCTCTGCACACAAGTGGGCCAGATCCCTGCCTAATCAGTTGTCTTTTTCCAGCTAGATTGAAATTAAACCATGTTTTAGTTTAATTTTTTGTGACGTTTCATGTGGAAAAGGTATCAATTGTGCACAGGCTAAAGGCAAGAGAAAAGGGAAGGAAAGAGATGGGAGAAGAAACAATCAACTCCAGATCCATGGTGAGAGGCAGCCATGGGGTCCTGCAGACTCCGCCTCTCTTTTACTTGTGTGTGCGTGTCTGCACATGCACACGCGCGCACACACACATCACATGGCAGGGCTGTAGAAGTGACAACCACCAGCCTGTTTCTGCGGAATGACCCCCAGAGAGTTCTGAGATGTCTCCACCCAGGAACCAGTTCAGCCCATTGTCAAGGACCTCCCTCTAGAGCCATACATCCCAGGACCTCCAGCTCCTCTCACCCAGGGTGATATGCAGAGAGGATCACACGTCCCATCCACTGGAGTCCACACAGTGTAGGCCACTCCAATCTACCTATTTCCATGCCACCTCCCAGTGAGGTTGGACTAAAATCCTTCACTTGCATGAAATACTCTGAGACAGCTGTAGTCTGATTGGATCCCAGGGGCCACCAGCCACGGAGGAAGGAGTGAGGCTGGACTCCTACTCCTAGTAATAATGAAAAGCAGAAATCTGCCCTGTGCGGCTGGTGTTGGGCTTGAGCACACCACGTGCTTTTTCTCACTAGTCCCCCATCAGCCCAATGTCATAGGCAGAAAAACCACAGTTTGGAGTGGTCTGCCCAATATACACCCTGCCAGGCCAGCAACCCGGCCCAAGTTCAAAGCTCTTTGCCCTGGAAGATGTCCCCACACCTCTGCAGTGCAGCAAGTTTGGAAGCCATGTGGGGATGGGCTCCAAGCCCTCTTTGTCGCATTCACACCATTTCCATTTAGAATGTTCTCAACTCTCCGAGGCAATAAGCAGCAACAATTCAGCCGTCAAGATGCTTGTAGGAGGAAGAAAGGCCACTTTGGGGTCATCAGGAGAGCTGTGCAACTTTCTTTGTCTGTAAATTGGCACAAGGAGGCCCACCTGGTGGTGCTCCAGGGAGGATCAGGTGAGACAGCAAGCGAGAAGATGCTCAGTAACTTCCTCCCCATTTGGGTCAGCCTGGTAACAGTTACAGTGGCCCTGACCCGTTCTCTCCTGGTGGCTGAGCCAGACTGTGTGTTCCAATGAGAAGCAAACTTGATGACCTGCCCCTGGCTGCCTCAGGTCTAGCTGTGCCTGCGGAGTTGCAGGATGTGGTCAGCTCAACAGCGAGGCATGTAGAAAAGAGCTTCCCAGAGGCCTTTGCAGCAAAGCCGCAAGTTGGGGAGATAATTTGTTGCCTTTGCTGTCTTTTCATAAGGCTGCCTCTTAAGGCTACCAAAAGGAAAAAAAAAAAAAAAGTCATGTTCTTCCAAAATGCAATTCCTTCTCATGAAAGGGTAAGCATGGAAATTATTAGGTCTAAGAGACAATCTCCTTTGCCAACTATGAAATCTCACCAGGACATTGGACGGTCTGCCCAGAGAGAAGAATCTTAACTCCTTTATGAGAGCACCAGGCGGTCCTTTCGGTATTAGTAAAACATACCTCACCCAGTCAAGGAGCAAAACTAAAACAGCTTAGAAGAGCTGCTTGGACATCAAACCCATCTTACAAAATAGGACTTTGATGAGTTCCATGTAAACGAATCCAAAACATGTGATTTAAAGGTCCTCAAAGCAGAGAAGGCTTGGAAATGGGTCGAACTGTCCTTTAAAAAACCACACTTGGGGCCGTACCAAACACAAACGTTTGAAAGATTTGTAACTATGGTCTGGAGGCCCAGCCATTAACTCTGCAGCTCAGAGTGGACTCTGGGTGCCTGTAGGAAAAGCTAATGAAATCCACAGATGAAGCCCTCCTGGCGTGACCCACCCACCTGCTCAGGTGTCTGCAAAGGGAAGTGGCACCAACACCACCTCTCACACCACACCTTACTTCCTCTTTCTTGTCATTCCCAAAGCAGTGTGGCTTTGGAGCAAAGGATTCCTAAGTGACAGGGAGGGTAGGCTGCATGCTGTCTTCACTGAGCCTCTGCCGTGTGTCACCAAGGTCATACCTCCTCTTGTCTCCGGTTCTTCCTTCAAGACCAGGACTCATATCATAGCTGGGTAGCCAGAAAGGAGAGGCTGGAGCCCAGAGCTTTTGAAAAGTAGTCAAGGTAGGTGGTGAGAATGGGACCAGAGAGGGAGGTGACAGGAGACAGGCACAGAGTCACAGCATCATTCTCGGGGAGGCTCAGGACAGCAAGCAGTACTCCTCTTGGGGAGCAGACCTTATATCTGAAGCCTAAGCAGAGAGAGAGATGGAGAAGACAAGAGCCCAGATCTTAATATATACACAGTCCAGTTCGCTGGGAAATAGACTTCGAGATTCTGAGAGTTGTATTCAGGAGTGCCCTTGGGAGCAACATGTCGGGAGGGGTAGAAAAAGAGTTGAGGAAAGCAAGACTGGACAGAGGGGAAAGTTGAACTGTGGTTCAGTTACAAGGGGAGCAGATGCTGATCCCATAGGAAATTCTAGATCTAAGGTGGACCTCAGAGATGGTCCAATTGCAGGCACAGGTGCTGGGCTTTTGTACCCTGGCATTATCCAGTCATCCATCAGGATGAGGGTGTGTAATCTTGGCCAAGGAAGCTTCTTGAGGCTGAGGGCAATGTCCAGAGTGGAATGATATAGCCAATACTCCAAGCATCTGAGAAGGGTATTGCTCCTGCCCTGAAGTGGGATCTCGGTCACTCACCACAGCATCTACTGCAGTCCATCCCGTGTGCCACCTGGACCCACTAGTTTCATGCACTAAGTTCACTCTATCTGGGAACAGCTGTTCCAGGATTCTGGTTGGTCTCCTTTTCCTGGGAAAAATGATAAGAGGAAGGTTATGGGACAAACTACAGCTGCTGCTGCTGCCCAGGTATCATACCCACATCTAATACCCCTCACTCCATCCTCTGCTATGTGTCCTGTATGCTGTGATTGTTGGCCAGCATCCATTTGGGTCCAGGTGGCTTACCTGAGATGAACCATCTCATTTCACCAGCAGTAAAATCTAACTTAAGGAAGCAAGGGAAGTAGGACTGGACAGAGGGAGATGCTGAATTCTGATGAGTCCCACTCCATCCTAATTAGGGATCTGACCCTGGCATAGCATATCTGCAGGCTTTGAGGATTCAACTTCTTCTAAAACTCTGCTGCTCTTATAATTAAGACCTGGGCACAGCAAAGGAAACCATAAACAAAGTGAAAAGACAGTGCTCAGAATGGGAGAAAATATTTGCAAAAGAAGCAACTGACAAGGGATTAATCTCCAAAATATACAAACAGCTCATGCAGGTCAATATCCAAAAAACAAACAACTCAATCAAAAAATGGGCAGAAGACCTAAATAGACATTTTACCAAAGAAGACAATCAGATGGCCATCAAACACATGAAAAAATGCTCAACATCACTAATTATTAGAGAAATGCAAATCAAAACCACAATGAGGTATTACCTCACACCGGTCAGAATGGGTCTCATCAAAAAATCTACAAACAATAAATGCTAGAGAAGGTGTGGAGAAAAGGGAACCCTCCTATACTGTTGGTGGGAATGTGAATTGGTACAGCCACTATGGAGAACAGTATGGAGGTTCCTTAAAAAACTAAAAATAGAACTACCATATGACCCAGCAATCCCACTACTGGGCATATACCCTGAGAAAACCATAATCGAAAAAATGCATGCACCCCGATGTTCATTGCAGCACTATTTACAATATCAAGGACACGGAAGCAACCTAAATGTCCAACGACAGATGAATGGATAAAGAAGATGTGGTACATATATACAGTAGAATATTACTCAGCCATAAAAAGGGATGAAATACTGCCATCTGCAGAGATGTGGATGGACCTAGAGATTGTCATACAGAATGAAGTCAGTCAGAAAGAGAAAAATAAATATCATATAATATCGCTTGTATGTAGAATCTAGAAAAATGGTACAGATGAACTTATTACCAAAGCAGAAATAGAGTCACAGATGTAGAGAACACACTTATGGTTACCAAGGGGGAAGGGAGGGTGGGACGAACTGGGAGATTGGGACTGACATATATACACTACTGTGTATAAAATGGATAACTAATGAGAACCCACGGTATAGCACAGGGAACTCTACTCAATGATCTCTGGTGACCTAAATGGGAAGGAAATCCAAAAAAGAGGAGACATATATGTACGTATAACTGATTGAATTTGCCGTAGAGCAGAAATTAACACAACAAGTAAAGCACCTACATTCCAGTTTAAATTAAAGAAAAAAAGACCTGGGCCTGATCCTCAACTTGTCTACCATCCAGGACGATGAGTCTCTTTATAGGTTTCCCTCTGGCCATCACACCTAGCCTTTAACTGATGCTCAGTCACCAGACTATAGCCAGTGCCTTGTCTCTCTGTAATGCAGTGGTTGCCCCCAGCAACAAGCATCCAATTCCACAATACTTCTAATTACTATCTCCTCCCTCCTCACCTGAGAAACTGCACCTGCCAGTGCCTCCTCTTCCTTAATATCCCATCCCATTTCACCACCAGCAAAAGGATTGACAATTGCCATGCTGCAGCATGCCAGCGGCAATCCACATAGTACCTACTACCAGGTACTATGAAGATGGGGTCTTCACTGCCAGTCAGCAAGCAGGAGATCCAGCTCCAGGATCCTCTTCTAGAGTCCGTGTCCCAGGACCACTTCATTAACACTGGTGAATGGGCTCCCAGGTAACGGACCCTGGAATAAGAGGCACATGCTGCCAGTTTATTGAGAAGGGCTGAGCAGAGGGAGACGTTGAACTGTGATGCAGTCACAGTAAAGTTCTCAGCCAACCCCGTGGGTTATCCCACTCTGAACCCGGGATAACCCATCAGAGATGTCCTGAATTGAGATGAGGGGGCCAGGCCTTTATATCTCCAATCACAGTCACTATATGGGACCTATTGGAGGAGAAAGTCACTCTGGGCTAGGCAGCTTCCTTCAGGCAAGAGCAATTCCCGGAAAGGGATACAGCTCTGAGCCAGCCCAGGACAATAACCCCAGTAACTAGGAAATGAGTTCCTTGGTCCTAAAAGGGTCCACATGACATGAACCACAGTACCCACTACAGTGTCTGTCTTCCCCGGGAGGCAAGAGGAGATTCATCACCACACAAGCAAGTATGAAATTTCAAGCCATGTGAGGTGCTACGATGGGTGTGTGCATCAAGGTACGTGGAGCTCCATGCACTCATCAGAACCTCTGAGCTCACCTGGAGGGTTAGGGAGGGCTTCCCCATGGAAGAGGATTTGAGCAGATAGAGTTCCCAGGAATGAGTAGGCAAGGGGTCAGTGAACACAGGAGGGGGCAAAGCCATCCAGCAGAAGATGGCCAGGCGTGAGCAAAAGGTGATGTGCGGGCGGGAGGGAGGTACTGATGAATCACAATAAGGCCAGGGTAGCTGGGCTGAGAGCAAGGGGGACCCTAGCCTGAGATAAGCCAGGTCCAGCAATGCCTGGGCAGCCACAGTAGGGACTTTGTTCTTTATCTAAAGAGCTACTGCGGATGCATTGAAGGCTTGGAGAGGAGCGTCAGCCTGAGGACACAGCACACAGGTCCCTCGGGTGGGATTTCCTGCTTGAGTACCAGCCCCTACAGACCCTAATGCTTGGAAATGTGGATCCAGGTGTGGTCAGTGCTGTCTGCTCTAGACATAATATGACCCGGCCTGAAATGGCTCAGGACATGGTTAGGGGAGGGTCAGTAGGGAAAACTGGTCAGGAAAACAGCCGGGAGTAAGACCCGGCCTGTGTTAAAGGAGCACGTGAAAGATTGGGGAGCGATAACCACGGAGGTCAGGCCTGAGTCCTGGCTACGGTGGGGGCAGCGCCATGGAGGGTGGGCTGCTTTGGGGAAGAAAAGGCCCAGGTGGCTTCCGGGTAAAAGTGGCTGCGGAGAAAGGCACTGGCGGGAAGAGGGTGCTGCATGGAGTGCTCAGTTCCAGGAAGTGGATTCCGTAGAGGAAGGAGATGAAGGCTGGTGGGACCAGGTCCCAACATGCTGTGCACCAGTCTGAGGAACCTGCCCATCGCCAGGGAGAGGTGAGAGCTAGTAGCCTCTGGAGGCCCCATGTGGGATCAAAGATGGCAACTCTGGGCTTCCCTGGTGGCGCAGTGGTTGAGAGTCCACCTGCCGATGCAGGGGACACGGGTTCGTGCCCCGGTCCGGGAAGATCCCACATGCCGCGGAGCGGCTGGGCCCGTGAGCCATGGCCGCTGAGCCTGCGCGTCTGGAGCCTGTGCTCCGCAACAGGAGAGGCCACAGCAGTGAGAGGCCCGCGTACCGCAAAGAAAAAAAAAAAAAAAAAAAAGGCAACTCTGCAGGCAGTGTAGCAGAGGCTTGTGGTCGGCAGAATAATAGCCCCCAAAGATGCCCATGTCCTGATCCTCAGAGCCTGAGAATCTGTCACTTTGGATGGCAAAAGGGACTTTGCTGATGTGATTAAGTTAAGGATACTGAGATGGGGAAGTGATCCTGGGTGATTTCAGTCCAATGTCATCACAGAGATCCTCATGATACAGGCAGGAAGGTCAGAATCAGAGATTTGACGACGCAGTGCTGCTGGCTTTGAAGATGGGGAAGATGCCATGCACCAAGAACTGGCAACTTCCAGAAAATGGAAAAGTCAAGGAGGTGGAATGTCCCCTAGAGCCTCCAAAAGGAACCAAGTCCTGCAACACCCTCCTTTGGTCCGATGGGACCCATTTCAGGCCTGTGACTGCTGGCGAGAGATGAGGGGTTGGAGGACATTGGGATGTGGGCAGTGGGGAAGGAGAGGAAGCCAGAGATGTGAGAAGCAGCCATGGGAGCGAGGGGCACCACTGGCCATAGATAGTGAGAGAGGGAACCAGCGTGGCCCACAGGTTTCTGGTGCAATGCTCATGCAGAGGGGAAAGGGAAGAGAGAAAGAAACAGGAACTGGAGGAGAGGGTGATGTCTAAGGTTGGTGACAATTCCTTTGGAATGGGATCCAACTAAGTTCTCCCCCAGATCGCCTTTGAGATGCTCTGAAGGTTGGGTGAGGGAGGAAGAGGAGGACAGTGCCACGTGCTGTGATTCAGTCGCGTGAAGGTACCAGCTATGGAAAGACTGGGAAGCAAGGAGACCGGGTTTAGGCCTGTGACACCAACCCTCTGCCCAGCGTCCCCTCGGATGGGACACTCCTGCTTGAGCATCTTCAAAGTCAGGGTAACGTGTCCCTCAAACAAGGGTGGGTGGGTTCGGCTCAGCTACTTTCAAAGCTCTTCCTTAGTCTCTGCCAAAGTCAGCTTCCTATTGATGTGTGTCTCGTTTTCCTCTCCCAAGCCCCTCTGATGCCTGTGCCCTCTTTTCTCAGGCAGCCCCACCCCTGGAAAATTGTGGGCAGGATCATGTACTACTCCCAGTGAAACAAGCCCACTGCCCTTCAGGCACTCACTCAATCCTTCCCCTCTTGTACAGGTGACAAGACCTCCCTGACCTCCGACTGATGGCTTTACTGTACCTATCCTCCAGTTTGCTTTTTTTTTTTAACTGCGCCCACTCCCAACTCTGAACTAATCTAACACCTGAGGCATAAGGGAACAAAGCCGAAAAGCCCAGAGCTCCCATCTCCCTCGTTCGAAACTCTGACCCCTTGTAATGCAGCCTCAAATCCCGTTAGCTTTTTATGAACTGTCATGTCATCCAATGGACCTATATTGAAAAAGATCCCCAAGGCACTTCCCTCATGTGCTTCTACAAAGCTGAGTCGCCCCATCCTGACCTTGCACTTTGGTTATTTGAACCAATGCGTGAGACACAGCATTTATCTAGGTTCCACAGTGTAAAGGGTTTTGTGGTTGTGGTTCTGTCTTCCCCACTGGGTTCAGCCTCCTCCAGAGCAGTGGTTCTATCCTGTGCACATCAGAAACACTAGGACCTACCATAAAAAGTTACAGCCAATGGGAAAAGGGAGAAAAGAGAGAGAATGAACGAAGAAGAAGGAATGATGGGAAGGGCAGCAAAAGCCAGAAGAGCAGGAGGGTGTTGGAAAGAGCAGAGGAGGGGACTGAGAGAACATGTCACACCTGGAGGAGCTCAGGTAGGCCTGAGGCATGATGGGAGGTAACCCAGGTGGCAGAAATGGCTGAGAGTGGCAGGTGGGCTCAGGATCGCGGGAGCCCAGGGCAGGTCAGGGGAGGCTGTCACTTGGAGTTTCTGGACGGCAGAGCCGAGGCATGGGAGGGGGACAGAGACCAGATATATGGACCGGGGAGGGGGGGCGGCTGGAGAGGCAGACACCATGCGGTTCAAGGCAGTGCCATCTGATCTGTTCAGTCTTGTGGGAAGATGCCCTGGCTGCTCTCTGATGTTGTGGACATTGGATCGCTAGGCTACAACAATATAAGGCCGGCCCCGTCAGAAAGTGAGGTCATGACTGTAACCAGGATTGTCACAGGGCCTGGAGTGAGGCTGGGCTGGGCCCTCCTGTGGGACCCAAACAAGAAACGGTAGGGAGCCCATGAGCTGGGGACACTGAGGCAGTGTGTGACAAAGAGGAGAAGAAGGAAGGGAATTAAATGAAATTATCTAGGAAAAACTCTCAACACAGTGTTCAGCACTTAGTAAATATTCATTTTATGTTGACAGTGATGGTGTTGGTGGTGGTTAAAATGAGGGAGATCAGGAAGAAAAAGAGTGAATTAAGGAAAAGAGAGCAGAAAGGCAATAATCTGGTATCTACTGAGTGTCTACTATATGCTCTCGGCACCTATACTAGCTGCCTTCACCTTTTATATTTCCATTAACCCTGCTCAGCAATTTTATGAGATGGGTGGTCTTACCCCATTTTACTGATGGGGAAACCAAGGCTCAAAGGGTGAAGACAGCTACCCATCTGCAAATTGCCAAGGCAGGATTCAAGGTTTGTGTGATTCGAAAGCTCCTGCCTTCCAGTGAGGAGGAGATACAGAAGCGGGTGATGACCAGCTCCAGGGAACCACCTGGCTAGACACAGAAAACCCAGATGTGGGCTTTGAACCCAGGGAGCTCCGAGGGTGCGGTGGGGTGGGAGGAGGTGGTCTGAACAATGACCCCATCAAATGCAGACCATGCCACCCTAGAGGATACACAGCATCCCAGGAGCTCAGAGGAGGCAGGGAGGGAAGACTTCCTGGAGGAGGTGATGTCTGAACCGAGCTGTGTGATGAGCATCCACTTTCCAAGAAGATGGGGGCACATTTGGTTCAAGGCAGCATTTGGAAATGGGCAGCTCTCTGAGGATCTGTCTTTTCCTCTCCCCTGTCCCTAACTCACCCACCTTCCACAGCAGAGTCCAAATCAACAGTAGTTGCTCCAAATGTACCGCTAACATCCTCCCCAGTCTTTGTTCCTCCTTCTCTCCAAGAAATTTTCAGACTCCATCATCCCCACCACAGGACATCCAGTCTCCAGCTAGGAAAAGAGCTCTTTTGGCCAAGCCAGCTACTGGCAATGGGTCTCCAGCAGAGGAGAAAGAAGATTTCTAGGTTTGGGGCAAGGGTATAAATCAATTGGCAGAGTACAATAGGAATAGAATAAATAGTATCTCATCCAAATCAGTTACGTAATATTTAAAAAGCAGCTCTCAGATAGGAAGAGCATTTATCTATTATGAACATTTTCCATTTTTAGTGTAATTGAAGTTTTTCATCCACAGCTCGTGCTAAAAGCACCAACACATTGTGATTGTCCCCACCCGTTCGAATGCAATTAGAGAATTTAATCAAACTCCACTGCAAGTGCAGTGCCAGCCAGGCTATTTTTGAATTTTTCAATCTAGCATCATTTGGGGACTTTTTAATTGTTAGTTGGGTTTATTTATTGAACTCGGGCTTAAAAGAAAAATAAACAGCAAGGAGGCAAGAAGTGGCTGGAAAGGCAAGAAGAATCCAATCTGTGCAATTTAATAAAGTCTGTCCTTGTTAGCTCCAGCGGTGGCGAAATTCCATTGAATTCAAATTTCAACCAGGTCTCTAAACATCACATTATTTACATCTTTCATCTATGATGATATTTCAAATAAGATTGTTATAAAATTGCCCCAACTTTGGGCAACCATAGATCATAAAATAGGAATATTATTGCATTAAAAGAGAGGAGCTGTATCTCATTTAAAACACATAAGCACATAATTTCATAGATTTCATATCTGTAGCTGGATATCTATCTATGAACAATGAAATTGTCCCAAAATTAAAAGCCTTCTGGCTATATATTTGTAAACACAATCAGATCACAATCCAATAATGGGCCCCTTTTGAATTAATGCGCATCACGTGGCCTTCCTATCATTACATTTATAACTTTCCTTTTGAACAGCTCACTGCCTTCTCTTTGTCTCCATAAAAATGCAAGGGTTTGTGTGTAGTTTCTTGTTTCCTTAAGCTAATGGTATATAAAACCATGTTTTTTTAAGGCAAGAAAATTGGATCATGATTGTGAAAAATACCGACAGAAAGAAACTCACCCTTTTATACCTGCATAGATGGAGAGTCGCCATCTAATTTCTCATCACTTCTGACATAAAACACTTTGCATTTTAAAAAGAAACTGTCACCTCGCTCATTTTTATGATTCTGATAATGAGAATGGGACTTATATTGTTAACCAGGAAAGTGCAGTGATTTTATATGCACATTAAAAGGAAAAGACTGTTCCTCTAATTTAGATCATTTAAAACAAAACTTTCCAAGTGGCAACACTTTCGTTGCAATTCATTCATCTATTCAGTGTTCATGGGAAAGCCTTTCCTGAGATACAGCGTTCAAAGTAAGTGAGTAAGGCATCCTCTTCCACAAACAAAGTCACATCCTGAGGGGGCTGAAATGTTGTGTAATCTACTGCAGGGTATCTTAGAGAGTCCGGTGGAAGGAGTCCACACTGGGAGTTGGGAGAGCTAGATGCCATGGCTGCTCTGCTTTGTGTGAGGCTTCCAAATACATAAGGGCCACTCAGCCTCAAGTGACCAAAAGCCAACTCAATAAAGCAAAAAGTGGACTCGTCTTGTGTATCTCCAAAGTCCATGGTGGATTGATTCAGGAACTGCTGGATCCAGGAGCTTCCACAATGCAATGGAAATCTAGTCCAGCCCCACCTCTTGGCTCTCTTTTCCTCTGTGTTGGCTTTATTCTTGGGATCCATGTAGTGGTCCTTAGTAGGTACAGGCTTGCATCATCCTTGCTGCTACTATGCTCACAGAAAATAGAATTCCTTTTTACTGGCCACACCAGTGAAAGCCCCAGTGTTCACTCCCATGGACCACCTGGAGTACCTATCCCTGAACTAATCATGGTGCCCAGAGCAATGGAATGCACTGTGAGCCCTTGTCCAGGTCACCTGCACAATCTTGGATTAGTAGAATGAAATAAGTCCCACCCAAGTGACATGGATGGACAGAGGGGCTATCACATGTCCTTAGGTATATTGGGGTTTCATAAAGTGATAAACCACTGGCTTAGGAAATAAATTCTAAAGTTCAGGTACTAACCTGCTTCTTCCCACACATTCATCTACAAATTAAGATTTTAGTTCAGATTTCTGACTTGAAAGTTAGACTTCTGTCGGAGTCATTTGAACCTCTGTTTCCTAGTCTGTAAAATGGTTATGATACTGCCTCTCCCACAGATTGTTAATGAGATTACATATGTGAAAGTATTTAGCAGAGTGCAAATAAAGAGCATTATATATACTAAACCTTAACTACACATTATTATTATGAGATATTACGGGAAGTGAATCAACAGATGACACCAGTCAGTATCCAAATGAGTCATAACAGATTATCTTAGTCATACCTGCCTCTGTGTCTGACAATTCTCAAGGAAAGAAACATTGGGGTCTATAATATCATCTAATCATAGTTAAATAAATATGTCCTTTATAACCAACTTCAATGCGTATGACCTTGTCCTTGATCCCATTGTATGGCTCCATTTCTTTTAGACTTAACCTGAGTTCTAAAGCAATTCAGATATTCTTGGGGAAAGAATAGGAACGGGAAAGGTCAGTTTACAGCCGTTATTAGAATTTGAGTCCAGAGAATGGGCAGCTCAGATGGGTACCTCTCATTTTAGACTGGGGATGAAAAAAAAAATTAGGTTTGCCTTTTGCCTCCATTGTGATTGCTTCACTTTGTTTAGAATATTGACTTCATTTGTTTAATAAATATAGTACATGATCATTGTGAAAATATGCCAGCAATACAAAAAAGTCCAAAAGGGCCAGTAAAACAATTATCTAAAATTCCACCACTCAGAAACAATGGTAATCGATATTTGGTAAACGTCATTCCAACCATTATTCTATGTTCAAAGATAGATAAAAGGACAGAGAGATGATAAAGTGAAAGAAAAATAAGGGGACAAAAAGAGGAACGTGTTATGCACATTAGTTTGAATATTTAAAAGTACTAAACTCTCTTATATTTTAATTGACTGGAAGAAGAAAGAAGCCCAAGTAAAATTGAAAGGCTTATTTCAGATCCATTTTCTCCACTACATGGGATATGATCTCCTTCCTAAAAGATCCCTCTAAATTAACAAAAGAGATTATAGCACACTTTGAATTGGAGTCATCTTTAAATTACATTTTAATTTTAGACTAGTAACTCCCTGATATGAAGAAGGAAGAAATTAACACCATATACTTCTCCCTCCCTACCTCTCAACATACTTCTGTTCTTACTACTGTCCAGCTTTACAACATTTATGTTTTGTTCAGTGAAAAAAATTTCAGTTGGTCAGTCTTAGTCTTATATTTATTGATACTAACTATGATATTTACCATCTAACCATGATGTCACCATTCCTGCATTATTTACTTTAGTTCATCTTTTTGTCGGAATTTGTTAAAATACAAAAGAAATTAGGATGTTTAATTGGGGAAATAAACTGTGTTTATTTTCCCTGAAAGACTCCTAAGATGGTACAATCTGTGAGTTTGTTCATGCTTGTCAATATTTCTAAAACCTTTATATCTGAATTTTAAGACAATATAACTTGGCTTAAATCTTTTTTTCTGATTGAAATAAAGAGGTATTTGTTTGGGGTTTGTTAGGACTGGCTTAAATTTCTTGAAGACCACCTTTTATTCCTACCTTTACCACTTGGTAGACATTAGTCTTCTGGCATTCACTATAGTTGTGGAAAATTCTAAGATAATCCTTTTTTTCTCTTTATATCTTAAAATTTGCATTTTCTCCTAGAAGCCAATAGAATTCTATCCTTACTCTTTTTTTTTTTTTTTTTTCATTTTTGGCTGTGCCACGCAGCTTGCAGGATCTTAGTTCACTCACCAGGGATTGAACCTGGGCCCACAGCAGTGAAGGTGCCGAGTCCTAACCACTGGACCACCAGGGAATTCCCTATCCTTACTCTTGAAATTCAGATTTTTCACAGGGGTGTACATTGGTGTTGCTCACTTATTCTATTTCATGTTTTCCTGGGATATCGTGTACCTTCAGATCAGCTCTTTATTTATCTAAGTAAAGTTTTCTTCAGTTATATCATTTAATATTTTTCTGTGCCATTTGTTCTGGTCTCTTCCTAAAGAGAGTCAAATCTGTGCATGTGTCATATTTCTCTTATCTACCTGTCTATTATAAAGATACATCATCTTTTTAATCATTTTCATATCCTTGTACTTTGAAAGTGGGAAGGTATTTTTGGTTGACACAATAACTAGGGCAGGGGTGGGTATAACTGGCATTTGGGGGATGAGGGTTCAGAATCCTAAATGTCCTTCAATGTACAGGAATCTAGCCCTATGGTGAATGTCCTATTCAAAATGCCAACAGGGCTGAACAGCCCAACAGCCATCACGTCTTTGATGATGCTTTCTGTCATGTTAATTCCAATTTTTTTAAGACTTTTTTTATGTGGACCGTTTTTTTTAAGTTTTTATTGAATTTGTTACAATATTGCTTTTGTTTTATGTTTTGGTTTTTTGGCCATGAGGCATATGGGATCTTAGCTCCCCAACCAGAGATCGAAACCGCACCCCCTGCACTGGAAGGTGAAGTCCCAACCACTGGACTGCCAGGGACGTCCCTGTCATGTTAATTCTAATTTTTAAAGATTCTAATGGGGCTTTAATTTATGTAACATTTGTCTTTTTCACGTCAGTTTTTTTCTTGAGTTCTGCCAGCTCACTTTACATCCACTTATGTTGTTTTATAATTTCTTCTTGTGCTCTATCTTAAAAGGATTATCTTTTCAATAATATTTTCAATATTATAGAGAAGTATTTGTCTAAACTTTTTGACTATTTTCTTGGGCAATTTATGTTATATATTCCCTTGATGTACCTTTTGATGAACAACTTTTTCCCTCCATGTTTGCAGTTATTTCATTTTTAAGGTATAATAGGTCACAGCCTAGTTCCTCTGTGTAACTAACCATGTGTTGACTTGGAGCAGAGGGGAAAGGTAATGAACTCTGGACACTGCCTGTTGTCTGGAGCCTCTCTGTTGCTACATGTGGGATGTCTCTATCCTGTTTGATTTTCAGAAGGGAACTTCCCTTTTGGTGCTTCCCTGGTGGTGCAGTGGTTGAGGGTCCACCTGCCGATGCAGGGGACACGGGTTCGTGCCCCGGTCGGGGAAGATCCCACATGCCGCGGAGCGGCTGGGTCTGTGAACCATGGCTTCTGAGCCTGCACGTCCGGAGCCTGTGCTCTGCAATGGGAGAGGCTACAACAGTGAGAGGCCCGCGTACCGCCAAAAAAAAAAAAAAAAAAAGGATTTCCAGTTTCAAAGGGTATCTGTGCATCTCAGATCCGTTTTCCTAGCTGCATAACCTCAATCCTCAGTTTCTCAGGATAAACCTCAGGATATTATTATTATCCTCACAAAAATTCCATGAGGGAGTTATCACTGTCTTCATGTCACAGGTGTGAAAACTGAGACAGCGGTTAAACGGCTTTCCCAAGCTTTCACAGTAAACCGGTGGCAAAACTAACTTTTCAAAACCCAAACCTATGCTCGACCATGTTCCCAAAGCTGGAAAGATAATCTGTAGAGCACTCTTCACCAAACACTTTCAGATTCACTAGAACTTTGAATCAAAATGTACCCATTTTAGAGATGAAAAAAAAAAGCTGAGTCCTGTAAGGCCACATGGCTAGTAAGTCACAGAGCCAGGACCGAAACATGAACCTATAGCAATCCAGTGCACCTGGAAAGATACAAATGGACCCGTTGATTTATGTCCCAATGCAGCTGAATATGGGGACAGAGAGAAAGGAGGCAGGGAGGTGACAGGAAGGCAAATGGATCCTACCCACCTGTGTAAGCACAGATGAGTCATTTCACATCCTTGAGCCCCCACAGAAAGTGGCCATCAGAACCACATCATCAATGTTAAGTGAACAAAAAACCCTGCAAAACAGAATCTGCTCTCTTCTCTCAGCTCTGTTTTTAAAAATGTCTATCCATCAGTGCGTGCGTCTGTAAGGTCGTCTCTCTTTCTCAGATCTAACTGCTTATCTGTCTAAACATCAGGAGGGCATAAACAAAACATATTTATGTGGCAAGGATACAGGTGATTTTAATTTTCTTGGTGCATTTCTCCATTTTCAAACTTTCCTGTAAAGAAAAAAACGTGTTATTTATATTACCAAGGGAAAACACAAGTCTTACAAAAATATTGATCTTGTCGGGCTGTTGCAGGATGCCTGAGACAATGAGGGAGCGTGATGGAGCCAGGGTTCTGCAACCCCACAGATGTGAGCTCATTTCCCCGTCCCTGGCCTCAGATCGCCGGCACGCTTCCTGCTGTCTCTGGGCCTCCTCTTGCTCGTAAGTTGAATGGGGACAATATCGATTCTTGGGTCGGCAGGAGGGTTTAATGGGGTTACCTATTTAAATGTCTCCCACGGGGTCGGGTACACGGGAGTCACTCCCCCAATGTCAGTTCCTTTGCCTTCGCCGAAAATTCCAGCTGTATCGTCTGCAAGCCTTTGAGACGTACAGGCCAAAACTGCAGCCCAGGAGAACTCCTGAACAACACTGTTTATTTATACAGCGAGAAGATTGAAATCATTATGCTTTGACTGGCAGCAGCTACTTATAGGCCTTGTTCCCAGCGAGCTGTTGGGATCAGGGCTCTCCCCAACAGATTTACCAACTCCTGGGCTTGGCCATAAGCTCCACGGATGTCTGTGTGGGCCTCTGCTTCCCAACCACGTGAAAGCGGAATCCCTTCCCTGTTCTATTAAGTGAAAATCATTGCCTACAGTGAACAAAGAAGGAGAGGGAAGGGGCCAGAGAAAACCCTCCCAAAATGATGGGGTGGAGCTTGGCGGCAGGAGCAAAGGCCAGCATCCCTCCACGCAGCTCAACGTGCTGAGTCTAAGAAGGACTAATTATGGATTTCATCACGGGTCCTGGATCTGCCAGAGGCTCATCTCTCTGTGAGTCCTTGGACATCACTCCAAATGCTGATGGAGCACAGATTCTGGATAAAGCACCGGGGTGTGTATTGTGGGTGTGAACGGACAAGATCTGGATAAAGCCTGGGAAAGGACATGCCAGGTAGGGAAATCAGCAGGGGCAAAGGCGGAGAGGCGGGAACAGTGAGTGGCTCCACTGGATGGAGCATGGGACAAGAAAGAACCAGCACGAGGAGGTTAAATACAATCCACCAGGAATGCTGGCACCTAGGAGATGCCCCATAGATGCTCACTGGCCAGACATGCATATACTTTGGGAAAAATTAGGATGGAAGGGGGTCTCCAGAAAGGAGAATGTTGAAGCTTTATTTTTTTCCTCGAAGCTTCGACCTTCCCCAGTGTGCAGAGCTACAGGAAACCAACCTGGGTCTTCTAGTCCTGGGGGAATGTGAGGTCCATACAAGTCCCTTCTGCCTCCAGGCCAACTGAAGCCATTTTATGAGGGCCCACGTACTCTGCAAATACCTTACGCCAAGTTTTCCAACAGGGCATTGAGTAAAACCCAGACTATTTCTCTGATATATTTTTTTTAAAACTTTCCTTTAAGTTCAACATGCATTTGAATTCAGGGGAAACATGGACCACATGTTTTTAATCTATCAACACTTAAATCATCAAAATGTTGGAGGCTATTGGTTTGGAAGCCAACAGGAACACCAGAGCCTTTTTAAGACTTTCTTCTCCTTTTCTAGCAATCAGGAAGCAGCCTTTTTCCAAGAGGAAACCAAATTTCGACTCCAAAGGGGCTGCTGCGTTCAGTGCCAAACCTGGCATGCTCCAAGGCCAAGCTGGCTCCAGACCTGTTGCAGTGGCCGAGGAGAAGGGGTGTACAGGCTAAGAGGCCCCCCTCTCCTCGCCCACCCTGTGCCACCAAAGACTCGGAGGAGAAAGGGAGGAAAAGGGAAAGAAAGAACGGCCACGGGCTTGAAGGCCAAGGCCCAGCAAGCGGTGGAACCACAGGCCAACCTAGAGGAAAATGCAGATCCTGGTTCCAGACACGTGCCCTGTGTGGACCACGGGTCGCTTCATCTCTGCTTCCACTTGGGAGAGTGGAAATCGACCCCCACTGCACGGAGCCGTTCCATAAGAGGACAAGAAAATGAAGTAAGATGAAACAAGAGTAGATGCAAATATACATCAGGAAACACACATGCCAGGAACACACCTGACCGGACAGTATTCCATTCGCTTTTCCCACACTCAGGGCCAGACCCTCCCTCTGATCATCCTGGCACCTCCATCCCACCTGCCGCTCTGTCCCATCTCTGCCTCACTGGCTGGAACAACGTCGGCAGGGATACTGCAACTCAGGCCACCAAAGGGTGAATTGGTAAAGGTAGGAAGCCCCCCAGAGCCAGGACCACAGAGAGTCTATTGCGTAGTGAACAGAACTACCTTCTGATCTCAACGAGAGCTCCTCGATAAGAAATGGTCCAACCCTGTCCACCTAAGATTTATTCTGTGGCCCATTTCCTGTCATTTTCCCAGAGCAGGGGTCTGCTTGTGTGTCATGGTGACACAGCCACCCCCTACCATCCCTGGCTTGAGAGAGAGCATCCCAACTCGTGCTCTCACCCATGGAAGCATGTTTGGGAGAATTGTGTTTATATTGGTGTTAGAGCTGAGGTCTACACGAGCAGCCCTCCCAGGCCCCCACCCCCAGTCAACATCCCTGTCCCCAGCACCTACAAAAGTCTGGGAGAACCCATCCCTACTAAGTAATTTGCAGTCTGAAGAAATGGACAGTAGCACAGACCCTGGTGTCAGACAATTTAGGTTTGATTTCTGGCTCCATCACCTCTGAACTATGTGGCCCTGATCAAGTTACTGAACATCTCTGTGCTCCAAAGCCCTCTACTGCAAAATCGGATAATAATAGTCTCCACTTAATAAGACTGCTGTGAAAATTAAATTAGTATACGCAAAGCACCAAGAACAATGTCCAGCATATAGTGACCCTGTGTGTGCTTGCTAGCCTCATTGTTAGTATTATTGGCTCACAGTGACAAAATCTGTAGGCACAAAAAAAGCACACGGCACAGAGGAAGCTCTCAACAAACATTAGTTGTCTTCCTTCCTCTCTGTTGTGTTACTCCTGCCCACCAATAGCAAACTCTGACCATCTGGGAAGCCTGAGATCATGGGGTTTGAATGCTGGGAGCGGGGGCCGGTGGTGAGGGCAGATGCTCTTGTCCAAGTAGTGCCTTTGGGATATTTTGCCTCTCTTTATTTTTCTTTGTAATTCACCATCAACAGTTGAGTATCCAATGCTTTGAAATCTCCTAGGAAGACGTTCCCACTTATGTCAGCAGCCCATCTCCCCAGAGTTGAAGATGCAGAGAGCAAACGCCCTCAACAGTCTGGACCACCCACGACAGCACCCTTGACCAAGCATCCCCTCCCATCAGCTAATTGAGGCTTGGAGAGGAGGCCAAAGGATGCTGGGCAGGGTAGGGAAGGAAGACAGGGAAGGAGATGAGGAGATAAAAGGGGAGTTGGTCCAGGAGGAACTGCAAATCTTAATCTTTTCGTTCTGCCGCCCCATCGAGAAAGGAATCATCACTATTTGATTAAAAGTTGTTTTAAGATCGTCAGAGAAAGTTCCATTAAAAACAACAGGTCTGGCAGCTAGAGGAAAGGATGAGCGAGGCCCTGTCTTGGAGACAAGAATTAAGCATCAGAGTCAACCAAAGGTATCTCAAAGGAGCTGAACATTTCCCAGCATTCAAAATCTTAAAACAAAAAAGAAAAAGAAAAGTGTTGCAACGGCCATTGTGTCAGGGAGCCATATGTCACTCTGACAGTTGGGAACAGCTCTGACCAGAGAACAAGACATGAGAACAAGACATGAAGACAGTCTTGGTGGATCCTGTCTTTCCTGTTGTCGTGGTGGGGATGGATGCAAGTGCGGACGGGCCAGCTCATTTGTATGGAGATGAACCATCACCATCGGCCCCCTCCTCTCACCCCCAGCTGCAGGTCTCAATCCCTGGCCCAAGAGCTGACGCCAAGGGAAGGATAACTGGATGCCAGCGGTCAGCCGGAAGTAGAAGATGCAACATCAGCTGAACTTGGGTCCAACCCAACACATTTAAAGAACCCGGGGTCACGGGAGGGAGGAGTGGAGAGGGGGCTGAACCCAAGGCACAGGCACAGACCTCCAGCCTTGGGAGCCACGGACGCCACTGCCGACCAGGAGCTTTATGTGCTCCCTGCGGAAACGAGGACGGCGACGGAGACTGTGCTGGTTGTCAGCAGGAATGGTGAGGCTTCCCCAGACCAGGCCCAAAGCAGGCACTGAAACGAATACCTGTTCAGGCTGAATCTGAGCAGTTTCCTCCTCAGCATCCCAAGACCCTGTTTCCCAAAGAGCCTATGGTCTCTGGTGATTTGTAAGAGAGAGAGGGACAGACAAAGAGATACAGAAGGAGATGGAGAAAGGAGAGAGAGCAGAAAGAAAAGGAAAGAAGGGAAAAGGAAGAGAAGAGAAAACAAAACAAAACAAAAAGATAGGAAAAGACTTCCTGTGGTTGGACAAGTTAGAGAACTGGAGAGTTAAACAAAGTTAATGCCACAATGACAGCAGATCTTTTTCAGGTCCTTAAAGTGCTGGCATGCCTTGTAAGTCTCCAAGGAGGTAACGTCTGTCTCACCCCTGCCTCATTGACCTCCTTCCCCACACACCATCCTTCCAGGCACACACACGATGGATGAGACATGCCATAGAGGGGGCTGCAAGGAACCTGCTCTGGGAGGGGCTGCAGTCAGGCTGGACCACGTTGAGCTGAGTCATCCTGGGCATCTGGGCTGCCTCATTGTGAATGAGGTGCCTAACTTCTCTCTATGCCTCATTTTACTCATCTGAAAAGATGGAATGATAAGACCCAGGCCCTCAGGTGCCTAGGAGGGAAGAAAATGGGCTCATGGATGCGAAGAGCATGGACTCACCACTAGGAGGGTAACTTACACTGATTACACTCTTGGGCCATCATATGCCCTGGCTGCCCATGGAAGGGTACTGGCTGGTGATTAATAGGACCCTCACCTCATCCTTTCCAGAAAGTCCAAGGCAGGTCTGGACCAACCAGAACCTGGTCTCTCATCTTGTCTGGAAAAAGTCACTTTGGCTTTTTGAACCTGGGTTTTCTCATCTGTCAAATGGGTCTACGAGTCCCACCTCCAGGACTGGAGCTGAAAGAGGACAAGAAATGAGACCTGGCTTGTCAGCTTCAGAGAACCAAATGGTCAGGAGGGAAATGGATGCTTTCGGGGGGGGGGGGGGGGTCCGGGGAACTTTCCAGGCATCTCACATCACACACACCCTCGTGCCAGGCACCTAGAAACCTTCCAAGCAGTCATTCTGAGGTCAGGCCTGGGAGGCAACTCAAGAAAGGAGACAGTCACGGGTGAGAAGATAAATGAGATGGGAAGCTGTTTGTCTCGCAAACAGGAGTGGATGTTCAATCAATCCATCCAGAATCAAGGCCAGGATTTATGACCAAGTCCTCTCTCCCCACCCGGAAAGTCCTTCATATTTTGTAATCTGGCACGTCCTTAAAGGCCTTCAGATGGAACCAGAAACAAGTTCAGTCCTGAGTAGCATGGCCACGGCTTAGATGAAGCAAGATCCACCTTCCTGGGACTATTTCACTCCTGGGACAGACACCCTGAGCCCTGCAGGTGACTTGAACAAGGTCCCCAAAGAGCAATGGAAAAAAACAGTGTAAGTTCAAAGTCAGAAAGTGCTGGCTTCAAATCCAAGCCTCACAGCTTCGAATCTGAATGTCGTTTGCTCACCTTTCCGAAGGCGCCTTCAGGTTGCCGTGCAGTCAGTGTGGGAGCTTGGGTCACTTCCCCACCCTCCACCCCCAGCTGGGAAGCCAGGGGCTCAAAAATGGGTATGAGCCTCCCAGAGAAGCTGCACGGCCCGGTCAAAGGGCTTGGAAAACAACTTAGGCGTTTCCAGGAAAAAAGCGGAGCCCAGCTTGGGGCCATGGAAAGCACGGTCCCCAATGTTGAGTCAGCCTTGAGTCATGAGCTAAAAACGTGCTTTTGCCAATTACAGCTCTAGGCAGCCATAATTAATACAGGGCTGATGAAAACTGCATTTTTCACTCAACAGAGGAGGGTATTTCAGGTAATTAGACATAACCTCATGTATCGGTAACTCGCCTCCACACATGAGCTCTGGCCGCCATGTCCAGGCCCTACCTCCAAAAATAACTTACACCAGCCTTAACCAACAAGATGTGTCTGATTTCAAAACATTACCCTTCCTCCTTAAGTATATTGAGTGTAAAATGCTAAATACACTAAGGCCCTTAATGGGTTTGTCCTAATCCGCCGACACCTCTCTGAGAGCATCTTTGTACCTGGGCCAGGCAGCCGCCTTGTCTTTGAGGATGACTCTTCTCTGAGCTGACCCCAGTGCAAAGCATCCTGTGGGCTGGAATGAAGTGGGGGAGAAGTATTTTGATCCATCATCCGTTCATCATTCATTTACTCACATCACAGCTACTGGGGGCCCACCATGTGCCGGGCTCTGGGCCGAATAAGAAGCTAAGAGCCCGATGTAGAGGAATTTACACTCGATGCGGGTGTTAGAGGCCTAGGTGTGCTGCTTCCTTTACAGACGGGAACCCTAAAGCCCAGACTTGCCCAGATGCACCCAGAAAGTGGATGGCGGAGTGAGGGAGAGCAGCTAGGGGCCCGCCTCCCAGCAAGCTCGGAGGCCTCAGGAATCCCAGCTGTGCCCGCCCCCTCTCCTGTGAGGCAAGGGCCGCCCCTCCAGCCTCCACTGGGCACACAGAGGTCACCAGGTGTGGCTCAGTGGAGGCCAGGCACGCTCCTGCCAGGTGATTACTTGCAGAGAGAGGTCCTGCCCGCCAGGCTCCTGACTAACCACCCATCCCGCCGTCCAGGCCCTGCCCGTCTGCAGGACACTCCCGGGAGAGCTTCCCCTGGTTCCCATGACTAAGGTGGCCCTCCCAGGACAGCGTTATCCTTCATTCCTTGCCGATGTCGCAATGTCCAGCCAGATGAGGCAAGAGGGACATTTGGTGTCTACCGACACTTCCAGAGAAGCCCAGGGAAATTGCCCAAAGCCAGAATCCCTAAAGGGCCGACTCCCAGCTCCCCGGGTCCCCACCCGTCTTTCTTCAGCATTGAAACCCCCTTTCCTGTTTTTTTTAAACTCTCACAACCTCTACAGGGAGATGGAAATAAAAATAGCAGTTCACACTGGCTAAGCAAGACACGAGGCCCTTAGCACCAGCATCTGGGGGACGGGGGACAGGGGGTGCTGTCAGCGCAGTTTTGCACATTTTACTCCAAGGATCAAAGACTTTAAGGAATTTCCAAGGTCACCCAAGGAGTGCAGGCAGATCTGGCTCTGAAAACAAAAGGTCTCTCTAATCATGACAATAATAATACCAGCTAACAGTGGGAGCTGACTCTCTGCTCAGCCCTTGTGGGTGTTGCTCTTTAATCCTCACAGGCCACACAGGAGTGAGGAACTCTGTTCACACCCAGCCCTCCAAAGCTCCAGCACAATCGTCTGCCTGCTGGGCGGTACTACCCGCTGGGTCCCGAGTCCCTGTGTGCCTACGGGCAAGTCGCTTCCCCTCTCTGGGCTTCAAGTTTCCGTCAGTGAAATGGGACATGGATGCCTCCCTCACAGTAAAGGGAACAAGAGAACCTGGTCAGGACAATGTTCTCTTCTCTTTTTGTCTCCGCCTCCAAGCCCACATCTTGCTGAAAACCCACATACTCTCAGAGCTTGGATGAATCCCACCAGTTCTGGAGACCCCAGGAAGAGCAGCCCAGTCGTGACTCTCATGCTAAGGAAGTGATGCTCTCTTGTTAGCAAAGGGAGCCATGAGGGATTTTTGGCCAGTGTACTAACAAAAACTACCTTTAGAAAGATACACTTCACAGTGATTTGAGCAAAAGATTGGACCCAGGAGAGACCTGGAGAGACGAGGAGGAGAGTGCAGGATTCCAGGTAAGAGATGAAAACAGCGCAGAAGCCATGGATGGAAAAGTGACTGTGGACATAAATCCAATAGGACAGGGTATAGGGCCATTATTGGGGGACAAAATTGCCCCCAGCTGAAAACCAGTGTCATCTATAAAGGGACACTTTCAAATTCAAGCCCTCAAGTTTCTCACCTAACACTCATAAGATTTTTAAGAAGTAACAATAACAGTGAGGGCTTTGCACTCAGGCCCCAGGACAAAGCTGCCTCACGGCTCCCCGGCCACGAGGCCGTAGGTAAGTGGCTGCAAATGTTGCCTGCTACAGGGTGCTCGTGTCTGTAGAATGGAAGTGGGGGGGGGGGGAATGGAAGACCCCCAGGGACAGGGCTCCCACCTGCACAGCCAGTCAGGAAGCTACACGGCCTTCCCAGGAGGGTCTGGGCCATTGGGCCGCTACCACTTTCTGGCCCGAGTCCCCGTGATAGAGCTGGCAGGGATGTTACTGCTTACAAAAGAGGGTGGATCCAGGTGAAGCAAGAGCTGGGACCTGCCTGAGGGGCTGAGAGCGGCCCTGAGCCCTGCCTGGCTGACGAGGAGCTCTCACTTTCTAGAAATCTCTGCCTCTCCCGAGACATTTGCATCGCGAGCGTTCACAGGACCCAGGGCCCTCGGTATTTCCTGGTTCTCCTTGTCTGGAGGCAGCCGGCGTGGAGTGACCTTCCAGGCTATTCCGTGAAACTCAGCCAGCTCTGTGAGGCCTCAGGAGGGCAGCCAGCCCAGGCCGCCGCAGCCCTTCTTGGGAAATTGCTTGTCCGAGTCCATCTCGTCCACCACGGGCAGGTATTTATCAGGTGGGTGTTGGCAGGGAGGATCCAGCTGGCTAAAGAGTCAATCATAGGATTACAACACTGGGAGGTGCTTGAGAAATCATCGTCCACTTTGCTCCAGCCCAGAGAGGGCGAGAGATCAGGAAACACGCGGACAGCTCGTGTCCTGCCTGCTGACAGAGACCAAGAGAAAGCAGAGCCCAGAGAGGCAGAGCTGGTCTCCTGAGAGCTCAGCCAGTAAGGGGTTGCACTCAGCTCTCCCCGACTTCAAAGCTGGTTCCAGAAGCCGGCACCCCCTTCCAGCTGGCTTTACCAAGGGGCTCGTTTTGGTGCCATCCCCCTGAGCTCACGTGGAACCCTCAGTGAAAGGCTTTTTAGCTAAAAGCCCAACCACGTAACCCCACCTGGCATTTGAACCAACTTCCACTGGGCGACGCACATGGGAAACCGGCCATCGGGTAGCATGGCCAATGGATCCAGTCAAGACGGAAGAACACATTATAGTCGTTAAAAATCATTAGGATGGTTGGGCTCTGAGGTCAGATCGGCAAGATAAACACACTTGGAGGAACTAGTTCTGCCTTTTCTTGCGGCCGCTCTCACTCATCCAGGCCGGGCACCCAGACAGACAGACTCCCTCCCCCAAGAACCTGCCGCAGGACTCTGGGCAGTGCCCCGCTCTGCTGCAGTGCTAAGCAACTTCTTGAAAAGCAATGTCAGGGACTCGGTTACTTTCCCGTGGTCTTTTGCAAATGGGCAGGATAAAAAGATACCCCACCCCCAAAGAAATGTCCTTTGATCAGTCTCCTCCGAGAAGTCCTCGAGCCCACCTGTGCCACCCTTTACACGCAGAGGCAGAAAGAGGGATGCAGTTCTGCACGGGACAAATCACTCTGGGTTGTATCTGCTCGTCCGCTATCCCCACAAGAGACCAGCAGGCACTAAAGGGCAGGGACCACCTCTTAGTACCAAGGCTGCTGCCATTGGCTCCATGCACCAGGCATTTTACATGCATTAACTTTAATCCTCACCGACAACCCTACAAGGGAAATATTATTATCCTGATTACCCAAATGAGGAAACTGAGGTCTACAGAGTTAAAATGACTCACTGGAGGTCACGGTTAGTAAATGGCAGGGACCTATCCGACCCGAGTTTGCCCTTTCCCGCAGCCCCAAGCTCCCTCCCTCCTCTTTTCGGCATCCCTGGGAGCAGCACAAGACCTCACACATAGTAGGTGTTGGTCACCTGTTTGCAGAATAAGTGAATGAGTGAGTAATGAATAAAATAAATTTGAAAACTTCAGTTACTTAATTTGCATCTTCCAAGATGAGTACATCAGTGCGGCTGTGAGGAAGAAAACAGACTGTTGATTAAATAGTCTCCTGGATTTTTGAACTCAGTGAAAACAATCTCTAAATAATTTTGTGACTTTTGGCCTCTTCTTAGCACAATAAAAACATTTTAATTAAAGCTTATTCCTAAGCCAACTTTTCTTTCTTAAGAGATGGGGAGCATTTAATTTTCGCTGAGCATCTACTATGGATACGTACACCACTGTCAGCACACTCGCTCTTCCCAGCAAATGGGTATTGTTACCAGGTTCCAGAGGAGGAGACAGAGGTTCAGAGTGGTTATGTGACTTGCCTGGGGACACACAGCTGGGTGAAGACAGGAAGGTCCAAGACCTGGACTGTGTGAGTCCACACACTGCCTCTAAACACCTTTCAGCCGCAACCACGCTTCCTCTCTTAACATGGCGATCTGCAAGGCAGCCTCTTTCCAGAGTCATCCTTCGTCCAACAGGCCTTCTGAATACGTGCTCCTAGGGAATCAGAGAAGCAGAGACACCCAAAACAAATGAATAAAGAGAAAGAACCCAAAAGTCGAAAAAGAAGCTGCTTGTTTCCAGCACTCATTAACGTTTAGTGTCATTTAAAAAAACAAACAAACAAACAAAAAACAAGGGCTTCCTTGGTGGCACAGTGGTTGAGAGTCCGCCTGCCGATGCAGGGGACTCAGGTTCGTGCCCCGGTCTGGGAAGATCCCACCTGCCGCGGAGCGGCTGGGCCCGTGAGCCATGGCCGCTGAGCCTGCGTGTCCGGAGCCTCTGCTCCGCAACGGGAGAGGCCACAACAGTGAGAGGCCCGCGTACCAAGATTGTCTCTTGTGGTTTGAGTGTTGAATGTGGAATGGCAGGTGTGGGATGGAGAGGAGACCTCAACCTTCTCAGTATTAGGGCCACAATGTCCAGCCTTGTCTCTCCCAGCAAATGAGTCTCCCCAGGGAAATGTTTCCAGTGCCGGGAGGGGTTCCAGTCAGTCAGTTCTGGCAGAAGGGGCTGTGCACAGGGGCGCAACCCTCCCACACGCCCCCATCCGGGGGATCCCTACCCCACTCCTGCCCCCAGCCCGGCAGCCAGCTCGGGGGCCCGTCAGGGGCATCCTGGGCAAGCAGCCATCCCAGCGGCAGCTGGAACCTGGCTATTCTCCACGCGGGCAGTAAGAGTCACGGAGCAGTGGATCCCTCACCCTGGAACCAGGCAGAAATGCCCTGTGTCTCGTCACCTTCCCACCCTGGCTGCCAGGACCCGGCCCAGTCTTGGAGATGCTGAATAGGCCGTTTGTGGTGAGATCAAAGGGCCACCTGCGGGAAGCGCCCCACTGCCTGGAACAGGCCCAGGCTGCGTCCTGCCCCAGCACCCGCCTCCCACCTGCCAGACCCAGGATCCTCCAAACAGCCCACCTTGGCCAGGCATCACTCTGCCCCCGCCTCCTCCTGACGGTTCCCTCTCTAACGACACCTAATCACCCTCCCCAAGTGCCAGGCTCTCGCAGGCCTCCCTGCCTTACGTGTGCTGTTGTTTGCTCCCCTTCCTTGCTTTCTGCAGCCAGAGGGTTCAGGCACCAAGTTAGGCAGAGTTCCTCCTCCGGTTCCTCAGGGGGGTTCAGGGCTCGCAGAGGGCAGAG
Organism: Delphinus delphis; assembly: GCF_949987515.2. Taxonomy (NCBI): domain Eukaryota; kingdom Metazoa; phylum Chordata; class Mammalia; order Artiodactyla; family Delphinidae; genus Delphinus; species Delphinus delphis. Next base: position 6,556,396 of record NC_082684.1, on the reverse strand, counting down.
CAAGCTCCATCATTGCCGCCTGGTTCCCCGTCAGGCTGCCCTGGGTGAGGAGCTCCCCGGGGGTCTTCACTGGCCACAGGGTTGCATGGAGACCTGGAAGTCCCGGCACAGGCCTTGTGCGGTTGCATCAGACTCTAGCGGGCTGAACAGGAAGGCAGAGGACACCTCCACCTCGTTCTCAGAGAGAGAGACTCAGTAAAGAATGGATGAATGCGCGCCGCTCAGAGACACGTCTGGAAACAAGCTTAGATGGACCATTTAACAGCGAATCTGATCACGTGACACATCCCTCCCAGAAACAAGCGCTTGGCTCTCGCCAGTGCTTTGAAGGCACAGACAGACTCTCCACCCCAGCACACAAGCCTTGAAGCCGGGCTCCCAGGCTCCCACCTTTTGGACATGGAGGCATTTGTCTTTTCCTACCCTTTTACCATTTTCTCCTTCCTCAGTTTACCCCAGAGTCCCCCCAAGATGTCACTGAGCCTCTGGCACAGGGAGAAGGTCATTTTTTCCAGAGTCCCCAGCTCTTACGGGCAATACCCTCACTCGAATGTAAGCTCCGTGGGGCAGGACTTTGTCTTGTCCACTATGCTGGGCACACACACAGCTGTTTAATGCGCACATGTGCGTGAACAGCCCTCCACCTTGTCGACCGTCTCTGTAGAGGCGACCCTGGGAGATGCGAGATGGCTTTAACGCTCTTGATCAGCTCCTGGTCTGTCTGGTTCTTTCCCCTGTGATCTCCTGGGAGCAGAGAGCATGATCCCTTCACCTGCCCCGCCCCCAGCCCAGAGCTGTGCTCCCTGGGCTTGTATTTTGAACAAATGAAGGAGTAGCACCTACTGTGTCAGAGGAGCCCACAGGCCCAACATGCCATTCCTGTGCACTGCCCAGAACCCCCAACCGCGGGGGCCAGTCTGAGACCTGGGGACCTGCCGCTCTGCCCCATTTGATTTTCCATTGGTCCTGCCCCAGCCCTCCTGTCCCATCTTTTCTGAAAGCGAAAATCTCAACTGAGTTGAAAGTGAATTGTGGCCAGTTGGGTCGTGAAGGGATGGAGACCTACTCTCCTACTAGGAAGAATGTGTGTTTGCTTCTTGGCAGAGAGGATATTCCGACTGATCATTTTTTGCTCCGCCCCAGCTCTGGACGGAACTCCAGCCCCAGGCCCCACCCTGCAAGACAGAGAAGAATGGTTTTAGGGGTGAGACGTCACCTTTCAAATCCCTTCTCAAAGGCCACCTGCTCCTGGAGGTCCTTCTGGGTCCCCTGGGGAAAACCGCTGAGGGCTCTGGGCTCCCCCAGGGCATCACTTACTCCTGCCCCGTCATGTGTGACCCTGTGCTTGTACAGTCTGATGGCCCTGTACCCACGAGTGTTCCTTCAGGAGGGGATTATGAGCTCTTCCTTTTTATGTCCACCTGTTCCTTTAACCAGCCAGGCTTTTATTCTCTGCCCCGTCCTGGGCTAGGCACCGGGCACACAGAGTTGAGTTAAATGTGTGCCCTCCAGCAGCTGACGATCTAGTGGGGGTCAGACGATCACCCCTCACCACGCGGCATGATCAGAGCTCTAAGGGTGCCAGCACCGGGCGGTGACAGCAGAGAAAGCCCCTGACCAGCCCAGAAGGACACGCAGGTTGGGAAATAATTCTTAGAGGAAGTTGACATCTGAGTGGGGTTTTCGAGGACGGATAAGAGTCTGTGGAGCCGTAAAGAAGGGAAAGTGGTGTTCCGTCTGGCTGACGACAAGCAGCCCTGGACAGCCCCATCACGTGAAGGGGCCCACAAAGCATGCTAAGACATTTCTTCTTTTTCTTGTTTACCTTTCCAAGGTACCAAAGAAGGGTTAGGCCAATGTGTGAGACACAGAAGGTGTTGAGAAAGCAGATGTGTGCCGTCCATTCAGTTGGATTTCTCCCTGCTGCCTCCTAACCCCCATGAGATTAGAAGCTTCTGGATGCCAAGGTCCAGACACTTGTGTGTATTTGTGTGCATCCCCAGAGCGATGAACACAGTCGTGACTCTCCACAGACACTCACTCAATATTCGCCTTGACCAACAATTGCACGAGGCATTGGGTTTGGCCAAGCACCTGCGACACTGGGTAATTTTACCTGCCCCACGCTTGCCAACGTGCTAGGCACTCTGTATGTGCTATTCACCTGATGTCATTTGTCACCAGTAACAACACAATGAGATTGATATGCCACCTCTATTTTGCAGGTGAAGAAACTAAGGGTCAGGGGGCAACTGGCAGGTCTATCTGACTGTGTGACTCTAAACTTCCACATCGGTTCCCATTTCACAGGTTAGACAAACTGAGCTCACCTCCCTTGCCCAGGTCGACAACAGTGAATTCAGAAAAAAAGCCCCGAAGCATGACTTGTTTGACTTGGCAGAGTGTCCAGCTCAAGAGGGTTGGGTACGCACGCATTTCATCACTTGCGACCCTTTCATGGCGAATCCTCCGGGGACCCAGCAGCTGACCAGCTCCACTCGTTCGGGCTTGCTGAGGCCAAGCGGGCTCTGTCAGCCTCTGTCTGCCAAGGTCCTGGCCACCAGGGAGGGCGTGGCACCCTCTTGCCCACCCCCTGTGCAGCCCTGACTTGGAGAAGACAACCTCCCAGCAAACTGCCTGAAGCCCAAGAGGTGAGATTAAAGGTATCCAAGTCGGCCCCCACCCCACCTGGATCTACGAGGCCACAGGGCTGAGACTTGGCCTTGTCACAGTCCTGTTACCTATGCCTCAGTTTCCACACCAATGGAAGGGAAAAACCGCACGGACCTTCCTGGACGTTGGGAGGATGAAGGGAAATAGCAACATCAACCAGCCCAGCTGCATCAGAGACTCCTGAGGGCACCTTAAAATGCAGGTTCCAAGGCCGGTCCTGCCATCTGATCCTGGGGCCCAGGGAGCTGTATATCTAATGGACTCTGCAGGTGATTCTGGTGGGAAGCCAGGTGGGGGATGCAGTGAGATCATCTCATCAACAGTGAGACCATCTCACCGTAGGAGACCCCGACACCCCCAACACCCATAGGGCCCGGGAAATGTCGTTAGTCCCTCCAACTCCAGCCAGCCTTAAGCCTCTCTCTGATGGTATCACCTGTCTAGGGACCAGGGCATCACCCCTCCCTCCCCTCCCCTCCCCACTATCCCATCCGTTTTCTCTCCGACAAGAACCTCGGAACCTCTGACTCCATTCCCCTCTCCTCCATCCCTGTAGTGGCCACTGGGACCAAACCCTATTCACTCCTCACTCCTCCCGGCCTCCAGCCTCCCCCACTCCATCCATCCTGCCATATTCCTCCACCCCATACATGGCCCTGCTCCCATCACCCCTTTCAGTGGATGCTAACATCCTGTAAATTCAGACTCTTTCACCAGCAAGGAATTGAGTCAGACTTCCCAACTCACCTGTCCCTCCTGGGCTACCACCACCCAGGGCTCCCATCAAACCCACACTCCTGTTCTTCTCCCCTGCACCCCCTACTTCCAACCTGCATGCTTTCTCCTCTCCAGCCTCACTCCTCCTCCTGGACCTCTACCCGCTGCCACCAGCTCCACCAGTCCCAGTTCTAGCCCCTCATCAAGGCCATCTCAAAGGTCACACCCTCTACAGAACTGCCCCTGGGTTGCTTACAAGCACTGTGCGCCAGCACTGCCCCAGCCCCCTCACCGGCCACACTCCGTCCCTGTGTTCCCCTTCCTCTCCCCATCCGCCTTCCAGCATCCTCTTCTGGGCCCGGGAAGCTGCTCTGCAAACTAATAGCCCTGGGTCCCCAGCTCTCTCCCTCACCCCCACCTCCCCGGGTCTCCCTCCTTCCCTCCCCGCCCACCTCCAGCCCAGGGCACTGGGCACTGCAGTATCTCTTAGAATCTCCCTTCTCCCTGCTCTCCCCTTTGCAGATGGGGATTCTCCCCAGATGACCCAGTTCGAGGGTGCCATTTCCCGCCAGGGCCTGACCAGTACACATCCTGTACCAAAAACAGCCACGTTCAAATGGCCGCGTCAGTTGGGCCCTCCAAAACCACCTGTTTCCTCGGGTAGATCATGCCATTTCTCCATCCAGCTCCTGGGGCACTGCTATCTCCCTTTCTAAATCCCCAGGATGTCCAGGGGCGAGCTCAGCTTCTGGGGAGGAGGGAAGCTCCCTCGTCTGGAAACAGGAAGGCAGGACTGGCCCTGAGCTGTCGGAACATTGGAGCCCATGCCCTTGAGAGAACAGGGATGTATGAGTTTCCCAATTAATTCTGACTTCTAGAGGATGCTTCTGCAGACCCCTGAGTGGGAGAAAGGATGGGGGTAATGGAAGAGTGGGAAGGAGGAGGTAGAAAGTCCCTGATATTTCACCAGACCCCCATGGGCAAACAGACACCTGAGGGGCTGGATTGCGTGCACCCCACCCACTCAGCATCTCGGGGAGAGAATGGGTGAATAAATGACTTGAAATTCCTACCAACTCAATGCTCACAGGTATATGATCTAATAATAATCAGATTCTAGAAAGACTCCAAGTTTGATTCTACTCTGATCCTTGGAATGGCCCAGAAGAAATTTGACAGGAGCATGTCATAACCACCCAAATCTCCTTCTTGGTTTCCCAGCCACCGTGCACCCTGAAGACTCTTGCTCCAAACTCAAACCCCACGAAGATCAAAAGATCCCTGAATTCAGGCTCCAAAGAGACACAGACGTTATTGCAACATCCTGACCCATCTCGGACATGAATTCCATTAAAGTTCCATGAAAGAGTAAGTACATGTTTGAATTAATACCAATGTTTATTGGGGTTTAACGAACATCCACACCAGTATATATCTCCGAGCTTTATCTACATGTCCCTTATAGAGTTATTAAAACCCCAAAATATAATTTTAATCATCAGCAGGATTGTAATGAACACACAATCATGAGTCCCGTTCAATCGGACTCCTCAGATCCAGGAAGTAATTACTCATTCATGACACTTAATTTGAAGTGTTACCACAGATTTGTATCTCCTGAAGCCACAAGAAGTTAGATCATAGTATTTCTTGTTAGAACTTAGAGAGCAAGTTCGCTTCAGAGGGAGGATGGAGACCGGGTCCAAGAGAGGCGGGAAGAGATAGGAACAGCTGGGAACCAGTTGGGTGGCCTCCAAAGACGGAAGATGAGAGTGGTCCCCGGAGTGAGAACACCTCCCTGCTCCCGCCAGCACATCGGCTTTCTGCAGCGTGGCCTGGCACGGGCCTCCCGTGCCCGGGAGTCCCCAGGGTTGAACCCTTCCAGGGATGGAAAGCTCATTACCACAGAAAGAAAGGTGCCCCGTGTAACCTTGGAAAGTCACTTCTTCTCACCCCACCCCAGCAATCAGAGACTAGCCTCTTAATTTAAATATGCCATCTCCATCCACAGGAACAAGACTATTTTAAATAGGTGTCATTCCACCAAATCTTTTCTACCTGCACAAAAATCACCCCCTTACTGAGTGCTTAGGGCCAAGGTCCAGCGGGGCACCTTGCCTGCTTCTGGGCAGTGGGTCTCACCTGGGGATGATTTTTAACCCCCAGCACGTTTGGCTGAGCCAGGACATTTCGGGTTATTACAACTCAAGGTTACCACTGGTACCTACTGGGAAAAAGGCAGCAATACTGACATTCTACAAGCAACATTGTAGAATGTTGTTTGTAGACAGCAATACAACATTGGGATGGCAATACAATATTCTACAAGGCACAGGACAACCCCATGTCCCCCAACAGACTCATCCAGAATATCAATCGTGTTGAGGTGGATAAAACTTGTTCTAGATCTAGATCTGGCCCCAACTCATTAAAGAATAAAACAGGAATGGCAGATAGTGTTCACGTGTGGTCTAATTTGATCTCTACCTCGTTAGTATCCCCATCCTACAGATGAGGAAACTGAGGCCCCTGATGGTTAAATAACTTGTCTGCAGTCGCACAGAAAGTGGCAGAGCTGAGTTGATCCATGATCCATCTGCCTCCCAAAATCTTCGTAAGACACAACATCTCATCCCAGGGAGCAAGTTGCTGAAGGTATGTCAGAGACCAAGGTCCTCTCTCAGAGGTAGAACTTCCAGACTGGTGTGTACTTCCAATTCATGCAAATCCAAGCATGTTTCACTATACACAGAAAACTCAGGTCACTGTGGGTCAAAAATTCCCTTGAAATTTGCCATGTTGAACCCTCTTGCAATGGAAACTGGTTTTCCCCCTAGTTTTGACCCCCAAACAGGACAAACCCTGTGTTCAGCCAGCTTTCACTGTTTAGAAATTTACACTGAACATCCATGGAAAAGCCATCTCCTGGAAGCTCTCAGGAAGTGGACAAACCTTGTGATTTCAAATAGGTGAATTCCGCTATGAGGCACAAAAAAATTCCATATTCTTTCTCTTTGAGTGTTGATCCAAAATCAGGTGCCTTGGGGAATACATTTGTCTTATATTCAACCCAGTTTTGAAGAGCACCTAGAAAAAAAAATGAACACACTCATTAAGAACTGATTACCATTTTCATTCATTGAAAGATATCCTCCAACAGACCCACAGGGTCACGCAGGAAGGGAAGGGGGCTTTGATGTGCTTAGTTGAGCTCATACGTATTGCAGGAGGGGACGCCAAGACACACGGAGGAAGGATTCACTCCAGGGGCTCTTTGGAGCGTGCCACAACAGACCCCCAACTCCCAGGACAGTGCTTTTTTGCATTCTGGAGCAAGGCTACTCTCATCTGAATACACATTAATGTATGCTTATCGGAATCTGTTGTGTCCCAAAGCACTAAATATAACGGCCAGTTAGTGTCTCCAGTTGAAGGGAAAGAGGGGAGATGGAGGCAAGTGTTGAGCAGGCCCCTTTTCACAGTAAGTTCAAGGATATCTCATAGAAAAATGATGCTAAAAAGGGCCTCAGAGGGCATCCAGTCAGACTCCCACCCACTTACCCTGCAGGTGGAAAGACTGAGATCAAGAACCATAAAGCTCCTTGAGCAGATACGTTGCCATGGTCAAATACCAGGTGCCCTCAAAACTAGAACTGACCCCCTTCTAACCACCCTCCTGATTAAGGAAATATTCATGAAGATAGACACAAAGGAGGCAATAGAGAGAGAAAGGGAAGAACAGAATTGATACACAGAAAACCAGATCAGTGCAGTGGAGTATTGGCTGGAGAAATCCTGCCACCACCCAGGATAAAGGACCAATAGCCAGCATGATGAGCAAACTGATGATATAAGGCAAGAAAACTCTACCGTAGTGACACAACATCTACAAAACAGGAAGTCCAGAGAGTCCAGGTCAGACAGGAAGTCAGCACTGACTTAAGGACTAACAGAAAAACAATTTCCCTGAGATGAAGAAAATCTCTCTTTGTGTTGAGGTTTCATGTTTTAAGTACTAGACAAAATTAAGGTGCCTAATGCCTTAGTGATTTTTTTTTCTTAATCTAAAGGATGAAAAGAAAAAATTCTACACTAGGGTAAAAAAATGATTCAGCATCAGACCTTTCCTCCACATTCCCAAATGACAGAACCCAGTGGAGCCTTCTCCATGGAACAGGAGAAACAGTGACCCAATAATCTATCCCTGCCAAGAAGCTGCTCATTGATGAAGCTAAGAAAAGGAATTTTCAAAAGGCAAGGACTTTGAAAGTATATCCTTCACTTGCCCTTGAGGAATTAAACAATGACCTTCAAAGAAGTTCTCTAGACAAGTAAAAACTCTATCAAAATACACAAAAACCAAAAAGAGTATTGATGTTAAAGATATATAATATACATTTAACCTCCCTAATAAACAAGGAAATGTAAGTTAAAATAAATGAGGCATCATGTTTGCCTATTGATATGTTAATTATTTGTTTGATTTAAGTTCATAGTTGCTTATCTGACATTCCTGAAGTCAGATGTGTCTGTAAACTTAGAAATTTTCAGATTCTAGAAAGGAATGTTAGTGCACATGGGGAACATTGGCAACCATCCCACTAGGGTCTGAATGTTGGTGTCACACAGAGCACCCTAGTCCCCTCCTCCATGTGAGGACACAGTGAGAAGTCTGCATCAGGTAAGGTGGCCTTCACCCAACCCTGCTGGCACCCTGATCTCAGACTTCCAGCCTCCAGAACTGTAAAAATAAACATTTGTTGTTTTTAGGTCACCCAGTCTGTGCTATTTGTTATAGCAGCCCAAATGGACTAAAACACCCCCCTCACCCTCAAATATGTGAAGTAGCACCCCCAAATCCAACACTGAGATAGTTCTAAGGCAAAACATGAATATTCACACTACATGAGATAAAATAGAGGCAATAAATATCTCCATGTCAACTGAGGTCAGATTCATCCACCAAATAAATGATGAAACAATTTTCATTTTCAGAAAATTTTGGATCTCAGAATTACAGACAAAGACTTGAAACTTGTAAATAATACCTAGGTTTGATAAGGTAGCTGGAAAAAGATGCTTTCTTGCTTCATGAATGGAAGTTTATATTCACAAAACATTTTCTGGATTTTAATTTGAAATGTTTCAAAGCCTAAAATATTAAGTAAATGTTCTTTGTTCTAGAAATCTGCTTCTAGATATTGATCCTAAGGAAATCATCAGAAATGGGTAGAAAGTCTCCACTTTAGGAAGTTCAACCTAGAATTGTTCAAGGTGTCCAAAAACAGAGATGGTTAGATAAATCATGGCACACCTTAAAAAGGAAAACTTGATAGGCATTAAAAACGACATGATGCAAGAATGTTCAATTATGTAGAAAGCTGATGACAGAATAATAAGTGAAAAAAAATTACAAATCAATTTATTCTATATAATGCCATTTTATTAAAAAAAAGAAAAGAAAGATTGGACTTTCCTGGTGGCACAGTGGTTAAGAATCCTCCTGCCAATACAGGGGACACAGATTCAATCCCTGGTCTGGGAAGATCCCACATGCTGTGGAGCAACTAAACCCGTGCACCACAACTACTGAGCCCACACACCACAACTACTGAAGCCCGCGTGCCTAGAGCCAGTGTTCTGCAGCAAGAGAAACCACCTCAATGAGAAGCCCACACACCGCATTGAAGAGTAGCCCCTGCTCACCGCAACTGGAGAAAGCCCATGCAGCAACGAATACCCAAAGCAGCCAAAAAAAAAGAGAGAGAGAGAAATATATGCAGAATGTGAGTACATACACAGAAAAGAAAGACTGGAAAGGTATATAACCAAAGATTGAAGATAGTGGTCATCTCTGGGTAGTGTGAGGTTTTTTTAATGATTGTGTTCTTCTTTTTGCAAATCTCTACCTTCTAAAGTTTCTATAATTAACATGCTAATTTTTATAATATAAAAATAATTATGAAAAATAAACAAAATGCCTTTTTTTGTACAAAAATGAAGTGACCTGATTAAGAAAATATAGGACTACATTGGCAACATGCCAGACACAGACAAGATATACAATGTGTGCTCATACAAGGGAGGGAATTAATATAGTCTGGATGGTAGATTTATTTAATATTAGCATTGGAGGGGAAACTACCAAAGCTCCATTTACAGCTGGGAAACTGAGGTCTAGAAAGGAGGAGGAAGGTGGGACTTGACCTGAGGCAGCCTGAGTCTAGAAACTCCTACAATGACCCATACCTGACTGTGTTTTTTGTGACTTCTCCCCTTAAGTTCTATCTTCGAGAAATTGGCTGAGCTCAAGTGTGAGTACCAGGACTGTTCAAATGGTAAAATTCACCATAAAGAGGAAAAATTGATAAGAAAACATGAGGGTTCATTGTCTAGTTTCCTTTTGCTGCCCAAATTACACATGCAAATATAGACTTTGGAATTTCATCTGAGCTGAGGAGATGTTGTCGTCTTTCCCTAGAGGACAAGGAAAAGGTTGCCTTTGAGGAAACCAGACAGGGGCCCCATAGCCAAGAGGACAGAAATCTCCATCACAGTTTCGGCAAATCTAGTCCCTTCCACATGACATAAAAGGTAGACTTGACTTCAATGCAACATGGAAACCCAAAACTTTGTCACTGAGGCATAAAAGATATTAATTTTGGTAGCAAAAGATATTTATTCTTCATCATTGGTTCAACAAAGGGCTGTTTTCTCAGGTTAAAAATATATGTCCTCTCCTCCTCAATCATGTGATTCATGCTAGTGATAAATTACCATCCCTCATATACTGTCCTTTGATTACTCATGATCACCCCTGCTTCCAGGATGGAGAATCAACCCCATTAGCTCCTGCCTCAGTGAATGACTGGGCACAGGACAGATTCCTCTATGTTCTTATAAAATATTCCACACAAAAGAAATCATTCTAGGGACTTCCCTGGCAGTCCCGTGGTTAAGACTCCATGCCTCCAATGAAAGGGGTGCAAGTTTGATCCCTGGTTGGGGAACTAAGATCTTACATGCCACCCAGCCAAAAAAAAATTTTTTTAATTAATTAATTAATTTAATTTAATTAATAATCATGAGATTCCTTGAAAAAAAGAAAAGAAATCATTCTAAATCTTGCCACTCCCACCACACATCCCCTATAGCTCTGGGGAGAAGTGGAAAGGGAATTGTCGGCAGATTTGTGGAGACTTTGAGACTGTCCTTCAGTTTGCAGAGGCAAAAACAATGTCTTTCCAGACACACAAAAGTGGAAAGAATTCATCACCAGCAGACCTGCACTAGAAGAACTGTTAGAAGTTCTTTGCACAGAAGGAAAATGATACTAAGTGAAAACCTGGATTTACACAAAAGAATGAAGAGCACCAGAAGTGGTAACTCCATGCGTGACTATAAAGGTGCTCTTCTTGTTATTCAAAACTCTTTGAAAGATAATCAACTATTTGGTTGGCCAAAAAGTTCATTCAGGTTTTTCCATAAGATGTTACAGAAAAATCCTAATGAACTTTTTGGCCAACCCAGTACTTGAAGGAAAGGTAAAAGCAATGTACTGTGAGGTTGGTTTATAGCACATGTAGAAATAAAACATGTGACAATAGCACAAGGTCAAGAGAGAGGAAATAGAAGTGTACTGTTATAAGTTTCTTATAGTATACATTAAATTAAAGATGCATATTAAAAACCCTAAAGAAACCACTAAAATAACTCAAGAAAAAAGTAGGCTAACAAACCAATCAATGAGATAAAATAGAATCATAATAAAAATATTCAACACAAAGGAAGGCAGAAGAGGGGGAGAAGTTCACAGAACAGATGAGACAAACAGGAAACCAATAGCAAGATGGTAGATTTAAACCATAGCAATAATAGCTTCAAAATTAATGAACTAAACATGACAATTAAAAGGTAGAGTTTGTCAGATTGGATTAAAAATAAACAAAACAAGACCCAACACTATGCTACCTACAAAAAAACTCACTTTAAATATAAAAACCCTAACACCAAACAAAAGAAAGTGGGTGTGGCTACATTAATATCAGACAAAGTAGATTTCAGAGCAAAGAATAACAAAAAGATAACAAAGGGCATTTCATAGTGAAAAGGGTTAATTCATCAAAAAGACATTCCATTCCTAAATGTTTATACAGTTAGTAACAAAACCTCAAATTATGTGGAGCAAAACTGTTAGAACTGCATGGAAAGAAAGACAGATTCACAAGTTTAGTTGAAGTTTTCAATATCCCCTTTTCAATCATTGACTGAACAAGCAGACAGAAAATCATTAATAGTACTTGAGCACTATCAACCAACTTGACCTAATTGACATTTGTAGAGCACTTCACCCAACAGCAGTGGAATACATATTCTTTTCAAGTGCTCATGAAATAGTCCCCAAGATAGAGCATATTCTGGACCACAAAACAAGTCTCAATAATTCAAGTCATACAAAGTATGTTCACTGACCACTAAGGAATTAAATTGAACATCAATAACACAAAGATATCTAGAGAATCTACAAGAATTTTGGAACTAAATAACTCATGGGTCAAAGGAGAAATCAGAAGGAAAATTAGAAAGTAGTTTGAACTAAATGAAAATGAAAATAATCAAAATTTATAGAATGTTGCTAATGTATCATGGTAAAATGCATAGCTTTAAATGCTATATTAGAAAAGATGAAAGAAAGGTCTCAAATCAGTGATTGCTTCCACCTTAAGAAGCTAGCTAGGGCTTCCCTGGTGCCACAGTGGTTGAGAGCCTGCCTGCCTATGCAGGGGACACGGGTTCGTGCCCCGGTCCGGGAAGATCCCACATGCTGAGGAGCGGCTGTGCCCATGAGCCATGGCCTCTGAGCCTGTGCTCCGCAACAGGAGAGGCCACAACAGTGAGAGGCCCACATACCGCAAAAACAAAAACAAAAACAAGCTAGCTAAAGAAGAATAAGCCCCAAATTAAGCAGACAAAAAGGAAATAAAATAATCAGAAGGGAAATCAAAGAAATAGAAACCAATAAAAATCAATAGAAAAAAATCAATAAAACCAAAACTGGTTCTTTGGCAAGATCAATAAAATTGATGAAACTCTAGCCAGACTAATTAGGGAAAATAGAGAGAAGAACCAAATTGCCAATATCATAAATAAGAGAGGTGACATCACTATAAATTCTACAGATACTAAAAGGATAATCAGGGAACATTATTAAAAATTTTATGCCAAAAACTCAACAATTTAGATGAAATGGACAAACTACCAACACTCACAGCAGAAAAATAAATAACCCAAACAGCACTTTAATTATTAAAGACATTGAAATTTTAGTTAAAAACTTTCACAAAAGAAAAGATCAGGCCAGATGGCTTCACTGGTGAATCCTACTCAAACATTGCAGGAGATAATATCAAACTCTTCCAGAAAATAAAAGGAGGAACATTTCTAAGTGCATTCTATAAAGCCAGCACAACCCTGATATGAAAACAAGATTAAGATACTAAAGAAAACTATAGTGCAATAGCCCACATGAAAATAAATACAAAAATTATTTTTTAAATTTTTACATATGTAAAAGTACACCATGACCAAGTGGGTTTTCTCCTGGCAATACAAGGTTGGTTTAATTTTTGAATATCAATCAATGTAATTCATCATATTAACAGACCAAAAAATGAAAAACCATATGATCATCAAGCAGTATATAAAAGCATCTGGCCAAATCAAGCAGCCAGTTTTTAGCAAACTAGCAATAAAAGGAAACTTCCTCAATGTAATAAGGAGCGTCTTCCAAAAACATATGCTAGCATCAGATTTAATGGTGAAAGACTGACTTCTTTCATCCTAAGATCAGGAACAAGTCATAGAACTTCACTCTCACCACTTCTATTCACCACTGTACTGGAAGTTCTAAGCAGTGCAGAAAGACAAGAAAAAGAAATGAAAGGAATCCAGATGAAAAAGAAGATGTAAAATTATTTTTATTCACAGGCATAATAGTCTACATAGGAAATTCTATGTAATATACAAAAAAAAGTGACTAGAACAAATAAGTGAGTAGAGCAAGGTTGCTAGATAAAAGAATGATATTAAAAAAATTATTTTCTATATACTGGCAACAATCAGATTGAAATGAAAAAAATAATTATAGTAGCAATAAAAAATAAGAAACACTGGTGGATAAGTCTAATGAAAGATGTACAAGGCCTGAGCACAGAAAACTACAAAATATTACTGAGAAAAATTAAGGTCTAAATGAATGAAGAGATGTATTGTAATCATGAACCAAAAGATTCACTCTTATTAAGATGTCAATTCTCCTCTAATTGATCTATAGATTCAATGCAATTCCCAACTAAAATCCCAGCAAGGTTTCTTACAGAAATTGACAAACTGACTCTAAAATTCTTATGGAAGTGTAAAGGGCCTAGAATGGAAAAAAAAAAAACAAAAAACTTTTAAAAAGAAGAATATAATTGGAAGATTAACACTACTTGACTTCAAGATTTTTGAAGCTGCTGTAATAAAGACAGTGTGGTATTGGTGTCAAGATAGGCAAATAAATCATATTCTAGGAGTAAACCCACATAATTGAAATTGATTTGCAACAAAGATGTAAAGGTAATTCAGTGGAGGAAAGGTAGTCTTTTCAATAAGTGGTGCTAGAACAATCAAAGAATCATATGCAAAAAAAAAAAGAACTTTAATCCATACAACATATACAAAAATTAACTAAAAACAAATGATAAACCCAAATGTAAAACATTAAACTATAAAACTCTTAGAAGAAAATTTTTGTAATCTTCAATGAGGCAATGATTTCTTAGCTACAACACCAAAAGCACAATTGTTAAAGGAAAAAAAAACATAATTGACCTCAGCAAAATTAAGAACCTGTTCTCTTCAAAAGACATTGATAAGAAACTGAAAAGGCAAGACACAGAATGTGAGAAAATATCTGCAAATGGTATATCTGATAAAGAACCATCACCAGAATATATAAAGAACTTTGAAATCTCAATAATAAAAAACTAATTTTAGAATTGTCAAAATATATAAAGATATATAAAGAACTCTAAAATCTCAATAATAAAAAAAACTAATTTTAAAATAGGCAAAAATCTGCATAATTTACCAAAAAAAAAAAGGACGGCAAATAAGTATATGAAAAGATGCTCAACATAATTAGCCATTCGGGAAATGGAAGTTAAAAGCACAATGAACTACCGACATCTTAAGATGTCTAAAATTAAAAAGACTGACCACACCAAGTGTTGGTGAGCAACTGAAACCCGTACATTGCTGGTGGGAATGTAAAGTGGTACAATCACTTTGGAAAACAGTCTGGCAGTTTCTAAAAATCCAGCCATTCTTATGACCCAGCCATTCTACTCCCAGGTATTTACCCAAGAAAAATAGAGAGAGAGAGATATGTTGGTACAGGGTCTCGTACATGATTGTTCATAGCAACTTTATTTGTATTAACACAAAACTGGAAACAATCCAAATGTCCATTAACAGGTGAAGGGATAAATAAATCATGGTACAGCCACACAACAGAATACTACTTGGCAATAAAAAGGAAGGAACTATTGCTACTTGTAACTACATTGATGAATCTCAAAGTAATTACGCTGAGTGAAAGAATCCAGGTGTGGAAGAGTACAAACTGTAAGCTTCCATTTAAATAAAACTCTAGAAAACGCAAGCTAATCTCTAGGGACGGAAAGCAGGTTGGTGGTTGCCCAAGGACGGGGCAGGGAGAGGTGCAGTGGGGAGGGGCAGGAGGGAGGGTTTACAGAGGAGCATGGAGAAACGTTTGGAGGTGATGGATATGTTCGCCACCCGGATTGTGGTGACATGGGTGTATATGTATGTCAAAACTTATCGAACTGTACACTCTAAACCTGTGTGGTTTATCATTTGTCAACTAAACCTCAATAAAGCTGTCAAACATTATGATGGACTGTGCTTCCTGGACCCACAACCCTGGTCCTTTCACCTGAATTACTCACCTGGGTCTTACACTAGTGGGAAATTCCTGATAAATGAATGTCTCCGTGTTTCTGCCAGTTACTCTACATTACAGGTTGAAAAGAGATCTTCATCACAGTCAAGCATCCTGGCAGCCGGCTCTGACATTTCACCTTGAGGTCCTGGACTTATATTCCAACCATCTCCCCAAGCAGCTCTAGGAGTTGCTTCAGAACCTGGGACTCAGACACAGTTGTAGCTCCAGGCTCACATCCAGCATCTGCACTGCAGTGCTCTCTGCTCACAAAGAACAGTGCCCCTCCCTCCAACCAGGGTCAGACTTGCAGCCCTGTCAACAGTTAAGACAGCTGTGTGCAAAGTTCATACAAAAACATAGGCATGCACATTCACACATTTGTCCCAGGGAGAGGCCCTCCAATTCTCTCCCTTCAAGACTTCCTTTGGGCTTTGTTGCAATAACCATGCTTATTTACTTTTTTTGTTCATGCATAAGACCTAAGGCAATATCTGGTGTATGTTTGGGGTTTTTTTCCAACCTGCAGCAGATTTCAGGTTGGGGTTTTTTTCCAACCTGCAGCAGATTTCAGGTTGGGGTTTTTTTCCAACCTGCAGTAGCTTTCAGGTTGGGGAAGGAGAGATAATGAAAGAAAAAAAAAAATGTTGGCCATCTAGAAAGGTGACAGCATCACTGAGCTAGAAAGGACTTCAAGATGATGATCTGGGCCAATTCACTCATTTTACAAGTGAGGAACCCAGAACCCAGGGACTAGACGGGATCTCCCTAAGGTCACCCAGTAAGTTAGTGACCAAGATGGAATATAAATCCCAAATCTTTCAACTCTCCCCTCAGGCTCTCGCCTTTATGCTGCAGTTTGAGAAAGAGACAGAATAACCAGGAAAAGCAAACGGAAAAACCTGAAAAAGGACAGAGAAGTCTGGGAGTATTTAGTGTCAGTGAAAAACAACAGTCCTACATGGAAGGCACCAGAGTGTTCCAGTGCGATATCAGCTGATGTCCCAACGGGAACCAGGAATTCCATAGACAAAGCTAAGTCAAATTGCATTGCCTCTGCCTGAGAGGAAATTACTTCCCATTTAAAGTGGTTAAAACAAAAGGTGGCCAGTGCCTAAATGGCCGAGGCTATCAGCTGAGCACCACTTCCAAAGTGCTTCATCAGAAAACGAGTGTTGGAGCACATACTTCCTACGTGTATGTTTATCTATAAATTAAACACAGGTATTTTTGATTGAGATGAATACAAATAACAGTCCTAGTATTTTCTCCTTGTCTTCAATGACAAGTGCCTCAATGTACACTTTCCCCTCTGAAAACCACCAACATAGAGCATTCCATCAAACTGAACAGAGTCCCCGCCTGGGGTCTGGAGACCTGGAGCCTATTGCAACCTTGTGACACCCCATCTCATCCAATTCTTCCCTCCATCGTGCAGACCTGGAAGCTGAAATGCAGAGAGATGAAATCAGACTTGCCGAAGGTCCCACTGTTAAGAACTCTAGGAGGCAAAATTTGGACTTGGACCAGATCTGACACCAGAGCTGTGTTTGTTTTGGGGGCCACAGGTTCATCCCAGGAGAGCCCCCGAGGCATGTAAGCAGGCAGCACTCAGTGAAAATGGAAGTTGATCTCCAAGGTTCCAAGGCAGAACAACCAGCTCCTAGAATGTCATGGCAAAAACATTAGCGTCTAAACAACAAGATCCTACTGTATAGCACAGGGAACTATGTTCAATATCCTGTGATAAACCATAATGGAAAAGAATACGAAAAAGAATGTATACCTATGTATAACTGAGTCACTTTGTTCTACAGCAGTAATTAACACAACATTGTAATTCAACTATACTTTAATTAAAAAAAATTTTTTTTAAACATTAGTGTCTACAGCTTAGTTGGGGAGACAGACAGCACTCCAAATAAATAAGCATTTAAAATTTGCCGTATGCTATGGGAGGGAGATGCATGTAATGTGAGAGGAAGGATAGGAGGAACATTTGAATTGAGAAGCCAAGGAGGTAGCGGTGCCTTCTTTGCGTGCTTTGTGGATTTCACAAGGTGATGCCTCGGATGGATGTTGGGGGGAGGGAGGAAGGTTCACGGCACCCCTCCCCCATTGGCATTCTCTAACAGGGTTAAAATTCTCAACTTCCTCCAAGTCAAGATGCCAGCTTCACGCAGCAGTCTGTAAAGGGGCTAACAGCCAATTTATGTTATTAGGAATTCTGCTGTGAACTTACCCAATTTGCCACCACTGTATGCATGTTTAATGTTTCCTGTTAGGAATCAGCTGTGTTACTGTTCTGTCCCCGTCATTTCAAGCTCCCCTCTTCCCTGCCTTCTTTTTATGAACGTGGCGCACCGATTAATATTCTGGTAGTTCATATGATCGTTCTCAATCCATGTGAATAACCACCTCCTATATTATCACTTGTTAGTTTCTGAAGTTTTTAGCCTACATTGGAATGTTCTTTCCAGCAGGGCCCAGGGCTAGGCCTGGAGCTGCTGCTTAGTAAATTAGTAAAATGCATTCTCTCTACCCCTGGAGAGTGCCCATTCCCCAAGCCCAAGCTGTGGCTCCTTCCCCAAGGATGGAGAGAGAGACAGGAGGGAAACAGACACAGAGAGAGACAGAGACAAAGCAAACAGAGGGACCAGAGCCACCAGAGACAGAGACAGAAAGAGAGACAGGGGGAAATAGAGACAGAGAAACAGAAACAGAGAGGAAAGCTCCCCTGCCATTTGAGGCATTCAGAACCCTCTAGATAGCAAATTGTTTTCATAATGCACTTGGAAGAGGTGTGACATCAGAGTTCAGGTAAGGTGCCCCAGCAATGCTTACAAACTGCCTAACAGGGACATAAAGTTTTATTTATGAATCAGCATCGGAAGGAAGAAGGAAGGAAGGAAGGAAGGGAGGGAGGGAGGAAAGGAGAAAGGGAGGCATAGGAAAAAGCCCAGAGGATCCAGGGGGCAGGACTGGTTATAGCTGTATCCCCAGGGCCTGGTGCATTGCTACGGAGCTCCAGAAAGATCTGGAACAGACACCCAGAAGCCACAATCAGGCCAGGATAACAGATGATAAAAGGAGTACCCACCTTTTACTGAGCATCTATTCTATACCAAGTACTTGTGTAGGTACTTCAGATTCATTAACTGCTGACTCCTAGCAAGGGTGCTTTGAAGTAAAGATTGATTACTCCATTTTATATGCAGGAAAGGAAGCCCAGAGTGGTGAAGTGACTTTCCCACACCTCATAGCTAACTAATAACAGAGCCAGGGCTGAAACCCAGTTCCCTCCCCTGCCCTGACTGTCTCGAAGGATTCTTGTGTGGACCAGGTGACTGGAGACGCAGCGTTGGAGGAGGGAGCCAGAGGTGCAGCCTCAGCACTTCACTGACCGAATCAGCAGGATCCTCAGGGCCGGCCTAGCCCACAGCTTCAGATCTGCCAGCCAATCAGCGCGGCAGGAAGCTCCTTCTGCAACTCCTCTGCCCTTATCTCCCAGAGGGGCTAATCTGCAAGGCCAAGACCACAGCACCTTATCAGAACATCTTCACCTCCTGGGGACGCAGCCCAGCCAACTCAGAACAGCAATTTCCTCTAGATCTTCCCCCAGAAGCCCCAATCACAGGCATCACAAATTAAAACAAGAAACCCCAAAATGAAATTTGAGGGGGGCCCTCCCATATAGGGCCTAGCCTAGAGCAAAGGCCACAGGGAAATATATGTAGCAAAAGCCTTTTCCTCTTTCTCCATCTGGTGAGCTCCTGACTACCCCATGAAACCCCAGCTCAAATGCCCTTCCCCCTGGAAGATTTCTCAATGCCTCCCCCACATCCAGGTATAGTGGTCAGTGCTCTGACAATATTTTGTCCACTTGTCTCCCTGAACTGCAGTTGTTTGGTTTTGTATCTCCCCCACCAGACTATAACCTGGTGGGTATAAATATAGGCAATAAAACCAAGCCACTTAGAATGAATAAAAGATTTAATCACAGTTGATTAAGTTACTAGCTCTGTGACCTTGGGCAAGATGGCCTTTCTGAACCAGCTGGCTCATCTGCAAAATGGAGATAACATAGGTCTATCACTGTGGGAATTAAGCAGTTCAAGTGCTAGAAATATAGCAGCCACTTCAGGAACATTAGCGCCACCCCTCCCTCCCCCCACCTCTCACGCCAGCATTATACCTACCACTCTGAGATTCTCACCAATGCTTGTTTAAAGGAATCACTGAATGGGTGGAATTAAATGAAATGCTGAGGTTTTACTCAATACATGAGCCTTAGGAGAGCAAGGAGAGATCTGACTCAAGGAAGGGCCCCCAGCTCCCAGCCAAAGAAATGGGTCCACGCAGCCAGATCCTACCGCTCCTGTTTCTTCTTCTTGGATTCACAGAAAGACTACATTTCCCAGCATCCCTTACAATTATGTTAGGATCATGTGACTAGGTTCTGGCCAGTGGGATGGGGCTTGACATAATGGGCACCTTTAGAAAATGGAAAATGATCCTCCATTCTCTCTCCCTCTCTCTCTCTCTGGCTGGAGGTGAAGGCCTCCAAAATAGTGGAGCTGCATGATAGAAGGAGCCCAGTTTCCTGAGTCAACACTTAAAGGAGAGCCACCAACCCTCAGTGGATGTTAACATGAGCAAAAAATGAACTTCTATTACGATAAGTCACTGAAATGCCAAGGTTTTTGTTATAGCAGCTAGTGTTACCTATCTGACTGATACAGAAATAGGAGACAGAAAGGGATTGAAAATCTTTTGAAATTCTAAAGTAGGTGGCATCAGCTTATCAATCAAGAGGTGGAAAGTAAAGAGACATATATTCCGATGGAGGGAGGGACATCTAGGTTATACAGGGGTAAGTGTTTTCTAAGACTGTTGCCTATGATAATCTGGAAGGTAGAATCTGTGCCTTCTGAATTTATGGCTCTAGGGAAAAAACTTGAAAACAGAGCAATAATCTGTGTATGTCAGATACAGCTGGACACATCTGAGAAGAGATTATAAAGAAAGAGATAAGCTCAGGAAATAACTGACCAGTTGGCAAGCCGAATAGAAAGGGAATAGAAAGCCCAGAAATTTGGGGCCTTCCAAGGTTGGAAAAGCCACTGCTTCTAGTCCCAAATAGAAATGGAATTTTAAAAGTTGGAGGGGCAAAAGCCCAGGAAATCCTCTGAGTTGGATAAAGTGACTTAAAGCAAAGATCAGATTAAGGGTGTGTCTTTTCTTTTCAAGCTAAGGTAAGACTTTGGGTGCGGTTTCCGGTACAGAGAATGGGGCAAGTCAAGCTGATCGGGAGCTTACTAAGTTCTTGAGGGACGTGCATTGCCAGAGAAATCAAAAGTAAACGTTAAAAGGCTTTCACGAGTCCAGACTACAGACAGGTTTTGTTCTAGAAGAAAACAGGAGAAAATCTTTGTGACCTTAAGTTAGGTAAAGATTTCTTGGATATAGTACCAAAAGTACAATCTTAAAAGAAAAATTTGATAAATCAGACTTAATCGAAAGTAAGACTTAGGCTCTTCAAAAGACACTGGAGCTTCCCTGATGGCGCAGTGGTTGAGAGTCTGCCTGCCGATGCGGGGGACGCGGGTTCGTGCCCCGGTCCGGGAAGATCCCACATGCCGCGGAGCCGCTGGGCCCGTGAGCCATGGCCGCTGAGCTTGCGCGTCCGGAGCCTGTGCTCTGCAACGGGAGAGGTCACGGCAGTGAGAGGCCCACGTGCCGCAAAGAGGAGAAAAGAAAAAAAAAAGGGAGACACCGTTAATAACTCAAAAAACAAGCGAAGGACTGGGAGAAAATGTTTGCAAATCACATATCTAATAAAGAACTTGTATTCATAATATATAAATAACTCTCACAACTCAAAATAAGGAAACAATAACTAAATGGACAAGAGATCTGAAGACTATTCTCAAAGACACATGGATGGCAAACAAACACATGAAAAGATGCTCAATACCATGAGTTACGAGG
This sequence comes from Delphinus delphis, assembly GCF_949987515.2. Taxonomy (NCBI): domain Eukaryota; kingdom Metazoa; phylum Chordata; class Mammalia; order Artiodactyla; family Delphinidae; genus Delphinus; species Delphinus delphis. The sequence goes on along the minus strand of NC_082684.1, from coordinate 6,535,011 downwards.
GAAATGCAAACTATACACCTCTTGGGATGGCTAAAACAAAAAAGAAAACTTACCAAGGGTTGAGAGGAAGGAAAGCAACTGTGCTCCTACACGTTGCAGGCAGGGCTGCAAAATAGCACCTGCGCTTCGGCAAACAGTTCAGCAGTTTCTCATAAAATTAAACGTTGCCATGTGACCCAGTAATTCCATTCCTAGATATTTACCCAAGAGAAACTTAGTTTCACATAAAAACCTATATGTGGATATTTATAGCAGGTTTATTCAGGTTTCCCGCCCAAAACTAGAAACAACCTAAAATTTTTCAATGTGACATCCATTCAATGGAATACTACTTGGCAATCAAAAAAAGAATGAACTCTTGATAAACGAAACAATGTGGATGCGTCTCAAATGCTTTGTGCTAAGTGAGTAAAGTCTGACTCAAAAGCTACGCTCTGTTTGATTCCAAAACAGATCAGGAGGGGTGGAAACCGCCAGACACTGGCGTGAGCATGGGACAGAGTAGAGAGGAATGCAGTCAGGCAGAGCTGCGTGCAGACACCACTTCGCTCCAGTAGTGACAGTGTGAATTGACCTCTGGACCCCAGAATGACCTATGCCATAGTACACCATGCCCCAGTTCAGAGGATCAGGGATGTGGGAGTCCAGGAACAGGGTCCAGGGATAGATGGGCAACATCTGGATAGTCTGTCGTTCATTCATTGAGCAGAGCCACGATCTGAGGGAGTTTTCTATCGCCGCAAGCATGAAGGGACTGGAATGACCTCAGTCACCAAGAATCACCCCCAGCAGAGAAACCTGGTTCCCCAAACTGGGACCCAGTTAGAAAACCAGGACCTGGGACAAGGCCAAAACCTAGAGGCTACAAACAGTCCACCATGGCAGGAGTGGGTTAACCCCATTGAGAGGCGATGCTGAGCTAGAAGAGTGGAGAGTTCCTTTGTCCCAGCCCATACCAGCCAGGCAATGCTAGTCCTAGAGGGCAGCACTGGGGTTACACCTTCTGGTAGGAGTGAAGTGGTCCCAGGGAGGGGTGCTCAGGAGATGCAGGAGTCAGGCAGGACTCGCAACTGAAATTAAGTTTCCTTATAAGAGCTTTATCCCACTTACCAAAGTTCCCTAATTAGTAACAAGGGGTATGTGTGCATTGGTAGGAGTTCTTTGGCAAGCAGGAAACCTAAAGGTTAAAACAAGCCAAAAGAAGTATTGCTTTCAAGAACACCTAGATTACAGACCAAGCTATCAGTGGTCACCTCTAACCGGATAGGAACTAGATTGTAAGCTCCATAAAAATGAGACCACAGTTTCTCTCTGCAAGTGTTTTGCACACTGCTTGGTTCCCGAGGTGTATGGACAGGTAAGTGGGTAAGTGTTCACTGAAGGCAGAGGTTATGGAAAACACATTTTATCCTTTGAATAATTAAATGGTCCTTTGTGCTCCTGTAGAGTGGTGAGATTTATATGATGTGTTGGTACTGTCTGATACGATTTTCCCCAAACCCTTAAAGGCAGATGTCCATTCTCTGCATTTGGCAGACGTAGAAAGGGAGGCTCAGAGTGTGAAGCGAAAAGAAAGCTGGCATCTATGGGGCAGGGTTCTCACCCTCAGCACCCGCTGACATTCGTGGCCAGAGGATTCTTTGTCCTGAGGGCTGTCGTGTGCTTTGAGGACGTTTAGTAAGCATCCCTGGCGCCTCCCTACTAGATGCCAATGATAACACTCCCACACAAGTTGTTATCAAAAATGTCTTCAGACATTGGCTATGTCTCCTGGGGGGTAACCTCCCTCTCCAGCGAGGATCACTGCTGTAGGTGGGTTAACTCACATCCCCAAGGCAGGCGTTGGCCCAGAGTCTTTTATCTCAAACCCTCGGGGCCAGATGTGGGTTTGAATCCAGAATATTCTGGGTCTTAGAAAGGTAAATACATAATAGCCCAGGTGAGTCTGGGGCTGCCCTCCATCATCCCAGACATTACTATTCTATAGCAAAATGAGTGAATATCCAAAGTAAGCAGGATAAATAAAGATTACAAAGAGTCTCACATCAGTTCAGGTCAGGCATTACTGTCAAATGAGTCTGCTATAAACCTGCAAAAGAAGAGACTTTGGGGGCTTTTTGGATTTCAGAATTGCAGAATGATTCATGAACAAGGGGCACCACAGAGAGGTTAAGTGACATGCCTGAAGTCACATGACTCTTACTATGGACAGGGATGGGTTAAATGACATGCCCAAGGTCACCTGACTGTTACAATGGACCGGGATCTTTGCCAAGAGCCAGTACTCTTTACCATCATTCCACACCCAACTCCCCTAATGCCTCTTTACCTGCCAGGGCCCCATGCTGGTAGAGGACCTAGATGCAGGTCCTGGCCCTGGTCACATCCCACCTGTTCCCTTGCACTGTCTGGCTTCCCTTGGGACCACCCCCTTGATTTCATTAATCATGGTCTTATTTCCTTTTCTCGGGTTGTCTGTTTCTGACCAGGATTTCCACGTGGTCAACCCACGAGATGAAAATCAGTAAGGTTGGAGACCCAAGGATTTAGGAAACAGAGAGAAAAAAAGAGAGGAGGCAGACGCAAGAGGGAGGAGATAGGGGGATATATGTTTATGTATAGCTGACTCGCTTTGTTATACAGCAGAAACTAACACCCCACTGTAAAGCAGTTATACTCCAATAAAGATGTTAAAAAATGTTTAAAAGAGGCCAAGAGGAGGCACCTCCTGCAGCCAGAGTCTCCACTGGAAGACCAGCTTCACAAGCGTCCCACGCAGGTGTGAAGGTGCATCCGACAGGGGCATGTGACACTCCTGCCGTCCTGCCGGTGAGACCCCACCCTAAAGCAGACCTCACGGGGTCAGGTCTGTTTATTCAAATATTTGTCCCCAAAAACCGAGCTGCAAAAACCATCCACCTCACCCAAGGCTGGGGACATGGACTTGCCTCCAGCTCACCAGAATCGAGGCTTCTGCTTTTGCCATGGGAACCAATCAGAGGGTGAGACAGCCCGTGGGGTGCGGGAGTCCATGGTATCTGGCCATCTGGGGGCTCCCACTTTTCTCGGACAGTTGTGGCAAGGGAGATTTTTTTTCCAGAGCGTGGTAGAGCTCCATATGGTCGAGATCAAAGGTGTTGCTGGGTGCCTGGTCCTGCTTTATTTCCAAGCACTGCTGTTAATTAGAAAACAAGATCAGAGGCAGTATTAAAATCCAATTAAATTGATATGAACAGATTGCCAAGGGATGTTCACTAATGTATAATTGAGCACCATGTAAATTTCGGTGGCTGGCTTTTGTTTTTTTCCCCTACACTCTGGAATGAATGATGAGGCTATGAAGTTTCCCTTCATTGTAAAAAACAAACAAGTTAATGCATTGATCTAGGGAGTATTGCCCTGGTGATTGATGAAAATGAGAGAGGAATAGTAAAGTGTGACTTTTTGAAGGGAGGGAGCAAGGATCCTTTGATTCGTTCCCTTTTTCCTCTCTTTTTGGTTCCAGAGTCATTTCTTATGCCGGGTGTCAGGCCTAGCTTTCTGTTGACATTCCATCATTAACGATCCAGAGAAAGTTCCTCTGGGTTTCAAGGATGGATTGGAAACAAATTTGGGAATTTGAAAACAAACATCACAGATGAAAAAAGGATCTACATGCAGGTAGGTTTTGTTTACGTGTTAATTGCTTGTTTGGGCCTTTGTGCATTAAAAAGAGAGATTCTGTCCTGATTTGGGCTCCTGAGCAAAAGCCCCAAGATATGGAATCTGAGAGAGGAAGCCAGGAAGGTGAGGAAAGGCTAGTTTTACCAATAAATGTGAGAAACCTCCCAAAAAGAAGCCATCCGCGTAAACATGCGTCAGGAGTTGACTGTTACTGTTGCAAAATCAAATTGCTCACTGTGGATACGGCAGGTCTGCGAGCATGCTGTCAGCATAAATGTAAAAAAAAAAAAAAAATTACCACCAAGGAATCCAAAAAAGACAACGGCGGATGGCAGTGTCTACATATTCATGATATGCTGGTAGCATTGGGGGTTTTGTTTTAACTCCCTATAAAGAAAGGAAAACCTAATCACCTCACTCCCAGAATTGCAAAGGATGAGCTAGGCGGTGAGGAAGACTCAAAGACACCCCAGAAACTGGCCTTGACCTGCGGGTGCCCAGGAAGGGGTCAGGAAGTGTAATAAACAAGTAGCATGAGACACAGAGAGAGGTGAGGCAGCTTCTCAGCATCCGTAACCCTGCGGTTCCCTTTCCTTAAGAAGCCCTGGTTTTGCTCAGGGTAACACCTACCTATCATGCAATGCAAGGCTGGGGACCCCAGATCCAGGGGAGCTCCTGACAGGTCTAAACCAGAGGGGCAATTCCACTGGATGTGACCCAGTTGGCTTCTCCCAGGGGCTGCTGGGAAAAATCTCCCTAGGTGATGAGAAGCATGGGTTGCTGCTGCCGCCATCTTGCTACCAGCCCAAGGGTGACACCCACACATCCAGCAGGACCCGAGAGTCCCAAAGAGTCAAAGCCAACTTGCCCCCCTGGTTTTCCAGCACCTGAAACCCACATACCTCTGGATTTGTTCTTAAGTATGACAGCAAAGCCCCTCATCACATAAACCGCTATGGACCAAATTTTCTGTTAAATGTTGCCAAAGCCACCCAACTGATCCGGGATGGGACCCCAGAGAGGAGTGTAAATTTCATGCGCCTTGTGAGATGTGGGAAGCTTCCTGAAGGAAATGGCACTACGCTTCCTTGTCAGTATCTGCCTTGGAAGATGGGGGTGGGTTCGGCCATTTGGTTGTTTCGCTGATTCATTTCAGAGAAGAGCTTCAGCAGAGGATCAGAGGACAGAATAAGGTCATTAGCAACCTCTGCTCCTTTTCACAGAAAGGAAAGGAAAGTGACATTTATTAAGCGGCCCAACTATGTACTTCCCAAATAACAACTCCCTAAAAAGAAAGGGTTAAAGTACACAGAGTCTCTCTTTTAATCCTCCCAATAAATCTCTGAGATGTCTTTTACTACCCCCATTTTGCAGATGGGAAAACGGAGGCTTAAAAAAGTGAAGTACCTCGCTCTGCTACAATCTCTCCTAGCCCCCTCACATTTCCTTCATAACATTTACCACATAGATAGACAGCAAATATTTTATACTTGTTCTGCTGATATCTTATCTCCCTAGACTCTGAACTCCAGAAGGAAAGGGGGCATATCAGCCCATTCACCACTGCACCCCTGACCTCATGCCTGGCAGGCATTCTATAAATGCTCTGTAAGCATAGCCAACATCACTTGGTTAATGAGGGGGAAGATGCCATCTGAACCCTATTCTGTCTGTCTCCAGAGACCAAGCCCATGACCACTAGCCCACACTCCTAGCTAATACTCCTGTAATCCCAGCACTAGGTATGCAATCCCACACAAGGTGGGATTCACTGTGTGCAATGGCACAACCAAGGCGGGTGGTGGCCACCTAAAGTGTGGAGCAGGGAAAATTGGATGAGGACCGTGGCCACCAGTATGTAGGATACCTGGGTTCAGGACAGGGCTATGTAACTCATGAGCTGTGTGACCTTAGACAGGTCACTTCTCTTCTCTTCTCTGGGCCTTAGTCCTTTACAAGAAGAAGCATCCCGGCGACACATACCTCCAAAGAAAATGCAACTTCCCAAAGGAAGACATCCTTCTCACCAGTTGGTGATGCCCGAGAAGCCTTCGCAGAGCAGCCCAACACCACCTCATTGTTTGACATTCTGTGGAGCCCTTATCCTGCAAGGATGTGGTCAAACATCTCTAGGTCTCAGTCCCAAGATATCTGTGGGGTCCAGTGCGAAATGTAAATGCAGAGACATTTATTCAAAAAGGAGGGTAAACGTGCCCTGAGAGGGACTGAAATACAAGCTCTTGCTTTGACGATCTTCTCTCTCCACTAGTCGTGGTGTTTTTGTTTAGTATTTCACGTTTTGTTAAGATAAATTTAAAATTATTAGCATTTGTTTTACCATTCCTCTTTATATTGTGCAATTCCAGGTTCAAATGCAAATATGAGAGCATTTACTTCACACGTGAAACAACCAAAATTACGTTTGTACATGTGTGTACATTTCATTCTTACCAGAGCGGTGGAAACACTGCGGAAGCTAACTCAACTGTTTCATTTCTCTTCTCCATATGTGCGCGTTCTACCAAAGCACCTTGGGGGCCAGGAGCTTGCATTCCATGCGTGCCTTTGTACTCACTTTGACAACTTCCTGAACTTCCAAGCATGATGGGTCCACTCTCATTGTGTGCTCACGGGGCATCGTGAATATATGAATATAGCAGGGAATGGGGACACGCATATTATAGATACCTCCTCTGCTCACACGCAAGCTCCACTGCCTCACTGGATGTCACTTGCAGAGCACAAGTTCAAAGATAAAACTATTTTGAATTTTAAGACAGCCAGACAAGGCCCTTTTGAGTGTAGAGCCTGTGCGACTGCCCAGGTCTCATGCCCCTGAAGCTGGCCCTGGGCTTGGTGCTGCTGTCTCCACCATGTTTAATGGCCAAGCCATCCAACCTAAGGCCTAGAACCACCTAGGGCACCCACAGAGGGTCCAGCGGCCCAGTGCCAAGAAAGCCCCGTGGCTCATGAAACTCTCTACTTCATGCCAAAGAACTGGATTTTAAAAATCCATATTTCTCCCAGATGTTTAATCATTTCAAACACTAGGATGAAACTGTTTTGTACTCAGCCTTATTCCAAACGTGTTCTAAATCGATTCACCAAAATACATTTAGTAAGATAAAAATGAAGAATTGACTCAGGCGAAGGGACATTGCTGTTATCAATATGACGTCCTCTATCCCCTACCAGATGGTAAGAGAGTATCTTCAACCATTTTATTTTCAACAGAATACATAGCACTGCATTGAACATATTGGTGCCAAATAATTGCAGAATGACTAAATGAAATGTGCAGAGTCACCATTTTTTCTTAGCTAAACAACACACCTACCAATGGACAGTTCATTTATGAACTAATTAACCGAGCTCACTAGTTAATTAACCAGCCCACTAGAACTTGATAAAATTTTTAGGTTTTTTTTTTTTTTAATCTACAAAGCCTTTTTATCTGCTTATCTCATCAGATATTCCAAACAAGTTTCCAATGGAAGCTATTTTAGCCCCACTTGGCATCAGAAGGCCTGGGAAGGGAAATGACTTGCCCATCATAACATATAAGAGACAGAACACGTTTCAAACCCAGTTTTTCTGATGCCAGGATTTTCTATGACTTAAGCCTTTGAGATTATGAAGTACTCATCTGGGCCAGAGGAATAAAAAAAGGGAGGAAAATGATCTGGAGAGAAAAAAAAAAATGTGAGGCTCCTTATAAAATGCAAATCAAGAGTCCCTCCGGCCAGAGCCCCACAGAGACCCGATAGATGATTTGAAACCCCCGAAGGGTGTGATGGGTCAGCCTCCATGAGCGTTGCTCCCCTGTCAGGACGGTGCATTTGCCACACACAGAGAGGAAAACACAACCGGAATCAGTCACAGAAGACAGCTCATGAGGTTTCCATAGCATCTAATAAGTGCAGGTTTCTCCTTTCCATCCATGCAGCCAATCGGGATGGAGAGAGGACATGACCTGGGTTGCTTTTCTGGAATCAGCCCACACCGAGGCCTCCAGACAGCACTTTGAGGTCCTTCACAGCCATCGTCCTATAAGTGGAGTGAAGCCCTGGGCAGCCCGGACAGCAGGGAGAGGCACAGCTGGGCTCCCCCAGACCCTCGCCTGCAGGTCACAGGGGCTCAGACTCCATGAGGAGGCCTCTTCCCATTCGTGAGGCCACCGGGTCAGTTCTTGGGCCCAGGCTGGCTCCCTGGAGCCCCTTCTCGCCTTCCGCTGACGGTCACGGGGCAGGACAGGGAGAACCCAGGGGTGCCCTTATCCACGGAGAAATACTTTGAGTTTTAAGAACTGTTCTCCATGAACTCTTCTGAAATAGAAACCTCACACCTTTACCCTTCCCAGGTCTCACCGTGTCTCCCGATGGCAACGTCACAGGAGCAGCACACAGTCAAAACCATGAATGTGGGTGCCCCAGAGCCCCCATGGTGGCCCCCCAGGTACTGTCCTGGCAGCCCCAGTATCTGCCCTCCTCTCTCACCCAGGGCGTCCATCACTCAACAAGCACGCATTCATTCATTCATCGCCTGCCAAACACTCGGCCACGTCGCAGGGCATGAAGCTGTCTGCAGGAGCTCGCAGCCCAGCTGGGGTAAAGTCGGGAGAGAAAGGCAGCATGGGAGCATGTGGACAGAGGGCCTCCCAGGCCCTGGAGAGCTCAGGGCCCACCCTGTGTCCCACACTCCTCCTCTCCCGGGGAGGCCCAGCTCTTGGTCCAGACTGGGAGGAACACCTGGGAAGAAGCAGAGGGGAACTGTGCTGGACACTGGCCTCAAGCGTGGACAGTTCCAAGGACTTCCTTCTGAGGCATCTCCATGTCCTTGAGCTCAACCCAGAGGTCAGACGGAGCCCAGACATCTTATATGCAGTGTGTGCTACCTCTCAGCTCCAGGGCGTGGCCAGCTGAGCTCTTCGGAGACAATGGTCTTAGCTCATGCCCGGTTCCAGGATTAGCAGGGCCCGCCCTCTGCTAGTCCCTCTACTAGTCCCTCTATGTGGAACTCTCCAGCCATCATGCTTCCGGAAAGAGCGACAGACCTTGTCATGGAAGCCCCCCAGAGAGGCTTGAAATGGGGGCTTGCAATGCTGGCAGGACCCCGTGTGTCAGACCTGGTGCTCACGGGGCCACTTGGGTAACTAACTATATCTGAGTTTCAGTTTTCACAACCGGAAAGCGGGGACACCAGCTAGGATTTTCAGGGCCTGTTTACCACAAAGAGGAGAACTCCCCCCAGTTTGTTCAAACACACAGGGGGAGAAGGGGTGAGGGCATGGGGTGCTGGGAGGAGTCGCAGTGAAGGTACAACTGGGCATTGCAGGGCAGGAAGAAAACAAAGCATGGCTGAAAAATCTTAGGGATTTTGTCCCTCTGTAGCTTGTAGCTTTATTTCTCTCTGCAGGCCGCCTCCACACACACACACACACACACACACACACACACACGCACACACGCACACATGCACACGCACACGCACACGCACACACACACATGCTCCTCTTTCTCTGGGGCCTCCTGGTCTCCCATCTCTGCTTCCCCACTCTGTCCTCTCTCTTCTCTTCAGGGACTGGCTGCATCAGCTGGTACACCGGCCACCAGAGGCTCCTGCCGATGGCTGTCAACCCCTCACAGGCCAAGTCCACACAGCTAGCAATCTCAGCCTCTCTATGTCCCAATTCCAAGAGAAATTTCCAAGAGGAAAACCAAAATGAAACCTGCAATCAGATGAGGCCGTGGCCAGACAAGCAGGGTCACGGGTCCTGAGCAGGTCAGCGCAGGGCCCCAGGTGGGGCACCGGTGAAGTGGGCCTCGCAGGTACTGGACCAGCCCCTGGAAGGACTGACGTGGGCATCACACATGCACAAGTTCGCACGTGGCAGGTCCCCAATCTGCCACCGCAAAACCCCAATGGCACCCACGTTCTGTAACTCGGAGCCTTCAGAGCTGGTTCCGAGGATGTCAGCTCCTTCCACGCTATTCCATGCCTGCCCGTATGCGGGCTCCTCCCTCCCAATCAGTCACCACCTGCCTGGCGCTGTTCTCTGTTTCCCAGGCTCGAGTCCTGGCCCCCTCTAGGGAGGGTCTCCTCCTCTTATCTCTCCCAGCTAAACCTCTCCTTTGCACCCCCCAGGGGAGATCTCTGCATATCGACAGGTGAACCCAATCCAAGGATGCTGAGTGCTGGCCCATCACGCTTTACAGAGGTGCTCACGCATTTCTGTCCTTCGGCCCTCCCTCTCTTCCATTTGACACCAAAGAAGCCTGAAGCTGGGTCCCCAAGCCAGTAGGAGGAGGAATGGGAATTTGAACCAAGACCACTTTCCGCCAAACCTAGAGCGTCTCCCGGCACATCCCAATTTCCTCTGAGCCATGACACAGCACGTTTCTACAGCCCTTTACTATGGCCAGAGCACCTTTCATACCAGCGACCTCACTGGAGCCCCGTGACCTTGTGAATTGCTACACAGGGTTCCCAGCGTACAGAGGAGCAAACGGTGCTCCAGAGAGGCAAACTGACCTGCCTCTTGCCCAAGGTCACACAGCCAGGAAGTGGTAGCACCAGGGCTCAAACCATGACAGTCTGGCTCCAAAAGCCCTATTTTTTGTCAACACCACACCACCTCCATAGAGACGGAACTACTACATGGTAGATCATTTTCATGGGCTGGGAAGTCAGTGCACTGTGTTTCCAAGGATCCATTTATTTTTTAATTTTAATTTTATATTGGACTGTAGTTGATTTACAATGTTGTGTTAGTTTCAGGTGTACAGCAAAGTGATTCAGTTATGTATATACATGTATCTATTCTTTTCCAAATTCTTTTCCCGTTTAGGTTATTACAGAATATTGAGTAGAGTTCCCTGTGCTACACAGTAGGTCTCCTTGTTGGTTATCTAGTTTAAATATAATACTGTGTATATGTTATTCCCAAACTCCTAATTTATCCCCCCCTCTCCCCTTTCCCCTTTGGTAACCAGAAGTTTGTTTTCCAAGTCTGTGAGTCTGTTTCTATTTTGTAAATAAGTTCATTTGTATCTTTCTTTTTAGATTCCACATATGAGATATCATCTGATTTGTCTTTGACTTCACTTAGTGTGATAATCTCTAGGTCCATCCATGTTGCTGCAAATGGCATCATTTCATCATTTTTAATGGCTGAGTAATAGTCCATTGTATGTATTTACCACATCTTCTGTATCCATTCATCTGTCGATGGACACTTAGGTTACTTCCATGTATTGGCTATTGTAAGCAGCTCTGCAGTGAACATTGGGGTGCATGTATCCTTTCGAACCATGGTTTTCTCCAGATACATGCTCAGGAGTGGGATTGCTGGATCATATGGTAACTCTATTTTTAGTTTGTTAAGGAACCTCCATACTGTTCTCCATAGTGGCTGCACCAATTTACATTCCCACCAACAATGTAGGAGAGGTCCAAGGATCCATTTAATACCACATCATGCAGGGTTATGAAGCCCCTGGTGGCGTTTGGGATGAGATTATTTGCCATTCTGTGCACGATGCTTTAGAGTTTTAAAAAAAGAACTTTCTCATAAATTCTCAGAACTCACAATTGTTCCCTGGATTTGATTTACAAATGCCCCACTGAAGTGTGGGTGGAAGGTACTCACAGGGTTAGGGGAAAAGGACGGAGCATCTGTCTCCACCCCGACCCTGAGGTTCTCCACGCAGAACCACATCCCACTCTCCCAACAAGGCCACGAGCTCCATGGCCATAGCTCCATCGCACGGATGAAGCGCTGAGCTGGAGAGAGCAGTTGATGCAAAAGACCGAGAGGAGTAAAAGGACACTTGGAGCACCTAGAAGCTTCTCAAGTGCTCTCTCCTGCCACCACCAAAATAGGTCCATCTGCTCCCTTTTTTGGCTTAAAAGAGAGACGTGCCAAGCTTAACGTGTCACTGCTGCTGGGACAAAAATGTCCCCAGCTCTCCAGAAAGACACACGTTACCACATTGAAAAGGCTGTGCTGGTCATCAGGATGGAGGTTTTGCCCCTTTACTCACTCCAGAACTTTTTAAAAAAGGAACAGGATGGGGCCAGGAAGTGCCGGGGAGTAAGACGAAGCAGGGCAGGTGCCCCTCAGCTGGGATAGAAGAAAACAGGTCATTGGCAGCTACACACGCCGAGGAGTTGAGACTTCAGGGAAAAATACAAACCAAAAAGAGGGAAGAGGGTCACAGGGCCCGGCTCAGCTTGAACAACCTGCGAGAATCGCAGACGACTGCTTTATCATCAGGCCCCTCACCACGCCTCCTCCTTTTCTCAGCCTGGCATCCAGCACTGACTGCTGAGCTCAGCTTTCAGAAGTTGCCAATTTGGTGGCATTCGGTTTCATCTTTAAAAATGCAGCATCTTTTGATCTTCAGACCTTTTCATCACTCACTGAAATGAGAGAGCAAAGCAGAAGACAAAGGGACCACCCAGGCAGGGCCAAGGGACAGGGTTTGGGGGTTGGCGATGGGGTGCTGGACATGAGGCTTAATCTTTGAGGACTGGGTCCCCCACAATAGTTCCAGCTAGTGGGAAATCAAAACGAGACAGTGTGGCCGGGCTCCAGCAGGGAAAGCATGACTCCTCTGGAAAGATGGTGAGAAAGCCCCTGGCTCTTAGAAGAGGTCATTCACCCCAGACGGGCTTCGGGGAGCCAGGGAATCAGCCAAGTGGCAGTAAGCTTTGTCTGGAGGGGGAGGGGCAGCATGGGTGGAAACCACACCTACAATTCCAGAAAACAGGGTCTGGACCCCAGGACAAGGCTTCACCAAATGTGTTCCTCAGATGCTGCTGCACTGATACTCCATGGACAGTCAAAGGAGGTGAACACTGGGTTGAACAAAGGGAAGCATGCTTTTCTGCTGCAGGACTTCTCAGGGCCTTTACTATGTGAATGTCCATTGTGACTCTCCAAGGAAGGTGGGGAAGGGCATAGAACATACAGGGTTGCCCGGGCTTACCTTCTCTCCTGGTACCGGTGTTCCACTTTGGGAAACGCCATGGGTGAAGGGTGTGGAGGCCTGGGACCCTAGCGGGATGGCACAGGTGCCTGCATGGGGGTTCCACTTGAGAAAGGCAGCTGCTGCTTCTGTGCAGCTGTGACATCACTTCCCTTGACACCCCAAGGTGGGAGGGTCTGTTTACCTTCAGACCCTCCCACCTCTCCCCCAATGGTGGTAACGCAGACGGAGCGCACACAGTCAGGCCCATACCCCCAGTACCTGATGGGAGCATTCCACCCACCTCCCACCACAAGTACACACCATGGGGGCTTTGCTTCTCTGCCTCGGGGTCTGCCCTGGAGCCACAGAAGACAGTTTTGCCAGGGACAGGTGCAGCCCGGAGCACGGGGTGTAACACCCCCTCCCCTGACGGCGGTAATCTTTCATGGGGTCAGGAGTCCAAACTCCCATTATTTGAGGGATGATTCTAAGGCAGGTCCACGTGCTTCCTGACAGAGCCCTCACAGGGGGATGAGCATGGTGACCAGCTCAGCAATGCCCCTTTATGGGCCTTTCCTCTCCCCACCCAACTCACCAGACTCCACTGCTTCCTGGGGTCACCTCCCAAAGAAACCATCTTCATCCGACTTCTCGTTTACTTTCAGAAAAACGCCAACAGTCAGGGAGTGTGTGTTATGTCACAACCTCAAAGCTCCCAGTAAATAGACTGGCCTGAAATGCAACAGCCAGCCCTGGGAGGGAGTGAGCTCCTGGCTGCTAGAAACACAAACAAAGATGCAGGTTTGAGCCCATCAACAGCCTGCTGTTGTTAACGGGAACCCAGCCATGGGTCAGGAGGCTAGAACAAGGACATCAAAATGCCAAGCTACACCTCTGAGTTATGGCTGTGCCCTGCCTGAAGACCACGGCATCATGGCTTTTTCCTGCCGAGTGTTCATGGTCTGTGTCCAGGGACTACAGCCTGACCATCAGGGCAGGCACAGAGCAAGGTAGAGTTCCCACAGCCAGACTGGACCCGGAGGTGAATGAGGAACTCCCCAAAACAGAAAAGATACACAAATTCCAAGATTATTGAAAACTGTCAGGCTTCCTCATCAATCAAAAAAATGCAAAGTGAGGGGCTTCCCTGGTGGTGCAGTGGCTGAGAGTCCGCCTGCCAGTGCAGGGGAGATGGGTTCGTGCCCCGGTCCAGGAAGATCCCACATGCCACGGAGCGGCCGGGCCCGTGAGCCATAGCCGTTGAGCCTACGCCTCCAGAGCCTGGGCTCCGCAACGGGGGAGGCCACAACAGTGAGAAGCCCACGTACCGCAAAAAAAAAAAAAAAAAAAAGCAAAGTGAAACAACAACGTTCTCTTTTTTCTTATCAACTGAGCAAAATATTTTTAAATTTAATTTTTTTTATTTAAAAAAAATTATAGCATTGGCCAGTGAGCACTGACAGGGAGGTCCCCAAAACTGTTAATGAAAGCATAATTTGGTCCTTCCCCTCCTGAGGTGAATTTAGCACTATCAAGAAGCTGAAAAGTTATGTTCCCACTCTCAAATACTGTATCTGAAGAAACTAATGAAATAGAAAAAGATTTATCTACAAGAATGTTTAATAGGGTGTCATTAATTATAGCAAAACGCTGAAATCACCCAAAGGTCAAACAGTTGTAAATCAGATATAAATACTACATAGTATATTCAAGCAAAAGGATAGTTTGAAAAAAGATATAGAAGACTCAGGATTTGGAAATATTTATGATATATAGTTCTTTGGAGGGGACAGAAAATAAACAGCTGTGATAGCATGATCCATTTAAAAACAAAAGGTAAAATATAGTAAGTGTCACTTCACTTAAAAAGCTGTGGTCCAGTCTCAGAACTGTGTCCCATTTAGAGGGACCCAAACTGGAATTTTCCTTTATTATTCACATCTCATCTCCCTCAACATTAGAGAGGGTTCAAGTCCATAGATGATGTTTAGAATCTGATATCTGTCTCTATTTTCCAGCCTCCCCAACCCCAGGATCCTCCCACCCTTCCACTCTGACAAAATTCTCTTTCCTGTGCCATCTGGACCCACTTCCATCCTCTTGCATCTGCTCTACACTCAGCCCTGTATGATGTGCTCCCAGCTTGTCACTCCCGCTTCTTTGAAGCCTGCCCAAGGGCACCAGCTCAGAAGCCTCCCTCCAAGATCTAAGGATGACCTTCCCCATTTGTGTCACCCACTAACCCTGAACATGCAGTGTCTGGTTTCACTGCCTATTCAAGTGTTAGCTTAAGGACAAGTCTCAGTTTGCTCATCTGTAAAGTGGGGACAGCACTATCTGAAAGCCGTGGCAGCACATTGCACGTTACCTGGATCACGGTCATTGTTGAACGTGTGTTAGTTCCTTCCCTCGTGTCCCTCTTGGTCACTGTCCATGCCTTGAGAGTCAAGAATCAAAGTAAACCACTCCCAGAGCAAAAGCAATGAATGAAGTGTCCTGTGGACTGGATGTCCCCACATCACAGCAGAGGGTCCTGGACAATGAGTCACATTCGTAGATGGGCTCAGACCTGGGGCATGTGGTCCACCTTCCCCACACTTGACAGCCTGCCTTCAAATCATGGCTCCACCATCATGCAAGTGAGTTACCTCCTCCCTGAGCCGTCTCCTCATCCACAGCGTACGGATGGGAAGATTACATACCCACCTGAGAAGCCAATAAAACAATGCCTGTAAAAATTTTTAATTGCCTTAAGATGACAAAGACTAACAAAGCCAAATGTTGGCAAGACTGTGAAACCAATGAAACTTTCATACGCTGCTGGTGGGAAATGCAAAATCGCACAACTATTTTGGAAAATAGGTTGGCCCTTTCCTATTAAGATAACTACATATATAAATATATATATAAATAATAACTATATATATATGTAAATAATTTAAATATTCATCAATAAGAGAATGAATGAAGAAACCGGGGAATAACTCATACAAGGGCTGTAGTTCATATGATAGAATCCTGTTCAGCAATACAAACGAATGGATTCCTGAGACAGTGTGGGTGAGTCTCCCAGGCATGTGCTGAATGAAAGAAATGAGATGCAAAAGAGCAAACAGTATGAGTCCATCTATTTGAAACTCTAGGAGAACAACTAATCTATGGCGAAAGAGTACAGATTAGTGGTGACCTCTGGCTTGGGAGGAGTAGGAGGGAGGGGGTAAATCAATAAGGGACCACAGGGGACGTTATAGGGTGTGGCAATGCTCTATATCGTGCAGGAACATATACATTTGTCAAAATTCATCAACCTGTACCCTAAAGGCATTGAAGATCTTAAATGCACAGTTTTACCTCAATTTAAAACATAATAGGGCTTCCCTGGTGGCGCAGTGGTTGAGAGTCCGCCTGCCGATGCAGGGGACACGGGTATGTGCCTCGGTCCGGGAAGATCCCATATGCCGCGGAGCGGCTGGGCCCGTGAGCCATGGCCGCTGAGCCTGCGCGTCCGGAGCCTGTGCTCCGCAATGGGAGAGGCCACAACCGTGAGAGGCCCGCATACCACAAAAAAAAAAAAAAAAAAAAAAAACATAATAGACATGGCCCCCGGCTGCCATCTTGAATTGTCCTGTCATGTGAAGCCTCTCTGCACACAGCTCCCGGATGCCATCTTGGACTGCAGTGTCGTTTGGCACACTTCTGCACACGGCCTGCCTGGGCTGAGGTGTTGGTGGCAGCCATTCCACACTAGGAACTCTGGTCAGAAAAGCCGGGTGCGAGGCCCCTGCATGTGGTTCCCTGTGAGCAAGTGAAACCCAACTAAGCACAAAGGGAAAAAAACATCCGTCTCAGAACTGTGACTATTTTCAAGGCTATTGCTTTTCTCTGTGGAACACTGCCTTTCGGGCAAAACAAGGAAGAAACAGGTGATTCTAATGTGCAGTTCAGAAAGAGAGCCACTGCAGGCCAGCTTCTCCAACTCTGAAGGCACTCCAGCCATGTGGCTGACAGGGTCTTAGTGCTAGGGCCGGTATCAGGCCTGAGCCTCTGAGGTGGGAGAGCCAAGTTCAGGACACTGGACCACCAGACACCTCCTGGCCCCACGTAACATCAATCGGCGAGAGCTCTCCCAGAGATCTCCGTCTCAATGCTAAGACAAAGATGCACACCACTCAATGACCAGCAAGCTCCAGTGCTGGACGCCCGATGCCAAACAACTAGCAAGACAGGAAAACAACCCCACCCATTAGCAGAGATGCTGCCTAAAATCATACTACGTTCACAGACTCCCCAAAACACACCACTGGAGGTGGCCCTGCCACCAGGAAGACAAGATCCAGACCCACCCACCTGAACACAGGCACCACTCCTCTCCATCAGGAAGCCTACACAAGCCACTGAACCAACCTTACCCACTGGGGGCAGACACCGAAAACAACGAGAACTACGAAACTGCAGCCTGTGAAAAGGAGGCCCCAAACACAGTAAGTTAAGCAAACTGGGAAGACAGAGAAATACGCAGCAGATGAAGGAGCAAGGTGAAACCCACCAGACCAAACAAATGAAGGGGAATAAGCAGTCGACCTGAAAAAGAATTCATAGTAATGATAGTAAACATGATACAAAATCTTGGAAACAGAATGGAGAAAATACAAGAAACATTTAACAAGGACCTAGAAGAACTAAAGAGCAAACAAACAATGATGAACAACACAGTAAATGAAATTAAAAATTCTCTAGAAGGAACCAATAGCAGAATAACAGGGGCAGAAGAATGGATAAGTGACCTGGAAGATAAAATAGTGGAAACAACTACTGCAGAGCAGAATAAAGATAACAGAATGAAAAGAACTGAGGACACTCTCAGAGACCTCTGGGACAACATTAAATGCACCAATATTCAAATTATACATGGTCCCAGAAGAAGAAGGGGAAAAGAAAGGGACTGAGAAAATATTTGAAGAGATTATAGTTGAAAACTTCCCTAACATGGGAAAGGAAATAGTCAATCAAGTCCAGGGAGAACAGAGAGTCCCATACAAGATAAATCCAAGGAGAACCATGCCAAGACACATATTAATCAAACTATCAAGAATTAAATACAAAGAAAAAATACTAAAAGCAGCAAGGAAAAAGCAACAAATACCATGCAAGGGAATCCCCATAAAGTTAACAACTGATCTTTCAGCAGAAACTCTGCAAGCCAGAAGGGAGTGGCAAGACATATTTAAAGTGATGAAAGGGAAAAACCTACAACCAAGATTACACTACCCAGCAAGGATCTCATTCAGATTGGACCGATAAATTAAAACCTTTACAGAAAAGCAAAAGCTAAGAGAATTCAGCACCACCAAACCAGCTTTACAACAAATGCTAAAGGAACTTCTCTAGGCAGGAAACACAAGAGAAGGAAAAGATCTGCAAAAACAAACTCAAAACAATTAAGAAAATCGTAATAGGAACATACATATCGATAATTACCTTAAATGTAAATGGATTAAATGCTCCAACCAAAAGACATAAACTGGCTGAATGGATACAAAAACAAGACCCGTATATATATGCTGTCTACAAGAGACCCACTTCAGACCTAGGGACACATACAGACTGAAAGTGAGGGGATGGAGAAAGATACTCCATGCAAATAGAAATCAGGAGAAAGCTAGAGTACCAATTCTCATATTAGGCAAAATAGACTTTAAAATAAAGACTATTACAAGACACAAAGAAGGACACTACATAATGATCAAGGGATCAATCCAAGAAGAAGATATAACAACTGTAAATATTTATGCACCCAACATAGCAGCACCCCAATACATAAGGCAAATGCTAACAGTCATGAAAGGGGAAATCAACAGTAACACAATAATAGTAGGGGACTGTAACACCCCATTTTCACCAATGGTCAGATCAACCAAAATGAAAGAAAATAAGTAAACACAAGCTTTAAATGATACATTAAGCAAGAGGGACTTGATATTTATAGAACATTTCATCCAAAAGCAACAGAATACACTTTCTTTTCAAGTGCACATGGAACATTCTCCAGGATAAATCATATCTTGGGTCACAAATCAAGCCTTGGTAAACTTAAGAAAATTGAAACTGTATCAGGATCTTTTCTGACCACAACACTATGAGACTAGATATCAATTACAGGAAAAAAACTCTAAAAAATACAAACACATGGAGGCTAAACAATATACTACTAAATAACCAAGAGATCACTGAAGAAATCAAAGAGGAAATCAAGAAATACCTAGAAACAAATGACAATGAAAACACGATGACCCAAAACCTATGGGATGCAGCAAAAGCAGTTCTAGGAGGGAAGTTTATAGCAATACAATCCTACCTCAAGAAACAAGAAAAATCTCAAATAAACAACCTAACCTTACACCTAAAGCAACTAGAGAAAGAAGAACAACAACAAAAAAAAACCCAAAGTCACCAGAAGGAAAGAAACCATAAAAATCAGACCAGAAATGAATGAAAAAGAAATGAAGGAAACAACAGCAAAGGTCAATAAAACTAAAAGCTGGTTCTTCCAGAAGATAAACAAAATTGATAAACCACTAGCCAGACTCATCAGGAAAAAAAGGGAGAAGACTCAAATCCACAAAATTAGAAATGAAAAAGGAGAAGTTACAACTGACCCTGCAAAAATACAAAGAATCATGAGGGATTACTACAAGCAACTATATGCCAATAAAATGGACAACCTGGAAGAAATGGACAAATTCTTAGAAAAGCGCAACCTTCTGACACTGAACTGGGAAGAAAACAAGTATAAACAGTCCAATCACAAGCACAGAAATTGAAACTGTGATGAAAATTCTTCCAACAAAACAAATGCCCAGGACCAGATGGCTTCACAGGAGAATTTGGTCAAACATTTAGAGAAGAGCTAACACCTATCCTTCTCAAACTCTTCCAAATTATAGCAGAGGAAGGAAGACTCCCAAACTCATTCTACGAGGCCACCATCACCCTGATACCAAAACCAGACAAAGATGTTACCAAAAAAAGAAAACTACAGGAGAAAACTACAGGTCAATATCACTGATGAGCAGAGATGCAAAAATCCTCAACAAAATACCAGCAAACAGAATCCAGCAGCACATTAAAAGCGTCATACACCATGATCAAGTTGGGTTTATTCCAGGAATGCAAGCATTCTTCAATATACTCAAATCAATCAATGTGATACACCATATTAACAAACCGAAGGATAAAAACCATATGATAATCACAATAGATGCAGAAAAAGCTTTTGACAAAATTCAACACCCATTTATTATAAAAACTCTACAGAAAGTAGACATAGAGGGAACCTACCTCAACATAATAAAGGCCATATATGACAAACCCACAGCCAGCATCGTTCTCAATGGTGGAAAACTGAAACCATTTCCACTAAGATCAGGAACAAGGCAAGGTTGTCCACTCTCACCACTATTATTCAACATAGTTTTGGAAGTTTTAGGCACAGCAATCAGAGATGAAAAAGAAATAAAAGGAATCCAAATTGGGAAAGAAGAAGTAAAGCTGTCACTGTTTGCAGATGACATGATACTATACGTAGAGAATCCTAAAGATGCTACCAGAAAACTACTAGAGCTAATCAATGAATTTGGTAAAGTTGCAGGATACAAAATTAATGCACAGAAATCTCTTGCATTCCTGTATACTAATGATGAAAAATCTGAAAGAGAAATTAAGGAAACACTACCATTTACCATTGCAACAAAAATAATTAAATATCTGGGAATGAACCTACCTAAGGAGACAAAAGACCTATATGCAGAAAACTACAAGACACTGATGAAAGAAATTAAAGATGATACAAAGAGATGGAGAGATATACCATTTGCTTGGATTGGAAGAATCAATATTGTGAAAATAACTATACTACCCAGAGCAATCTACAGATTCAATGCAATCCCTATCAAACTACCAATGGCATTTTTCACAGAACTAGAGCAAAAAGTTCACAATTTGTATGGAAATACAAAAGACCCCGAAGAGCCAAAGCAACCTTGAGAAAGAAAAATAGAGCTGGAGGAATCAGGCTCCCTGACTTCAGACTATACTACAAAGCTACAGTAATCAAGACAATATAGTACTGGCACAAAAACAGAAATGTAGATCAATAGAACAGGATAGAAAGCCCAGAGATAAACCCACACACATATGGTCACCTTATCTTTGATAAGGAGGAAAGAATATACAATGGAGAAAAGACAGCCTCTTCAATAAGTGGTGCTGGGAAAACTGGACAGCTACATATAAAAGAATGAAATTCGAACACTCCCTAACACCATACACAAAAATAAACTCAAAATGGATTAAAGACCTAAATCTAAAGGCCAGACACTATAAAACTCTTAGAGGAAAACATAGGCAGAACACTCTATGACATAAATCACAGCAAGATCCTCTTTGACCCACCTCCTAGAGAAAGGTAATAAAAACAAAAATAAACAAATGGGACCTAATAAAACTTAAAAGCTCTTGCACAGCAAAGGAAACCATAAACAAGACAACCCTCAGAATGGGAGAAAATATTTGCAAATGATTCAATGGACAAAGGATTAATCTCCAAAATATACCACAGCTCATGCAGCTCAATATCAAAAAAACAAAAAAAAACCAATCAAAAATGGGCAGAAGACCTAAATAGACATTTCTCCAAAGAAGATATACAGATTGCCAACAAACACATGAAAGGATGCTCAACATCACTAATCATTAGAGAAATGCAAATCAAAACTACAATGAGGTATCACCTCACACCGGTCAGAATGGCCATCATCAAAAAATCTACAAACAATAAATGCTGGAGAGGGTATGGAGAAAAGGGAACCCTCTTGCACTGTTGGGGGGAATGTAAATTGATACAGCCACTATGGAGAACAGTATGGAGGTTCCTTAAAAAACTAAAAGTAGAACTACCATACGACCCAGCAATCCCACTACTGGGCATATACCCTGAGAAAACCATAATTCAAAAAGAGTCATGTACCACAATGTTCATTGCAGTACTATTTACAATAGCCAGGACATGGAAG
Source organism: Delphinus delphis (assembly GCF_949987515.2). Taxonomy (NCBI): domain Eukaryota; kingdom Metazoa; phylum Chordata; class Mammalia; order Artiodactyla; family Delphinidae; genus Delphinus; species Delphinus delphis. The sequence goes on along the minus strand of NC_082684.1, from coordinate 6,513,305 downwards.
CAAACTAAGTGTCCATCGACAGATGAATGGATAAAGATGTGGCACTTATGTACAATGGAATATTACTCAGCCATAAAAAGAAACGAAATGGAGTTATTTGTAGTGAGGTGGATGTACCAAGAGTCTGTCATACAGAGTGAAGTAAGTCAGAGAGAGAAAAAGAAATACTACATGCTAACACATACATATGGAATCAAAAAAAATGGTTCTGATGAACCTAGGGGCAGGACAGGAATAAAGACGCAGATGTAGAGAATGGACCTGAGGACACGGGGAGGGGGAAGGGTAAGCTGGGACGAAGTGAGAGAGTGGCATGGACATATATACACTACCAAATGTACAACAGATAGCTAGTGGGAAGCAGCCGCATAGCCCAGGGAGATCAGCTCAGTGCTTTGTGTCCACCTAGAGGGGGGGCATAGGGAGGGTGAGAGGGAGACACAAGAGGGCGGAGATATGGGGATATATGTATATGTATAGCTGATTCACTTTGTTATATACCAGAAACTAACACAACATTGTAAACAATTTTACTCCAATAAAGAGGTTAAAATAAATAAAATATATGTAACGTTAAAAAAAAAAAAAGCTCACGGAGTGATCCTATTGGGTTGAGAAACACTACCTTAGAGTGAAGAGAGATGCAGAGGATGGGGTTGTGGAGGGCTTTATTTGAAGGCACGGACTTCTAAAGCAGCACAGAGCCTGGTTGCCATGCAGGTGGAGAGGGTGCAGCTGGTGGAGGCTGAGGCTGAACGGAGGTGGCGCCAGATTGGGAAGGCTTCAGACAGCGGTCCAGGGAGTTCTGACTTTACCTCCAGGTTTTAGGGGAAAGAGGGCACTGAAATTCTTGGCGGGGGAAGGCCAGCTGAGTTCTGGAGTTTGGAAGGTCCTCTGGGGGATTCAGGACACAAGACGGATGCCAGATGTCGGGAGTGGGGGTGGGTGGAACCGGGCAGGAATGGGAGGGGCTGACTGTTTGCTTGCCTGAGAGATGCTGGGCACTGGGTCCTGCGGGGCCAGGGAACCAGGAGAAAAGGGAGATGCCCAGGGTTCAGGCCTGAGCATCCAGGAGAGCCGGATGGAACCACCAGGATGCTCTGGGGACAGAATGAATAGGGCATGGATCCTGTTCTCAAGCCCCCAGCCATTGTGTGTATTTCTGGGCACACCCTGAGGCCAAGGTTACCCGGGATTTAACTCGTGGCTGTTTGTAAAATGAGCATAATTTAAGTGCGAGGGATGGGCTCCATCCCGCCCTCCCTCCGAGCTGCATCCAAATAAGGCGGCATTTGAAGCTGTGGCCACTTGATGTATCATTAAATACACCTTCTTGCACTTGGCACATAAACCCTGATAAAGTTTCACCTTTTAACAAAATAAATGACTCAATTAACAAGATGAAAAACAGCAGTGTGGTGGCAGGCGCACTTGGTGGCCGGAAAAAAAAGCCTGGAGAAGAATTATCCCAGCAGGAAGTTAATGCGGGTAGGGCCCGGTGCTCGGTGGGCAACCGCTGACTGCCAGCCTGCCAGCCTGGGGTGGACGGGGCCTGCTGACCGCTGATGCAGCGGGGGGGCGCCCACGTTCTGGGCCAGGGACTGGCGGGGCTGTGGGTTCCGGGGAGCTCCCTGAGCTGAGCCCTGAGCCATGGAATCAGGCAGGGCTTAGTGTGCGAGGGTGAGCCAGTGTGTTTGTGCACACGCATTGGAATCCCGGCTTTGGCCTGTCCCAGCACCAACAAATCACAGTCATCCTTTAATGATGAGACACCCCTAGGCCAGGCTTTGTGCTAAATTTTTATACATTTTATCTCTGAAGGACGGAGGGTGACCTGGGATGTAGGACACTGGGCTCTGGGTTCAAATTTTGTATAGCTTCGGAATAACAACTCGCCTCTCCACCTCCATGTCGTCCTGGGCAGATAGAGAGGGTTGGACCAAGGAAGGCGTCTCACTGGGGAGGCAAGGGCCTGGGGACAGGCCTACAGACCTGGTTGAGAAAATAAAATTGTATATTTATTATGACTAACCTCTAACTGAGCGGAGCCCCTCTGTCGGGACAGGGACAGTGTGATATCAGCACAGTGTTTGCAGTGCCTGTGACTTGGTTACCAACAGGAATCCCAGATACTTTCCTTTTCCACTGTCTTTGTTGCAGAAAATTCAAAATACCATTAACACTCCTTGCTACCCTGAAATTATGGTGGTTATTAGACCCTCTGTTCGGGCTTGTTATTTAATGCATTAATGAGGAACATGTGCACTCCTACATCACAAATCTGTTTTTAATATTTGATAATTTTCAAAATAACGGGTTTCCTTTGTCATCACATGTATTTTATTTTATGCAGGCAGGAGAGGATTCTGAGAAAAGGTGCCAGGCGTCAGTCGCCTGTCGGAGGGTCCAAGACATGAAAATGGTTAAGGTCAACAGGGCTAGGGATTTCCAAGGTTCCCTCAAATTCTGATGTCCTGTTATTCCATGGAACTAGAGCAATCATCACGACAATGAAGTAGTTACAGAGTGTTGTGTGCCACGGCCAATGTTACTTTTTTTTAATTGAAGTATAGTTGATTTACAATATCGTGTTAGTTTTCAGGTGTACAGCACAGTGATTCAGTTATACATACACACACACACACACACACATATATATACACACACACACATACATATATTCAGTTATACATACACACACACACACACATATATATGATTCAGTTATACATACACACACACACACACACACACACATATATATATATACACACACACACACACACACACACATATATATACACACACACACATACATATATATATATACACACACTATATATTCTTTTTCAGATTCTTTCCCTTATAGGTTATTACAAAATATTGAGTATAGTTCCCTGTGCTATACAGTAGGTCCTTGTTGGTTATCTATTTTACATGTAGTAGTATGTATCTGTAAATCTGAAACTCCTAATTTATCCATCCACCCATTATGGGTTTTTTTAAATCTTTACTGGAATATAATTGCTTTACACTTTTGTGTTAGTTGCTGCTGTATAACAAACTGAATCAGCTATACGTATACGTATATCCCAATACCCCCTCCTTCTTGCATCTCCCTCCCACCCTCCCTATCTCACCCCTCTAGGTGGTCACAAAGCACAAAGCTGCTTCCCACTAGCTATCTATTTTACATTTGGTAGTGTATATATGTCCATGCCACTCCCTCACTTCTTCCCAGCTTACCCTTCCCCATCCCCATGTCCTCATGTCCATTCTCTATCCCTGTGTCTTTATTCCTGTCCTGTCCCTAGGTTTATCAGAACGATTTTTTTTTATTCCATATATATGTGTTAGCATACGGTATTTGTTTTCCTCTTTCTGACTTACTTCACTCTCTATGACAGACTCTAGGTCCATCCACCTCACTACAAATAACTCAGTTTTGTTTCTGGCTGAGTAATATTCCATTGCATATATGTGCCACATCTTTATCCATTCATCTATCTATGGACACTTAGGTTGCTTCCATGTCCTGGCTATTGTAACTATTGCTGCAATGAACATTGTGGTACATGACTCTTTTTGAATTATGGTTTTCTCAGGGTATGTGCCAAGTAGCAGGATTGCTGGGTCATACGGTAGTTCTACTTTTAGTTTTTTAAGGAACATCCATACTGTTCTCCATAGTGGCTGTATCAATTTACATTCCCACCAACAGTGCAAGAGTGTTCCCTTTTCTCCACACCCTCTCCAGCATTTATTGTTTGTAGATTTTTTGATGATGGCCATTCTGACCAGTGTGAGGTGATACCTCACTGTAGTTTTGATTTGCATTTCTCTAATGATTAGTGATGTTGAGCATCCTTTCATGTGTTTGTTGGCAATCTTATATCTTCTTTGGAGAAATGTCTATTTAGGTCTTCTGGTCATTTCTGGATTGGGTTGTTTGTTTTTTTGATATTGAGCTGCCTGAGCTGTTGTATATTTTGGAGATTAATCCTTTATCTGTTGAATCATTTGCAAATATTTTCTCCCATTCTCAGGGTTGTCTTTTTGTCTTGTTCATGGTTTCATTTCTCTAGGAGGTGGGTCAAAAAGGATCTTGCTGTGATTTATGTCATAGAGTGTTCTGCCTATGTTTTCCTCTAAGAGTTTTATAGTGTCTGGCCTTACATTTAGATCTTTAATGCATTTTGAGTTTATTTTTGTGTATGGTGTTAGGGAGTGTTCGAATTTCATTCTTTTATATGTAGCTGTCCAGTTTTCCCAGCACCACTTATTGAAGTGGCTGTCTTTTCTCCATTGTATATTCTTGCCTCCTTATCAAAGATAAGGTAACCATATGTGTGTGGGTTTATCTCTGGGCTTTCTATCCTGTTCTATTGATCTATATTTCTGTTTTTGTGCCAGTACCATATTGTCTTGATTACTGTAGCTTTATAGTATAGTCTGAATTCAGGGAGCCTGATTCTTCCAGCTCCGTTTTTCTTTCTCAAGATTGTTTAGGCTCTTTGGGATCTTTTGTGTTTGCATACAAACTGTGAAATATTTTTTTCTAATTTTGTGCAAATGCCATTGGTAATTTGATAGGGATTGCATTGAATCTGTAGATTGCTTTGGGTAGTAGAGTCATTTTCACAATATTGATTCTTCCAATCCAAGAACATGGTATATCTCTCCATCTGTTGGCATCATCTTTAATTTCTTTCATCTGTGTCTTCTAGTGTTCCTCAAACAGGTCTTTTGTCTCCTTAGGTAGGTTTATTCCTAGGTTGCAATGCTAAATGGGAACATTTCCTTAATTTCTATTTCAGATTTTTCATCATTAGTGTATAGGAATGTAAGAGATTTCTGTGCATTAATTTTGTACCCTGCTACTTTACCAAATTCATTGATTAGCTCTAGTAATTTTCTGGTAGCATCTTTAGGATTCTCTATGTGTAGTATCATGTCAACTGCAAACAGTGACACCTTTACTTCTTCTTTTCCAATTTGGATTCCTTTTATTTCTTTTTCTTCTCTGATTGCGGTGGCTAAAATTTCCAAAACTATGTCGAATAATAGTGGTGAGAGTGGGCAACCTTGTCTTCTTCCTGATCTTAGTGGAAATGGCTTCAGTTTCTCACCATCGAGAATGTTGTTGGCTGTGGGTTTGTCATATATGGCCTTTATCCTGTTGAGTTAAGTGCCCTCTATGCCCACTTTCTAGAGAGTTTTTATCATAAATGGGTGTTGAATTTTCTTAAAAGCTTTTTCTGCATCGATTGAGATTATCATATGCTTTTTTCCTTCAATTTGTTAGTATGGTGTATCTCATTTATTGATTTGCATATATTGAAGAACTCTTGCATTTCTGGGATAAACACCACTTGATCATGATGTATGATCCTTTTAATGTGCTGCTAGATTCTGTTTGCTAGTATTCTGTTGAGGATGTTTTCATCTCTGTTCATCAGGGATATTGGCCTGTAGTTTTCTTTTTTTGTAACACCTTTGTCTGGTTTTGGTACCAGGGTGATGGTGGCCTCGTAGAATGAGTTTGGGAGTGTTCCTCCCTCTGCTATAATTTGGAAGAGTTTGAGAAGGATAGGTGTTAGTTCTTCTCTAAATGTTTGATAGAATTCACTTGTGAAACCATCTGGTCCTGGGCATTTGTTTGTTGGAAGAATTTTAATCACAGTTTCAATTTCACTGCTTGTACTCGTCTGTTTATACTTTCTTTCTTCCTGATTCAGTCTCAGAAGGCTGCACTTTTCTAAGAATTTGTCCATATCTTCCAGGTTGTCCATTTTATTGGCATATAGTTGCTTGTAGTAATCCCTCATGATTCTTTGTATTTCTGCAGGGTCAGTTGTTACTTCTCCTTTTTCATTTCTAGTTTTGTTGGTTTAAGTCTTCTCCCTTTTTTTCCTGATGAGTCTGGCTAGTGGTTTATCAGTTTTGTTTATCTTCTCAAAGAACCAGCTTTTAGTTTTGTTGATCTTTGCTGTTGTTTCCTTAATTTCTTTTTCATTTATTTCTGATCTGATTTTTATGATTTCTTTCCTTCTGGTGACTTGGGAGTTTTCTGTTCTTCTTTCTCTAATTGCTTTAGGTATAAGGTTAGGTTGTTTATTTGAGATTTTTCTTGTTTCTGGAGGTAGGATTGTATTGCTATAAATTTCCCTCTTAGAACTGCCTTTGCTGCATCCCATAGGTTTTGGGTCATTGTGTTTTCATAGTCATTGGTTTCCATGTATTTCTTGATTTCCTCTTTGATTTCTTCAGTGATCTCTTGGTTATTTAGTAGCGTATCATTTAGCCTCCATGTGTTTGTATTTTTTAGAGTATTTTTCCTGTAATTGATATCTAGCCTCATAGCATTGTGGTCAGAAAAGATCCTTGATACGATTTCAATTTTCTTAAATTTACCAAGGCTTGATTTGTGACCCAAGTTATGATCTATCCTGGAGAATGTTCCATGCACACTTGAAAAGAAGGTGTATTCTGTTGCTTTTGGATGGAATGTCCTATAAATATCAATTAAGTCCCTCTTGTTTAATGTATCATTTAAAGCTTGTGTTTCCTTATTTTTTTTTCATTTTGGTTGATCTGTCCATTGGTGAAAGTGGGGTGTTACAGTCCCCTACTATTATTGTGTTACTGTTGATTTCCCCTTTCATGGCTGTTAGCATTTGCCTTATGTATTGGGGTGCTCCTATGTTGGATGCATAAATATTTACAGTTGTTATATCTTCTTCTTGGATTGATCCCTTAATCATTAGGTAGTGTCCTTCTGTGTCTCTTGTAATAGTCTTTATTTTAAAGGCTATTTTGCCTGATATGAGAATTGGTACTCTAGCTTTCTCCTGATATCCATTTGCATAGAATATCTTTTTCCATCCCCTCACTTTCAGTCTTATGTGTCCCTAGGTCTGAAGTGGGTCTCTTGTAGACAGCATATATATACGGGTCTTGTTTTTGTATCCATTCAGCCAGTTTATGTCTTTTGGTTGGAGCATTTAATCCATTTACATTTAAGGTAATTATCAATATGTATGTTCCTATTATGATTTTCTTAATTGTTTTGTGGTTTTTTTTTTTTTTTTTGGTTTTTTTTTTTGCGGCCCTCTCACTGTTGTGGCCTCTCCTGTTGCGGAGCACAGCCTCTGGACGTGCAGGTTCAGCGGCCATGGCTCACGGGCCCAGCCGATCCGCGGCATGTAGGATCTTCCTGGACCGGGGCACGAACCCGTGTCCCCTGCATCGGCAGGCGGAGTCTCAACCACTGTGCCACCAGGGAAGCCCTGGGTTTGTTTCTGCAGGTCTTTTCCTTCTCTTGTGTTTCCTGCCTAGAGAAGTTCCTTTAGCATTTGTTGTAAAGCTGATTTGGTGGTGCTGAATTCTCTTAGCTTTTGCTTGCCTATAAAGGTCTTAATTTATCAGTTGAATCTGAATGAGATCCTTGCTGGGTAGGTTGGGTTGGTTGTAGGTTTTTCCCTTTCATCACTTTAAATATGTCCTGCCACTCCCTTCTGGCTTGCAGAGTTTCTGCTGAAAGATCAGTTGTTAACTTTATGGGGATTCCCTTGCATGGTACTTGTTGCTTTTTCCTTGTTGCTTTTAGTATTTTTTCTTTGTATTTAATTCTTGATAGTTTGATTAATATGTGTCTTGGCATGGTTCTCCTTGGATTTGTCCTGTATGGGACTCTCTGTTCTTCCTGGGCTTCATTGACTATTTCCTTTCCCATGTTAGGGAATTTTTCAACTATAATCTCTTCAAATATTTTCTCAGTCCCTTTCTTTTTCTCTTCTTTTTCTGGGGCCCCTATAATTCGAATATTGGTGCATTTAATATTGTCCCAGAGGTCTCTGAGACAGTCTTCAATTCTTTTCATTCTTTTTTCTTTATTCTGCTCTGAGATAGTTATTTCCACTATTTTATCTTCCAGTTCACTTATCTGTTCTTCTACCTCAGTATTCTGCTCTTGGTTCCTTCTAGAAAATTTTTAATTTCATTATTGTGTTGTTCATCATTGTTTGTTTGCTCTTTAGTTCTTCTAGGTCCTTGTTAAACGTTTCTTGTATTTTCTCCATTCTATTTCCAAGGTTTTGGATCATCTTTACTCTCATTACTCTGAATTCTTTTTCGGGTAGACTGCCTATTTCCTCTTCATTTGTTTGGTCTGGTGGGTTTTTACCTTGCTCTTTCATCTGCTGCGTATTTCTCTGCCTTCTCATTTTGCTTAACTTACTGTTTTTGGGGCCTCCTTTTCACAAGCTGCAGGTCCGTAGTTCCCATTGCTTTTGGCGTCTGCCCCCAGTGGGTGAGGTTGGTTCAGTGACTTGTGTAGGCTTCCTCATGGAGGGGACTATTGCCTGTGTTCTGTTGGGTGTGGCTGGATCTTGTGTGTCTGGTGGGCAGGACCACGTCCGGTGATGTGTTCTGGGGTGTCTGTGAATGTAGTATGACTTTAGGCAGCCTCTCTGCTAATGGGTGGGGTTGTGTTCCTGTTTGCTAGTTGTTTAGCATGGGGCATCCAGTACTGGAGCTTGCTGTTCATTGAGTCGAATGGAGCTGGGTCTTAACATTGAGACGGGGATCTCTGGAAGAGCTCTCGCTGATTGATATTACGTGGGGCCAGGAGGTCTCTGGTGGTCCAGTGTCCTGAACTTGGCTCTCCCACCTCAAATCTCAGGCTGACAGGAAGCCAGAGCACCAAGACCCTGTCAGCCACATGGCTCAGATGAGTGGTTTATTATCAAGGATATTAAAGCACAGGAACCAACAGCCAGATGAAGAGATTCATAGGGCAAGGTCGAGAACAAAAAAATTTCATTCCTCTTGGAGTTTGGCGCCCAGCACAGTGGCACGTGGAGGTTTTCTGCTTCACCAACCTGGAAGCTCTCTGAAACCCCTCCTTTTGGATTTTAGTGGTGGTTTCACTACACAGGCATGGTTGATTACTCAGTGAGCTTTTCAAAACACTGATACTTCAATCCCATCCAAGACCAACTGAATCAGAATCTCAGGGCCCAGGGCACAGGTACCCAGCTAATTCCATGTGCAGCCAGACTTGAGAACCACCATTTCAACATCCTCCTCGCCCCTCAAGTACAGGCATGGTTTTTACCTCCTGCAGGAAGCTCTCCTGGCCTCTGCCCCCAAGGCCCTCACCATCCAAGGGTGAATGAGGCCCCTCCTCTGGGTCCCGGGTCTCCCTGTGCAAACTAAACACGAGTGCTAAGGTTAGCACAGAGCTCCCTGTGTGGGATGCTCTTGAGGGCAGCAGTGGCTGGAATCACACAGAGGGTCCTCAGCATGGGTCCACTGGGAGTCTGCATGGTGTGAATACACCTCACGCTCCCACAATGATGTGCTACCAAGGAGAGCTCCCATCAAAGTTGCCAGATTAGGGAGGTCAAGGCGCCTTAGCAAGCCTCCTGGACAGGGGGAGGGGTCAGCGTGAGAGATGGTATGGAGGCTGGAAACATCCAGCAGCAGGGCAACAGGGAAACTTCTTTTAGGTTGACAGGAGGTAGTAAGGCATGGTTGAAAGAGCCAGAGTTCCATCCAACCCTGCCATGTCCCAGCTGCGTGACCTGGGGTGACTCACTCAACCTCTCTGAGCCTGTTTCCTCATCTATAAAACAGGTAACCCTCCAACTCTTGGCGAGGACTTTGCAGCAGGACATATGTGAAGGGTGGGGCACTAGACCTGGTGGGTTGAAACTTTGGAGATGTCAGTGTCCCCTGATCACAGCCTTCTTCTCATCTGTCCTGGTTTTCCCTCTCCTGTGGATGTCTTTACGGTCCTCAGGCCACCAGTCAGCGGCAGGCTGGCAGGCAGGCGCCACACCATGGACTCTGGCCACTTTCCCTTTGCACATTGTGTGTCCAGATGATGGTCCAGGGGAGTGTGATTGGCCGGTTTCCCTCTCGTTCTGCCCTGACCGTTTTCTCTGAAAAACACAGTGGAGCTGCTGGGCCGTAGGTATTTCTGTCAGTCAGGCTGCTGTGTCTATCTGTCAGCAGGTTCTCCCTAATTCCATTCTGACACACATGTATTAAGCACCAGCTGTGGTCCAGGGCCCGGGCTCAGAGGCGAGGGGGCCACTGGGGCGTGTGCCTTTTCGTGGTTGAGTGTTGGTGGTACCAGCGTGGGTTGGCATGACCGACCCACTGAGGGCCTGAATAGAACAGAAAGGTGGATGAAGGGAGGATTTGCTCTGTCTCAGCTGAGATGTCCATCTTCTCCTGCCCCCAGACATTGACGTTCCTGGTTCTCTGGCCTTTGGACTGAATTCCACCCCTGGCTGTCCCGGATCCCCGGGTTGCAGGAGGCAAATCAAGGGACTTCTCAGCGTCCACAGCTAAGTGAGCTAATTCTTGTAATAAATCTCCTCTTATGTATACTTATATGGAGAGATAGACAGACAGACATCCTATTGGTTCTGTTTCTCTGGAGGACCCTGACTAGTACACTGACCATGTGACCCAGGGCAATTCTGTCTATCTCTCTTTGCCTCCATTTCAACTAAACATGGGATTTTCACCTCACTGGGTTGTTCTGGGGTCCAAGCAGTAATAAGCCACAGTAATAGACATACAGCACTTGAAGTGGGGCCTGGCACACGGTGCAGGGTTACTGTGTCAGAGCGTGTTTACTTCTGACCCCTCCCATTTGCACGGTTCATCCACAGCGTCCAACTCCCAGCAGTTGGCAGCACACAAAATGGGCCTGTTCAGAGAGGGCCGCTGGGTTGTCAGACAAGTTGCTCCATATGCTTAAGATTTCTTTTCCTCCCCTCACAACCCCTGTGCAGTCTCTCTTTAGGGGTCCCCTCCTCCAAGAAGCCTTCCCAGGCTGCTCTGTTGCCGTTCCTGTGGTGTCTGCTGGCTCTTCCGTCCCCTAACCCAGATCGTGGGTTACTTGAGAGCAGAAACCAGCTCATTTCTCTCTCTCTCCCCCAAGCCTGGCCCAGAACTTGGGCAAGCAGACCCTCGATACGTATTTGCTAAAGAAAGAGGGAGTGGAGGGACGGACGGAGGGAGGGAGGAAGAGAAGAAGGAACCCATCGGCCTTTGGACCCACAACCTCAGTGCTCCTTAAACATCACACAGCTTAACGGGTGCAGATCCGTCCAAGCCTCCCTTGCAGTTGGCTTGTGTCTCTTGGACACAGGACAGTTTCTCTCTTCCCTCAATCATGGAAGACCCAGAGTCTTCCATTGCCCTTGAGCAGCCCATGAGTAGTCCTCTAGCTGTTTTTTTTCTGGAAACTGTGGAGACCAAAAAAATAAGGATAAAGTGTGGCTTTTTTTGAAAGGCATGATGTCTTTCAATAAGAAGAGAAACCTTGATAATAAAGTCTCCAGACCCCAAGGAGAAGGAGTGACTTAAGGAAAGACCCAAATGGGAAATACAAACTCAACACTCCATTACGGCCAGTGAATTCACCAGATTGTTCAATATTTTGAGTTCAGTATTTGGGTCAACGTGCAATGGGTTTTCCCCTTCCAGGAGTAGTCTATTTAATGCTTAGCTGAGTTCTAGGCATCCTTCCTGGTCATGCTCTAGGGTCATGCTCTGGGGTAAATGCCCTGGTCTAGAGATTTATATCAGCTCCCTCTCTACAGTCTCCATGGTTTTAATCAGAATAAAATGTCCTCATCAGGAGCCCACAAGGTGAATGGCTTCTCTGGGTTTAAAAGCATGAGAAACCTCGATATTGTAAATCAACTATACTTCAATTTTAAAAAATTAAAATAAAAAAAAATTTTTTTAACCCTGAGAAACCAGAAGGAACAGTCTTAACTCTCAGAAGATGCTGGACCCCCACCTCCACCACTTTGTGTAGCCAAGTTTCCCCAGGAACTGTGGAAGGTTGGATCTCCAAAGAGGAGAAAGGCTTCTGTCTCCTCTGGGGGCTGGGAAGCATGGCTTCAGGTGAGTGAGCTGTCCGGGTGAGGTGAACAGGCAAAGTCAGCATTGGAAGGAATGCCAAGGCCTGACATTTGTGTAAGGCTTGGCCATGGAGGAACCTCAGGTCCCTTTGGCCAGCACATTGTGAGCCCTGGTGGAAAGGCTGAGCACCGGATGTCCATGGTTGCAGAGCATGAGTTTAGGAGGGCTCCAAGGCTGGATCTGTCCCACAGCATCACAACACCTGAACACAGATGTCTCTGCTCTCAGGAGAGCACCTCTCCTCATCCCCACTTCAGCTTCTGAGTGCCCATAATGTGCAGGGAATCCTCATCCTCCCAACTCCTCACTGTGCAACACTTAACACCTCCACTTCACAGAGGAGGAAACTAAGGTTTCCAAAGAGAATGTGGTGAGTTATCAGTCGCCAGGTGTTAAGTGCTTCCTGCATAGCACAGGAGCAGTGACACACACCAGACACGCGATGCTTTCTCTAATCCTCACACTCACTGCCAGGTAAGATTATTAATCCCATCCCATAGATGGGGAAACTGAAGCTCAGGGAAGGGAAAGAATGGTCCCTGTATCACACAGCTGGAAAGTGGCAGAGTCAAAATTCAAAGCCAGGGGCACCTAACTCCCTAGAAAGTCCACAAGGCAGGCAATTGCACAGGGACACCCAGCTTGTGCGAAGAGAGGGTAGGGACAACAGGAAGGAGTGAGCATCTTTGCCTCACAGTCTCTGACCACCAGTCACCGCCCTGCTGCCTTCTCAGGCTAAGCGGTTCTCCTTTCCTAGGATTGAGCTTCAGGGTCCAAGCCAGGAGTGCTTGTAAACATCATCTACCACACCACGGTGTTCCCCTTGACCACGTGGAGGTGTGACACTAACCTCACGCTGTGGTGAAGACTGTATGAGTTTCCTGCAGCTGCTGTGACAAATGACCACCAGCCTGATGGCTTAAAACAACAGAAATTTCTTATCTCACGGTCCTGGAGGTCAGAAGTCCAAAATCAAGGTGCCAGCAGGGCCATGCTCCTTCTGAGGGCTCCAGGGGAAAATCTTTCCTCACCTCTTCCAGCTTCTAGTGGCTCCTGGCATTCCTTGGCTTGTGGCTGCATCACTCCAATCTCTGCCTCTGGGACCATGTTGCCTCCTCCCCTCTGTTTCCCTGTCTTCTCTCTTCTGTCTCTTAGAATAAGGCCCATCATTGGATACAGGACCCACCTTAATCCAGGATGACCTCACACTGAGATCCTTTCCTTAATTACATCTACAAAAACCTTTATTCCAAATACTTTCATGTTCTGAGGTTCCAAGTGGACATATCTTTTAAAAAGAGTCACCATTCAACCCATTACAAAGACCTTAATTCCTTTTTACCCACTCCCAGCACTTTTGATACCACCATACTACTCATCTCTACCCCTCCTCACCCTACCCCCCACATCTGGGAGGTGGCATGGTCAGTGGGAAGAACACGGGTTCTTGGGCCACTCAGACTTGGCTTTGTATCTCAACTCTTCCATGGGCCAGCTATGTGGCCCATACAGGCTACCAGACTTCTCCACACTTTCCTAGCTTCATCTCTTAAATTGAGCAAACCCCACTTACTCCTTTTAGGGGACTTATATGATCTAATGAATGATACCTGGTGGGTTCTCAACAAACAGTGCGCACCCCTCCAGCCTCCCTACATGTGTAAAAATCCAGGAGATCAGAGTCATGTGGGATTCTTTGAGAGGGTCACACAGCTGACCAAGGTCAACAGGAACTGGGATTTCATGCACAGCTGTGGGATCCATCTTCCAAGGACTGTGTTGAATGTCACTAGCTGGTATGAGGACAAAGCTTTATTTACACCAACACGTGAACTTGAGCACATGTTAGAAATCTATGCACTCAGGAGGAAACTGAGATTATGTGATTTGCCCAGCATCACAGCAGGACCTAAAGCCCTGGCTTCAGAAAACACCTGTCCCATTGTTTCTCAAGCCACCTGGAATCTGCATGGAAGAGCTCCTTGGCTCTTGACAGCAGTACAAAAAGTCTGTCTGCCCACAGCATTCCATCTTCCTAGATCTAGAGGGCCTTCAGAGTGCCCTCCCTCACCTGACACTCCTATTTGTCCTTCAGTGTCAGTGAAGTTCCCCTCCACTGGCCCCAATGAGCCCTATTGCTCCTGTTGAGTGTGACCATTTGTGTGCTTGTCTTTCCCAGAACATGGTGGGCTCCCTGTGGCTGTGAACCCGTGCCTGATCCATCCCTGCATCCCTGTTGTCTGACTCAGGCATGACACCTAGTAGGACCTTATTGGACCATAAGGCCACACCAACCAAGGCTCAAGTTTCTTTGTCATTTGCAACACAATTGATGCTCACAAGGGAAGGAAAACTATAAAAGGGGACATTTGTGGTCAAACTGGTGGGAATCACTGAGCTACTTGAAACTCTTCATTTTCCACAGAAGCAACCAGAGGCCCTGATGTGAAGTATCTTGCCCAAGATCTTCAAAGAGCAAGAAATGTGACCCAGAAATATGATTCATAGTCCCCACTCCACTTTCTTGTTTGAGATTTGAGGGAGAAGAGGGAAGGTGGGTACCAAGAAGAGGAGGTGCCTCTTTCTGGGAACATGGCTTCTGTAATTAACTGGGGACCCTGGGCCCAAAACTCTTTCTGGCTTCAAGCCCATCTTTAAAGCTCCCACTAGTGTTAATTAAAAGACCTTTCTCAGCACTCCCCTGACCAGCCTCTGCTGAGAACTGAGTTGCCTGTGCCTCCATGGACAGAAACAGCACCTTTCACCATACCATCTTTCTGCTGGCTGCTCTCAGCAGAGTGGACTGTACCTTCGTAAGGGTTAGGAGAACTCAAGAGTCGTTGAAGAGGTACCTGGTCTGTGGAAGGGAGGTACCAGCCAGCCCAAGAGGACTGAAATTTGGAAACTGGGCAGGACCTTGTGGGATCCTCCTGGTTACAAAGGCCCTTCTGTGTCCCCTGTTTCTTATATGAAGGAAGAAGGCTCCAGGCTCCTAGACCCTCCCTGAGTCCCAAAGGGTACATCTAAATAGTTTCTAATTAGAGAAGTGAGGGAATGCAGAAACAAAGTTGGAGCAGTCAAGCGACAATAGTGCAGCGATTAAAGCAGGGTCCTGGTTCCTCCTCAAGGGATATACCTAACAATACCTTTGAGTTCTTCTGCAGGAAATAAAACCCCAACCCAGGTGGAGGATGGTAACTTCAGGCTGAACACAAGATTCCTGGAGCACTGCCCTGTCACCTCACCACCAACCAGTCAGAAGAAAGTCTGCACATAGTAAAAGATAAGGAAGATTCTGATCTCCTCTTTAATTAACTGTGATTAATTTCCCCTTTCACCCTTTAAAAACTTTCATGGTTAGCAGAATTTTCCGAGTTGGTTCCTGGACATGAGTCCACCTTCTCCCCAGGTTGCTGGCCTCCTGAATAAAGCAAACTTTTCTTTCCAATCAACACTTGTCTCTTGAACGTTGGCTTTCAAGCGGCAATGAGCTGAACCTGAGTTCGGTAAATTTAAAAGCCAGTAGAAAAAGAGGGAACGGGAAGAGAATGGAAGAAACAGAAAAAGAAAGCAGCAATGGGAAGAAGGGTAACAGAGAACAAGGTGGGGGAGGCAGGTTCTGGGTCATAGGCTTGCATGGGCCATGTTGAAGAGTGTGCTCTTCACTATATAACAGTAAATCACCAAAGGGTTTAAACAAGAGAGGAGCATATCGGGATTTTTTTCTCTTTTAAAAGATCAAGAAAATTTCATTAAAAAGAATTTCAGAGTTAGCGGGAAGAGAACTGCCATCACTTCAGATACCTTTTAAAAGTTTGGACTCCCCAAGTTCGTCCATAGATAATACACTAAAGAGACAGAAGTCAATGAAGGCTGTTAAATTCGTGGTTATTTTTTGTTACAGCTAAAGGACAGAGATTAAAATCAGCCAAAGGAAGAAGCGTGTAGGGTTGAGTCCAGAAAGTGAAACTGAACAGGACCCTGTGGGGCTCCAGAGCACAGAAGCCTTTCTGTGTCCCCCATTTCTTGTTTGTAGAAAATAAGCGTCAGCCTCCATGACCTTCCCTGAGTTCCAAAGGGCAGGTTCAAACAGTTGTTGATCAGGGAAGGGAGGGGATGCAGAAACAAGGGAGGAACAGTCAAGAAACAATAGTGCAGGGTCCTGGCTCTCCCTCAAAGGATACACGTAACAATATCTTTGAGCTGTTCTACAGAACTGAAACCCCCACCAAATAGAACATGCTAACTACTTGACGAAGCATTCTTAATTCCAGAGAAGGTCACAGTTTGATAACCTTGAGAACCTCAGAAGCTCATCAGGAGACCATGTGAGGCCAGATTAAAGGAGCACAGGCCCTGCACACACCCTGATCCTTATCAGCAACTCCACCCTTGAACCTTCACTATAAAATTCCCCTGGGTTGGGACACAGTACTTGAGGGCACAAGTTTGTTGTGTCCCCCTTTGCCTGGCAAAGCAATAAAGCTATTCTTTTCTACTTCATCCAAAACTCTGTCTCCAAGATTTGATCTGGCACTGGTGCACAGAGGGCGAGTTTTCAGCATCAGAAGTTTCCAGATGCAGAGCTTCCAGTTGTCCTCTGCCCATGGAGTCAGGGACAATAAACCTTTCCCAGCATCAGTGTGTGACAATATACATGGAGTATTGCCAACAAGTGACGCTCACCCAAGCCTTGGTATTCATAGCCCTTACTTGGGCTCAATCTGCCCATGTGGCTGATCTGTCCTCAGCCCCACCAGAGGCTGAGCTGATACCTTGTGACCCAAAGCCCCCACGCTAAATCACAATGCTGGTGTAGCCCAAAGTCCCCAGGGAAACAAGGACACCCCTAACAGGGATAACATTACAAAGACCTAGGCAATACCTCCAAGGAGTTGAAGGCAAAGGCCAGACCTCTCTCTGAGCAACATCAAATGCATTCCTACACAAGAATGGACTGGAGAGGGGATGAGGTGGAGATGAGGAGAGCACATAGGAAGTGACTGCATAGTCCAAATGAAAGATGGAGGTGACCAAGCTAGGATGGTGGACGGGATGCTAATGGTGAAGAGGGAGGCATACCCAAGAGAGGTCTGACTAGTTTCATTAGAGATTAAAAAATAAATTCTGAGAGAATTTTTACTCCAACCAAGATGGAGTAACAGGGACTGGATCTTTTGTGCTGCCTAAGACAATCAAAATTTATTTACATATTTATCAAATATATGTATACATCAAAGGTTTTCAAGACCATGAAGGACATCAGGCAATAAAGAACAGGGATCCCAGTGAGAAGAGAAACAAATGAAGTGAGTGTCACAACTGTCCCAGTTTAATGCCTTGAGAGTTTACAGAAAGGGCTGAGGATGTGAAGCTGAGAACAAAGGAGAATAAAGTGGACAGAATTTGCAGGACAGAATACTGGAGAGAAGAGAGCTGCAGTGAGAGAGAACTCCAGAAATGTGCAGATACCATATACGAAAATTAACTCATAAAGGATCATGGACCTAAATGTGAAACCTAAAATTACAAATATGCTAGAAGAAAACATAGTAATAAGTCTTCACGACCTCATTTTTCTGCCTCTGGGCATTTTCCCAGGCCATTCTGTCTACCTGGAGTACTCTTACCTTCAGCTCTGTGTATCAAGTTGTTACGGGAATAGCTGTTCTTTCAAACGTATAATTTTTCAGGATGCAAATCAAATATTATCTCCCCCACATTCTCTAAACCCTTCCAGGTAGAATTTGTCTATATCCTGTTTTGAAGTTTCCCAATCTTCTCTCGTTTTTCAGCATTTCTCACTGACTGTCTAGAATTAAATATATATTTAACATATATTAATATTAATATATACAAATATAAATATAGATTATATATATTCATTTTAGAATATGTACATATCCTAAATTTCGTATGAGACAAGGAGCTCCTTGAAGACAGAAATCAGGTATAATTTATATTCTAACTTCTCCCAGGGTCTAGCAAGGTACTTGACATGGAGTAGCCACCACTGACATTTACCAAGACTTTATCATATGCCCAGGGAGTGATGACAGTGACAGTGTGAAGTCAGCCCGTGTGTTCTGCTGCTGGGATTTTAAGAGCTGGAAACACATCTGACAGACAAGCCTGTCCAATGCCTTGATGATCACTGCAAATATCCATCATTTCTTTTTCTTCTCCATTATGGTTTATTGCAGGATATTAAATATAGTTCCCTGTGCTACACAGTAGGATCTTGTTGCATATCTGTATTTGTTAATCCCAAATTCCTAATTTATCCCTCCCTCCCTTTCCCCTGTGGTAACAATAAGTTTGTTTTCTATTCTATGAGTCTGTTTCTGTTTTGTAAATAAGTTCATTTGCATCATTTTCTGCATTCCACATATAAGTGATATCATAAGGTATTTGTCTTTCTATGTCTGGCTTACTTCACTTAGTATGATGATCTCTAGGTCCATCCATGTTGC